>NW_026690866.1:3810140-4410817 GCF_020826845.1 Diceros bicornis minor
GAGGTCCGCCCCCACCGGTCCGAGCCTGGAGGGAGGGCGGGGCCTTCATTGAGGACCCCCGCGGCCAGCCCTAGGCCCCGCCGTTCGTGCATGCACCCTTGACGTGTGCGGGGGTGTGGGGGGTTGAACCCAAGCCCGCAGGGCTCCCGGAGCGGCCAGAGAAAAAAGGGCCCATGGGGGAGGTAGGCGAGGTGGGCAGGGCACGCCACCTTCCTCTCCTCCGGTCCCCGAGCGGGAGAGAGAGAGAGAGAGAGGGAGAGAGAGAGAGATCCATGACCTCTGAGTCGCTGCCTCCACCGCTGGCTGGTGCCAACTCACACGCCATCCCACTTGCACCCACCACACCCACGCCTGCCCCGGGGCCAGCCCCACCACAGAGAGGCCGGTTACTGGTCACCTCCATGCCTTCCCTTCCAGACCTGACCCCATTGCAAGGGAACCTGTTCAGACAAGCCTTTACATGTCCCTCTGCATGACAATCGTCTCCCTCCCTTCTCCCCTCACACAGGCCCACCCACGACATCCACCTTTGTCATTAGCTCAGGAGAGGATGCAAGATGAGAGTCTCTGCCATTGTGTGGAGAGACTCAGTTTCCCGGATTTCTCCCATGGACACATGTTCTTCAGCTGTGTCTGATTTGCACCATTGAACCTGTCTTGTTAATTATTTGGCCAGCCATGAGAACCTGAAGGGAAATGGTGGAGGGGCATTCTCTCTCTTCCCCCAACAACCCCTATCTGGGTCGGTCCCTCAGACCTGGCCAGGGGCAGCCCATCCCTCTGCGCCCTCTCCTGTGGCATCCAAGTGCAGGCTCAGCGACCACCCCACCCCTCTCGCCACTGCCAAGACCATCGTCCTCCCTTGGGATTCCTGGGGTGACAGGGACCTGGGTGTGGGAGACTGCCTGATCTCTGGTCTGCCACACCGCTTGCAGGGCTGCTTCCTCCTCTGATGGGGCCCAGCACACGCCCCAGAAGACTTGGCAGACGTCCCCAGGGCTATGTCCTCCATAACTTGTCCCCTCGGAAGGGGCCTGGCCCAGGTACCAGGTTCGGCTGTTTGGCCAGACTGCTTTTGATAAAGCTGGCAAGCAGAGCCAGGCTTGCAGTTGCCCTGGGCGTGACACTTGCGACCTCAGGCAGAGGGTCTCACGAGTGCCCTCCATCGCGGATTTCTCCCCGGAACCATGGCCTGGGCCCTAGGAAGGCCAAGCTTTCCCGACGCCAGAGAGGAGTCTGGGAACTGACCCCAGAAGGGCTTGCCCAGTTTGGCATAGTCTCCCAAATGCCTATGGGCTGCTGGCACTGCACTTCCTGCTTTGCCATATGCCTTTCTCAGCCCTTTTGTCTCCACAGATCCTTTCCTCCACCTGGCTGCAGTCGCCAAGTCTAGGCATGGGGTGAGGCCATGGCTTTGTCTTTCCAGAAAGAAATGAGCCCCAGGGCAAAGCAACTTGCCTAGGAAGAACCTTGGGCTCGAACCCCAGTCTGACTGTGGCAACGCTGGGCAGACCAAACCTTCCAAGGAATTGATGCGGGCTGCAATCTGTGAGGTATTGTGGGAGGTGAGGGAGACAGCACCTGAAACCAAGTCAAGAAGGGTGGGGTTACTTCAGCTGCAGCTGGTAGTCACTGAGGGATTCCCCAGCTGGTCAGATCCTGGTGGGAGGATGGGGCCTTCACTGAGTACCCCCGATGCCAGCCCTAGTCCCAGGTGGCCGAGCATGCACCCTTGGCGTGAGGGGGTTGAACCCAAGCCCACATGGTTCCGAGAGCTGCCAGAGAAAGAAGGGACCATGAAATAGGTAGGTGAGGTAGGTAGGGCGCCCCACCTTTCTCTCCTCAGGTCTCTGAGGGAGAGAAGAGAGAGAGAGAGACACAGAGAGAGTGAGAGAGAGAGAAAGAGAGATCCCTGACCTCTGAATCGCTGCCTCCACTGCTGGTACCAACTCACACGCCATCCCGCTTCCACCTACCACCCCCACACCCGCCCCGGGGCCAGCGCCACCACAGAGAGGCGGGTTGCTGGTCACCTCCATGCTGTCCCTTCTGGACCTGACCCCGGTGCAAGGGAAATGGTTCCGACAAGACATTACATGTCCCTCTGCATGACAGTTGTCTTCTTCCAGCCTTGACTTCCACATGCCCTCCCCCAACATCCTCCTTTCTCATAAGCTTAGGAGAGGATGCAAGATGAAAATCTCTGCCTTTGTGTGGAGAGACTCATTTTCCCGGGTTTCTGCCATGCACTCATTTTCTTCAGTTGGGTATGATTTTCTCTTGAGAACCTGTCTTGTTAACGGTTTGGCAAGCCATAAGAAACTTAAGGGAAAGGGCGGAGTGGGATTCTCTCTCTGCCCTCAACTGCCTCGAGCTGGGTCAGTCCCTCAGACCTCTCCAGGGGCAGCCCATCCCCAGGCGCCCTCTCCCGGGACATCCCGGGGCAGGCTAGCCGGCAGCCCCACTCCACTCGCCACTGCCGCAAGCATCGTCCTCCCTCGTGAGGCCTGGGCAGGACAGGGACCCAGGTGTGGGAGGCCTCCTGATCTCACGTCTGGCACACCCGTTGCCAGGATGCTTCCTCCTCTGTTGGAGCCCAGCACACGCCCCAGGAAACTTGGCAGTCATCCCCAGGGCTATGTCCTCTTGACCTTGTCCCCTCTGGAAGTGGCCTGGCCCAGGTAGGATGTTTGGCTGGTTGTCCCGCCTCCTTTGGAGAAAGCAGGTGAGCCGATCCAGCCATCCTGTTGCCCTCTGCCTGGCACATCTGCACTCAAACAGAAGGCGTCACACGTGCCCTTCGTCATGCTTTTCTCCCCAGAGCCATTTCCTGGGGTACTCTTAGTGTTATGTTAGTGTCATGTTTGGTTTCCAGTTACTGTCAGTTTTAGGGTTTGGTTTAGTTTTTGGGTTTGTGTTAGGTTTATATTTAGGTATATGTTTCTGGTTAGGGTTAAGTTTATGGTTCTCGTTAGGGATAGGGTTATGATTCGCGTTAATGGTATGTTTGAGTTTAGGTTAGTGTTAGGGTTAGGGTTGACGTTAGTGTTATGGTTTATTGCCAGGTTTGGGTTAGATTTCAGGTTAAGGTTAGGGTTCAGTTAGCCTAGGGTTATCATCTGGTTAGTGTAAATGTTAGGGTTTCTGTTACTATTGGGGTTAGGGTTATGGTTAGCATTAGGGTTATGGTTCTGTTTAGTGTTAGGGTTTGGGTTTGGTACAGATTTGTTTTACATGTAGGGTTAGTTTTAGAGTTAAGGGTTAGGGTTAGGGTCAGTGGTCAGGTTCAGTTTAGCGTTGGGGTTAGTGTTAGGCTTCAAGTTAGATTTAGGGTTATGGTTAGGTGTAGTGTTAGTGTTAGTTTTCGGGTTAATGTCAGGGTCAGGGCTTGGTTTTGATATCAGTTTAGGCTTAGGGTTCTGGTTGGGTTAGGCTTCGGGTTAGTATTAGGGTTCGGGTTCGGGTTCTTGTTAGGGTTAGATTCAGGTTAGCGTTCGGGTTAGTGTTAGGATTTGGGTTAGGCTGAGGTTAGGGTTAGTATTCAGATTAGGGTTATTATTAGGTTTCGGGTTTGAAAAATGCTGAGCTTTAGCTTTAGGTTTCTTGTTAGGGTTAGGGTTAGGGTTTGGGCTAGGGCTAGGGTTAGGGTTATGGTTAGGGTTGGGTTTGGGTTATGGTTAGGGTTAGGTTTACGTTTTGGTTTCCGATTAGGGTTATGGTTAGCGTTATGGTTCGATTTATGTCTAGGATTGGGGTTAAGGTTAGGGTTAGCATTGGGTTTGGATTAGGGTTAGGGTTAGCATTAGGGTTAGAAATATGTTTAGAGTTCAGGTTGTGGTTAGGCTTAGCAATAGGGTCCAGGTTAGGGTAATGTTTAGTTTTAGTGTTAGGGCTAGTGTTCGAGTCAGGGTTAGGCTTAGGGTTCAGGTTCGTGTTCTGGTTAGGATTAGGGTTAGAGTCGGGCTAAGATTAGGTTTAGGGTTAGGGTTACACTTCAGGTTAGGATTGCTGATACGGTTAGGGTTAATTTTCATGTTAAGTTTAGGGTTAGGTTTAAGGTCAGATTTGTTTTGGGGTTAGGGTTATGGCTAGGGTTCGAGTTCATTTTCTGTTTAGGGTTAGGGTTATGTTTTGCTTTGTTGGGACGGTTAGGATTAGAGTTACTGTTAGGGTTATGTTAAGGTTTAGGGTGAGGTTAGTGTGTGGATTAGGATTAGACTTAAGGTTTTGGTTCTCGATGGTGTTAGTGTTAGGGTTGGATTAGGCTTTGTGTTTGTGATAGTTTTAGTGTTAGGGTTAAGGATCGGGTTAGAGTCTGGGTTAAGTTTGGGGTTCAGGTTATTGTTAGAGTTTGGGTTAGCTTTAGGCCTAGGGTTAGGGCTGGGTTTCGGGTTAGTTTTGGATAAGGGATAGTGCTGGGTTCAGGTTGGGTTTGGGTTCAAGTTAGGGTTAGGTTTAGGATTCAGATTTGGGTTATGGTTAGGGTTATTTTTCGTGTTAGACTTAACGTTATGGCTAGGGTTAGGGTTTGGGTTAGGTTATTGTTAGGGTTAGGGTTAGGTTTCGGCTTAGAGTTCAAGTTGGGGTTATGTTTTGGTTCGGGTTAGGGTTGGGGATAGCGTTAGTTTTAGTGTTAGGGTTAGTGTTTGGTTTAGGGTTATGGTTGGTGTTTGGTGTCGGTATCAGGTTAGGTTTATTGTTAGGGTTCGGGTAAGCGTTTGAGTTAGGTTTAGGGTTTGGATTTGGGTTCGGGTTCGGGTTAGTGTTCACCTTAGGGTTAGGGTTAGTTTTAGGGGTAAGGTTGGGTTCTGGTTCGGTTTAAGTCTAGGGTTCTGTTTAAGGTCAGGGTTCCGATTCATGTTCATGTTAGGGTTAGGAATAGGATTATTGTGAGGCTTAGGCTTAGCTTTATTTTGAGGTTTGCCTTCGGATTAGGGTAAGGTTTAGGTTTCGGGTCAGGATAAGATTAGGTTTATATTTAGTGTCGGATTAGGTTTCCAGTTAGGGTTAAATTTGGGGCCCAGTTTAAGGTTCGGCTTATGCTTAGGGCTAGTTTAAGGTTAGGGTTGGGTTGGGTTAGGTTTACTGTTAGTGTTCATGTTAGGGTTAGGGTTATGTTTAGTCTTAGAGTTAGTGTTCAGATTAGGGTTAAGGTTAGGGTTAGGGTTGGGGTAGGGTTAGTGTTAGGATTAGGGCTAGGACTGGGTTATGTTTAGGGCTAGGGCTAGGTGAGTTGGTTTGTGTTTCAGTTAAGGTTAGGTTTAGCAATAGGGATATGATTAGGAATAGGGCTAGTGTTTGTGTTAGGACTGGTTTAGCGCTACAACAAGGGCTACGGATAGGGTTAGGGTTGGATTACATGTAGGGTTATGATGATAGTTAGGAGTAGGTGTAGTGATAGTGTTAGTGTTATGGCAAGAGTTATTGTTAGGGCTGAGCTTAGGGCTAAGTTTAGTTATTACATTTAAGGTTAGGATTCTCTTTAGGTTTATAACTAGATTCATTTTTATGGTTTGGTACGGGGCGGGTTTTGAGGTTAGGGTTGAGGGTATGATTAGGGTTAGGTCTGACGTTAGTGTCGTGTGTGCCTTAGGGTGGGGACAATAGAAAGTGTAGGAACAGGCGTAGGGTTTGGGTTTGCGTTAAGACTATTGTTAGAGTTAGGGTTATCTTAGGGTTAGTGTTACTGTTATGGCTAGGGCTAGGACTAGGTTTTAAGTTAGGGTTAGAGTTGGCTTAGAGTTACAGTTACAGTGAGTGTGCATATGATTAGGGTTAGGGCTAGGGGGAGTTTTAAGGCTTAGGGTAGGTTTAGGGTTAGAGCCAAAGTTGGGTTAGGATTCATGATACAAACCGCAACCTTAGCCCTAAAACTAATGTTAACATTAAATCGAACGTGAAGCCTAATTCTCACCATAGCCCTAACCCTAACCCTAACCATAGCCCTACATGTAACCTTATCCCTAATCCTAACCCTAAATCTAAACCTACAATTACCCCTACACTAAACCTACGGTTACCACTAACCCTATACCTGACACTTTTCACAGCACAACTCCAACCCAAACACTAACATTAACAATAACAATAATTCAAGAATTAGCACTAAGCCTAAGCCTAGCCCTATCCCTAAAACTAACCCTAGTCCTAGACTTAACCCTAACCCTGACACTAGCCCTAGACCTAAATGTAACTGTAACCCTAACCCTGACCCTTGCCCTAGATCTAGTCCTAACCCAACCTACAGCTGAAACTAATCCTAGCCCTAGCTCTAGCCCTGACCCTAAGACCCAGACCTTACACTAGCCATAACCTTAACTCTATGTCTAAACCTAGCCCTAGCACAAACCTTAACCCTAACCTTAACACTATGATAACTCTAGTACACTAACTCTAAACACTAAGGCTAACACTAAACTTAAATTTAATCCTAACAATAACCCTAACACTAATACAACCCTAGCCCTAACCCTGAAACTAACCCTCACCGTAACTCTAACCCAAACCTTATCCTTACCCCTAATCTTAAATCCAAGCCTAAGGCAACTCTAACCCAAACCCTACCCCTCCTTCTCTCTATAAAACTAACTCTAACCGTAACCAAAACCTAACCCTAACCCTATCCTTAAACCTGGGAACAGGTTTGTGTAGGACAGGAATCCAGAGTAGAGCTGAGCCAAATCATGTCTAGCACCCATTCCTGGAAATAAATCCATACCTCATCTCCCTTCCTTCCAGCTAGTAAGGATCACATAATACCTAAAAAACATTTGGCACAGGTTGCTGTTTGGAATACTAAACCAAACTAGTACACAAACCCTAATCCGAACCCTAAGCCTAACCTTAACCCTAACCCAAACCGGCACCCGAACTCTAATCCTAACCCTAAACCGAATGCAACCTTAACCCCAACCCTACCCCTCCTTCTTTCTATAAACTAACTCTAACCCTACCCAAACCCCAACCCTAAACCTAATCCAATCTGAAGCCTAAGCCTAACCCTACCCCTAAGAGTAATGATATGCAGAACCCTAATGCAAGCACAAACACTAATATTAACCATAACACTAAGACTAGACATCACCCAACCCTAACATTACCCCAACTTTAACCCTAATCCTAACCCTAACTGTGACCTTATGCCTACCCCTACTCTTAAACCAAACACTTAGGCTACCCCTACCCATAACCCTAACCCAAATCCTACTCTAATGTTACCCATAGCCTTAAAATAACGCTTAACCTAGACCTAATGCTAGCCCTAACCTTAAACCTGGCTCTAGCCCAAGCCCTATCCCTAACCTTAACCCTAAACCTAACACAAACCCTAGCCCTACCCTAGCCCAAACCCTAACCCTAACCCTAAGCCAACACTTACCACTACCCCAGACCCTAGTCATAGCCCTAAACCTAACCCTAACACTAACACTTACTCTAACCCAACCGTAACTCTAACCCTAATCCTGGACAGACTCCTAACACAAACTCTTGCACTAACCCTAAGCCTATTCCTAACCCTAAGCCAAACCTAAACACTAAACATAATGGTAACCTGAACACTAAACCTACTCTTAAACCTAACCCTAACCCTAATATCAGCCCTAAGCCTAACCCAATTGCTAAGTCTAACACTAGGCTTAACCAAAATGCTAGCACTACACATAAAACTAACCCTAAAGCTAGCACTAACCATAACCCTAAGCCTAGCACTAGACTTAACCCTACACCTAACCATAGCACTCCACACAAGCCCTAACCTTAACACAAATACAAGCCCCAGACCTGACCCTAAACTTAGCCCCAGACATGACCATATCCCTAACCCTAACCTTAGCTCTAGGCCAAATTCTAAACTTAACCATAACTACAGACCTAGGTTTAGGCCTAATGATAACCCTAGCCCTTTCCATAGCCCTGGCCCTAATGTTAACTCTAACACTAGTACTATCCCTAAACTTACTACTAACACTAAGGCTAACCTTAACCATAGCCCTAAACCCAACACTAGCCCTAGTCCTAACCCTAACACTAAGCCTAGACATAAGACTAGCTTTAACCCTAACCCTAGCCCTAAACCAAACACTAAGCTTAACTATAACTCTAGCGCAGCACTAACCTTAACAGTAGATCTAAAACTACCCTAACACAAACCCTTATACTAACCCACCCTAACTCTAGTCCTAAACCTATCCATAAATCTAGGCCTATTATCAGCCCTAACCCTAACCTGAACTCTAGCCCTAATGCTAACTTTAACACTAAACCTACTCCTAACTCTCACCATAACCCTGACCCTAACCCTGAACCTAACCCTAAGCCAAACACTAACCCAACACCTACCCCTACTACTACACCACCCCTAAACTTAACCCAACACTAACCCTAACCCTACCCCTAACCCTAACCAAACCGAACTCTAACTTTAACCCTAACCCTAACCTGAACCTTAATTCTCACCCTAATTCTAGGCTTAAGTTTATCTTTAACTCTAACCCTAATGCAACCCTAACCCTAACACTACCACTACACCAACCCCTCCCCTAAACCTAAACCTAGCCAAACACCTACCCCTACCCTTAACAATATCCGTAACACCAAGAATAACCCAACCCTAATGCTAACTCTAACACTAATCTTAGCCCAAGTTCTAATCCTAACCCTAGCCCTAGTTCTAACACTAACCATGACACTAGTCATAACTCTAAATCTAGCCCTGTCCCTAGCCCTAACCTTAACCATTACACGAACACTAACCCTAACCCAAAACCTAACCATAACCATAATCCTAATCCAACCCCACCCCTATCCTTACACCTACCTCTAATCTTAAAACTTATGCTAACTGTAACTGTACCTTTTACGTAACCCTAAACCTAACCGTACCGCTGTGACTAACCCTAAACAAATGCCTAGCTCTAAACCTAACCATAGCCATAAACCTAAAACTAACACTAAACCTAGCCCTAACCCTCGCCATAGCCATAAACCTAACCCTAACCCTAACCCTAACACTTACCCTAAACCTAAATCTACTTCTAACCATAACACTAACTCTAACCTTGACCCAAGTCTTGAACTAACCCTAGCCCTAAACCCAGCCCCAACCCTAACCCTAATCGTTGTCCTCACCTGACCCGTAACACTGTCCCTAGCCTTAACACTAGCCCTAATGTTATCCATAATCCTAAAACGAGCCCCAGCCCTAGACCTAACTTTAACTGTAACCCTAACCCTAAAACTGGGCCTAAAACTTAGCCCAACCCCGAACACTAACAATAACGCAGTGCTATTCCTAGTCCTAAATCTGACACTAAACCTAACAGTAAAACTGAACCTAACCCTAGTCTAAGCCCTAGACCAAGCCCTAGCCATAAACTTAACCCTAGACCTAACTCTAGCCTTGGCCCTAATGTTAATCTTAATGCAATTCCCACAGCTAACCGTATCACTACCACTAACCTTAACTGTAACCCTAACCCTATCCCTAAAACACTCTTTACCCAGACCCTAAGACTTAAGGTAACACGAACCCTAACACTAACCCAACTCTAAAACCAAACCTAACCGTAACCCTAACCCTAACCTTAACCCTAACAATAACCCAATCCCTAGTGATAACACTAACACTAATCTTAAGCATAATAATAACCCTAAATTTACCTCTACACCTAACCCTAACCCTATGTCTAACTATAACCGTAACCCTAAATCTTAGATAACCCCTACCCCTAAGTCTAACCCTAACCCTAACTCTAACACTAACCCTACGCCTACCCCTAATACTACCCTGAACCTTAGCATTAACTCTTTAACCCAACCACAAAACTAACCCCAACACTAATACTAGCATTAACCCTAACCCAAACCCTTGCCCTAAACCTAGCACTAACCCTAACACTAACACGAGCCCTAACTCTAAAACCAGCCCTATACCCAGCCTTAACCCTAACCTTAAACCTAAGACAAACCCAAACTCTAACCCTAATTGTACTCCAGACATACCCCTAACCATAAACCTACCCTTAACCCTAACCATGGCTCTAGACCCTAATGCCAACTCTAACACTTGCCGTAAACTTAAATCTAACCCTAACCTTATAACTAACCTTAACCCAATCCCTACAACTACCACTGACCTTAACCCAAACACTAACCCTAAACCTATCCCTACACCTACTCCTCCCCTCACCAATAACCCTAATCGAAACCCTAGCCCCTCCATAACCATAGGCCAAACTCGAATGCAACCCTAACCCCAACCCTACCAATAACCATAAAACTAACCCTAACCCTAACCCAAACTTAACCCCAACTCCATCCCTAATAATAACACTATTCCTAACAATAGCCATAATCCTAACCTTCGCCCCAGCCCTGACCCTAAACCTAGCCCCAGCCCTAAACTTATCCCTAACCCTAATGCTAATATTAACCCTAACACTATCCCTACACGTACCGCTCTGCTAAACCTAACCTTAAGCCAAGCCTAACACTAACCTTAACCCCAGTCCTAGCACTAACACAAACCTTAACCCTAAGCCTAAGTCTATCCCTACACCTACACCTCCCCTAATCCTAATCCAAAGCCTACCCCAACCCTAAGCTTAAACCTAACCCTAACGCAAGCTTAACCCCAAACATAACCCTAACGTTAACCATAAAACTAACATTAACTCTGTACCAAACTTAACCTTAACCCTAAACCTTACCCTAACACTAATCCAAGTCCTGCACCTACACCTACTATTAACTCTAAACCTAACCCTAATCCAAACCGATCCCTAACCCCCCCACCTCTACACTTATCCCTAAACCTAACGCGAACTCTCACCCAGCTCTACACATAAAGCTACCCCTAACGTTAACCCTAACCCATTCGTATGCCAACATTAATCGTAGCCATAGCCCTAAACATAAAACCAACAACAGCCTTAGCACTAAACCTGACCTAGCACTAACCCTAGTCCTAAACCTAACACTAAACCTAGCACTAACCGTAGTCCTACCCTAACCATTGCACTAACACTCCATCGCCACCCTGAGCCCTAACTCTTATCCTAACCCAACCCCAACCCAACCTCTACCCTAAACCTAGCCCTAACCCTAGCACTATCGCTCACAATAACCATAACCCTAGCCGTAACCCTAACCCTAGCACTAACCCCATCTGTAAGGTTAACGTTAACCACTGACCTAGATCTAACACTAACCCAGCCCTACACATGAAATTAACCATAGTCCTAATCCTAACCATAAACTCAGGTCTAGCCCTAGCCCTAAATTTAGACCTATCCTTAACCCTAGCCATGGCCCTGACCTTAACCCTAACATTAACACTATCCATAACCCGAGCACAAACACTAATACTAACCCTGAACCTAACCAAACAGTAAAAAGCCATCCCCATTTCCCACTATAAACCCATCCGCATATCCCTAACACTAGCCCTACCCTTAACCCTAAACCTAGCCCTAACCGTGACCCTGCACTACAGCTACCCTAAAGCAAATCCTTACCCTACCATAACTCCTAATCTTACGTTAATTCTAGCCCTAGCCCTACCCTCATGCTAGTGCTAGACCTAACACTAACCCTAACTCTAGTCCTAATCCTAGCCCTGCCTTTAAGCCTAACTCTAGTCCTAACCCTAACACAAACCCTGACACTACCCTATGCCAAACTCTACCTTTACACCTGACTCTAACCCTAACCCTATCCCTAACCCTAACCCTCAACGCTAGCCCTAACCCAACACAAATCCTAGCCCTAGATGTGACTTTAAATTTAGCCCTAGCCCTAGCCATAACTCGAACCCTAACACTAACCCTACCTCTATCCCTAACCCTAATCATAAATCTAGACCTAGTTCTAGCACTAACGTTAACCCTAAACCTGTCCATAGCCCTGGTTCTAACCGTAACCCTAACACTAGCCCTATCACTAACCCTAACCCTAAAACTACCCCTAAACCTAATCCTAAACCATCTCTAACCCCAACCTTACCTATTACCCTAAGCCTAA
Source organism: Diceros bicornis minor (assembly GCF_020826845.1). Lineage (NCBI taxonomy): Eukaryota > Metazoa > Chordata > Mammalia > Perissodactyla > Rhinocerotidae > Diceros > Diceros bicornis. Next base: position 3,822,162 of record NW_026690866.1, read on the forward strand.
CATTAACCATAACTCTAACTCAGCCCTAGGCTAACCTTGACCTTAACACTTACCCTAGTCTAAGCCACAGCCCTAACCTTAGTTTGATCACTAACACTAACCGTAACTCTGTCCCTAACAAAAACTGAGCCCCAGCAATTGCCCTAGCCCTGCCCCTAAACTAAACTTACCTCTAACAATAGCTCTACCACTAAAAGTAAACCTAACCCTAGCTCTAGGACTAACCCTAAACCTAAAACATATCCTAACTCTAACTCTAGCTCTAGGCCTAACCCTAACCCTATCTTAGAGGTGACCCTAATGCTAACACTAACCATAACCAAACACTAATCATAACCCAACACTAACCCTAACCCTAATGTTAACTCTGCCTTAATCCTAGCCCTGACCCTAATGCCAACACTAGCCCAAGTCCAAACCCTAACCCTAACCCTAGTCCTAATCCTACTCCTAAAGATGATACTAGCCCTAAACCTGACACTAACCCTATGTCTATACATAACCCAAACCCTAACACTAAATATAACCCTAACCTACCACTAACCCTAGCTGTAGCCCAAAAATTGCCCCTACCCATAATGCTAACCATAACCCTAATCCTAGCCCTACTCTTAACCCTACTCCTAATGCTAGGCCCAAACCTAGCCCTCAGCATAATCCTAGCCCTAACCCTAGCCCTAACGCTAACTCTCATGCTACCACCAGCCCTAACACTCATCGTAACTTTAAACCGAACCCAACCTTCACCTTACCCTTAAGCCTACCACTCCTCTAACTCTAACCCTAACCCAACTCCTACCACTATACTATCCCTAATCCAAACCTAACCCTTACCCTACACCTACCCCTACCTCTACCCTTAACAGAAAACCTAAACAATCCCTAACCATAACCATAACATTAATCCTAACCCTAGCCTTTATCCTAAGCATAGCACTAGCCCTAACACTATCCCTAACTTAGTCGTAATCCTAATGATAGCACTTGCTCTAGCTCTAGTCCTAACCCTAAACCAAAACTAACCCTAACCCTAAACCGAAGACCAGCCCTAGCCCTAATCCTAACTGTAGAACTAACTTTAGACCTAACACTAACTGTAGCTATAAACTTAACCCAAACACTAAGCTTAAACCTAAGGCTAATCCAAGGACTAAACCTAGTCCTAACACTAACCCTTGTCCTAATAGTAACCCTAATGCTAGACCGCCCCGTAAATCAAGCACTAAATCTAAACCTAACACAACCATAACCTGAACCATAACCATAGATCGAACCCTAACCTTAGCCCTAACTCTAACCCTACCCTAAACCTAGCTGTAACTCTAACCCTTCCCTTAAACATAAACCTAAACGTAGCTCTAGTGTTATCCCTAAACCTAACCCTGACCCTAAACCTAGCCATAGACTTAGGGCTAAGCCAAACCCTAGACACAGACCTGAGCCTAACCCGAGACCTACCTCTAACCATAACCGTAACTGTAACCATAAAACTAACCATAACCCTAGCCATAGGCTTAACTTCTACCCTAGCCGTAAACCTGACCCTAACCACAACCCTAACCCTAACTCTAACCCAACAGTAGCCCTAACCCTAATGCTAACCATGACCTAATCATAGCTCTAGGCCTAACCCCAACACAAGCCCTAGTCCTAACCCTAACCCTAACCACGGATATAAATCTAGCTCTAAACTTAAGCTTAACCCTAAACATAGCCTTAACCGTAACCCTAAGCCTAGCGCTAACCCATACTGCAATGCTAACAGTAACCCTAGACCTAGCCCTAGAACTAACACTAACCCTAGCCTTATCCCTAGACCTAGTGTTAACCTTAACCCTACACTTAACACTATGCCTAACACTAGCCTTAACACTAATGCTAACCCTAACCCTAAGCCTAACTCTAGCCCTAACCATAGCCCTAACCCTAGCCCTAGCCTTAAACTTAATGCTAACACTAACATTAGCCCTAGCCCAAACCCTAAGCATAACCCTAACTCTAACCCAACTCTAACCTTACCCCTAACTCTACCACTACTCCTACCCGTCACCTTAATGCTTATCCTATTTTTTCCCCCAAAGCCACAGTAGATAGTTGTATGTTATAGCTGCACATCCTTCTAGTTGCTGTATGTGGGACGTGGCCTCAGCATGGCCGGAAATGCGGTGTGGGTGTGCACCTGGGATACAAAGCTGGGTCGCCAACATCGGATCCCGTGCACTTAGCCACTAAGACATAGGGCCGGCCTCACGCTTACCCTAAATATAAACCTAACCTTACACATAAACCTAAAGTTAACCCTGACCCTACCCATAACCCAAACTCTAACACACACAACATTAACCCTAACACTAACCCTAATCCTAGCCATAGCCATAAGCCTAAAGCCAGCCCCAGCCCTAGCCCTAACCAACATCCTAGCACTAAACCTAGCTCTAACACTAACCATAGCCATAAACCTAACTGAACTCTAACCCTAAACCTAACCTTAGCACTAACCCTGGACCTAAACCTAAGCCTTTCCCAAAACCTAATCCTAATGCTAACCATACACCTGACCATCATCCAAACACTAAACCTACCCCAAGTGTAACCCTAACCCTAACCCTAGCCCTATCCCTAAGCCTAGCCCTAAGACTAACCAGAACTCTGTTCCTAACCCAACCCCAAGCCCTAACAGTAACCCTATCCCCAACCCCAACCAAAACCCCTACCCAAATCCCAATCCTAAGCCTAAAACAAACCTAAGCCTAAACCTAAGCCTATGCCAAATCCTAACCTTAAGTGTAACATTAACCTTAACACTTGTCCTAAACCTAATTCTAACCCAGCCCTAAACCGGACCCTTACACTAGCCCTAACACTAACCATAACCACAGACCTATCCCTAGCCCTAAGTCTAACCCCAGTCCTAACTCGAGCCCTGGCCCTAACCCTAACCTTATCCCTCACCGTAGCCACAACACTAATGCTAATCCTAACCCTAACCATGACCCTAAACCGATCTCTCCCATTCCCAACCAATAGCCCAACCATTGACCCTAAACCTAACAGTACCCCTGCCACTAAGTTTAACACAAACCATGACCCTAAACTTAACCATGATCCTAGCCATAGCCCTAACCATAACGCTAGACCTAGACTTAACTCTAACCCTAACCCTAGCCCTAACCTGAACCATGGCACTAACCCTAATGCTCAATCTAGCCCTAGCCATAACACTAACACTAAAACGAACTGTTGCCCAAAACCAACACCTACAACTATGTGTAACCCTAACCCTAAACGGAGTATTAATCCTAATGCTAACCCAAATCCTATCCATAAACCTAAACCTAACCCTAGCCCTAGTGCTATCACTAACAACCTTAAAGCTAACACTAATTCTAACCCTAATCTGTAACCTAACCCTAACCATAGGACAGACTTAATCCTAATCCTGACTTTAACCCTCACTCTAACCCTAAAACTAACCCTAAGCCATAAGCCTAACCCTAAACCTCACCAAACCAGAACCCAAACACGAACCCAAACCCTTACCCGAACACAAACCTGAATGTGAACACTAACAAGAACCCTAACCTTGACACCAACACTAGGACTAACCCTAAATATAAACTTAACCTTAACCATAGCCCTCAACCTAACTCTAACCCTAGCCCTAATGCTAGCCCTAGCCCTAGACCTAGACCAAGCCCTAACCATAACTGTAAACTTAAGGCTAACCCTAGCCAGAACACTAGGCCTAGCCTTAGCTCTAGACCTAACACTAGCCCTAGACTAGCTCTAACTCTAAGTCTAGAGCTAACAGTAACCCTAGCTCTAAACCTAGCACTAAACCTAAACCTAATCCTAGCCCTGGACATAACCCTAGCCATAATACTTACCCTAATCCTAACACTAACCCTAACCATAACACTAAACTTAGCAATAAGCCTAGCCCTAGCAGTAACCCTAACTCTAACCCTCACCCTCACCCTAACCCTAACCTTAACCCTAACACTAACCCTAGCCCTAAACCTAACACTAAACCTAACCCTAATCATAGCCCTAACACACACCCTAGACCTATCTGTAACCCTGGCAATAACCCTAAACCTAGCCTTCACCCTAGCCTTAGCCCTAAACCCAAACATAGCCCTAGACCTAACCCTACCTGCAAACCTAACCCTAGCCATAACCCTAACCCTATCCCTAGCCATAAGCCTAATGCTAAACCTAAACCTAGCCTTAGACCCAGCCCTAGCCCTAACCCTAACCCTAGCCCTATCCCTAACCTGAACCCTAACCAAAACTCTAAACCTAATGCTAACACTAGCCCTAACCCACAGAAAATTGGTTTGATTTCAACACATGTGAAAGTTGTCACACACAATAGGTGTGATGTCATATATAAAAATGTGAATTATGTCACAAAAAGGTGAATGGTGTCACACATATCATTGGGTATGTTTTCTGTTAATATATATAGGTGTCCTGTTGGCTTCACTTACTGGTATTTCCTGATCCTTCCTCAGATTTGGGAAATTCTCAGCTATTATTTCCTTGAATAGGTTCTCTGTTCCTCTTTCCCTCTCCTCTCCATCAGGAATACCTATAATTCTTATATTACATTTTCTAATAGAGTCAGATATTTCTCGGAGTCTTTCTTCATTTCTTTTTAGTCTTAGTTCTCTCTCCTCTTCCATCTGGAGTATATCTGTATTCCTATCCTCTAAGGTGCTAATTCTTTCCTCCATATTGTCAGCTCTGTTCTTTAGAGATTCCAGATTCTCCTTTATCTCCTCCATTGTGTTCTTCATCTCCATCAGCACTGATTGGTTTTTCTTTATGATTTCAATCTCTTTTGTGAAGAAACTCCTAATCTCATTGAATTGTTTGTCTGTGTTGTCTCGTATTTCGTTGAGCGTTTTTATGATAGCTATTTTGAAATCTCTGTCATTTAGTTTATGGATTTCTGTGTCTTGGGGGTTGATTTCTGGGTGCTTGTCATTTTGTTTCTGGTCTGGTGATTTCATATATTTTTGCATTGTGGTTCCTGTGTTGGTTTTGTTTTTCCTCATCCTGGAAATCTCTGGTTGCAATTTCCACCTGCCGCCACTGTCTGGTGGTAAAGGGCTGTGTAGTCTAAGCCACCTGCGTTCTGCCCCGGTTTTTCTGCTGCGATCCGCACTTTTGTTTTTTTTTTTTCCCCGCTGCGATCCACGGGTCCAGTCGTTTGATCAGGTCTGCCGCGGATCGTTTGGTCTGGTCTGTCGCGGATCACTTGGTCTGGTCTGCCGCAGATTGCTAGGTCTGGTCTGGTCGGTTGAGCTGCAGAGTCTGGTTTGCGGGGAGGGGGGAGCTCTCTCTTTTTCCCTCTGGGTCCCTGACGTGGGAGGCTTCTCGTTTGCCCCTCTTTATCCACTCTCTGGGGTGCTCAGATGTTGATGGTAGCCCTGTGGCTCCTCTGAGTCCTCTGTGCCGGAGTTTCCCACTGGCTGAGAGAGCCCGAAGAGCCACGGTTTCCCCGCTGAGGGCCGCCCCTCCCCCCTCTCTGGGAGCCGTGTAGACCGGGATCACTGATCTGATGGGGAGGAAGAGGAGTTCTCCTTACATCTCCCCACTTCCTCTGAGGGCCCAGCAAGTTCTGCTCTCAGATGTGCAGCAGTGTGGATCCCTCCGCTCTAGCTTTTCACTGTCTGGGATTCCGTTGTTGGTCTGTGACTGTTCCTTTTGTTGTATCTTGTCAGGGGAAGAGTTCACGGGAAAGCTCACTCCGCAATGATGCTGACGTCACTCCCCCCATTGGGTATGTTTTCAATCACAAATGTGAGCCCTGTCACAAGTACACCATTGGTGTGATGTCAGACACAAAAAGTGTGTGAAGGCTCACACCAACCTCGCTATGTCACAGACAATGGGAGTGGTGTCTCTAAGGAAAATGAGTGAATATTCACATGTAGCAATGAGAGTTACACAAAACACACCAGTGCGATATGTCAGAGTAAAATGTGAGAGATTTCACAGAAACCTGGAAGTGACGTCATACATAACAGTGGGTGTCACATCACAGTTAAGAATATGACTGCCATCACACACAATGTGCGTGATATTACACAATTTGTGAGATGTGACCGTCTATCCTATTGTTAGCACACTCATGTTGTGTGATGTCCCAAAATGGAGGTGATGTCCCACATAACGATTGGAGGGATGTCAGACACAAAATGTGAAACACGTCACAATCCATTGGAACGATATCAAACACTATGAGAGTGATGCCACACTCAATTGGTGTGATATCATACATAATACTGGGAGTGACACCACACATAATAATGCTTGATATATCATACGGGAATTAAGGTTAATGTCACACACAAATGTTGTGGTGTGACACACAATGAGGATGTTGTCACACAAACAATTGATGTGATGTCACCAAGAAGCATGTGGTGACGCCACGCAAAATAGTGGGAGTGATATCACATGCACAAAATGGGAGTGATGTCACCCTTTAAAATGTGAATTATGTCACTAGGGACATATCACTGATGTCAAATATAGCGGATGTAATGTCACACTATTGATGTGATGTCACACTATTGATGTGATGTCACACATACTGAGACTGAGTTCACACATAAACATGTGAGTAATATCACAAAGGACATGTGAATGATGTCACACATATGTGGGAGTGATGTCACACAATTGGTCTGATGTCATACAACACAACAGGCATGATATCACACATAACAGAAAGTATATGAGTGAAGTCATAGAAACACCATGGGAGTGATGTCACAACACTAGTAGAGTGATGTCCTCGAGAATTAATGTGACATCACACAGAATATTGGGAGTGACATGATACTTAACAATAGCCATTTCATATGGTAAATTTGAGTGATGTCACACACAATCGGGGTGATGTCAACATATGTGAATGTTGTCACACACACACAATAGGTGTGATCTCATACATAAAAATGTGAATTATGTCACAAAAATGTGAATGGTGTCAGACATATCAATGTGTGTGTTTTCACACACAAATGTGAACACTATCACACATACACCATTGGTGTGATGTCATACAGATATTGAGTGAGGTCAGACACACAAAGTGTGTGAAAGCACACACCAACCTGGTGCTGTCATTGACATTTGGAGTGGTATCTCTAAGGAAAATGAGTGTGAATTCATACATAACAATGAGAGTTACATAAAACACACAATAGGGATATAAGTCAGAGTAAAATGTGAGAGACTTCACAGAAACCTGGGAGTGATTTTATACAAACTGTGGATGTCATATCAAAGTTAACAATATGACTGCCCTCACACAAAGGGAGTGATATCACACAATTTGAGAGATGTGACAGGCTAACCTAGTTTTATCCTGCTCAAAGTGTGTGATGTCTCAAAATGGGTGTGATGTCACACATAACGATTGGAATGGTATCACACACAAAATGTGAGCGATGTCACACACTGTTGGAGTGATGTCAAACACATTATCAGAGTGATGTCACAATCAAGTGGTGTGATGTCATACATAATACTGGGAGTGACATCGCACATAATAATGGTTTGATATCATATGACAATTAAGGTTGATGTCACTCACAATTGATGGGATGTGACACGCAATGAGGATGTTGGCACACACAAAGGGCTGTGATGTCACCCATAAACAAGTGTGTCACATCACACATAACATTGGGTGTGATATCACATTCACACAATGGGAGTGATGTCACAATTTACATGTCACTTATCTCAGAGAGCAATGGGAGTGATGTCACTATTGATGTGATGTCACTCTTAACAATGGGTGTGATTTCACACATAAATATATGAGTAATCTCATAAAGGACACATGACTGATATCACACATAACCTGTTAATAGTCTACACTCAGGATTCTATCTAATGTATTGAAAGAGCATTTCTGCTGAACTCAGCTTGCCAGTAGCTCTAGGGAACATACTCTAATGAGACTTTTTATATTTTTCACTACAACTGGTACAGATTATCTGTAACATCCATTCAATGAAAGTACAGTGTGAAGAAAAACTCCTTTTTTAAATCTGTTTATGATCGTCTTGAAAAGTCCCTTTTCAAAGGTTGCAGTTGGCGTCTTTCATTCAGGCTTTCTCTTACATGGAACGAAAGAATGTGCTCGTTGATTTCACTTTGCCAGTAGCTATTGGGAATATCTTCCTATGAGAGGGCTTAAAATTTTCACTACACAAGGAAGAGAATATCTATAATATCCATTTATGAAAAGAACAGTGTGGAGAAAAACTCTTGCTTGTACCTATTTAGCGTTTACACTGGAAAGTACTTTTTAAAACATTGCAGCTCACGACATTTACCCAGGCTCTCTCTCACAGTATAGGAGAGAACGTTCTTACTGAGCAAAGGTTGCCATTAGCTGTAAGTAACATCTTCCGAAGAGAGCTTTTATGCTTTTCTCTACTGCTGGGAGAAAATATCTATAACATGCATTGAAATAACATACACGGTGGAAAAACACTGATTTTAGTTGTTGAGGATCGTCTTGATGAGTGAACATTTCAATCATTGATCTTCATGGTCTGCACTCAGGCTTTCCCTCAAATATAATGAAAGAACACCCATTCTGAACCCAACAGCCCTGTAGCTGTAAGTCAGCTCTTCCTTGGAGGGCTTTTAAACTTATCAATACAGCTGGGAAAGAGTATCTATAACATTCATAAAATGAAAGTCAAGTGTGCAGAAAATCTCTGGCTGGTATGTCTATAGGATCCTCCTGCAAATTGCCTTTTACGTCATTGTAGTTAACGACCGTCACTCAGGCTCTCTCCTATGTAAGGCAAGAAACTACTTTCTGAACTCAGCTGGCAAGGAGGTTTAAGCAGGATCCTCCTTTGAGAGCTTGTAAACTTACACTGCAGCTGCAAGAGAATATCTGTAACATCCATTCCATGTAAGTTCTCTGTGGAGGAAAACACTTCCTTTTAGCTTTTTAGGATCATATTGTAAAGTGCCTTTCATCTTTGCAGTTGATTGCATGCACTCAGGCTTCCTTCCTGATATAAAAGTAAACAGCCCTGCTAAACCTACTTTGCCAGTGGCTGTTGGGAACACCTTCTTAGGATAGTTTCCACTTTTCACCACAGCTCGGAAAGAAGCTCTATCACATCCATTCAATGAAAGTACACCATGAAGAAAACCTCCTCTTGTAAGCGTTTATGACCATGTTCTTAAGTGGCTTTAACTACACTGCATTTCAATCTGTATTCAGGGTCTCACTAGCATATCATGATGACCATTATTGCTTATCACAGCTTGCCAGTATCTGATAGTAACATCTTCATATGAGAGGATTTAAAATTTCAGTAACCCTGGGAGAGTGTATCTATAACATCCATAAAACGAAAGTCCAGTATCTATAAAATTTCTTGCTTCCATTTGTATACGATTATCCTGATAATTGCCTTTATCAACATTGCAGTTAACTACCTTCAATCAGGAATTCTTCCCCATGTAAAGCAAGAAAGTTCTTGCTGACCTCTTCTTCCAAGTACTTTACAGGAGGATCTGCTTCTGAGAGCTTTTAAACTTTCCACTGCAGTGGGGCGAGTATTACTATAACATCCATTCCATGAACCTACTCTGTGGTGAGCAACTCTTCAAGTTAGCATTTTAGGATATGGTAAAGTGCCTTTTCCTCTTTGTCGCTCATTGCCTGCACTGAGGCTCACTTCCCAACCGAAAGACAAGTCACCACTGCACAAACAAGTTTAAAAGTAGCTGTTAGGAACAACGTCCTACGACAGCTTTCCAACTACCACTACAGGTGGTGCAGATGATCCTTATCATCCATTCAATAAAAATTGACTGTTCAGAGCAAGTCTTGCTTGTAGGTGTTTAGGATCATCTTGAGAAGAGTCTTTTAATCACTGCAGTTAAATCTGCATTCGGGGTCTGAGTAACATATTATGATGAACACTATTGATTAACACAGGTGGCCAATATCATAGGTTATATCTTCATATGAGAGGTTTTTCAGTTTCACTGCAGCCAGTGGAGAGTATCTATAACATCCATAAAATGAAAGTCAAGTGTGGAGAAAATCTCATCCTTGCGTCTATATAGAATCTTCTGGCAAGTTTCCTTTTCCCTCTTTGCAGTCAACGACCTTCACTCAGGCTATCTCTCCCAAGACATGCAAGAAAATGTTTGCTGAACTCAGCATGCAAGTATCTCTGAGGAGGATAGTCCTCTGAGATCTATTAAACCATTCACTGCATCTGGGAGAGAATATCTCCAACATCCATTCCGTGAACATACTCTGTGCAGAAAAAGTCCTCCTTTTAGGTATTAGGATTATATGGTAAATTGCCTTTTCCTCTTTGCTGTTCATTGCCTGCAATGATGTTTCCTTCACTGTATAGAGACAAAACACCACTGCTCAACCAATTTTGCCAGTAGCTGTAAGGAACATCTTCGTATGAGAGATTTCAAAGTGTTACTAGAGGTTTTGCTGATTATATTTAACATCCATTCCATTCAAGTTGAATCTTCAGAGACGCTCCTGATAGTAGCTGTTTAGGATCATCTGGAGAAGAGATATTTAATACACTAGAGTTCAATCCACTTTCAGGCTCTCATGAACATATCATGACAAACATTATAGCTTAACACATGTGGCCTATATCTGTAAGTAACATCTTCATCTGAGATGTTTTAAAATTTCGGTACAGCTGGGAGAGGGTATCTATAAGATCCATAAAATGAAAGTGAAATATGCGGAAAATCTGTGGCTTGTCTCTTTATGGGATCAGCCTGCATATTGCCTTTAGATCACTGCCATTAACGACCTTCGCTCAGGCTCTCTATCTCATGTAACGCAAGAAAGTGTATCTTAACTCGCCTTGCAGGAATCTTTAAGGACGATCTTCCTCTGAGAGCTTGTAAACTTTTCACTGCAGCTAGGAGAACCTATTCATTACATCCATTCCATGTAAGTACTCTGTGGAGGAAAACATTTGCTTTTACTTTCTTTGGATCATATTGTCAATTGCATTCTCACCTTTTAATTTCATAGCCTGCCCTCAGGTTTCCTCCCCGATGTAAAGAAAAAACACCACTGCTAAACCTACTCTGCCAGTAGCGATTAGGAACACTCTCCCATGAGAGTTTACACTTTTCACCACAGCTCAGAAAAAAGCTGTATGACATCCATTTAATGAAAGTATACCGTGAAGATAACTTCTGCTTATAACTGTTTAGGGTCATCTTCATAAGTGACTTCAAATACACTGCAGTTCAATCTGCGTTCAGGGTCTCACTAGCATGTCATGACGAACACTATTGCTTAACACAGGTGACGAATATCTGTTAGTAACATCCTCTTTGGAGAGGTTTTAAAATTTCAGTACGGCTGGGAGACAGTATCTGTAACATCCATAAAATGAAATTTCACTTTGCAGACAATCTCTTGTTTATATCTGTACAGGATTATCCTGAAAATTGCCTTTTACATCATTGCTCTTAACGACATACACATAGGAATTCTCTCCTTGTAATGCCAGAAAGTCCTTGCTGAACTTGCTTGCAAGTATCTTTAAGGAGCACTTGCTTCTGAGAGCTTTTAAACTTTCCACTGCAGATGGGAGAGAATATCTATAACATCCATTCCATGAACATACTCTGTGGTGGAAAAGTCTTCCTTTTAGTTTTTTGGATCACATAGTAAAGTGCCTTTTCCTCTTTGTAGTTCATGTCCTGCACTGAGGCTTCCTTCCCAGAGGAAAGACAAAATACCACTGCTCAACGAAGTTGACCAGTAACTATTTGAACACTCCTAGGAGAGCTTTCAAACTATCACTACATGTGGTGCAGATTATCATTACCCTACATTCAACGAAAGCAGACTCTTCAGAGAAACTCTGCTTGCAGCTGTTTGGGATGATCTTGAGAAGAGACTGACTACACTGCAGTTCAGTCTGCCCTCAGGTTCTCAGTAATGTATCATGATGAACACTATTTCTTATCACACTTGGCCAATATCTGTAAGTAACATCTTCATATGAGTGGTTTTCAAATGTCAGTACAGCTGGCAAAGGGTCTCTATAACATCCATCGATTGAAATTCAGGTGTGGAGAAAATCTTTTGCGTGTATCTGTATAGGACTATTCTGAAAATTGCCTTTTCCAACGTTGCAGTAAATAACTTTCATCCGTGCTCTTTCTCCCAAGTCAGGTAAAAAATGTTTGCTGAACTCAGCTTGAAAGTATCTTTAAGGAGGCTCTCCCTCTGAGAGCTTTTCAACTTTTCACTGCAACAGGGAGCGAATATCAATAACATCCATTTCTGGAATGTAACCTGTGGAGAAAAATTCTTCCTTTTAGCTTTTTAGGATCATATGGTAAAGTGCCTTTTCCTCTTTGTCGTTCATTGCCTGCACTGAGCCTCCCTTCCCAATGGAAAAACAAAACACTCCTGCTCAATGACATTTGCCAGTAACCATCAGAGAACATCTTCTTAGGAGAGCTTTCGAATGATCACTACAGGTGGTGCAGATTATTGTTATGATCAACTCAAAGAAAGTTGACGCTTCACAGAAACTCCAGCTTGTGGCTGTTAAGGGTCATCTTCAGAAGAGACTTTTAATAGAATGCAGTTCAAACTCTAGTCAGGTTCCCACTAACATCTCATGATGAATTATATTGCTAAAGACAAGTGGCCAATATCTGAAAGCAACATCTTCATCTTAGGGGTTTTAAATTTCAGTAGTGCTGGGATAGAGTATCTATAACATCCATAATATGAAAGACAAGTTTGGTGAAAATCGCGTTCGTGTAACTGTGTACTTTCATCATGCAAATTGCCTTTTCCCTCATTGCATTTAATGGCCTTCACTCAGCTCTCTCTCCCAAGTAAAGCAAGAAAGCATTTGTTGAACTCAGCTTGCAGGGTCCTTTAAGAATGATCTTCTGAGAGCTTTTAAAATTTTCACTGCAGCTGGGAGAACTTATCTATAATATCCATTCCATGTAAGTACCATGTGGAGAAAAATACTTGCTTTTAGCTTCTTCAGATCATATTGTCAATTGCATTTTCATCTTTGCATTTCATTGCCTGCACTCACGTTTCCTCCCTGATTTAAAGAGAAAACACTACTGCTAAACCTACTCTGCCATTAGCTGTTAGGAACACCTTCCTTTGAGAGTTTCAACATTTCAACACACCTCGGAAAGAAGCTTTACCAAATCCATTCAATGAAAGTATACCGTGAAGAAGACCTCTTCTTGTACCTGCTTAGGATTATGTTCATGAATGACTTTAAAGGCACTGCAGTTCAGTCTGCATTTAGGGTATCATTAGCATATCATGTTGAACACTATTGCTTAACAAAAGTTGCCAATGTCTGTTAGTAACATCTTCATATGAGAAGTTTTAAATTTTCAGTACAGCTGGAGAGAGTATCTATAACATCCATGATATGAGAGTTCAGTGTGGAGAAAATCTCTTGGTTGTATCTGTATAGGAGTATCCTGAAAATTGCCTTTTCCACCATTGCAGTTAACGACCTGCACTTAGGAATTCACTCCCAGGTAAGGGAAGAAAGATCTTGCTGAACTCAGATGGCAAGTGGCTTTCAGCAGATCTGCCTCTGCGAGCTTTTAAACTTTCCACTGCAGCTGGGACAGAATATCTATACCATACATTCCATGTAAGTACTTTGTGGAGGAACATACATCATTTTAGCTTTTTAAGATCATCTTGCAAATTGCCTTTTCATCTCTGCAGTTCACTGCCTGCACTCAGGCCTCCTCCACCACATAAAGACAAAACACCAGTGTAAACCTATTTTGCAAGTTGCTGCTAGGAGCACATTCCTATGAGATGTTAAAACTGTCACCACAACCAGGGAAGAAACTCTATCCCATCCATTCAACGAAAGTATCGTGTGAAGAATATCTTTACGTGTCACTGTTTAGAATCATATTCATAAGTGACACTAAAAACATTGTAGTTCAGTCTACCTTCAGGGTCTCACTAGCATGTCATTATCAACACTATTTTTTAACACAGGTTGCAACTATCTGTTAGGAATACCTTCATATGAGAGGTTTTAAAATTTCAGTACAGATGGGAGTATCTATAACATCTATAAAATGAAAGATCATTGTAGAGAAAATTTCTTGCTAATATCAGCATAGGAGTATCCTGAAAATTTCCTTTGCATCTTTGCAGTTAACAATATTCACTTAGTAATTCTTTCCCTATTTAATGAAAGAAAGACTTTGCTGAACTCAGATTGCAAGTAGCTTTCCGCAGGAGCTGCCTCTGAGAGCTTTTAAACTTTCCACCGCAGCTGGGACACAATATCCATAACATCCAGTACATGAACGTACGCTGTGCAGAAAAATTCTTCCTTGTAGATTTTTGGATGATGTGGTTCAGTACCTTTTCCTCTTTGCCATTCCTTGCCTGCACTGAGGCTGTCTTCCCAATGGAATGACAAAACACCACTAAGCAACCAAGTTTGCCAGTAGTTTTTAGGATCATCTTACTAGGAGAGCTATCACTACAGGTGGTGCAGATTATCCTGACCATCCATTCGATGACAGTTGACTCTTCAGAGAAACTCCTCCTTGTAGCTGTTTAGGATCATCTTGAGAATTTGAATACACTGCAGTTCAGACTACATTCAGCGTCTCACTAGCATATCAAGACGAACATTTTTGTTTAACACACGTACCCAATAAATGTAAGTAACATCTTCATATGAGAGGTTTTAAAATTTCAGTACACTTGGGAGATAGTATCTATAGCATCTGTAAAAGGAAAGGTCAGTCTGGAGCAAAATTCTTCCTTGTATCTGTAGAAGACTACCCTGAAAATTGTCTCTCCCAAAATTGCTGTTAATGACTTTTACTTAAGAATTTTCTCCCTGGGGCCTGCCCGGTGGCGCAAACGGTTTCGTGTGCACGCTCCACTTTGGTGGCCTGGGGTTTTCAATTTCCCAACCCTGGGCACGCACCAACGCACAGCTTGCCAGGACATGCTGTGGTGGCGTCTGATATAAAGTAGAAGAAGATGGGCACAGATGTTATCTCAGGGCTAATCTTCCTCAGTAAAAAAGAGGAGGATCAGCATCGGATGTTACCTCGGGCTGATCTTCCTCACAAAAAAAAAGAGAATTCTCTCTCATGTAATGCCAGCAAGTTCTTGCTTAACTCTGCTTGCAAGTATGTTTAAGGAGCATCTACCCCTGAGAGCTTTTAAACTTTAAACTGCAGCTGGGAGAGAATATCTATTGTATCCATCTAATGAATATACTCTGTGGAGAAAAACATTTCCATTTAGTTTTTGAGGGTCATAATGGAAAGTGCCTTTTCTTCCTTTTGGTTCGTTGCCTGCACTGAGGCTGCCTTCTAAATGGAAAGACAAAATACCACTGCTCAGGCACTTTTGCCAGTATCAACTAAGGAAATAATTTTGTGCCCTGTCTCTCTTCCTTCCAGCAAATGAGATCCACCTTCCTTAACCAGGTTGGGGACATATTGCCATTTCAGGCCTTGAGAAGGAATATCACATTCCTTTGAGAAGGCAATTTCTGATCTCACGTTCTAAGTAGAGCTCTAGGAACAAGGTAGTAACTGAATTTTAATGATTACTGGGACTTAGCTGAACTATGTATAACACCCATTGTTGGAAATAACTTCATGCCCACTATCTCTTCCTTCCATCTCGTAAAG
Source organism: Diceros bicornis minor (assembly GCF_020826845.1). NCBI lineage: Eukaryota > Metazoa > Chordata > Mammalia > Perissodactyla > Rhinocerotidae > Diceros > Diceros bicornis. The sequence goes on from NW_026690866.1 coordinate 3,837,909, forward strand.
ATCAGAAACCTAAAACAGGTATATAACAGAATGCAGTTTCAGGCCTTGAGATTGAATCTCATATTCCTTTGAGAGGGCACTTTCTGACCCAGGCTTGTATGCAAATGTCTAGAAACGACTTTGTATATGAGTGGCAATCATCACTACATCTGAGCTCATCTGTATAAAATACCCATCCCTGGAAGTATCTTGGTGCTCACTCGCTCTTCCTTTCAGCTAGTGAGAATCACCTTCATAAACCAGGTTAGAACATAATGCTATTTTGGTGGTTGAGAGCAAATCTCACATTCCTCTGTGAAGACACTTACTGATAACTTCTTGTAAGTAGATGTCTAGGAACAAGTTTATATTGGAGCATCAATCAGTACTACAACTGAATAAAATGATTTATAATAACCATTCCATGAAATAACTTCATGTAAAAACTCTCTTCCTTCTAGCACTAAGCATCACTAAACTAAACCAGTTTGGGACCATATTGCCTTGTTGTGCTCTGAGAAGGATTCTCGCATTCCTTTGAGAAGGCAATTTCTGATCCCAGAGTGGAAGTAGATGTCTAGGAACAAGTTTGTATATGAGTGGCAAGCGTTACTACAGCTGAGCTAAGTTGTTTATGATACCCATTCCTGAAAATAACTTTGTGCCTCATCTCTCTTCCTTCCAACTCATAAGGATCTCAAAGCTAAACCAGGTTTGGAACATATTGCCATGTCACTCCTTGAGATGGAATCTCATATTCCTTTGAGAAGGCACATTCTGATCCTGTCCAGAATGTTGAAGTCTAGGAATAAGTATGTATATGAGTGTTAATCATTACTAGATCTGAGCTCAACTGTCTATAACAACTATTCCAAGTAATAATTTTGCCTCATCTCACCTTCTTCAATCTCGTAAGGATCACAAATATAAACCAAGTTTCATGCATCATGCCATGCCATTTCAGGCCTTGAGAATGAATCTCACACTACTTTGAAGGCACTTCCTGATCCCTGCTTCTAAGTAGATGTCCAGGATAAGATTCCATATAAGTGGCAATCGTTACTACAACTGAACTATTCTTTGAATAACACCCAATCTTGAAAATAACTTCATGCCCAATCTATCTTCCTTCCAGCTCATAATGAAGACCTTCCTCAAGCAAGTTGGGAACATATTGCCATTTCAGACCTTGAGAAGAAATCTCACATTCCTTTGAGACAGCATTTTCTGATCACAGCCTGCACGTAGACGTCTAGGATCAAGTTTGTATGTGAGTGGCAATCACTAATAGAGCTGTGCTTCTCTCTTCCTTCCATCTCGTAAGGATCACAAACCTAAATCAAGTTTGGAACATAATGCCATTTCAGGCCCTTGAGAACAAATCTCACACTCCTTTGAGAAAGCACTTTCTGATCCCAGCTTGTAAGTAAATGTCTAGTAACAAGTTTCTAAATGCTTGGCAATCATTACTACAGCTGAGCTAAACTATGTATCAGAACCATTCCTCAAAATAACTTTCTACCCCATCTCTCTTCCTTCCAGCTCTAAAGAGTTACAATCTTAAGCAAGGTTTTGAATGTAATACCATGTCGCGCCTTGAGAATGAATCTGACGCTACCTTGAGAAGGAACTTTCTGATCCCAGCTTCTAAGTAGATCCCTAGAAACAAGTTTGTATATGAGTGGACTCATTACTACAACTGAGCTGAACTATGAATAACACCTATTCCTGAAAATAACTTCGTGCCGGTCTCTCTTCCTTCCAGATCATAAGGCCCACCTTCCTCAACAACGTTGGGAACATATTGCCATTTCCGGCCTTGAGAAGGAATCTCATATTCCTTTAAGAAGGCACTTTCTGATCACTGCTTCTAAGTATATGTCCAGGAACAAGATTCTAGATAAGTGACAATGGTTAGTACAAAAGAGCTATTCTATGAATAACATCAATTCCTGGAAAAAACTTCATGCTCAATCTCTCTTACTTCCAGCTCGTAAGTACCACCTTCCTCGACCAAGTTTGGAACATATTGCTGTTTCAGACCTTCAGAAGGAATATCACATTGCTTTGAGAAGTCACTTTCTGATCCTGGGGTGATGTAGATGTCTAGGAACAAGTTTGTATATGAGTGGCAATCATTACTACACCTGAGTTAATCTATGTAGAAAACTCATTCATGAAAATGTCATTGTGCCCAAACTCTCTTCCTTCCATCCAGTAAGGATCACAAACCTAAACCAAGTTTGGGACATATTGTGATTTTGGGCCCTGAGAAGGAAAGTCACATTCCTTTGCGAAGGCCCTTTGTGTTCCCGACCTGTATGTAGGGAACTTGTTCTGTGAACAAGTTTGCATATGAGTGGCAATCATGACGACAGGAGTTAAAGTATGTATAACAGCCATTCCTGGAAATCACTTTGTGCCTAATCTCTCTTCCTTTATATCATCAGGATCAGCTTGCTCAACCATGTTGGAACATCATGGTATTTTGGGCCTTGAGAAGGAACCTCATAGGGTCCAGCCCCATGGCGTAGTGGTTAAGTGTGCACACTCTGTTGCTGGTGGCCCGTGTTCAGATACCGGGCAGACACCGACACACAGTTAGTCAGGCCATGTTGTGGTGGCATCCCACATAAAGTGGAGGAAGATTGGGACGGATGTTAGGTCTGGGCCAGACTTCCTCAGCAAATAGAGGAGGATTGGCATGGACGTTAGCTCAGGGCTGATCTTCCTCACAAAGAAAAAAGAGAAGGAACCTCACATTCCTTTCAGAAGGAACCTTCTTATCCCGCCTTCTATTTAGAAGTGTAGGAACAAGTTTTGTTTGCCAATCATTACTACAGCTGAGCTAAACTGTGACTAACAGGCATTCCTGGAAATAACTTCATGCCCAAACTCTCTTCATTCCGGCTCCTAAGGAGCACCTTCGTCAACCAGGTTTGGAATATAGTGCCCTCTCAGTCCTTTAGAAGGAATTTCACATTCTTTTGAGAACACACTCTCTGATACCAACTTCTAAGTAGATATCTAGGAACAAGTTTGTATAGGTGTGACTGTCATTACTACAGGTGACAAACTTGTTATAACACCCATTCCTGGAAATCACTTTGTGCCTAGTCTCTGTTCTTTCCATTTCGTAAAGATCACAAACCGAAACCTGATTTGGACCATAAGGCCATTTCAGTCCTTAAGAAGGAGTCTCACATTGCTTTCAGAAGGAATGTTCTGATCCTGGCTTTTACGTAGATGTCTAGGAACAAGTTTGTATATGATTGGCAATCATTACTACAGTTGAGGTGAACTTCACATAACACCCATTCCTGGAAGTAACTTTGTGCCTAATCTCTCTTCCTTCCATCTCATAAAGATCACAAACCTAAACCAGATTTCGAACATACTGTCATATGGCACCTGGACAACAAAACTCACATTCCCTTGAGAAGGCTCTAAGTAGATGTCTAGGAAAACGTTGCTATATGAGTTTCAATCATTAGTAGAGGTGAGCTTTATTTTGTATAACCACCCATTCCCAGAAATAACTTTGTGCCTTATCTCGCTTCCTTCAATCACTTAAGGATCACAACCCAAAACGAGGTTTGGTAAATAATGTCAATTCGGCCATTGAGAACGAATCTCACATTTCTTTGAGAAGGCAATTTCTGATCCTGGCTTGTAAGTAAATGTCTAGGAGCAAGTTTGAATATGAGTGTCAATCATTACTACAGCAGAGATGAAATATACATCGCCTATTCTTGAAAATAACTTGGTGCCCAATCTCTCTTCCTTCCGGCTCATAAGCATCACCAACCTAAATGTTTTGGAACATATTGGCATTCGGACCCTGAGAAGGTATCTCACATTCCTATGAGAAGGCACTTTCTAATCCCAGCCTATATGTAGATATGCAGGAACAAGTTTGTAAATGAGTAACAATCATTTTTAAAGCAGATTTAAAAGATGTATAACACCTAATCCCTGAAACAATTTTGTGCATAATCTCTCTTCCTCCCATGTTGTAAGGATCACTTTGCACACCCAGGAACATAATTTGGAAAATAATGCCATTTCTGGACCTGAGAGTTAATCTTACATTCCTTTGAGAAGGAAATTTCTGATGCAGGCTTCTAAGTAGAAGTCCATGAGCAAGTTTGTATATGAGTGGCAATCTTCCTACACCTTAGCAAAAGTATGTGTAACGCCCATTCCTGGAAATAAATTTGTGCCTAACCTCTCTTCTTTCCATATTGTAATGGTGAAAAACCTGAACCCAGTTTGGAGCAGATTGCCACTTCGTGCACCTGAGAACAAATCTCATACTCCTTTGATAAGGCACTTTCTGAACCACCTTGTAAGTAACAGTCTAGGAACAAGTAACTATATGAGTGGTAATCATTAGTACAACTGAGCTAACCTATGTATAGCACCAGTTTCTGGACATGACTTCATGCCCAATCTCCCTTCCTTTCAGCTGCTACAGATCTCCTTCCAAAAGCAGGCTTGTAAACAGAGCCATGTAGGGCCTTGAGGCAGGATCACTCTCAAATGCCTTGGAGAACACAATTTCTTTTCCGGGTTTGAATGTAGACGGTATGAAACACCTTGGTATCTGAGAGGCATTCATTACTACAGCTGAATTGAACTATGTATTACAACCATTCCTGATAGTAACTTCATGCCCAATCTGTCTTCCTTCCAGCTCCCAAGGATCGCTTTCCCAAAGCAGGTTTTGCACAGGGCCATGTAGGGCCTTGAGAGAGAATCTCATGCACATGCCTTAGAGAAGGAACTTTCTTATCCCGGTTTGTAAATAGATGGTAAGAAACATCTTTCTATCTGAGTGGCATCACTGCTACAGCTGAGTTAAACTATGGATAACGCCAGTTCCTGGAACGAAGTTCAGGCCCAATATCCCTTCCTTCCGGTACATGAGGATCGCCTTCCCAAGGAAGGTATGGAACGAGGACCATGTAGTGCCTTGAGACAATCTCACTCACAAGCCATAGAAAGCACACTTAATGATAGCGGATTCTAAGTAGATGGTTAGGAACATGTTTGTATCTGAGTGGCAAGAATTGCTACAGCTGAGCTAAACTAAGTATAACACCCATTCCTGGAAATGACTTAGTGCCCACTCTCCTTTCCTTCCAACTCCTAAGGATTTCCTTCTCAAAGCAGGTTTGGAAACAGGACTGTGTATTGTCTTGTGACAGCATCTCACTCATAAGCCATTGAGAGCGCGTTTTCTCATACTACATTCTAAGTAGATGGCTAGAAGCATGTTTGTATCTGAGTGGCAGGCATTACTACAGCTGAGCTAAACTAAGTATAACTCCCCTTCCTGGAAATTACTATGTGCCCGATCTCCCTCCTTCCAGCTCCAATGGATCACTTTCCCAAAGCAGGTATGGAAACAGGGCCATGTAGGGCCTTGACACAAGATCACTCTCAAATGCCTTAGAGAACGGAATTTCTTATCCTGGGTTGGAAGTAGATGGCTAGAATCATCTTTGTGAGTGGCAATCATTACTACAGCTGAGTTAAATTGTGTATAAGGCCCATTCTTGGAAACAACTTGGTGCCCAATCTCCCATTCTCCCAGCCTCTAATGATTGCCATCCAAAACCAGGTTGTGCACAGGGCCATGGAGGGCCTTGAGAGAGGATTTCACACACATGTCTTAGGGAAGGCACTTTCTTATCTCGGCTTGTAAGTAGATAGAAAGAAACATCTTCCAATCTGAGTGGCAATAACTGCTGATGCTGATTTAAACTATGTATAACACCCATTCCTGGAAAAAACTTCTTGCCAGATCTCCCTTCCTTCCAGTGCAAAAGGATCGCCTTGCCAAAGCAGGTTTACACAGGCCCATGAAGGGCCTTGAGAGACAATCTCATCCACATGATTTAGAGAAAGCACTTTCTTATCCTGGTTTGTATTTAGATGGTAAGAGACATCTTTGTATCTGAGTGGCAATCACTACTACAACTCGGATAAACTATGTATAGCACCCATTCCTGGAAGTAACTTCGTGTTCCATCTCTTTTCCTTCCCTCTCCTAAAGATCGCCTTCCCAAAAAGATTTTACACAGGTCCAAATAGGGCCTTCAGAGAGAATCTCACTCACTTGCCTTAGACCAGGCACTTTCTTATCCTGGACAGTAAGTAGATGTTATGAAACATCTTTCTATCTTTGTGGCAATCACTACTAGAGCTGAGTGAAACGATGGATACCAGCCATTCCTGGAAGTAACTTCATGCCCAATCTTCTTTCCTTCCAGCTCCTAAGCATGGCCTTCCCAAAGAAAGTTGTGCACAGCACCATGTAGGGCCTTGAGACAGAATTTCAGTCAAATTCCTTAGAGAAGGCACTTTCTTATCCTGGCTTTGTGAGAAGATGGTAAGAAACATCTTGGTATCTGAGGGGCAATCACTACTACAGCTGAGTTAAACTATGGATAACATCCATTCCTGGAAGTACCTTCATGCCCCATCTCCCTTCCTTCCACCTGCTAATGATCACCATCCAAAAGGAGGTTTGAAAACAGGGCCGTGGAGTTCTTAAGGACAGGAACACTCTCAAATTCCTTAGGCAACACACTTTCTTCTCTCGGTTTGTAAGTTGACAGAAAGAAACATCTTTGTATCCAAGTTTGAATCATTACTAGCTTTCGGGTTAAGGTTCTTGTTAGAGTTTGGGTTAGGGATCGGGTTAGGTTTAGGGTCAGGATTAGGGTTCGGGTTAGGGTTAAGGTTAGGCTTAGGGTTCAGGTTAGGGTTTGTGTACTGGTTTGGTTTAAGTTTAGGGTTACAGTTGGGGTTAGGGCTAGGGACTGGGTTAGGGTCAGGCTTAGGTTTAGTGTTAGCTTTCGGGTTCGGGTTCTGGTTAGGGTTAGGGTTAGGGTTAGGGTTAGTGTTAGGGTTATAGTTGGGTTCCGCTTAGGGTTAGGGTCAGGGTGCTGGTTAAAGTTCAGGCTGGTCTATGGTTGGGTTACATTTAGGATTCTGGTTAAGGTTGGGCTTAGGTTTCTGGTTAGTTTTAGGGTCGGGTTAGGCTTTGGGTGAGGGTTAGATTTAGGGTTCGGGATTGAGTTATGGTTAGGCTTAGGGTAAGCGTTACTGTTTGCTTAGAATTAGGGCTATCGTTGCCTTCCCATTAGGGTTAACGTTCGGGTTATTGTTAGGGTTAGGGTTATGGTTCCGGTTAGGGTTTAGTTTAGGGTTAGTGTTAGGGTTAGTGTTGGGGTTAGGGTTAGGGTTTGGGTTCTGGTTAGGGTTGGAGTTAGGGTTCGTGTACTCTTTTGGTTTGGGTTTACGGTTAGAGTTAACCTTCAGGTCAATGGTCAGGTTAGCTTTAGGTTAAGGTTCCTGCTAGGGTTCAGCTTAGGGTTAGGGTTAGGTTTAGTGGTCCGTTTAGTGTTAGAGTTAGAGTTAGTGTTAGGGTTAGTGTTAGGGTTAGGGTTAGGGTTAAGATCGGGTCCGTCTTCAGGTTAGGGTGTTAGGGATCCGTTTAGGGTACGAGTTAGGGTTAGGGTTCGTGTTAGGATTAGGGTTAGGTTTAGGGCTACGGTTGGGTTCGTGTTCGGGTTAGGGTTAGGGTTCGGGTTATGGTTAGGGGTCAAGTTCGGGTTCGGATTAGATTTAGCATTAGTATTCACGTTAGGCCTAGGGTTCGGGTTCTGGTTAGTTTTAGCATTAGGGTTAGGTTTCAGGTTAGGATTAGGGTTATGCTTAGGGTTAATGTTAAGTTTAGGCTTAGGTTTAGAATTATGGTTCGATTTCGGGTTAGAGTTAGGGTTAGGATTCATGTTACGGTAAGGGCTATAGTTTGGGTTAGCATTAAGTTTAGTTTTAGTATTAGTATTTGGATTAGGGTTATGGTTGTTTCAGGTTTGGTTTAGGGTTAGCTTTAGCGTTAGGGTTCACGTTAGGGTTAGGATTACGGTTGCCTTAAGTTTAGGGTTGGAGTTGGGTTATGTATAGGGTTATGTTTAGTGTTCGGATTAATGTTACGATTAGGTTTCAGTTTCGGTTTAGGGTTAGCCTTAGCTTTAGGGTTCGGGTTAGTGCTAGGGTTAGGGTTAGGGTTGGATTCGGGTTAGGGTTAGGGTTAGAATTAGGGCTAGATTTAGGGTTATGGTTCGGTGTCGTGTTAGGTTTAAGGTTAGGTTAAGGGTTGAGGTTAGGGTTAGGATTGGGTTTAGTGTTAGAGTTAGTGTTCAGGTTAGTGTTAGGGTTAGGGTTCAGCTTCAAGATCATGTTAGGGTTAGGGTTAGTGTCGAGCTAGGAGTCGGGTTAGGGTTAGGGTTACGGTTCAGGTTAGGGTTTCTGATAATGTTAGGCTTAATATTCGTGTTAGGATAATGGTTAGCTTTAGGGTTAGTGTTGGGTTCATCTTAGGGTTAGATATGGGGTTCAGGTTAGGTTTAGGTTTCAACTTCTTGTTCGGGTTAGTGTTAGTGTTACGTTTCAGGTTAGGATTAGGGTTAGAGTTAGTGTTAGTGTTACATTTAGGGAGAGGTTAGTGTTCGGATTAGGGTTAGGGTTAGGGTTCGGGTTCTGGATTGTGTTAGGGTTTCGCTTATTGTCGGGTTCGGCTTCATGTCAGGGTTAGGTTTTGAGTTCAGTTTAGTTAACGGTTAGGGTGAGCGTTAGGGTTAGACTTTGGTTTCGGGTTACTATTAGGGTTGGGGTTGGGGTTAGGATTAGGCTTCGGTTTAGTGCTAGGATTAAGGTTAGGGTTGGTTTGGGTTAGGGTTAGAGATTGTTAGGGTTACGGGTAGGACTGGGTTAGGGTTAGGGTTCGAGTTTGGGTTAAGATTAGGGTTAGTGTTAGAGTTTGGGTTAGGGTTAGGCTTCGGGTTAGCGCTAGGGTTAGGGTTAGTGTTGGGTTGCGTTCCGGATAGCATTAGGGTTCAAGTTTAGGTTAGGGTTAGGGTTCGTTTAGGGTTATGGTTCAGGTTAGTGTTAGGGTTGCTGTTAGAGTTCGAGTTATGGTTAGGCTTAGGGTTAGGGCTAGGTTTACTCTTAGGCTTTGGTTGGGTTAGGGTTAGGGTTAGAGTTTGGGTTAGTGTTTGTGTCATGGTTAGTTTGGTTAGGGTTAGGGATAACGATAGTGTTCAGGTTAGTGTTAGGGCTAGAGTTCGGTTTAGGTTTGGTTTTGGGTTAAGGTTAGGGTTCGGATTAGGTTTATGTTTAGCGTTAAATTTAGGTTTCAGGTGAGGATTAAGGTTAGGGTTAAGGTTACAGTTAGGGTTAATGTTAGGGTTAGGGTACAGGTTAGGTTTAGAGTCAGAGTAAGAGTTAGAGTAAGAGTTAGGGTTGGTTTTATGATTCAACTTCAGGTTAGGGTTTGGATTAGGTTTCATGTTAGGGTAAGCCTTACAGTTTGGGTTAGCGTTAGGTATAAGGTTAAGTTTAGTTTTAGGGTTAGTGTGAGTGTTCCATTTCAGGTTAGGGATTGTTTATGGTTAGGTTTAGGCTCGGGATAGGCTTCAGGTTAGGACTTGGGTTAGGGTACAGGTTAAGTTTAGGGCTAGGGTTAGTGTTCCAGTACGAGTTAGTGTTAGGGTTAGGCCTAGGGTTAGTGTTAGAGTTGACTGCGGGTTCGGGTTAGGGTTAGGGATATGGTTACTGTTAGGGTTATGTTTATGGTTATAGTTGGGTTCCGGTTAGGTTTAGTGTTAGGGTTCAGGTTAGGGTTAGGTTTAGGATTAGTGTTAGGTTTCAGGACAGGGTTATTGTGAAGGTTACTGTTAGGGTTATGCTTAGGCTCTGTTTGGGTTACAGTTAGGTTTAAGGGTAGGGGTCAGGTTATGGTTCGGGTTAGTGTTAGTGTTAGGGTTCAGGTTAGGGTCTGGGTTAGGGTTCAGGTTAGGGTTTAGGGTTTGGGTTGTTGTAAAGTTAGGGTTAGGGGTCTGGTCAGTGTGAGGGTCAGGGCCAGCACCGGTTTTCTTTATGCTTAAAGTTAATCTTAGGGTTTAGCGTTAGGTTTATTATTAGTGTTAGGGTTATTGTTGGGCTAGGGTTGGGGTTAGGCTTCCTTTTGGGGATCTAGGAAGTTTTAGGGTTAGGGTTGCCGTTCGGATTAGTGATAGGGTTACTGCTATGGTTTGGGTTATGGTTAGGCTAAGGTTTATGGCTAGGTTTAGGGTTGGGTTAGATTAGGGTTAGGGTTAGGGTTATGGTTTGGGTTAGGGTTAGTGTTAGTTTTCAGGCTAGGGTTAGGGTTAGGGTTAGGTTTAGGGTTACTCTTAAGTTTAGGGTTAGTGCAAGGGTTAGGTTTCGGTTTTGGCTTAGGGTTATGTTTAGGTGTAAGATTAGAGTTAGTGGTCTGATTGGGGTTCTGGTTCCAGTTCGGGTTCGGGATTTGAGTTAGGGTTAGAGTTAGGGTAGGATTAGGCTTCGGGTAGGGTTAGGGTTAGGGTTAGGGTTAGGGTTCGCGTTAGGATTAGGGTTAGTGTTAGGGTTAGAGTTCAGGTTCCGGTTTGGGTTACATTTAATGGTAGGATGGCGTCATGCTTTGGATTACAGTTACCATTTGGTTCAGGCTAGGGTTTGAGTTAGGTTTATGCTTAGGGTTAGAATTCTGGTTAGGTTTTGGGTTAGTGTTCGGGTTAGGGTTTAGTTGGGTTAGAGCTAGTGTTTGCTTTACGTTTAGGGTTAGTTTTAGGGTTAGGCTAAGGGTTCAGTTTAGAGTTATGTTAAGGTTAAGGTTCGGATTCGCATTAGTAATTGGGTTCAAATTTGGTTTAGGGTTAGGTTTTGGGTTAGGGTTTGGTTTAGATTTAGGGTACCGGTTAGGGTTAGGGTTATGGTGCACGTTAGCGTTAGGGTTAGGGTTCGGGTTAGGGTTTGAGTTAGGGTTAGCTTTAGTGTTAGGGTTCAGGTGGGTTAGGGTTAGCATTCTTGTTAGGGTTATTGGTAGGTCGAGTTTTAGGGTTAGGTTTGGGGTTAGGGTTAGTTTCATGTTAAGTATACTGTTAGGATTAGGGTTACCTTTCATGTTAGGCTTAGGGTTGAGTTAGATTAATGGTTAGGATTAGGGGTATGGTTCAGTTTAGGTTTAGAGATAGGGTGAGTGTTAAGGTTAGGGTTCGGTTTCAGGTTACGTTTAGTGTTAGATTCAGGGTTTGGTTTGAGTTTAGGGCTAGGGTTGGGTTCACGTTAGGGTTCTGGTTAGGCTTATGGTTTTGCTTAGGCTTAAGGTTTAGTTTTATAGTTAGTGTTCACATTTGGGTTAGGGTTAGGGTTCGGGTTCGGGATCCAGTTAGGGTTAGGGTTAGGGTTAGGCTTTTTGTTAGCGTTAGCACTAGGTTTCAGGTTAGGTTTAGCGTTACGATTAGGTTTAGTGTTAAGTTTATGGTTAAGTTTATGCCTCATGTTATGGATAAGTTAATGATTCGTGTTAATCTTATGGTTACTGTTAGGGTTAGGTTTAGGGTTGGGATTAAGGTTAGATGTATTGTTGGTGTTAGGTTTATGGTTACGGTTAGGGGTAGGATTCAGCTACATGTTAGGGTAGTGTTCGGATTCAGTTTAGGGTTAAGGTTATGATCAGGTTAGGGTTAAGGTTAGTGTTACTGTTCGGGTTAGAGTTAGCATTAGGGTTCTGTTTAGAGCGAGGCATTACTATTCTAGTTAGTGTTAGTCTTAGGGTTAGGATTCAGTTTCAGTTTACAATTAGGATTGCATTCGGGTTAGGTATTAGGGACAGGCTTAGTGTTCGTGTTAGCTTTATGGTTTGGGTTAGGTTTCCGTTTCAGTTTAGAGTTGGCTTTCAGGCTCTAGTTTAGGTTAGGGTGAGGTTTTCAGTACTGTTTAGACTTAGCATTCAGGCACGGGTTAGCGTTACTGTCCTGTTTACGCTAAGGGTGAGGGTTCTGGTAAATGTTAGGGTTATCACTAGAAGTCGGTTCAGTTTGGGGTTACAGGTAGGCCGGGTCAGTGTTAGCTTTAGGCTATGTTTTGGGTTCTGTTTAGGGTTAGGGTTAGGTTTCAGGTTCAGTTTAGATTTAGGGTTTTTTTCAGTTAGTGTTGTATTTAGGGTTAGGGTTCAGTTTAGGCTTAGTATTAGCATGCAGGTTAGTGTTAGTGTTAGGTTTAGAGTTAGGGTTAGGGTTTGAGTTATGGATAGGGTTTGGGTTCGGGGTTCGGTTACAGTTAAGGTTAGGGTTAACCCTAACCTTAGGCACTTAGACGGCCAGGGCTTCACTACTCCAGAGAGGAGGCTGGGACCTATCGCCTGAAGGGCACACCAAGGGTGGCCCCAGATCCTTATGCCTCCCAAGCGTGGCCAAACTCACTGCATTGCCATATGCCTGTCTCCGCACTTGTGACTCTACAGATGCTTTCCACTACCTGGCTGGAATTGAAAAGTGCGGGGGTGGTGGTGAAGACATGGTTTGGTCATTCCAGGAATAAATGAGGCCCGGGACGAAGAAGTTGACTGAGGCAGAGCCTTGACCTCGCACCCCAGTCCGCCTTGGCAGCCAGGGCCAGACTACCACTTCCAAAGAAGGGAAGTGGCTGGCGAGCTGAGTAGGTATGGGGTGATAGGAGGGAGACAACAGCTGAAGCCACGTCAAGAAAGGCAGCGTTCCTTTTTCACCTGCACGTGGCAGGTGCAAGAGAGCACCCCAGTTGGTCAGAGACCAGCAGGCTTGTGAAGTGTTCAATGAGCACCCCCGAGGCCCGGTGGCCGTGCCTGCGCCATTGGCCTGACACATTGAACCCAAGACCGCAGGGGTCCCTGAGCGGCCAGAGAAAGATGGGCCCATGAGAGAGGTAGGCAAGGTGGGTAGATTGAGTCCACATCTCTCCTCAGGTCCCTGAAGGAGGAAGAGAGAGACAGAGAGAAACAGAGAGAGAGAGAGAGATCTCTGAACTCTGAGTCACTGCCTCCACCACTAGTGCCAACTCACATACCATCCCACTTCCCCCCGCCACCCCCATGTCCGCCCTGGGCCAGCCCCACCACAGAGAGGTTGGTTTCTTGTCATTTCCATGCTGTCCCTTCGGGACCTGATGCCAGAACAAGGGAAAACTTTCAGACAAAGGTTTCCATGTCCCTATCCATGACAATGGTCTTCTTCCCCTTTCAAATCTGAAAACCTCACCCCCAACATCCTCCTTTGTTTTGAACTGAAGATAGTATTGAAGAGGAGAACTCTGCCATTGTGTTGAGAGACTCAGTTTCCTTGTTTCTCCCATCTACCCATGTTATTAAGCTTGAGGTTATTTTCTCCAGCTAACCTGTCCTGTTAATGATTTGGCCTGCCAAAAGAAATTTAAAGGAAAGGGTGGAAGTGGGTTCTCTCTCTGCTGCTGAGAGCCCTGAGCTGGGTCCCTCCCTCAGACTTGGCCATGGACAGCCCATACCCAGAGGCCATCTCCCGGGACATCCCAGGAAAGGCTCACTGCCAGCCCCCACCCTCTCACCACTGTCAAGTCCATCGTCCTCCCTTGGGATGCCTGGACAGTTCAGGGACCCGGGTGTGGGAGCCAGATAGATCCCAGGTCTGACACACTGGTTGCAAGGCAGCTTCCACCTCTGACAGTGTCTAGCACACACCCCAGAAAACTTGGCAGCAGGCCTCAGGGCTCTTTCCTCCAGAACATGTCCCCTTGGAAGGGGCCTGGCTGAGACTTATGGGCCAGCCGGCCAGCCAGCTGACTTAGGACAAAGCAGGCAGCTGAGCCATCCTTCCAGTTGCCCTGCGCTTGGCACTGGCCACCTCAGGAAGAGGGCCTCGCTGGTGCCCTTCATCATGGATTTCTCCCCAGAGTCATGTCCTGGGCACTAGGAAGGCCAGGCCCTCCCGACTCCAGAGAAGAGGTTGGGACCTGTTGCCAGAAGGGCTTTCCCAGTGTGGCCCCGGCTCCCTGTGCCTGCGGCCTGCTGGGGCCACACTCACTGCTTTGCCATATGCCTGTTTCAGTTCTTCTGACTCCACAGAGCCTCTCCTCCACCTGGCTGGAGTCAACAAGTGGAGGCGTGTGGTGAGGCCATGGTTTTGTTTTTCTAGGAAGAAATGAGGCCCGGCATGAAGCAGCTGGCCCAGGCAGAGCCTTGACCTCGCACCCCAGTCCGCCTTTCTCTAACAGGGCCAGAGCACCACTTCTAAAGAAGGGAAGCATCCAGCGAGCTGAGTGAAAGTGGCCGGATGGGAGGGAGACAACAGCTGAAACCAAGTCAAGAATGGCAGTGTTCCTTCTTCCCCTTCACCTGGCTGACGCAAAAGAGTGTCCCACCTGGTCTGAGCCTCACGGGTGGGCGGGACCTTCACTGTGGACCCCTAAGGCCCGACGGCTGTGCATGCACCCTTAGCCTGAGTGGTTGAACTCAAGCCGCAAGGCTCCCGGAGTGGCCAGACAAAGAATGGCCCACGGGAGAGGTAGATGAGGTGGGCAGGGTGTGCCTCACCCCCCCTCCTCAGGTCCTCGACAAAGGGAGACACAGAGAGAGCCAGAGAGATGGAAAGAGAGTGAGATCCCTGACCTCTCTAGATTTCAGGTTAGAGTTAGGGTTCACTTTAGCTTCGGGGTGTGATCAGGTTATTGTTAGGGTTAGTGTTACCTTTGGGGTTGGGGTTAGGGTTAGCGTTAGGATTAGGGTTCTGGGTAGGGTTAGGGTTTGGGCTTGGTACAGGTTTGTTTTACATGTAGGGTTAGGTTTAGAATTTAGGGTTACAATTAGGGTTAGGATTAGGATCAGTGGTCGGGTTCTGTTTAGTATTAGAGTTATTATTATGTTTCAAGTAGAGTTAAGGTTAGTGTTAGGTTTAGTGTTAGTGTTAATTTTCAGGTTAGCGTTTGGTTTCGGTATCGGTTTAGGCTTAGGGTTATGGTCGGGTTAGGCTTCAGGTTAGGGTTTGGGTTAGGTTTATGTTTAGGTTTAGCATTTAGATTAGGGTTATGATTAGGTTTCGGGTTCGGGAAAGTCTTAGCCTAACGTTAGGTTTCTTGTTAGGGTTAGGTTAGAATTAGGCCTAGTTTTAGGTTTAGGGTTCAAGTTGGGTTCAGATTTTGGTTAGATTTAGGGTTAGGTTTTAGTTTTGGATTAGGGTTAGGGTTAACTTTAGGGTTCAATTCAGGGTTAGAGTTAGGGCTAGGGTTGTGTTTGGATTAGGGTTTGGGTTAGGGTTAGTATTAGCATTAGGGTTAGAATTATGATTAGAGTTTTGGTTAGGGTTAGGGTTAGGGTTAGCAATAGGGTTCATGTTAGGATAAGGTTTAGTTTTAGTGTTAGGGCTAGTGTTCAAATTAGGTTTAGGGTTAGGATCCGGTTTCAGGATCTGGTTAGAGTTAGGGTTAGATTCGGGCTAGGATTAGGGTTATAGTTATGATTACGTTTCGGGTTAGGGCTGCTGGTAGGGTTAGGTTTAATGTTCGTGTTATGTTTAGGGTTAGGTAACGTCAGGGTTGTTTTCATGTTAGTGTTAGGGCTGGGTTTCGGGTTCATGTTCCAGATAGAGTTAGGGTTATATTTTGCTTTTTTGTCATGGTTAGGATTATGGTTACTGTTAGGGTTATGTTAACGTTTAGGGTGATGTTAGTGTTTGGCTTAGGGTTAGGGTCAGGGTTTGGTGTCTCAATGGGGTTAGCGTTACTGTTGGATTATGCTTTGGGTTTGTGTTAGTTTTAGGGAAAGTGTTAAGGTTGGGTTTAGAGACAATGTTAGGGCTGGGTTTCATGTTATGGTTATTGTTAGGGTTTGGGTTAGGTTTAAGCTTAGGTTTAGGGCTAGGTTTAGAGTTAGTTTTGGATTAGGGATAGGGCTGAGTTCAGGATGGATTTGAGTTTGAGTTAGGGTTAGGTTTAGGATTGGGGTTCGGGTTATGGTTAAGGTTAGTTTTCATGTTAGAGTTAGCATTATGGTTACAGTTAGGGTTCATTTTGGAGTTAATGTTAGGGTTAGGGTTAGGTTTAGGCTTAGGGTTCAGGTTAGGGTTATGGTTAGAGTTAGTGTTTGGTTTAGGATCACAGTTAGATTGAGGGTTAGGGTTGGGTTCGGGTTAGAGTTAGGGATAGAGTTATGTTTAGTGTTAGGGTTAGTGTTTGGTTTACAGTTATGGTTAGTGTTTGGTGTCAGTATCAGGTTAGGTTTACTGTTAGGGTTCAGGTTAGCGTTTGATTTAAGGTTAGGTTTCGGGTTTGTGTTAGGGTTAGGGTTAGTGTTCACCTTAGGGTTAGTTTTAGTTTTAGGGATAAGGTTGGGTTCTGGTTCGGTTTAGGTGCAAGTTTCGGTTTAGGGTTACGGTTCCACTTCATGTTCATCTAGGGTGAGGGTTAGGATTAGGGTTACTGTGAGGTTTGTCTTCGGATTAGGGTTAGGTTTAGGTTTTGGGTCAGGATAAGATTAGGTTTAAGGTTAGCGTCGAATTAGGCTTTGGCTTAGGATTACTTTTGGGGTCTGGGTTAGGGTTTGCGTTAGGGTTAGTCTTATGCTTAGGGCTAGGTTTAGGTTTAGGGTTGGGTTGAGTTAGGGTTACTGTTAGGGTTCCTGTTAAGGTTAGGGTTATGTTTAGTCTTAGAGTTAGTGTTGAGATTAGGGTTAGAGTTAGCTTTCAGGTTCGCGTTAAGGTTAAGATTAGTGGTAGGTTTCTGGTTAGGGTTAGGACTAGGGTTCAGGTTAGAGTTGGTTTCAGGTTAGGGTTAGGTTTAGGGTTCGAGTGAAGATTAGGGTTAGTGTTAAGGTTAAGGTTGATTTTATGGTTAGGATTAGGGTCAGGGTATGGTTACGGATTCAAGATTGGATTAAAATTATGTTTAAGGTTGGGGTAATTTTAGTATTAGGGTTTGGGTTATGGATTGGTTTAGGGGTAGTGTTAAGGTTATGGTTATCATTAAGGTTTGGGTTAGGTTTAGGATTGGTTGGCTTATGATTAGGGTTAGGGTTCATGTTAGCGTTAGTGTTAGGTTTAGGTTTAGGTTTAGAATTAGTGTTCAGATTAGGGTTAGGTTTAGGGATAGGTTTCGGGTTCAGGTTAGGGTCGGAAAAGCGGTAGGGTTCGTGTTAGGGTAATGGCTAGGTTTCATGTTAGGGTTGGGTTTGGGTTAGGCTTAGGGTTCTGTTGAGCGTTATGGTTAGTGTTAGGGTTAGGGTTAGGGTTGTGATTATGCTTAGGATTAGGTTTAGGATTTGGGTTAGGGCTAGGGTTAGGGTTCAGTTTAGGTTTAAGCTTACAGTGTGGCTTAGTGTTAGGGCTAGCGTTCTGGTTAGGTTTAGGTTTAGGATCATGGTGAGGGTTCAGGTACAGTTTGTGGTTAACGTTAGCTTTCATGTTAGTGTAAAGTTTAGGGTTAGAATTAGGGTTAGGGCTAAGGTTAGTGTTAGGTTTGGGTTCACTTAGGGTTAGCATTAGGGTTAGGGGTAGGTTTAGGGTTAAGTTTTGGGTTCGAGTACGGGTTAGGCTGAGGGTTACTGCTAGGGTTTGGGTTATGGTTAGGCTTAGAGTTAAGTCTAGGTTTAGTTTTAGGGTTGGGTTGGGTTAGAGTAAGGGTTAAGGTTCTGGTTAGGTTTATGGTTAGTATTAGTGTTAGGTTTCAGGATAGTGTTAGGCTGAGGGTTACTGTTAGGGTTAGGGTTAAGCTTATGTTTGGATTCCAGTTAAGTCTAAGGTTTGTGTTCGGGTTAGGGTTTGTTTGAGGGTTAGTGTTAGTGTTAGGGTTAGATTTCAGGTTACAGTTAGGTTTAGGTTTCAGGTTAGTGTTAGGGATTTAGGTTGGGGTTAGGGCTAGGGTTATGTGTATGGTTAATGTTAGGGTTAGGGTACGGGCACTGCTTTTATTTAGGGTTAGTGTTAGTCTTAGTGTTTAGGGTTAGGGTAGGATTAGAGTTAGTGTTAAGGTTATGCTTACGGTTCGATTTCAGGTTACATTTAGCGTTAGGGTGGTGTTATGCTTTCGGTTATGGTTACAATTTGGTTTGGGTTAGGGTTAGGCTTAGGGATAGTGTTCATGTTAGGGTTAGGTCTAGTGGTCGGGTTACGGGTTGGTTGAGTTAGGTCTAGGGTTTGGTTTAGGTTTAGGTTTAGTTCTAGGGTTAGAGTAAGTGTTCGGCTTAGGGTTAGATTAGGATTAGAGTTCTGGTTAGGGTTAGTATTTGGGTTTGGGTTCAGTTAAGGGTTAGCATTCAGGTTAGTGTTTTGGTTAGGGTTAGGTTACGTGTTAGAGTTAGGGTTATGATGTGGGTTAGTGTTGTGGCTCGTGTTAGTGTTAGGATTCATGTTCGAGTTTGAGTTATGGTTCGTGTTTGCGTCAGGGATACAGTTCTGGTTAGGGTTTGGGTTAGGTTTAGTGTTTGGTTTTGGGTTGGGTTTAGGGTGCGGCTTACTGTTAGTTTTATGGTTTGTGTTAGGGTTAGGGATAGATTTAATGTTATGTTTAGGGTTAGGGCCATTGTTAATGTTAGTGCTAAGGCTAGGGTTAGTTCTAGAGCTTGGTGAAAATTTACGGTTTGTTCTAGAGCCAGGGTTAGGGTCAGGTCTAGGACTGGTTTAGGGTTAGGTCCAGAGCAAGGAGTAGACTTGGTGTTACAATTAGGATTAGGGTTATTGTTGGTTAGGGCTAAGGTTAGGGTTAGGGTAAATGTTAGGTTTATGGCCATTGCTAGGGTCAGTGAGAAGGTAAGGGTTAGATCTAGGGCTTGGTGAAGTTTTATGCTTCCTTCTAGAGCCAAGGTTAGGGTCAGGTCTAGGACTGGTTTAGGGTTAGGTCCAGGGCAAAGAGTAGGCTTGGTGTTACAATTAGGGTCAGGCTTATTGTTGGCTACGGCTAAGGTTAGTGTTAGGGCTAGTGTAAGGGTTAGGGTTAATGTTAAGGTTAGGGTTATGTGTAAGGCTTGGTCAAACATTAAGGTGTGGGCTAGGGCTAGCGTTAGCATCAGGTCTAAGACGATATGAGGGTTAGGATTAGGGCTAAGGTTATGTTTAAGGTGAGGTTTACCGTTTGTGTTAGGGTTAGTGTTGCTTAGGGCTAGGGTAGGGTTACTTTTAGGGCTAGGGCTGGGTTATGATTAGCTAGGGATGGGTTATGATTACATAGGGCTAGGATTAGTGTTATGGTTATTATTAGTGTTTGGGGAGGTTGTTTGAGTCAGGGATGGGGCTGGTTTTGAGGTTATGGCTAGGGGTAGGATTAGGATTAGGTCTGACGTTAGTGTTGGGTGTGCCTTGGAGTTGGGACAATGGAAAGTGTAGTAGTAGGCATAGGGCTTTTGTTTGGCTAAGGAGGAGGGTTAGAGTCAGTGTTATGCTAGTGTTAGGGTTACTGTTAGGGCTAGGGCTGGGACTAGGGTTAAAGTTAGGGTTAGAGTTGGCTTAGGGTTACAGTTACACTGAGTGTTAGGGGTAGGCGTACGATTAGGGTTAGTGCTAGGGCTAGTGTTAGGGTTTGGGATAAGCTTAGGCTTAGAGCTAAATTTGGGTTCATCCTAGCTAAAGTTGTGTTCATCCTAACCTTAAAATTAAATCTAGCCATAAACTTAAAGACAAACCCAACCGTAAATATAATAATGAAACCTAGCCTTAATCTCAGCCCTAACAATAACTCTTGCCATAACACTAATCCTAACACTACCCCCACACCTAAACTTCACCCTAACCCTACACGTAACCCGAGCGTAACCCTAACCCTAACCATTGCTGTAGCCTTAAACCAATCCTAACGCAAAAACTAGCCCTATTTCTAATCCTATACCTACCACTAAACCGAACCTTAACCGAAACTCAAACCACCTCCCCTATCACTAATAATAACCATAACACTAATCCTAGCCCTATCTAATCATAACCCAGCATTAGCTAATCATAACCCAGCCCTAGCCTTAAGAGTAACCCTACCCTACCCCTAAGCAACACTAACCCTGACCCAAAGGGTAAACCTCCCCCTAAACCAAATCTTAACCCTAAACTTAACCCTCACATTGTCCTAGACCTGATGCTAATGCTAGCACTAGCCCACACCTTAATGCTTGACCAAGCCTTAAACATAACCCTAACCTTAACATTACCCCTAGCAATGGCCCTAACCCTTACACTAACCCTAACACTAACCTAAGCTGTAACCAACAATAAGCCTGACCCTAATTGTAACACCAAGCCTACTCTTTGCCCTGGACCTAACCCTAAACCAGTCCTAGACCTGACCCTAACCCTGGATCTAGAAGAAAACGTAAACCTTCACCAAGCCCTAGATCTAACCCTTACCTTAGCATTAACACTAGCAATGGCCATAACTCTAACATTTACCCTAACCCTAATCTTAGCTCTAACCAACAATAACCCTAACCCTAATGGTAACACCAAGCCTACTGCTTGCCCTGGACATAACCCAAAATCAGTCCTAGACCTGACCCTAACCCTGGCTCTAGAAGGAACCATAAAATATCACCAAGCCCTAGAACTAATCCTAACCTTAGCACTAACACTAGCAATGGCCCTAACCCTAAACATCACACTAAATCTGTCCCTAACCCTAACACAAACCCTAAAACTAACATTAACACGCACCCTAAGCCTAACACAAAACCCAATTCTAAACCTAACCCAAACCCTAACCAGAAATGTATCCCTGACCCGAACATGAGCCTTAACTTTAACCCAAACATGAACCCTCACACTAACCCGAACCACAACACTAACCCACACTATAACCCTAAGCCTAACACGTACCCTAACCCTAACCCAAACACTAACTTGAATGCTAACCCTAAACTGAACCCAAACCCAACACTAACACTAAGATGAACTCTAATCCTAATCTAACCCTAACCCGAACACTTACTCTAACCCTAGAGCTAACCCTAAACCTAAACCAAACCCTAGCCCTAACCCATAACCCGAGCACTAGCCCTAACCCTAACAGTCACCTTCACCCTAACACTATCATGAAACCTAACACTAATCCTAACCATAAGCCTAACCAGAACCCTAACCCTTACCCTAATCCAACCCACCCGTAACCCTAAACCTAGTCTTAACTCTAAGCCTAATCATAAACCAAACCCTAGCAGTAACCCTAACCCGAACCCGAACCCAAACCCTAACTAACTCTAAACCTAACCTGAACCTTAAACCTAACCCGAAACCTAACCCTAACCCTAATCCAACCCAATCCTAATTCAAACCTTAGCCCTAACCCTAATTATAACCCTAAACTGTAAACTAACATGAAACCTATCATTAACAGTAACCCGTAACCTGAACCCTAACCATGATACTAACATTAAACTAACTAGAACACTAAACGTAACACTAAGCCACACTCTAAACTTAACCCTGAGCTGAACCCTAACCCTAGCTCTAACCCTAAGCCTAACCCTAACAAGAATCCAGAATCTAATCCTAAGCATAATCCCAATCCTAACCCTAACCCTAACACTAACACTAACCTTAACCATAAGCCTAACCAAAACCCTAACCCTTACCCTAACCCAACCAAATCGTAACCCTAAACCTAGCCTTAACTCTAAGCCTAACCATAACCCAAACCCTAGCAGTAACCCTAACCCAAACCCTAAATGTAAACCTAACCCGAACCCTAAACCTAACCCTAACCCTAATGCTAACACTAATACAACACAATCTTAACCCTAACCTTAGCCATAACCCTAATTCTAACGCTAAACTGTGCACTAACATGAAACCTAATGTTAACTGTAACCCATTCCTGAACCCTAACCATGATAGTAAACCTAAACTTAACTAGAACACTAGCCTTAACACTAAGCCGCACTCTAAACTTAACCCTAACCCTAGCCCTAACCCTAGCCCTAACCCTAACCCGAATCCTAAACCTAATCCTAAACATAAGCCCAACCCTAACCCTAACTCTAACACTAACCCTAACACTCAAACGAATCCTAACCCTAACCCAAACGCAACCCTAACTTGAAACCTAGCCATTACCCTAACACGAACCCTACTGCTAATCCTAACCCAAAGCTGAACCCGAAAACTAACCCTGACCCTAATATGAACAATAATTATAAACCTAAACCTAACCCTAACACTAACGCTAACATGAACCCTAACCCTAACCATAAGCCAACCTAATCCTAACCCTAACCTCACCCTAAACCTTTACATAACCCTAACAGTAACCCTAATCCTAACCATGACAAAAAAAAAAAGAAAACATAACCCTAACCCTATCTGGAACATGAACCCGAAACCTAGCCATAACTCTAACCCAAAAACAACCCTAACTTTACCTAACTCTAAACATAGCAGGAAAATTAACACTAACCCTACCAGCAGCCCTAATCCGAACCGTAACCTTAAATAGAACCCTAATCCTAGCCCGACTTTAACCCTAATTCTCACCTGATCCTGAAACCTAACCCTAACCCTAACCCTAACTCGAACACTAGCCCTAACACTAAAAATAACATTAACCTAACCTGAACCCTATTGCTAACCCTAACCCTAACCCGAACTCTAACCATAATTCTAACCCTAATGTTAACACTAACCCTAACCGAAACACTAATCCAAACCCAACCATAAACCTAACCCGAACTCTAACCCTAAATTGAACCCTAATGTTAACCTTAACCCTAATCCGAAACTAAAACCTAACACTAACCCTAACCATAATCTGAACTCAACCTTAACCTTAAACGTAAACCTAGCCCTAACTCTAAACCCAACCCTAACAAGAAACCTAATGCTAAAGCTAAGACTTTCCCGAACCCGAAACCTAATCATAACCCTAATCCTAAAACTAACCCTAAACTTAAACCTAACCCGAACCCTAACCTGAATCCTAACCATAAGAAGAACCCTAACACTAACCTGAAGCCTAACCCGACCATAACCCTGAGCCTAAACCAATACCGAAACCAAACAATAACCCTGACCCTAACCCGAAAACTAGCACTAACACTAACCCTAACTCTAACTCGAAACCTAATACTAACTTTAACACTAAACTAAACCCGACCACTGACCCTAATCCTAACCCTAACAGTAACCCTAAATTCTAAACCAAACCCTACATGTAAAACAAACCCGTACCAAGCCCAAACCCTAACCCTACCCAGAACCCTAACCCTAACACTAACCCTAACCCTAACCCCAACGGTAATACTAACCTTAACAATAACCTGATCATACCCCAAAGCTAAACGGAATCATAACTCTAACCTGAAATCTAGAGAGGTCAGGGATCTCTCTCTCTCTCTCCATCTCTCTGGCTGTCACTATGTCTCCCTCTCTCGGGGCCCTCAGGAGAGGAGGGGAGGAGCACCCTGCCCACCTCGCCTACCTCTCCCATGGGCCATCCTTTGGCCTCTCCCGGAGCACTGCGGCTTGAGTTCAACCACTCAGGCCAAGGGCGCATGCACAGCAGTTGGGCCTCAGGCGTCCACAGTGAAGGCCCTGTCCGCGAGTGAGGCTCAGACCAGGTGGGATGCTCTCTTGTGCCGGCCAGTTGTAGGTGAAGAAGGAACACCACCCTTCTTGACTTGACTTCACCTGTTGTCTCCCTCCCATCCGACCACTTTCACTCAGCTCGCTGGATGCTTCCCTGCTTTGGAAGTGGTGGTCTGGCCCTGGCTGCCAAGGCAGACTGGGGTGCGAGGTCAAGGCTTTGCCTCAGCCAGCTTCTTCGTCCTGGGCCTCATTTCTTCCTGGAATGACCAAACTAATGGCCTCACCCCACTCCTGTACTTTTCAACTCCAGCCAGGTAGAGGAGAGCCAATGTAGAGTCACAAGTGCGGAGACAGGCATATGGCAAGGCAGTGAGTATGGCCACAGCAGGACGGAGGCCTAAGGATCTGGGGCCACCCTTGGAATGCCCTTTAGGCGACAGATCCCAGCCTGTTCTCTGAAGTAGTGAAGCCCTGGTCCACCAAGTGCCCAAGGTTGGGTTAACCCTAACCTTAACCCTAACTGAACTCCGAACCCAAATCCTATCCATAACTCAAACCTTAACTCTAACTCTAAACCTAACACTAACACTAACCCGCATGCAATACTAAACCTAAACTGAACCCTAACCCTAACTACAACCCTAACTGAAACAAAACCCTAAATCTAAACTGAACCTGAAACCTAACCCTAACACTAAAGAAAGCCCAAACCATAGCCTAAGCCTAACACTGACCCGAACTACCCATAACTCCAAACTGAACCGAACTCTAACGATAACCCTAACCCTTACCAGAACCCCTACCATTAGCGTAAAGAGAACAGTAACACTAACCCATGCCTGCATGCTAATTCTAAACGGTACCAAAAACCTAACCCTAACCATAGCTAGAGCCTGAATGTTAACTCTAAACTGAAACAGAACCCTAACCCAAACCATAAAGCTAATCTGAACAATAAGCCTGTCCCTAATACCTAACCCGAATGCAATCCTAACTGTAAACTGAAACTAAATCCTAACCCTAACACTAACACTAACACAAATACTATGTCTCGCCCTAAACAGAACCCTAATGCTAACTCTAACCCCACAGTAACACTAACCCTAACCCTAACCTGATCATATCATTAAACTTAAACTGAATCCGAACACTAACCTAAAATGTAGCTGAATCCTAACCCTAACCCTAACCTTAACCTGAACCCTGACACCAACAATAAATCTAACCTTAATTCCAATCCTAACCCTAACACTAACCCTAACCCTAAACATAACATTAACGCGAATCATTAACCTATCCATAACCTGAGCTGTAAACCTAACCATAAGTCTAACCCTAAACCTGACTATAATGCTAAACCTAACCTGAATCCTAGTGCTAACCCTAACAAGAAGCCTAACACTAACCCTAAACCTAACCAGATCCAGAACCCGAACCCTAAGCCTAACCCTAACGCTAACCCTCATCTGGAAACTAACTATAACACTAAACCTATACCTAACCCAAACCATAAGCTTAACCAGAACCCTAACGCAAACCCAACCCTAGCCCTAACCCTGAACCCAAACCCAGAATCTAACACTAAACGTAACCTGAGACCGAACCCTAACATAAACCACAACAGGAACACTAACCCTAACCCACCTGAACACTAACAATAAAGATAACCCTAACCCAAACACGAAACGGAACCCTAAACCTAACACTAACCTGCACCATAAACCTAACCATAACCGGTAACCTAAATCTAACCCACACCCTAACACCACTTAACCCTAAACTGCATTGGAGCACAATTACTAACCAGAACCCGAACCGTAACCCTAACATAGCTCTAACCTGAACCCTGGCTTAACCCTAAACCTAACCATAGACATAAAGCAAACACTAGCTCTAACCCAAATAAACTCTACCCGAACACTAACCCTAATCTAACCAGCACACTAACCCTAAGAATAATGCTAACCCAAACCCTAAGGTGAACCAAATGATAACCTTAACCCAAAGCATGACCCCATCCTACTGTTAAATGTAACCCAAACCCGAACCCGAACTCTAACCCTAACACTAACCTTAATCCTAACGCAAACCCTAACCCTAACCCTAACCCGAAGACTAATCCTATCCTAACTCTAACCCTAACCTGAATCACGAGCCCGAACTGGAACCAGAACCGCAATCAGACCACTAACTCTAACCCTACACCTAACCATAACCCTAAGCCAAAACCGAACCCTAACCCTTGCACTAACCCTAACCTTAAGAGTAACCCTAAAACTAACCCTAACCCTAACCCTAGCCTGAAAACTAACACTAACCCTAACCTGAACCATAACCCTAACCCTAATCTAACCCAACCCTAAACCTAGACATAAACCTTAGCCTAACCATAACCCAAACCATAGCAGTAACCCTATCACTAATTCGAACCCCAACCCTAAGCCTAAAACTTCCTAGATCCCCAAAACGAAGCCTAACCCCAACCCTAGCCCAAGCACTAACTCTAACACTAATCATAAACCTAACCCTAAACCCTAAGACTAACTTTAAGCCTAAAGAAAACTGGTGCTGGCCTTAACCCTAACACTGACCAGAGCCCTAACCCTAGCTTGAACCACAACCCAAACCCTAAACTCTAACCTGAACCCTAACCCAGACCCTAACCTGAACCCTAACACTAACACTAACCCGAACCATAACCTGAACCCTAACCTTAAAACTAACTGTAACCCAAACAGAGCCTATGCGTAACCCTAACAGTAACCCTAACACCAAACCTGCCCTGAAACCTAACACTAATCCTAACCCTAAACCTAACCCTAACCCTAACGTGAACTTTAACCCTAAACCTAACCGGAACCCAACCATAACCATAAACCTAACCCTAAGAGTAACCATATCCCTAACCCTAACCCGAACCCGCAGCCAACTCTAACACTAACCCTAGGCCTAACCCTAACACTAACTCGTACAGGAACACTAAACCTAACCCTAAACTTAACCCGTACCCTAACCCTAATCCGAACCTGAAGCCTAACCCGACCCTAACCCTAACCATAACCAATCCCTAACCTGAAACATAACCCTCACGCTAATCCAAACACTAACCCTAAAACTAAACTTAACCTTATACCTAACCCTAACCCAAACTGTAACGCTTACCCTAACACGAAACCTAATCCAAACCCTAACCTGAAGTTGAATCATAAAACTAACCCTAATTCTTACTCTAACTCTTACTCTGACTCTAAACCTAACCTGTACCCTAACCCTAACACAAATCCAAACTGTACCTTAACCCTAACATTAATCCTCACCTGAAAACTAAACTTAGAGGTAAACATAAACCTAATCCGAACTCTAACCTTAACCCAAAACCAAACTGAAACCGAACTCTAGCCATAACACTAAGCTGAATACTATCGCTATCTCTAACCCTAACCAGAAACTGAAACCTAACCATGACACAAACACTAACCCAAACCCTAACCCTAACCCTAACCCAACCAAAGCCGAAGAGTAAAGCTAGCCCTAACCCTAAGCCTAACCCTAACTCGAACTCTAACAGCAACCTGAACACTAACCCAAACCATAACCCTAACAGGAACCCTAACCCTAACCTAAACTTGAACCCTAATGTTATCCATAACCCAACCCAACCCTAACCCTAACCCTAAACCTAGTGCTAACCCGAAGCCTAACCCTAACACAAACCCTAACACTAACCCTCATCCAAACCCAAACCTGAAGCCTAACCCTAACCCAGTCCTACCCCTAACCCTAACAAACTCTAACCCTAACCCTAGCACTAAACCAAAGCCTAATCCTAACCCCAACCCTAATAGTAACCTGAAACCAAACTGTAACCCTAACACTCACCCTAACCGTTAACTAACTGAACCCCAAACCTAACCCTGACACGAAGCCGATCCCGACAATAACTGAAACCCTAACACAATCCAGAACCCGAACCCTAACCCTAACCCTAATCCAAAAACTAACCTCTCCCTAAATGTAATACTAACAATAACTGTAACCCTAATCTTAACACTAAACATAACCCGAAACGTAGCACTAACAGTAACCCAAACAAGAACTTGAACCCTAAACCTAACCTGAACCCCAGATATAACCCTAACCAGAACCCAACCTTAACCCTAGAGCTAACAATTATCCTACCACAAATATTAACCCTAACACTATCAGAAACCCTAACCTGAACCGTAACCCTAACACTAACTCGATTCCTACCCCGACACTAACCCAGCCCTAAGATGAACTTGAAGCTGAACCCTAACCCTAACACTAACCTGAACACTAACTCTAACACTAAACCCAATCCTAACCCTTAACCTAACCTTAAACCTAACACTACACCGAACCATAACCCTAAATCCAACCCTAACCCTAACCTAACCCGAACCCTAAAGCTAAGGCTAACCCTAAACAGAAACTGAAACCTAATTGTAACATTAATCCGAACACTAAACATAACCCTATACATAAACCAATTCCTAACCCTAAAGTGAAACGAACCGTAATCCTAACCCTAACATGAACCCTAAGGCTAAAGCTAACCCTAAACCAAACCTGAAACATAACCATAACCCTAATCCAAATACTAACACTAAAACTAAACTTAATGCTAACCCAAACCATAGCCCTTACTGTAACATGAATCCTAACCCTAACTCTAACCTGAAATCGAACCATAATACTAACCTTAATCCTAAAATTAACATTAACCCTAACCCTAACCCTAATCCTAACCTGAAACCTAACCCTAATGCTAACACTAACCCGAACCCAAACCCTAGCCCTAACGTGAACACTAACGCTAAATCTAATCCGAACACGAACCAGAACCCTAACCATATCCCGAACCCTATCGCTTAACCAAAACACGAACCCAACCATACCCCTAAACCTAACTCGAACCCTAACCCTAACTCGTAATGTAAACCGACTCCTAAGCCTAACCCTAACTTGAAGACCGACCCGACCCTAACCCTAACACTAACACTAACTGTAACTCTAACACTAACCAGACCACTAAATCTAACCCTAACCTGAACCACAACACGAAGCTTAAACTAAAGCTAACCCAACCACTGACCTGAAGGCTAACTCTAACCCTAAACCTAAACCAAAACAGTACACGAACCCTAACTCCAACCTCACCAGAACCCTAACCCTAATCCTAACCCCAACCCTAACCCTAACACTAACCCTAAACTAAACCCTAACCTGAACCATAACCCTAACCCTAACCAGAACCCTAACAATAACCCAAACGTTAACCCTAATGGGAAGGCAACGATAACCCTAAATCTTAGCAAACGGTAACACTTACCATAAGCCTAATCATAACTCAAACCTGAACCCTAACACTAACCCTCACCCAAAGCCTAACCCGACCCGAACACTAACCAGAATCCCAAGATTAACCTTAATCCCAATCCTAAATGTAACCCTAACCATGAACCAGCCTGAACTCTAACCCACACCCTGACCCTAACTGTAAGTGGAACCAAACCATAACCCTAACATTAACCCTAACAGTAACCCTAACCCGAACCTGAAAACTAACCCTAAACCTAAGCTTGACCCTAACCCTAACCCTAAACATAAATCTCTAAATCATGTGAGTGAGATTGTCTCTCAAGGCCCTTCATGAGCCTGTGTAAACCTGCTTTGGTAAGGCGATCCTTATGCGCTGGAAGGAAGGGAGATCAGGCAAGATGTTTTTTCCAGGAATGGGTGTTATATATAGTTTAACTCAGCTTTACTAGTGATTGCCACTCAGATAGAAAGATGTTTCTTTCCGTCTACTTACAAGCCGAGATAAGAAAGTGCCTTCCCTAAGACATGTGTGTGAAATCCTCTCTCAAGGCCCTCCATGGCCCTGTGCACAACCTGGTTTTGGATGGCGATCTTTAGGAGCTGGGAGAAAGGGAGATTGGGCACTAAGTTGTTTCCAGGAATGGGTCTTATACACAGTTTAACTCAGCTGTAGTAATGATTGCCACTCACAAACAAAGATGTTTCTAACCATCTACTTCCGACCCAGGATAATAAATTCCGTTCTCGAAGGCATTTGAGAGTGATCCTGTGTCAAGGTACTACACGGCCCTGTTTCGATAACTGCTTTGGGAAAGTGATCCATTGGAGCTGGAAGGAGGGAGATCGGGCACATAGTAATTTCCAGGAAGGGGAGTTATACTTAGTTTAGCTCAGCTGTAGTAATGCCTGCCACTCAGATACAAACATGCTTCTAGCCATCTACTTAGAATGTAGTATGAGAAAACGTGCTCTCAATGGCTTATGAGTGAGATGCTGTCACAAGACAATACACAGTCCTGTTTCCAAACCTGCTTTGAGAAGGCAATCCTTAGGAGCTGGAAGGAAGGGGGATTGGGTGCTAAGTCATTTCCAGGAATGGATGTTATACTTAGTTTAGCTCAGCTGTAGCAATTCTTGCCACTCAGATACAAACATGTTCCTAACCATCTACTTAGAATCCGCTATCATTAAGTGTGCTCTCTATGGCTTGTGAGTGAGATTGTCTCAAAACACAAGGCACTACATGGTCCTCGTTCCATACCGTCCTTGGGTAGGCGATCCTCATGTACCAGAAGAAAGGGATATTGGGCCTGAACTTCGTTCCAGGAACTGGCGTTATCCATAGTTTAACTCAGCTGTAGTAGTGATGCCACTCAGATAGAAAGATGTTTCTTACCATCTACTTACAAACCGGGATAAGAAAGTTCCTTCTCTAAGGCATGTGCATGAGATTCTCTCTCAAGGCCCTACATGGCCCTGTGCAAAACCTGCTTTGGGAAAGCGATCCTTGGGAGCTGGAAGGAAGACAGATTGGGCATGAAGTTACTATCAGGAATGGTTGTAATACATAATTCAATTCAGCTGTAGTAATGAATGCCTCTCAGATACCAAGGTGTTTCATACCGTCTACATTCAAACCCGGAAAAGAAATTGTGTTCTCCAAGGCATTTGAGAGTGATCCTGCCTCAAGGCCCTACATGGCCCTGTTTACAAGCCTGCTTTTGGAAGGAGATCTGTAGCAGCTGGAAGGAAGGGAGATTGGGCATGAAGTCATGTCCAGAAACAGGTGCTATACATAGGCTAGCTCAGTTGTACTAACGATTACCACTCATATAGTTACTTGTTCCTAGACTGTTACTTACAAGGTGGTTCAGAAACTGCCTTATCAAAGGAGTATGAGATTCGTTCTCAGGGCACAAAATGGCATTATGCTCCAAACCGGGTTCAGGTTTTTCACCATTACAAGATGGAAAGAAGAGAGGTTAGGCACAAATTTATTTCCAGGAATGGGCGTTACGCATACTTTTGCTAAGCTGTAGGAATGATTGCCACTCATATACAAACTTGTTCATGGAATTCTAATTAGAAGCCGGCATCAGAATTTTCCTTCTCAAAGGAATGTGAGATTAACTCTCAGGTCCAGAAATGGCATTATTTTCCAAAATATGTTCCTGGGTGAGCAAAGTGATCCTTACAACATGGGAGGAAGAGAGATTATGCACAAAGTTGTTTCAGGGATTAGGTGTTATACACCTTTTAACTCTGCTTTAATAATGATTGTCACTCATTTACAAACTTGTTCCTGCATATCTACATATAGGTTGGGATTAGAAAGTGCCTTCTCATAAGAATGTGAGATACCTTCTTAGGGTCCGAATGCCAATATGTTCCAAAACATTTAGGTTGGTGATGCTTACGAGCTGGAAGGAAGAGAGATTGGGCACCAAGTTATTTTCAAGAATAGGTGATATATATTTCATCTCTGCTGTAGTAATGATTGCCACTCACATTCAAACTTGCTCCTGGACATTTACTTACAAGCCAGGATCAGAAATTGCCTTCTCAAAGAAATGTGTGATTCGTTCTCAATGGCAGAATTGGCATTATTTACCAAACCTCGTTTTGGGTTGTGATCCTTACGTGATTGAAGGAAGCGAGGTAAGGCACAAAGTTATTTCCGCGAATGGGTGTTATACAAAATAAAACTCACCTCTACTAATGATTGAAACTCATATAGCAACGTTTTCCTAGACATCTACTTAGAAGCCAGGATTAGAAAGAGCCTTCTCAAGGGAATGTGAGTTTTGTTGTCCAGGGGCCATATGACAGTATCTTCGAAATCTGGTTTAGGTTTCTGATCTTTATGAGATGGAAGGAAGAGAGATTAGGCACAAAGTTACTTTCAGGAATGGGTGTTATGTGAAGTTCTCCTCAACTGTAGTAATGATTGCCAATCATATACAAACTTGTTCCTAGACATCTACGTAAAAGCCAGGGTCAGAGCATTTCTTCTGAAAGCAATGTGAGACTCCTTCTTAAGGACTGAAATGGACTTATGGTCCAAATCTGGTTTAGGTTTGTGATCCTTACGAGATGGAAGGAAGAGAAATTAGGCACAAAGTGATTTCCAGGAATGGGTGTTATACCAAGTTTGTCAGCTGTAGTAATGACAGTCACGCCTATTCAAACTTGTTCCTAGATGTCTACTTAGAAGATGGTATCAGAGAGTGTGTTCTCAAAAGAATGTGAGATTCCTTCTAAAGGCCTGAGAGGGCACTATGTTCCAAAACTGGTTGACGAAGGTGGTCCTTACGAGCCGGAATGAAGAGAGTTTGGGCATGAAGTTATTTCCAGGAATGGCTGTTATACATAGTTTTGCTCCTGTCATCATGATTGCCACTCATATGCAAACTTGTTCATAGAAATCTACATACAGGTTGGGAACACAAAGGTCCTTCACAAAGGAATGTGACACTCCTTCTCAGGGCCCCAAACCGCAATATGTCCACAACCTGGCTTAGGTTTGTGATCCTTACTGGATGGAAGGAAGAGAGATTGGGCACAATGACATTTCCATGAATGAGTTTTCTACATAGACTAACTCAGGTGTAGTAATGATTGCCACTCATATACAAACTCGTCCCTAGACATCTACATCACCCCAGGATCAGAAAGTGACTTCTCAAAGGAATGTGATATTCCTTCTGAAGGCCTGAAGCAATATGTTCCAAACTTGGCAAGGAAGTTGGTACTAACCAGCTGGAAGTAAGAGAGATTGAGCATGAAGTTTTTTTCCAGGAATTGATGTTATTCATAGAACAGTTCATTTGTACTAACGATTGCCACTTATATAGAATCTTGTTCCTGGACATATACTTAGAAGCAGTGATCAGAAAGTGCCTTCTTAAAGGAATATGAGATTCCTTCTCAAGGCCGGAAATGGCAATATGTTCCCAACGTTGTTGAGGAAGGTGGGCCTTATGATCTGGAAGGAAGAGAGACCGGCACGAAGTTATTTTCAGGAATAGGTGTTATTCATAGTTCAGCTCAGTTGTAGTAATGAGTCCACTCATATACAAACTTGTTTCTAGGGATCTGCTTAGAAGCTGGGATCAGAAAGTTCATTCTCAAGGTAACGTGAGATTCCTTCTCAAGGCCCGACATGGTATTACATTCAAAACCTTGCTTAGGAATGTAATCCTTTAGAGCTGGAAGGAAGAGAGATGTGGTAGGAAGTTATTATGAGGAATGGTTCTGATACATAGTTTAGCTCAGCTGTAGTAATGATTGCCAAGCATTTAGAAACTCGTTACTAGACTTTTACTTACAAGCCGGGATCAGAAAGTGCCTTCTCAAAGAAGTGTGAGTTTTGTTCTCAAGAGCCTGAAATGGCATTATGTTCCTAACCTGATTTAGGTTTGTGATCCTTACGAGATGGAAGGAAGAGAGAAGCACAGCTCTATTAGTGATTGCCACTCACATACAAACTTGATCCTAGATGTCTACCTGCAGGCTGTGATCAGAAAATGCTGTCTCAAAGGAATGTGAGCTTTCTTCTCAAGGTCTGAAATGGCAATATGTTCCCAACTTGCTTGAGGAAGGTCTTCATTACGAGCTGGAAGGAAGATAGATTGGGCATGAAGTTATTTTCAGGATTGGGTGTTATTCAAAGAATAGTTCAGTTGTAGTAACGATTGCCACTTATATGGAATCTTGTCCTGGACATCTACTTAGAAGCAGGGATCAGAAAGTGCCTTCAAAGTAGTGTGAGATTCATTCTCAAGGCCTGAAATGGCATGATGCATGAAACTTGGTTTATATTTGTGATCCTTATAAGATTGAAGGAGGAGAGATGAGGCAAAAAGTATTACCTGGAATGGTTGTTATAGACAGTTGAGCTCAGATCTAGTAATGATTAACACTCATATACATACTTATTCCTAGACTTCAACATTCTGGACAGGATCAGAATGTGCCTTCTCAAAGAAATATGAGATTCCATCTCAAGGAGTGACATGGCAATATGTTCCAAACCTGGTTTAGCTTTGTTATCCTTATGAGTTGGAAGGAAGAGAGATGAGGCACAAAGTTATTTTCAGGAATGGGTATTATACACAGCTTAGCTCAGCTGTCTTAACGCTTGCTACTCATATACAAATTGTTCCTAGACATCTACTTCCACTCTGGGATCAGAAAGTGCCTTCTCAAACGAATGTGAGAATCCTTCTCAGGGCCCAAGAACGCAATATGTTCCAAAACTGGTTTAGTTTAGTGATGCTTAGTGCTAGAAGGAAGAGAGTTTTTACATGAAGTTATTTTGAGGAATGTGTATTATAAATAATTTTATTCAGCTGTAGTACTGATTGATGCTCCAATATAAACTTGTTCCTAGACCTCTACTTACAAAAAGTTATCAGTAAGTGTCTTCACAGATGAATTGCTCTCAACGACCAAAATAGCATTATGTTCTAAACCTGGTTTAGGAAGGTGATTCTCATGAGCTGAAAGGAAGAGTGAGTGAGCACAAAGATACTTCCAGGGATGGGTATTTTATACAGATGAGCTCAGCTGTAGTGATGATTGCCACTCATATACTAACTTGCTCCTTGACATCTACTTACATGCTGGGACGAGAAACTGCCTTCTCAAAGGAATGTGATATTCCCTCCTAAGGCTCGAGACAGCAATATATTCAAAACCTGTGTTAGGAATGTAAACCTTCAGAGCTGGAAGGAAGACAGATTGGGCATGAAGATATTTCCAGAAATTGGTGTTAGCCATAGATTAGCCCAGCTCTATTAATGATTGCCACTCATATACAAAGTCGTTTCTAGACATTTGCATACAAGCCTGGGTCAGAAAGTGCCCTCTCAAAGGAATATGAGATTCAATCTCAAGGCCTGAAACTGCATTCTGTTGTATACCTGTTTTAGGTTTCTGATCTTTACGAGATGGAAAGGAGAGATAGTGGGCATGAAGTTATTTCCAACAATTGGTGTTATACATAGTTCAGCTAAGTTCCAGTAATCATTAAAATTCAATTACTAACTTGTTCTTAGAGCTCTACTTAGAACGTGGGATCAGAAATTGCCTTCTCAAAGGAATGTGATATTCCTTCTCAAGGACTGAAATGGCAATATGTCCCCAACCTGGTTAATAAAGGTGAACCTCATTTGCTGGAAGAAAGAGAGACAGGGCACGAAGTTATTTCCTTAGTTGCTACTGGCAAAAGTTCCTGAGCAGTCGTATTTTTTCTTTCCATTGAGAAGGCAGACTCAGTGCAGGCAACGAACCAAAAGGAAGAAAAGACACTTTCCATTATGATCCTCAAAAACTAAATGGAAATGTTTTTCTCCACAGAGTATGTTCATTAGATGGATACTATAGATATTCTCTCCCAGCTGCAGTGGAAAGTTTAAAAGCTCTCAGGGGTAGATGCTCCTTAAACTTACTTACAAGCAGAATTAAGCAAGAACTTGCTGGCATAACATGGGCGAGACTATTTTTTTTTTGTGAGAAAGATAAGCCCTGAGGTAACATCCAATGCTGATCCTCCTCTTTTTTGCTGAGGAAGTTTGGCCTTGAGCTAACATCTCTGCCCATCTTCCTCTACTTTATATGGGACGCCACCACAGCATCTCCTGGCAAGCAGTGTGTTGGTGCATGCTCAGGATTGGGAAACTGAAAACCCCAGGCCACCAAAGTGGAGCGTGCACACGAAACTGTTTGTGCCACCGGGCAGGCCCCAGGGAGAAAATTCTTAAGTAAAAGTCATTAACAGCAATGTTGGGAGAGGCAATTTTCAGGATAGTCTTCTACAGATGCAAGCAAGAATTTTGCTCCAGACTGGCCTTTCCTTTTACAGATGCTATAGATACTATCTCCCATGTGTACTGAAATTTTAAAACCTCTCATATGAAGATGTTACTTACACTTATTTGGTACTTGTGTTAAACAAAATTGTTCCTCATGATACGCTAGTGAGACCTTGAATGTAGTTTGAACTGCAGTGTATTCAAATTCTCAAGATGACCCTAAACAGCTACAAGGAGGAGTTTCTCTGAAAAGTCAACTGTCATTGAATGGATGGTAAGGATAATCTGCACCACCTGTAGTGATAGCTCTCCTAGTAAGATGATCCTGAAAACTACTGGCAAACTTGGTTCTTAGTGGTGTTTTGTCATTCCATTGGGAAGAGAGCCTCAATGCAGGTAATGAACGGCAAAGAGGATAAGGTACTGAACCACATCGTCCAAAAATCTAAATGGACGAGTTTTTTTTTGCACAGCATACCTTCATGTACTGGATGTTATGGATACTGTGTCCCAGCTGCGGTGGAAAGTTTAAAAGTTCTCAGAGCCAGATCCTTCGGAAAGCTACTTGCAATCTGAGTTCAGCAAGGTCTTTCTTTCATTAAATGGGGAGAGAATTACTAAGTGACTGTTGTTAACAGCAAGGATGGAAAGGAAATTTTCAGGATAGTCCTATACTGATATTAGCAAGAAATTTTCTCTACAATGAACTGTCATTTTATGGATGTTATAGATACTCCCATCTGTACTGAAACTTTAAAACCTCTCATATGAAGGTATTCATAACAGATATTTGCAAGCTGTGTTAAACAATAGTGTTGATAATGATATGCTAGTGAGACCCTGAAGGTAGACTGAACTACAAT
This sequence comes from Diceros bicornis minor, assembly GCF_020826845.1. Classification (NCBI taxonomy): domain Eukaryota; kingdom Metazoa; phylum Chordata; class Mammalia; order Perissodactyla; family Rhinocerotidae; genus Diceros; species Diceros bicornis. Next base: position 3,874,284 of record NW_026690866.1, read on the forward strand.
ATTTTTAATGTCACTCATGAATATGATTCTAAACAGCGACAAGTAAAGATATTCTTCACACGGTACTTTCGTTGAATGGATGTGATAGAGTTTCTTGCCCGGTTGTGGTGACAATTTTAACATCTCATAGGAATGTGCTCCTAGCAGCAACTGGCAAAATATGTTTACACTGGTGTTTTGTCATTACATTGGGGAGGAGGCCTGAGTGCAGGCAGTGAACTGCAGAGATGAAAAGGCAATTTGCAAGATCATCTTAAAAAACTAAAATGATGTATGTTCCTCCACAGAGTACTTACATGGAATTTATGGTATAGATATTCTGTCCCAGCTGCAGTGGAAAGTTTAAAAGCTCGCAGAGGCAGATCTGCTGAAAGCCACTTGCCATCTGAGTTCAGCAAGACCTTTCTTGCCTTACCTGGGAGTGAATTCCTAAGTGCAGGTCGTTAACTGCAATGGTGGAAAAGGCAATTTTCAGGATACTCCTATACAGATACAACCAAGAGATTTTCTCCACACTGAACTCTCATTTTATGGATGTTATACTCTCTCCAGCTGTACTGAAAATTTAAAACTTCTCATATGAAGATGTTACTAACAGATATTGGCAACCTGTGTTAAGCAATATTGTTCATCATGATATGCTAATGATACCCTAAATGCAGGCTGAACTGCAGTGCGTTTAAAGTCATTCATGAAGATAATCCTAAGCAGGTAGGAGAAGAGCTTATCTTCACAGTATACTTTCATTGAATGGATTTGATAGATCTTCATTCCGAGGTGTGTTGATAAGTTGAAACTCTCATAGGAAGGTGTTCCTAACAGCTACTGGCAGAGTAGGTTTAGCAGTAGTGTTTTCTCTTTAAATCAGGGAGGAAACGTGAGTGCAGGCAATGAAATGCAAAGATGAAAATGCAATTGACAATATGATCTGATGAAACTAAAAGCGTTTTCCTCCACATGGTATTTACATTCAATGGATATTATAGATAAGTTCTCCCAGCTGCAGTGGAAATTTTAAAAGCTCTCAGAAGAAGACCATTCTTAAGGGACCTTGCAAGCTGAGTTCAACAAACGTTTTCTTGAGTTACTTTGGAAAGAGAGCTGAGTGAAGGCCATTAAATGCCATGAGGGAAAAGGAAATTTGCATGATGAACCTAGACATACACGAATGAGATTTTTACCAAACTTGTCTTTCATATTATGGATGTTATAGATACTCTATCCCAGCATTGCTGAAGTTTTAAAACCTCTAAGATAAAGATATTGCTTTCAGATATTGGCCACCTGTCTTAAACAATATAGTTCATCATGATATGCTAGTGGGACACTGACTAGAGTTTGAACTGCAGTCTATTAAAAGTATCTTCTCAAGATGACCCTTAACAGCCTCAAGCTGGAGTTTCTCTGAAGCGTCAACTTTCTTTGAGTTGATCATAACAATAATCTGCACCACCTGTAGTGATCGTTCAAACGTTCTCCTAAGAAGATGCTCTGATGGCTACTGGCAAAGGTCATTGAGCAGGAGTGTTTTGTATTTCCATCGGGAAGGGAGGCTCAGTGCAGGCAATGAACGACAAAGAGGAAAAGGCACTTTACCATATGATCCTAAAAAGCTAAAAGGAAGAATTTTTCTCCACAGGGTACATTCCTGAAATGGATGTTATTGATATTCGCTCCCTGCTGCAGTGAAAAGTGTAAAGGCTCTCAGAGGGAGAGCCTCCTTAAAGATACATCCAACCTGAGTTCAGCAAACATTTTTTACCTGACTTGGGAGAAAGAGCACGGATGAAGGTTATTTACTGCAACGTTGGAAAAGGCAATTTTCAGAATTGTCCTATACAGATACACGCAAAAGATTTTCTCCACACCTGAATTTCAATTGATGGATGTTATAGATACCCTTTGCCAGCTGTACTGACATTTGAAAACCACTCATATGAAGATGTTACTTACAGATATTGGTCAACAGTGATAAGCAATAGTGTTCATCATGATACGTTACTGAGAACCTGAAGGCAGTCTGAACTGCAGTGTAGTCAAAATCTTCTTAAGATGATCCCAAACAGCTGTAAGCAGAGTTTCTCTGAAGAGTCCGCTTTCGTTGAACGTAGGGTAATGATAATCTGCACCACATGTAGTGATAGTTTGAAAGCTCTCATAGGAGTGTTTCAGAGTTATTGGTAAACTTCGTTGAGCAGTGGTATTTTGTCTTTCCTGGGGGAAGGAAGCCTCAGTGCAGGACATGAACTACAAAGAGGAAAAGGCACTTTACTATGTGATCCAAAAAACTAAAAGGAAGACTTTTCCACCACAGAGTATGTTCATGGAATGGATGTTATAGATATACTCTCCCAGCTACAATGGAAAGTTTAAAAGCTCTCAGAGGAAGGTGCTCTTAAAAGATACTTGAAAGCAAGTTCAGCAAGGACTTTCTGGCATTACAAGGAGAGAATTCCTATGTGTAGGTCATTAACAGCAATGATGTAAAAGACAATTTTTAGGATAATCCTACACAGATATAAACAAGAGATTGTCTCCAAAGTGGAATTTCATTTTATGGATGTTACATATACTGTATCCCAGCCGTACTGATATTTTAAAACCTCTCCAATGAGGTTGTTACTAACAGATATTCGTCACCTGTGTTAAGTAATAGTGTTCGTCATGACATGCTAGTGAGACCCTGAACGCAGATTCAACTGCAGTGTATTTGAAGTCACTTATGAAGATGACACTAAACAGTTATAAGCAGAAGTTATCTTCACGGTGTACCTTCATTAAATGAATGCGATAGAGCTTTATTCTGAGCTGTGGTGAAAAGTGTAAACTTTCATGTGAAGGTGTTCCTAATCGCTACTGGCAGAGTAGGTTTAGCAGTGGTGGTTTTGTTTACATCGGGGAGGAAGCCTGAGAGCAGGCAATGAAATTCAAAGATGAGAATGCAATTTACAATATATCCAAAGAAGTTAAAAGCAAGTGTTTTCCTCCACAGAGTACTTACATGGAATGGATTTAATGAATAGGTTCTCCTAGCTGCAGTGAAAAGTTTACAAGCTCTCCGAGGAAGAGCGTACTTAAAGATTCCTGCAAGACGAGTTAAGAAACACTTTCTTGTATTACATGGGATAGAGAGCCTGAGCGAAGGTCGTTAACTGCAGTGATCTAAAGGCAATATGCAGGCGGATCCCATAAAGAGACAAGCCACAGTTTTTCTGCATATTTCACTTTCATTTTATGGATGTTATAGATACCCTCTCCCTGCTGTACCGAAATTTTAAAACATCTCAGATGAAGATGTTACTTACAGATATAGGCCACATGTGTTAAGCTATAATGTTTGTCATGATATGTTCATGAGAGCCTGAAAGTGGATTGGACTGTGGTGTATTAAATATCTCTTCTCAAGATGATCCTAAACAGCTACTATCAGGAGCGTCTCTGAAGATTCAACTTGAATGGAATGGATGTTAAATATAATCAGCAAAACCTCTAGTAATACTTTGAAACCTCACATACGAAGATGATCCTTACAGCTACTAGCAAAATTGGTTGAGCAGTGGTGTTTTGTCTCTATATAGTGAAGGAAACATCATTGCAGGCAATGAACAGCAAAGAGGAAAAGGCAACTTACCGTATGATCCTAATACCTAAAAGGAGGAGTTTTTCTGCACAGAGTATGTTCACGGAATGGATGTTGGAGATATTCTCTCCCAGATGCAGTGAAATGTTTAATAGATCTCAGAGGAATATCCTCCTCAGAGATACTTGCATGCTGAGTTCAGCAAACATTCTCTTGCATGTCTTGGGAGAGAGAACCTGAGTGAAGATCATTAACTGCAAAGATGGAAAAGGCAATTTGCAAGAAGATTCTATATAGATGCAAGGATGAGATTTTCTCCACACTTGACTTTCATTTTATGGATGTTATAGATACTCTCCTCTAGCTGCAGTGAAACTGAAAAACCTCACATATGAAGATGTAACCTATGATATTGGCCACCTGTGTTAATCAATAGTGTTCATCATAATATGCTACTCAGACCCCGAATGCAGATTGAACTGCAGTAATTAAAAGACTCTTCTCAAGATGATCCTAAACACCTACCAGCAGGAGTTGCTCTGAACAGTCAACTTTTATTGAATGGATGGTAATGATCATCTGCACTACCTGTAGTGATAGTTGGAAAGCTGTCATAGGACGTTTTTCCTAACAGCTACTTTTAAACTTGTTTGTGCAGTGGTGACTTGTCTTTCGGTTGGGAAGTGAGCCTCAGTGCAGGCAATGAGCGACAAAGAGGAAAAGACACTTTAACATATCCTAAAATGCTAACTTTAAGAGTTTCTCACCACAGAGTAGGTTCATGGAATGGATGTTAGAGTAATACTCGCCCCACTGCAGTGGACAGTTTAAAGGCTCTCAGAGGCAGAGCCTCCCCTAAAGTACTTGGAAGAAGAGGTCAGCAAGAACTTTCTTGCTTTACATGGGGAAGAATTCCTGATTGAAGGTGGTTAACTGCAATGTTGATAGAGGCAATTATCAGGATAGTCGTATACAGATAGAAGCAAGAAATTTTATAGATACTGGACTTTCGTTTTATGGATGTTATAGATACACTCTCCAAGTGTTACTGAAATTTTAAATCCTCTCATATGAAGATGTTACTATCAGATACTGGCAAGCTGTGATAAGCAATAATGGTCATCATGATATGCTAGTGAGACCCTGAATACAGACTGAACTGCAGTGTAGTTAAAGCCACTTAAGAACATGGTCATAAACGCTTACAAGAGGATGTTCTCTTCATGGTGTACTTTCATTGAATGGATGTGACACAGCTTCTTTCCGAGCTGTGGTGAAAAGTGGAAACTATCCTAGGAAGGTGTTCCCAACAGCCACTGGCAAAGTAGGTTTAGCAGGGATGTTTTCTTTTATATCAGGAAGGAAGCCTGAGTGCATGCAATCAACTGCAAAGATGAAAGGCGCTTTACAATATGGTCCTAAAAAGCTAAAAGGAAGTGTTTTCCTCCACAGAGATCTTACATGGAATGGATGTTACAGATATTCTCTTGCAGCTGCTGTGCAAGTTTACAAGCTCTCAAAGGAGGATCCTGCTTAAAGCTCCTTGCCAGCTGAGTTCAGAAAGTAGTTTCTTGCATTACATAGGAGAGAGAGCCAGAGTGACGGTCGTTAACTACAATGATGGAAAAGGCAATTTGCAGGAGGATCCTATAGACATACCAGCCAGAGATTTTCTGCACACTTGACTTTCATTTTATGGATGTTACAGATACTTTCTCCCAGGTGTATTGACAAGTTTAAAAGCCCTCCAAGGAAGAGCTGACTTACAGCTACAGGGCTGTTGGGCTCAGAACGTGTGTTCTTTCATTATATTTGAGGGAAAGCCTGAGTGCAGACCATGAAGATCAATGATTGAAATGTTCACTCATCAAGATGATCCTCAACAACTAAAATGAGTGTTTTTCCACTGTGTATGTTATTTCAATGGATGTTATAGGTACTTTCTCCCAGCAGTAGTGAAATGGATCAAAGCTCTCATGGGAAGATCTTACTTACAGCTAATGGCAACCTTTGCTCAGTAAGAACATTCTCTCCTATAATGTGAGAGAGAGCCTGAGTAAATGTCGTGAGCTGCAATGTTTGAAAAAGTACTTTTCAGTGCAGATGCTAAACAGGTACAAGCAAGAGTTTTTCTCCACACTGTGCTTTTCCTAAATGGATATTAGAGATATTCTCTTCCTTTTGTAGTGAAAAGTTTAAGCCGTCTCATAGGAAGATGCTCCCTAACAGCTACTAGCAAACCAAGCTCAACAAGCACATTCTTTCGTTCCATGTAAGAGAAAGCCTGAGTGAATGACGCAAACTGCAACCTTTGAAAAGGGACTTTTCAAGACGATAATAAAGAGATAAAAAAAGGAGTTTTTCTTCATACTGTACTTTCATTGAATGGATGTTACAGATAAGCTGTACCAGTTGTAGTGAAAAGTATAAAATGTCTCATTAGAGTGTGTTCCCTACAGCTATTGGCAAGCTGAGTTCAGCAGAAGTGCTCTTTCAATACATTGGATAGAAACCTGAGTGTAGACTATTAACAGCATATTTGTGATATCAGTCATGTGTCCTTAGTGAGATTACTCATATATTTATGTGTGACACCACTCCCACTGCTATCTGTGTCATCAGTGACATGTAACTTGTAACATCACACCCATTGTGTCATGTGATATCGCACCTGATGTTATGCGTCATGTGACACCCTTGTTTATGGGTGACATCATACCCCTTGTATGTGTGACAACATCCTCCTTGCGTGTCACATCTCATCAATGGTAAGTGACATCAACCTTGTCATATGATATCAAACCATTAGTATGTGTGGTGTCACTTCCAGCATTATGTATGACATCACACCAATTGAGTGTGGCATCACTCTGATAGTGTTTGACATCACTCCAACGGTGTGTTACATGGCTAACATTTTGTGTCTGACATAACTCCAATCGTTATGTGTGACATCACACCCATTTTGGGACATCACACACTTTGAGCAGGATAAAACTAGGTTAGTCTGTCACATCTCTCAAATTGTGTGATATCACTCCCGTTGTGTGAGGGCAGTCATATTGTTAACTTTGATATGACATCCACAGTTTTGTATGAAATCACTCCCTGATATCTGTGAAGTCTCGCACATTTTACTCTAAGTTATATCCCTATTGTGTGGTTTATGTAACTGTCATTGTTATGTATGAATTCACACTCATTTTCCTTAGAGATACCACTCCAAATATCCATGACAGCACCAGGTTGGTGTGTGCTTTCACACACTTTGTGTGTCTGACCTCACTCAATGTCTGTATGACATCACACCAATAGTGTATGTGTGATAGTGCTCACATTTGTGTGTGAAAACACACACATTGATATGTCTGACACCATTCACATTCTTGTGACATAATTCACATTTTTATGTATGACTTCACATCTATTGCGTGTGTGACAACATTCACATATGTCGACATCACACCGATTGTGTGTGATATCACTCGAATTTACCATATGAAATGGCTATTGTTAAGTGTCATGTCACTCCCAATATTCTGTGTGATGTCACATTAATTCTCGAGGACATAACTCTACTAGTGTTGTGACATCACTTCCATGGTGTTTCATTGACTTCACTCATATATTTTGGGTGACATCTTTCTATGTGTGATATCACGCCTGTTGTGTTGTATGACATCAGACCAATAGTGTGACATCACTCCCACATGTGTGACGTCAGTCACATGTTCTTTGTGATATTACTCACATGTTTATGTGTGACCTGAGTCTCATTATGTGTGACATCACATCAATAGTGTGACATTATACCCGCTATGTGTGACATCAGTGACATGTCCCTAGTGACATAATTCATATTTTAAAGGGTGACATCACTCCCATTGTGTGCATGTGATATCACTCCCACTATTTTGCGTGACGTGACCACATGCTTCTTGGTGACATCACATCAATTGTTTGAGTGTGACAACATCCTCATTGTGTGTCACACCACAACATTTGTGTGTGACATTAACCTTAATTCCCGTATGATATATCAACAATTATTATGTGTGGTGTCACTCCCAGTATTATGAATGACATCATACCAATTGAGTGTGGCATCACTCTGATAGTGTTGACATCATTCCAATTGAGTGTGAAGTGGTTCTCATTTTGTGTCTGAGATTATTCCAATCGTTATATGGGACATCACACCCATTTTGGGACATCACACAACATGAGTGTGCTAACACTAGGATAGACGGTCACATCTCTCAAATTGTGTAATATCACTCCCATTGTGTGTGATGACAGTCATATTCTTAACTGTGATGTGACACCCACTGTTATGTATGAGGTCACTTCCAGGATTCTGTGAAATCTCTCACACTTTACTCTGACATATCGCACTAGTGTGTTTTGTGTTACTCTCATTGCTATGTGTGAATATTCACTCATTTTCCTTAGAGACACCACTCCCGTTGTCTCTGACATCACCAGGTTGGTGTGAGCCTTCACACACATTGTGTGTCTGACATCACACCAATGGTGTACTTGTGACAGGGCTCACATTTGTGATTGAAAACATACCCAATGATATGTTTGACATTATTCACTTTTTTGTGACATAAGACATATTTTTATGTATGACATCACACCTATTATGAGCGTGACAACATTCTCAGATGTTGACATCACACCAATTGTATGTGACATGAATGCAATTTAGCATATGAAATCGCTATTGTTACGTGTGATGTTACTCCTAATATTCTGTGTGATGTCACACTGATTCTTGAGGACATCCCTCTACTACTGTTGTGCCATCTCTCTCATGGTATTTCTGTGACTTCACTCAGATATTTGGAGTGACATCTCTCTGTTATTTGAGACAACATTCCTGTTGTTTTTATGACATCACACCAATAGTGTGACATCATTGACACACGTGTGACGTCAATCACGAGTCCTCTGCTGTATTACTCACCTGTTTCTGTGTGATATCACTCACATTATGTGTGACATCATATGAATTGTGTGACAACACTCTCACTGAAATGTGTGACATCATCGTGTCCTTTTTGACACAACTCACCTTTTATAGTGTTACATCAATCCCACTGTGTGCATGGGATATCACTCCCATTGTTATGTGTGACATGACACACGGTTATGTGTGACACCACACCACTTGTGTGTATGACAACATCATCATCTTGTGTCACATCACATCAATTGTGACACCAACCTTAATTAGGTTATGATATCCCAACTGTCATTATGTTGTTGTCACTCCCAGTATTATGTATGACATCACACCAATTGAGTGTGGCATCACTCTGATAGTGTGTTTGACATCACTCCAATGTTGTGCTTGTGACATCATTCACATTTTGTGTGCAACATCACTGCAATTGTTATGTGTGACATCACTCCCTTTTTTGGACATCACAAACCTTAATTGTGGTAACACTAGGATAGCCAGTCACATCTCACAAATTGTGTGATATCACTCCCATTGCATGTGACAGCAGTCATATTGTTCAGTGTGATGTGACATCCACTCTTATGTACGAAATATCACCTAGGTGTCTGTGAAATCTCTCACATTGTACTCTGACTTAAATCCCACATGTGTGTATTGTGTAACTCTCATTATGTGAATTCACACTCATTTTCCTGAGAAACACCACCCCCATTGTCTGTGACTTCACCGGGATGGTGTGTGTCTTCACACACATTGTGTGTCTGACATCACTCAATGTGTTTGTGACATCACACCAATGGTGTATATGTGACAAGACTCACATTTGTGTGTGGAAACACACCCATTGATATGTGTGACACCATTCACCTTTTTTGTGACATAATTCACATTTTTATATATGACATCACACCTATTGTGTGTGACAACTTTCACATATGTTGAAATCTAACCAATTGTGTGTGGGTTAGGGTTAGTGTTAGCATTAGGTTTAGATTTTTGGTTAGGGTTAAGGTTAGGGATAGGGCTAGGGTTAGGGTTAGGTCTAGGGCTGGGTCTAAGGCTAGGGTTAGGTTTAACACTAGGCTTATTAACCCTAGGGATAGGGTTAGGGTTATGGCTAGGGTTAGGCTTGCAGGTAGGGTTAGGTCTAGGGCTATGTTTAGGTTTAGGGCTAAGGCTAGGGTGAGGGTTAGGTTTAGGGTTATTGCCAGGGTTACGGATAGGTCTAGGGTGTGCGTTAGGGCTATTATTAGGTTTAGGTTTAGTGTTAGGTTTAGGGCTAGGTTTAGTGTTAGGGTTAGGGCTAGGGTTAGGGTGAGGGTGAGGGTTAGAGTTAGGGTTACTGCTAGGGCTAGTCTTATGGCTAAGTTTAGTGTTATGGTTAGGGTTAGTGTTAGGGTTAGGGTAAGGGTTATGGCTGGGGTTATGTCCAGGGCTAGGTTTAGGTTTACTGCTAGGTTTAGGGCTAAGGCTACTGTTAGCTCTAGACTTAGAGTTAGGGCTAGTCTAGGGCTAGTGTTAGGTCTAGAGCTAAGGCTAGGCCTAGTGTTCCGGCTAGGGTTAGCTTTAGGTTTACAGTTATGGTTAGGGCTTGGTCTAGATCTAGGTCTAGGGCTAGCATTGGGGCTAGGGTTAGAGTTAGGTTGAGGGCTATGGTTAAGGTTAAGTTTATGTTTAGGGTTAGTCTTAGTGTTGGTGTCAAGGTTAGGGTTCTTGTTAGTGTTCAGATTCAGGTTTGTGTTTGGGTAAGGGTTTGGGTTCATGTTTGGGTTCTGGTTCGGTGAGGTTTAGGGTTAGGCTTATAGCTTAGGGTCAGTTTTAGGGTTAGAGTGAGGGTTAAAGTCAGGATTAAGATTAAGTTTGTGCTATGCTTAGGGTTAGGTTACAGATTAGGGTTAGGATTAGTGTTAGCTTTAAGGTTATGTTAGTGATAGCGCTAGGGCTAGGGTTAGGGTTAGGTTTATGGATAGGATTTGGGTTAGCGTTAGGATTAATACTCTGTTTAGGGTTAGGGTTACACATAGTGGTAGGTGTTGGTTTTGGGCTACAGTTCGGTTTAGTGTTAGTGTTATGGCTAGGGCTAGATTGAGCATTAGGGTTAGTGCCATGGTTCAGGTTAGGTCTAGGGTTAGGGTTAGAGTTAGGTCTATGTCTAGCGTTATGGTTAGGGCTATGGCTAGGATCATGGTTCGGTTTAGGGTCAGGGTTTGTGTTAGACTTAGTGGCAGGGGTACTGTTAGGTTTAGGCTTAACGGTTGGGCTATTTGTTGAGAATGGGAGAGTTCGGTTAAGGTTGATGGTTAAGGTCAGGATTAGCATTAGTGTTGTGGCTATGGTTAGGGATAAGTTTAGGGATAGGCCCAGGGCTCGGGTTAGTATTGGGGTTATACTTAGGGCTAGTGATACTCTGTGGTTAGGGTTAGTCTTAGGGCTAGTGTAAGGGTCCGGTTTAGGGCTGGGTTAGAATTAGGTCTAGGACAAGTGTTAAGGTTAACGTTACACTTAAGGTTAGGATTTTGCATAGGCCTAGGTTTAGGCTTAGGGTTGTTTTAGGCTTAGGTTTGGGATATGGGTAGCGGTTTTGGTTGGGGTTGGGGATAAGGTTACTGTTAGGGCTTGAGGTTGGGTTAGGAACAGAGTTCTGGTTAGTCTTAGGGCTAGAGCTAGGGTGAGGGTTAGGGTTACGCTTGGGATAGGTTCAGTGTTTGGGTGAGGGTCAGGTGTATGGTTAGCATTAGGATTAGGTTTTAGGAAAGGCTTAAGTTTAGGTCTAGGGTTAGAGCTAAGCTTAGGTTTAGGGTTAGAGTTCAGTTAGGTTTATGGCTATGGTTAGCGTTAGGGCTAGGTTTAGTGCTAGGATGCTGGTTAGGGCTAGGGCTGGGGCTGGCATTAGGCTTATGGCTATGGCTAGGATTAGGGTTAGTTTTAGGTTTAAAGTTGCGTGCATTAGAGTTTGGGTTATGGGTAGAGTCAGGGTTAACTTTAGGGTTATGTGTAAGGTTTGGTTTATATTTAGGGTAAGCGTGGGTCCGGCCCCATGGCTTAGCAGTTAAGTGCGCAGGATCCTCTGTTGGCGACCCAACATTGTATCCCAGGTGCACACCGACACACCACATTTCTGGCCATGCTGAGGCCACGTCCCATATACAGCAACTAGAAGGATGTGCAGCTATAACATACAACTATCTACTGTGGCTTTGGGGGAAAAAAATAACGTAAGTGTTAAGGTGACGGGTAGGAGTAGTGGTAGAGTTAGGGGTAAGGTTAGAGTTGGGTTAGAGTTAGAGTTATGGTTGGGGTAGGGTTAGGGTTTGGGTTAGGGCTACTGTTAGTGTTAGCATTAAGGTTAAGGCTAGGGCTAGGGTTATGGCTAGATTTAGGCTTAGGGTTAGGGTTAGCATTAGTGTTAAGGCTAGTGTTAGGCATAGGGTTAAGGTTAGCATTAGTGTTAAGGCTAGTGTTAGGCATAGGGTTAAGGTTAGCACTAGGTTTAGGGATAAGGCTAGGATTAGTGTTAGTTCTAGGGCTAGGTCTAGGGTTACTGTTAGGGTTACAGTATGGGTTAGGGTTAGGCTTAGGGTTAGGGTGAGGGTTAGGGTTAAGGCTATGTTTAGGGTTAGGCTTAGGTTTAGAGCTAGATTTATATCCGTGGTTAAGTTTAGGGTTAGGACTAGGGCTTGTGTTGGGGTTAGGGTTAGGGCTATGATTAGGTCATGGTTAGCATTAGGGTTAGGGCTACTGTTGGGTTAGAGTTAGGATTAGAGTTGTGGTTAGGGTCAGGTCTATGGCTAGGGTAGAAGTTAAGCCTATGGTTAGGGTTATGGTTAGTGTTACGGTTATGGTAGAGGTAGGTCTCGGGTTAGGCTCAGGTCTCTGTCTAGGGTTTGGGTTAGCCTTAGGTCTATGGCTAGGTTTAGGGTTAGAGTTAGGTTTAGGGTTAGTACTAGAGCTACTTTTAAGTTTATGTTTAGGGAAAGGGTTAGAGTTACAGCTAGGTTTAGGGTAGGGTTAGAGTTAGGGTTAGGGTTAGGGTTCGATCTATGGTTATGGTTAAGGTTATGGTTGTGTTAGGTTTAGATTTAGTGTTAGATTTACGGGGAGGTCTAGCGTTAAGGTTACTGTTAGGACAAGGGTTAGGGTTAGGGCTAGGTTTAGGCTTTGGATTAGCCTTAGGTTTAAGCTTAGTGTTTGGGTTAGGTTTATAGCTACAGTTAGGGTTAGGTCTAAAGGTAGTGCTACAGTTAGGATTAGGGCTAGGGCTGGTCTTCGATTAAGGGTTAGGTTTAGGGCTAGGGTTCGGATTACTGTAGGGTTAGGGTTAGTTTTGGGCTAGGGTTAGGACTAGAGCTAGAGCTAGTGCTATCATTAGGGTTACGACTAAGTTAGGGATAGTGTTAGGGCTAGGGCTATGCTTAGGATAAAGGCTAGGGTTAGGATTAATGTTATGGTTATGGTTAGGGATTTTTTCGGTTTTCAGTTAAGGGTAGGGGTAGGGGTAGGGTAAGGGTTAGGTTAGGATTAGGGCTAGTATAGTGGTAAGAGTTGGGTTAGGGTTAGAGTTAGAGGAGTGGTAGGCTTAGGGGTAGGGTGACAGTTGGGTTCGGGTTACCGTTACGATGATTTTTAGGGCTGGTTGTAGCATGAGAGTTAGCGTTAGGACTAGAGTTAGGCTTAGGGCTAGGATTATGCTGATGGCTAGTGTTGGGCCAGCATTAGGAGTAGGGTTAAAAGTAGGGCTAGGATTAGGGTTATGGTCATCATTATGGGTAGGGGCAATTTTAGGGCTACAGTTAAGTTTAGTGGTAGGTTAGGGTTCTATTTAGGGTTAGAGTTTGGGTTATGTATAGACTTAGGGTTAGTGTAAGGTTTAGGGCTAGTATCATGGTTAGGAGTAGGATTAGGACTAGGGTTAGGTTTAGGGTTTGGACATGGGCTAGTGTTGGCATTAGGGTTAGGGCTAGGATTATGGCAGAGTTAACATTAGGGTTAGGGTTAGTGTTGGGTTATGATTAGTGTTGGGTGATTGTTAGTGTTAGCGTTAGGGTCATCTCTAGGCTAGGATTGGGGTTAGGCCTAGAGCTAGAGTTAGAGTTAGGATAAGTTTTAGGTTTAGGGTTAGTCCTAGAGCTAGGGTTAGGTTTACTTTTAACAGTAGAGTTATTGTTAGAGGTAAGTTTAGTTTAGGGGCAGGGCTAGGGCAATTGCTGGGGCTCGGTTTTTCTTAGGGATAGAGTTACGGTTAGTGTTAGTGATCAAACTAAGTTTAGGGCTGTGGCTTAGACTAGGGTAAGTATTAGGGTCAAGGTTAGCCTAGGGCTGAGTTAGAGTTAGGGTTAATGTTAGGCTTAGGGGAATGGGTAGGGTTGGGGTTAGAGATGGTTTAGGATTAGGCTTAGGGGTAGTTTTAATGTTAGGGTTAGTGATAAGGCTAGTGTTAGTGTTACGGTTAGAACCAGGGCTATGGACAGGGTTAGGGTTAGCGTTAGTGCTAGGACTAGGTCTAGATATATGATTAGGGTTAGTGTTAGGGTTAGAGCGAGGGTTAGTGTTAGGGTTCGAGTTATGGCTAGGGTTAGGGCTAAGTTTAGGGTCACATCTAGAGCTAGGATTTGTGTTGGGTTAGGGCTAGCGTTGAGGGTTAGTGTTAGGGATATGGTTAGAGTTAGAGTCAGGTGTAAGGGTAGAGTTTGGCATAGGGTAGTGTTAGGGTTTGTGTTAGGGTTAGGACTAGTGTTAGTCTTAAAAGTATGGCTAGGGCTAAGGATAGAGTTAAGTTTAGTGTTAGGGTTAGTGTTAGGACTAGCACTAGCGTGAGGGTAGGGCTAGGACTAGAATTAAGGTAAGATTAGGAGTTATGGTATGGTAAGGATTTGGTTTATGGTTAGGTGTAGTGCAGGGTCACGGTTAGGGCTAGGTTTAGGGTTAAGGGTAGGGTTAGTGTTAAAGCTATGGTGATGGGTTTATAGTGGGGAATGGAGATGGCTTTTTACTGTTTGGTTAGGTTCAGGGTTAGCATTATTGTTTGTGCTAGGATTATGGATAGTGGTAATGTTAGGGTTAAGGTTAGGGACATGGCTAGGGTTAAGGATAGGTCTAGATTTAGGGCTAAGGCTAGGCCTGGGTTTAAGTTTAGGACTAGGACTATGGTTAATTTCATGTGTAGGGCTCGTTTAGTGTTAAGTTTAGGGCAATGGTTAACGTTAACGTTACAGATGGGGTTAGAGCTTGGGTTAGGGTTACGGCTAGGGTTATGGTTACTGTGAGCGATAGTGCTAGGGTTAGGGTTAGGTTTCGGGTTGAGGTTGGGTTAGGGTTGGGTTAGGGTGAGAGTTAGGGCTCAGGGTGGCGATGGAGTGTTAGTGCAATGGTTAGGGTAGGACTATGGTTAGTGCTAGGTTTAGTGTTAGGTTTAGGGCTAAGGTTAGTGCTAGGTCAGGTTTAGGGCTAGGGCTGTTGTTAGTTTTATGTTTAGGGCTATGGCTAGGATTAAGGTTGGGGTACGAATGGGTTAGGATTACCGTTAAGGGTAGCATTAGGGGTAGAGCTGGGTTAGAGTTTGCGTTAGGTTTAGGGCTAAGGGTAGGGGTGGGGGGGTTAGAGGTGTGTTTGGATTAGGGTTAGGTTTAGAGTTAATAGTAGGTGTAGGTGAAGGACTTGGATTAGTGTTAGGGTAAGGTTTAGGGTTAAGGTTAGGTTTGGTACAGAGTTAATGTTAGTTTTATGGTTAACGTTAGGGTCATGTTTGGGGTTAAGCTTGCGTTAGGGTTAGGTTTAAGCTTAGGGTTGGGGTAGGGTTTGGATTAGGATTAGGGGAGGTGTAGGTGTATGGGTAGAGTTAGGCTTAGGGTTAGGGTTTGTGTTAGTGCTAGGACTGGGGTTAAGGTTAGTTTTAGTCTTGGCTTAAGGTTAGGTTTAGCAGAGCGGTATGTGTAAGGATAGTGGTAGGGTTAATGTTAGTGTTAGGGTTAGGGGTAATTTTAGGGCTAGGGCTAGGTTTAGGGTTAGGGCTGGGGCCAAGGATAGGATTACGGCTAGTGTTAGGAATAGTGTTATTATTAGGTATGGAGTTGGGGTTAAGTTTGGTTTAGGGTTAGGGTTAGTTTTAGGGTTTGTGGTAAGGTTGAGGTTAGGGTTGCATTCGAGTTTGGCCTATAGTTATGGAGGGGCTAGGGTTTCGATTAAGGTTATGGTTAGGGGAGGAGTAGGTGTAGGGATAGGTTTAGGGTTAGTGTTCGGGTTAAGGTCAGTGGTAGTTGTAGGGATTGGGTTATGGTTAGTTTTAGGGTTAGGGTTAGATTTAGGTTTACGGCTAGTGTTAGAGTTAGCATTAGGGTCTAGAGCCACAGTTAGGGTTAAGGTTAGGTTTATGGTTAGGGGTAGGTCTGGAGTACAATTAGGGTTAGGGTTTGGGTTTGTCTTAGGTTTAGGGTTATGGTTAAGTCTGGGTCTATGGCTGGCTTTAGGGTTAGGACTAGGGTTAGGGTTAGGATTAGTGCTAGGTTTAGAGCAAGGGTTTGGGTTAGGGTTAATGCTAGGATTAGATTTGAGGTTAGATTTTTGGTTGGATTAAAGAGTTAATGTTAATGTTCAGGGTAGTATCAGGTGTAGGCATAGGGTCAATGTTAATGTTAGCGTTAGAGATAGGGTGAGGGTTAGACTTAGGGGTAGGAGTTAGCTAAGATTTAGGGTTATGGTTACAGTTAGACATAGGGTTAGGGTTAGGTGTAGGGGTAGGTTTAGAGTTATGATTATTCTTAAGATTAGTGTTAGTGTTATCGCTAGGGATTGGGTTATTGTTAGGCTTAAGGTAGGGTTAGGGTTACAGTTAGGTTTGGATTTAGGGTTGGGTTAGTGTTAGGGTTCGTGTTACCTTAAGTCTTAGGGTCTGGGTAAAGAGTGTTTTAGACATAGGGGTAGGGTTACAGTTAAGGTTAGGGGTAGTGATACGGTTAGCTGTGGGAATTGCATTAAGATTAACATTAGGGCTAGGGCTAGAGTTAGGGCTGGGGTTAAGTTTATGGCTAAGGCTTGGTCTAGGACTTAGACTAGGTTTAGGTTCAGTTTTACTGTTAAGTTTAGTGTCAGATTTAGGACTAGGCATAGGGCTGCATTAGTGTTAGTGTTCGGGGTTGGGCTAAGTTTTAGGCCCAGTTTTAGGGTTATGGTTACAGTTAAATTTAGGTCTAGGGCTGGGGCTCGTTTTAGGATTATAGATACCATTAGGGTTAGTGTTAAGGCTAGGGACAGTGTTAGGGGTCAGGTGAGGACAAGGATTAGGGTTAGGGTTGGGGCTGGGTTTAAGGTTAGGGTTAGTTCAAGACTTGGGTCAAGGTTAGAGTTAGCTTAATGCTTAGAAGTAGATTTAGGTTTAGGGTAAGGGTTATGGTTAGGGTTAGGGTTAGTGCTAGGGTTAGGTTTATGGCTATGGCGAGGGTTAGGGCTAGGTTTAGTGTTAGTTTTAGGTTTATGGCTATGGTTAGGTTTAGAGCTACGCATTTGTTTAGGGTTCGTCACACTAGTAGGGTTACGGTTAGGTTTAGGGTTACATAAAAGGGTACAGTTACAGTTAGCATAAGTTTTAACATTAGAGGTAGGCGTAAGGATATGGGTGGGGTTGGATTAGGGTTATGGCTATGGTTAGGTTTGGGGTTAGATTTAGGGTTCATGTAATGGTAAAGGTTAGGGCTAGGGACAGGGTTAGGTTTAGAGTTATGACTAGTGTTATGTTTAGTGTTAGAACTAGGGCCCTGGTTAGGATTAAAACTTGGACTAAGATTAGTGTTAGAGTTAGCATTAGGGTTGGGTTATGCTTGGTGTTACGGATATTGCTGGGGTGGGGTAGGTGTTTGGGTAGGTTTAGGTTTAGGGGAGGGGTTGGTGTAGGGGTAGTGTTAGGGTTGGGGTTGCATTAGGGTTAGGGTTAAAGATAATGTTAAGCCTAGAGCTAGCGTGAGAATTAAGGTTCAGGTTAGGGTTAGGGTTAAAGTTAGAGTTAGGTTTGGTTAGGGTTAGGGGTAGGGTTAGGGTTAGTGTTGGGTTAGGTTTAGGGGAGGGGTAGTAGTAGAGGTAGGTGTTGGGTTAGTGTTTGGCTTAGGGTTAGGGTTAGGATTATGGTGAGAGTTAGGGGTAGGTTTAGTGTTAGAGTTAGCATTAGGGCTAGAGTTCAGGTTAGGGCAAGGGTTAGGGTTAGGGCTGATAATAGGCCTAGATTTATGGATAGGTTTAGGACTAGGGTTAGGGAGGGTTAGTAGAAGTGTTTGGGTTATGGGTAGTTTTAGATCTACAGTTAAGGTTAGTGCTGCGTTAGAGTTATAGTTAAGCTTAGTGTTTGGTTTAGCACTAGGGTTTGTGTTAAGGCTAGTCTTATGTATAGGCTTAGTGTTAGGGTTAGGACTAGGGCTAGTCTTGGGTTTAGGGCTATGGTTAAGGTTAGTCTTAGTGTTAGTACTAAGTTTAGGGATACTGTTACTGTTAGAGTTAGCGTTAGAGCCAGGGCTATGGAAAGGGCTAGTGTTATCATTAGGGCTATGCTTAGGTCTATAGTTATGGTTAAGTTTAGAATTTAGCCTAGAGCTATGGTTAGGGTTAGGGATATGGTCATGTCTGGGGCTAAGTTTAGGGTCAGGTCTGGGGCTTGGATTTGTGTTAGGGTTAGGGCATGTATGGAGTGCTATGGTTAGGTGTAGGGTTAAGTCTAGTGTTAGGTTTATGGTTAGTGCTAGCTTTAGGGTTAGTGTTATGTGTAGTGCTAGCATTTTGGTCAAACCTAGCGTTAGACTTAGCAATTGGGTTAGGCTTAGGGCTGATATTAGGGTTAGGGTTAGGTTTAAGAGTAGGTTTAGTGTTCAGGTTACCATTATGTTTAGTGTTTAGGTTTGGCTTAGGGTTAAGAATAGGCTTAGGGTTAGGGCAAGAGTTTGTGTTAGGAGTCTGTCCAGGATTAGGGTTAGAGTTAAGGTTGGGTTAGACTAAGTGTTAGTGTTAGGGTTAGGTTTAGGGCTATGACTAGGGTCTGTGGTAGTGGTAAGTGTTGTGTTAGGGATAGGGTTAGGGTTTGTGTTAGGGTAGGGCTAGGGTTTGTGTTAGGTTTAGGGTTAAGGTTAGGGATAGGGCTTGGGCTAGAGCCAGGTTTAGGGTTAGGGCTAGCATTAGGTCTAGGTTAAGTGTTATTTTAAGACTATGGGTAACATTAGAGTAGGATTAGGGTTAGGGTTTTGGGTAGGGGTAGGCTAAGTGTTTGGGTTAAGAGTAGGGGTAGGGATAAGGTCACGGTTAGGGTTAGGTTTAGGGTTAAAATTAAGGGTAATGTTAGGGGTGGGTGATGTCTAGTCTTAGTGTTATGGTTAATATTATGTGTGTTAGTGTTAGGGTTCTGCATGTGATTAGTGTTAGGGGTAGGGTTAGGCTTAGGCTTCGGATTGGATTAGCGTTAGGGTTAGGGTTTGGGTAGGGTTAGAGTTAGTTTATAGAGAGAAGGAGGGGTAGGGTTGGGGTTAAGGCTGCATTCAGTTTAGGGTTAGGATTAGGGTTCAGGTTCTGGTTCGGGTTAGGGTTAAGGTTAGGCTTAGGTTTCAGATTAGGGTTTGTGTACTGTTTTCGTTTAGGATTCCAAACAGCAATCTGTGCCAAATGTTTTTTAGGCATTATGTGATCCTTACTAGCTGGACGTAAGGGAGATGGGGTATGAATTTATTTCCAGGAATGGGTGCTATACATGATTTGGCTCAGCACTACTCTGGATTCCCTGTCCTATACAAACTTGTTCCCAGGTTTAAGGATAGGGTTAGGGTTAGGTTTTGGTTACGGTTAGAGTTAGTTTTACAGAGAGAAGGAGGGGTAGGGTTTGGGTTAGGGTTGCGTTAGGCTTGGATTTAAGATTAGGGATAAGGATAAGGTTTGGGTTAGAGTTACGGTGAGGGTTAGGTTTAGGGTTAGGGCTAGGGTTGTATTAGTGTTAGGGTTATTGTTAGGATTAAATTTAAGTTTAATGTTAGCCTTAATGTTTAGAGTTAGTGTACTAGAGTTAGCATAGTGTTAGTGTTAGAGTTAAGATTTGGGCAAGCGCTAGGTTTAGGCATAGAGTTAGGGTTATGGCTAGTGTAAGGTCTGGGTTTTAGGGCCAGGGCTAGAATGAGTTTCAGCTGTAGGTTGGGTTAGGGCTAGATCTAGGGCAATTGTTAGGGTTAGGGTTACAGTTAGGGTTAGTTTTAGGGCTAGGGCTAGTTCCAGGGTTAGGGTTAAGTCTAGGACTAGGGTTAGTGTTAGGGATAGGGCTAGGCTTAGGCTTAGTGCTAATTCTTGAATTATTGTTATTGTTAATGTTAGTGTTTGGGTTGGAGTTGTGTTGTGGTAAGTGTCAGGTATAGGGTTAGTGGTAACCGTAAGTTTAGTGTAAGGGTAATTGTAGGTTTAGATTTAGGGTTAGGGTTAGGGATAAGGTTATGTCTAAGACTATGGTTAGGGTTAGGGTTATGGTGAGAATTAGGCTTCACGTTCAGATTAATGTTAACATTAGTTTTAGGGCTAGGGTTGGGGTTTGTGTCACGAACCCTAACCCAACTTTAGCTCTAACCCTAAACCTACCCGAAGCCCTAAATATCCCCCTAGCCCTAACACTAATCATATGCACACCCACTGTAACTGTAACCCTAAGCCAACTCTAACCTTAACTTAAAACCTAGTCCTAGCCCTAGCCCTAACAGAAACCCTAACATTAGCATAACCCTAACTCTAAGCCTAGTGTTAACCCAAACCAAAACCCTACGCCTATTCCTAGACTTTCCATTGTCCCCACCCTAAGGCACACACGACACTAACGTCAGACCTAACCCTAATCATACCCCTAGCCCTAAAATCAAAACCTGCCCCGTCCCAAACTATAAAAATGTATCTAGTTATAAACTTAAAGAGAATCCTAACTCTAAATGTAATAACTAAACTTAGCCCTAAACCCAGCCCTAACGATAACTCTTGCCATAACACTAACACTATCACTACACCTAATCCTAACTCTCACCATAACCCTACATGTAATCCAACACTAACCCTATCCGTAGCCCTTGCTGTAGCCCTAAAAGGGTCCTAACACAAACACCAGCCCTATTCCTAACCATATCCTTACTGCTAAACATAACCTTAACTGAAACACAAACCACCTCATCTAACTCTAAGAATAACCATAACATGAATCCTAGCCCTAGCCCTAAACATAACCTAGCCCTAGCCCTAACCCTAACCCTAACCCTACCCCTACCCCTAACCATAATCCTAATCTGTACACTAACTCTAAGACTAAACATAACCCTAACCCTAACATGAACACTAACAGTAAACATAACCGAACCCAACCCTAACCCTAAAGCTACCTTAAGCATAAGCCGAACCCTAACCAAAACCCTAAACCGGGCCCCAAATTTAACCCTAACCAGAAGCCTGATCCGACGCTAAACAAACCTAATCTTATCCAGACCCGAAACCTAAACCTTACCCTAATCAGAAGGCAAACCTCAAAATAAAGCTAAGCCTAATCCTCACAATAACCCTAATCCTAACCCTAACATGAACACGAATCGGAACCCTAACCCTAAACAGAACCCTAGACCTAAACCGAACCAGAACCCAACCCTACCCATAAAACTAACCCTAACCCTAAGATGAACACTAACCCGAACCCGAACCCGAATTCAAAGCCTAACACTAACTCAAACGCTAACTCGAACCTTAACAACAAACCTAACGTGATACTGACACCAAAAACTAACAATAACCTTAAAACAAACAATAACCCTAACACTAAAACTAACGCTAACCTTAACCCTAACCCTAACCAAAACATAACCCTAACTTGAACTCTAAGCCAAAACCTAACCCTAACCCTAACAATAAACCTAATCCAAACACAAACCCTAACCATAACGCTAAGTCTAACACAAAAAATAACCCTAAAAGTAACCCGAATCTGAATCCTAAACCTAACCCTAACTCGAAGCCAAACCCAACCTGAACCCAGCAACATCCCTTATCCAAAACTAACCCCAACCCCAGCCCTAACCCTAAGCCTAAAGCTAACCCGAACTCTAACAAAAACCTGAACTTCAAACTTAGCCCAGACTCTAACCCGAACCTGAACCCTAACCCTAAAACTATCACAAACACAAAGCCGAATCCGACCTTGACACTAACACCATCAAGAACCTAAACCTTAACTCTAATCCTAATCCAAACACTAACCTCACCCTAAACCTTAACATAACCTTAACAGTAACCCTAATCCTAACCGTCCCAGCAAAGCAAAACATAACCCTAACGCTAACCAGAAAATGAACTCGAACCCTAGTCATAACCCTAACCCAAAAACAACCCTGACCTTAAAAATAACCCTAAACTTAACATGAAAATTAACCCTAACCATATCAGCAATCCTAGCCTGAACTGTAACCCTAACCCTAAACCTAATCTTAGTCCGACTCTAACCCTAACCCTAACCAGAACACGAACCTGAACCCTAAGCCTAACCCTGACTCGAACACTAGCCCTAACACTAAAACTAAACATTACCCTAACCCGAACACTATTGCTAAGCCTAACCATAACCTGAACTCTAAACATATTTCTAACCCTAATTCTAACCCTAACCCTAATCCAAAGCCAACGCGAACCCTAACTCTAAACCTAACCCTAGACCTAAATCGAACCCTAATGCTAACCATAACCCTAATCGGAAACCAAAACCTAAACCTAACCCTAACCATAACCCAAAGCCAACCCTAACCCTAACCCTAGCCCTACCCATAACCCTAACCCTAAAAAGAAACCTAAAGCTAAAGCTCAGCATTTTTCAAACCCGAAACCTAACAATAACCCTAATCCGAATATTAACCCTAACCTCAGCCTAACCCAAATCCTAACACTAAACCGAACGCTAACCTGAATCCTAACCCAAACAAGAACCCAAACCCGAACCCGAAGCCTAACCCAACCAGAACCCTAAGCCTAAACTGATATCAAAACCAAGCACTGACCCTGACATTAACCCAAAAACTAACACTAACACTACACCTAACCCTAACCCTAAATCTAACTCGAACCCTAACACTAACCCCAACGCTAAACTGAACCTGACCACTGACCGTAACCCTAAGCCTAACCTTAAACTCTAAAGCTTACCCTACACATAAAACAAATCTGTACTAAACCCAAACCCTAACACTAAACAGAACCCTAACCCTAATGCTAACCATAAACCTAACCCCAATAGTAACAGAAACCCTAACACTTACACTAACAAGATGATAACCTTATGCTAACTGAACCCTAACCCTAACCTGAAATCTAACCCAAACCTGGCAATCAACCATAACACTAACCTCAACCCTAACACTAACCTAAACTCAAACATACCATTAAAGCGAATCATGACCCTATCCCTAACCAGAACCATAAACCTAACCCTATACAGAAACATATACCTAAATATAAACCTAACACTAACCCGAAAACTAAACCAAACCCTAAAACTGACAGTAACCGGAAACCAAACTTAACACTAACGTAACACTAAGAGTACCCCAGGAAATGGCTCTGGGGAGAAAAGCATGACGAAGGACACGTGTGATGCCTTCTGTTTGAGTGCAGACATGCCAGGCAGAGGGCGACAGGATGGCTGGATCGGCTCACCTGCTTTCTCCAAAGGAGGCGGGACAACCAGCCAAACATCCTACCTGGGCCAGGCCACTTCCAGAGGGGACAAGGTCAAGAGGACATAGCCCTGGGGATGGCTGCCAAGTCTCCTGGGGCGTGTGCTGGGCCCCATCAGAGGAGAAAGCAGCCTGGCAACGAGTGTGCCAGACTTGAGATCAGGAGGCCTCTCACTCCCGGGTCCCTGTCATGCCCAGGCCTCACGAGGGAGGACGAGGGTCGTGGCAGGGGCGAGTGGGGTGGGGCTGCCAGCTAGCCTGCCCCAGGATATCCCGGGAGAGGGCGCCTGGGGATGGGCTGCCCCTGGAGAGGTCTGAGGGACCAACCCAGCTCGAGGCAGTCGGGGGCAGAGAGAGAATCCCACTCCGCCCTTTCCCTTAAGATTCTTATGGCTTGCCAAACCGTTAACAAGACAGGTTCTCAAGAGAAAATCATACCCAACTGAAGAATATGAGTGCATGGCAGAAACCCGGGAAAATGAGTCTCTCCACACAAAGACAGAGAATCTCATCTTGCATCCTCTCCTGAGCTTATGAGAAAGGAGGATGTTGAGGGTGGGCACGTGGAAGTCAAGACTGGAAGAAGACAATTGTCATGCAGAGGGACATGTAATGTCTTGTCGGAACCGTTTCCCCTGCACCGGGGTCAGGTCCAGAAGGGACAGCATGGGGGTGAACAGCAACCCACCTCTCTGTGGTGGTGCTGGCCCCAGGGCAGGCGTGGGGGTGGTAGGTGGAAGTGGGATGGCGTGTGAGTTGGTACCAGCAGTGGAGGCAGCGATTCAGAGGTCAGGGATCTCTCTTTCTCTCTCTTTCAATCTCTCTGTGTCTCTCTCTCTCTTCTCTCCCTCGGAGACCTGAGGAGAGAAAGGTGGGGAGCCCTACCCACCTCGCCTACCTATCCCATGGTCCCTTCTTTCTCTGGCAGCTCTCGGAACCATGCGGGTTTGGATTCAAGACCCTCACGCCAAGGGTGCATGCTTGGCCACCCGGGACTAGGGCTGGCCTCGGGGGTCCTCAGTGAAGGCCCCATCTTCCCTCCAGGATCTGACCAGCTGGGGCATCCCTCGGCGAATACCAGCTGCAGCTGAAGGAACACTGCCCTTCTTGACTTGGCTGCAGCTGCTGTCTCCGTCACCTCCCCCAATTCCTCAGAGATCACAGGTCGCATCATTTCCTTGGAAGGGTGGGTCTGCCCAGGGTGGCCACAGTCAGACTGGGGTTCGAGCTCAAGGTTCTTTCTAGGCCAGTTGCTTTGCCCCGGGGCTCATTTCATTCTGGAAAGACAAAGCCATGGCCTCACCCCACGCCTAGACTTGGCGACTGCAGTCAGGTTGAGGAAAGGATCTGTGCAGACAAAAGGCCGAGACAGGCATATGGCAAAGCAGGACGTGCAGCGCCAGCAGCCCATAGGCCTTTGGGAGCCTATGCCACACTGGGCAAGCCCTTCCGGGGACAGTTCCCAGCCTCGTCTCTGGTGTCGGGAAGACTTGGCCTTCCTAGGGCCCAGGCCATTGTTCTGGGGAGAAATCCGAGATGGAGGACACCCATGAGGCCCTCTGCCTGAGGTCTCAGGTGTCATGCCCAGGGCCACGGCATGCCTGGCTCGGCTTGCTTGCTTTATCCAAAGCAGTCTGGCCAAACAGCCGAACCTGGCACCTGGGACAATCCTCTTCCGAGGGGACACGTTCCGTAGGATATAGCCCTGGGGACGTCTGCCAAGTTTCCTGGGGTGTGTGCTGGGCCCCGTCAGAGGAGGAAGCAGCCCAGGAAGCGGTGTGCCAAACCAGCGATCAGGTGGCCTCGCACACCCAGGTCCCTGTCCTGCCCAGGAATCCAACGAGAGGACGATGGTATGGCAGAGGCGAAAGGGGTGGGGCGGGTGCTGAGCCTGCACTTGGATGCCCTGGGAGAGGGCGCCGGGGGTTGGGCTGCCCCTGGCCAGGTCTGAGGGACTGACCCAGATAGTGGCTGTTGGGGGCAGAGAGAGAATCCCCCTCCGCCATTTCCCTTCAGGTTCTCATGGCTGGCCAAATCATTAACAAGACAAGTTCGCTGGCGCAAATCAGACCTAGCTGAAGAACATGTGTCCATGGGAGAAACGCAGGAAACTGAATCTCTCCACACAATGGCAGAGATTCTCATCTTGCATCCTCTCCTGAGCTAATGACAAAGGTGGATGTTGTGGGTGGGCCTGTGGGATGGGAGAGGGGAGGGAGACGATTATCATGGAGAGGGACATGTAAAGGCTTGTCCCAACAGTTTCCCTTGCACTGGGGTCAGGAACGGAAGGGAAGGCATGGAGGTGTCCAGCAACCGGCCTCTCTGTGGTGGGGATGGCCCCTGGGCAGGCGTGGGGGTGGTGGATGCAATGGGATAGCTTGTGAGTAGGCACCAGCCAGCGGTGGAGGCAGCGACTCAGAGGTCATGGATCTCTCACTCTCTCCCTCTCTCTCTCCCCCTCGGGGACCTGAGGAAAGGAAGGTCGTGCGCCCTGCCCACCTCACCTACCTCCCCCATGGGACCATCTTTCTCTGGAAGCTCTGGGACGCCTGAGAGCTTGGGTTCAGGCCCCCACACCCCCGCACAGGCCAAGGGTGCATGCGCAACTCCTGGGGCCTAGGGCTTGCCGCGTGGGTCCTCAGTGAAGGCACTGCCCTGCTGCCAGGCTCTGACCGGCGGGGGCGGACATCTGGTGCCACCCCGCTGTAGTTGTTCCATCGCTGATCTTCTGTACTTGGCTTCAGCTGTTGTCTCCCTCCCCTCCCCCACTCCCACTCACCTGGAAGACCACTTCACTTCCTTGGAAACATTGCTCTGGGCCTGATGGTCACAGGCGTACTGGGCTTCAAGCTCAAGGCTCTCCCTGGGCCAGCTGCTTCATCCAGGGGCTCAATTCTTCCTGGAAAGACAAAGCCATGGCCTCATCCCATGCCCGCACTTTGCGAGTGCGGCCAGGCCAGGTGTAGGAAAGGCTCTGTGGAGTCAGAAGGGCTGAGACAGGCAGATGGCACTGCAGGGTTAGGGAGCCAGGGCCAAACTGAGTGAGCCCTTCCGGCGACATGTCCCAGCCTCCTCCCTGGAGTTGGGAAGGCCTGGCCTTCCTGGTGTCCAGGTCACAGCTCCGGGAAGAAATCCACAATGGAGGGCACTTGTGAGGTCCTCTGCTTGAGGTCGCAGGTGTCATGTCCAAGGCCACTCCAAGCCTGGCTCGGCTTGCCTGCTTTCTCCCAAGAAGGCTGGCCCACCAGCCGAACCTGGCACCTGGGCCAGGCCCCTTCCAAGGTGACAAGTTCCGGAGGACTTAGCTCTGGGGATGGCTGCCAAGTCTCCTGGGACGTGTGCTGGGCCCCAGACAGAGGAAGAAGCTGCCTGGCAAACGGTGTGTCTGACCTGAGATCTGGCGGCCTCCCACACCTGGGACTCTGTCTTGCCCAGGCCTCCCGAGGGAGGACAATGGTCTCGTGACAGTGGAGAGAGGGGTGGGGCTGGCGGCCAGCCTGCCCTTGGATGCTCCAGGAGAGGGCGCCGGGGGATGGGCTGCCCCAGACAGGTCTGAGGGACCCACCCAGCTCAGGGCTGTCTGTCTGGGGCAGAGAGAGAACCCCCCTCCGCACTTTCCCTGCAGGTTCTTAGGGCTGGTCAAATCCTTAACAAGACAGGTTGGCTGGAGAAAATCAGACCCAGGTGAAGATCATGTGTCCATGGGAGAAAACCGGGAAACTGAGTCTCTTACCACAATGGCAGAGATTCTCATCTTGCATCCTCTCCTGAGCTAATGACAAAGGTGGATGTCGTGGGTGGGCCTGTGGGATGGGACAGGAGATCAAAACGATTGTCATGCAGAGAAATGTAAAGGCTTGTCCGGCCCGTTTCCCATGTACTGGGGTCAGGTCCAGAAGAAAAGGCATGGAGGTGACCAGGAACCGAACTCTCTGTTGTGGGGCTGGACCTGGGGCGGGCGTGGGGGTTCTGGGTGCTAGTGGGATGGGGTGTGAGTTGGCACCAGCCAGCGGTGGAGGCAGCGACTCAGACGTCATGGATCTCTCTCTCTCTCCCTCTCTCACTCTCTCTCTCTGTCTCTTCCTCTCTCTCTCTCTCTCTCTCCCTCTGAGACCTGAGAGGAGGAAGGTGGCTCGCCATGACCACCTCGCCCTACCTCCCCTATGGAGCCTTCTTTCTCTGGCCGCTCCGGTA
Source organism: Diceros bicornis minor (assembly GCF_020826845.1). Lineage (NCBI taxonomy): Eukaryota > Metazoa > Chordata > Mammalia > Perissodactyla > Rhinocerotidae > Diceros > Diceros bicornis. Next base: position 3,901,729 of record NW_026690866.1, read on the forward strand.
TCCCTGTGGGCTTGGGTTCAACCCCCCACACCCCGGCAATGGCAAGTGTGCATGCGAGAACCCCTGGGCCTAAGGCTGGCCTCGGGGGTCCTCAATGAAGACCCCGCCCTACCACCAAGCTCTGACCAGCTCCCTCCCCTCCCCCACTCCCACTCAGCTTGAAGGCTGCTTCCCTTCCTTGGAAGCATTGCTCTGGCCCTGATGACTACAGGCGTACTGGGCTTCAACCCCAAGGCTCTGCTTGGACCAGCTGTTTTGACCAGGGGCTCATTTCTTCCTGGAAAGACAAAGCCATGGCCTCCCCCCACGCCTGCACTTTGCGACTGCAGCCAGACCAGGTGTAGAAAAGGCTCTGTGGAGTCAGAAGGGCCGAGACAGGCAGATGGCACCACAGGGCTATGTAGCCAGGGCCAAACTGGGCAAACGCTTCTGGCGACAGGTCCCAACCCCCTCCCTGGAGTCAGGAAGGCCTGGCCTTCCTGGTGCCCAGACCACGGCTCCGGGGAGAAATCAACCATGGAGGGCACGCGTGAGGCCCTCTGCCTATGGTCGCAGGTGTCACGCCCATGGCCACTGCAAGCCTGGCTCGGCTTGCCTACTTTCTCCAAAGGATGCTGGCCAACCAGCCGAACCTGGCACCTGGGCCTGGCCCCTTCCAAGGGGACGACCTCTGGAGGACATAAACCTGGGCATGGCTGCCAAGTCTCCTGGGGTGTATCCTGGGCCCCAGTCAGAGGAGGAAGCAGCCTGGCAAGGGGTGTGTCAAACCTGAGATCTGGCGGCCTCCCACACCTGTGTCCCTGTCCTGCCCAGGCCTCCCGGGGGAGGACGATGGTCGTGTCAGTGGATAGTGGGGTGGGGCTGGCGCCGAGCCTGCCCTTGGATGCTCCGGGAGAGGGCACCGGGGGATGAGCTGCCCCTGGCCAGGTCTGAGGGACCAACCAACTCAGGGCTGCTGGGGACCAACCACAGCATGTCCACAGCCCTCTCTGCAGATCCAGGCACCAGGTGATCACCTGCCATGGCTGATCCCATTAGTCCCTACAAGATCACCATGAAATTTATCCCCCCCCCCACTATTCAGAAGAGCAAACTGAGGCTCAGAGAGATGCGGGGATTTGCCCAAGTTACACAGCTGGCAGAGGACACAGTCACCACTGTGCCGAGGAGGGAGTGGCTACTCACCTAGTAAACAGCTGGTCCAGGACCTGGTGGGATGTGTCTGAGGCCGAGTAGTTGATCATGAAGGTGGTGAAACTCTAGATGTTCCTACTCAGGAAAGCTGGTGCAATGGACTCTGTCAGCTTCTCTATCATGCCTGCCTGGACGCCACACATCCTGCAGTCTTCGTTTAAATTCACAGTGGACTCATCCTGACACGGGGGGAGAGGAGGAGGAACATACAGTCAGTGACATCATGGTGAACCACCAGGAGGACTGAGGTGACATTCTACCATCCTGTGTAGCTTGTGGGTAGGAGTGGAGTTCCAGATTCCTTTGGGAGTGGGACTTCGGGACACTGTAGTGAGAAAATTCTGGGGCAGCGGGTCCCAGGGGAATCTCATATTTGAGTCTGGATTCTACTACTGCCTTGATCTTCTCAGGGTCCTGGGTGTGAAGACCCCTCTGCACCCTCACTAACCTCAGAGCAGCCCTGGTCATTGATGGACTGGTGCACCTGTGTCCAGTCCAGGGAGATGGCAAACAGGAAACCATCCACCAGCTCCTCGACCATCTCCTGGGTGCAGCTCTGCAGTGACAGAGCCCAGCAGTCAGGCCAGGAGGGATCAGGGGCCTGCCTGGACTTTGCCACAGTGGGAAACCTCACCACAGATCAGGCACAGAGGGGCATCTGCATACACTCCACCAGGGAAGGAATGCGAGGACAACTTGAGGGCCTGGCATTCACATGCGGATAAAGGAGCTTGGTCCCCAGCACTCACCATCCTCTCCTGCAGCCAAGATCTTGAGCATGAACATGATACATTGCCCGACTCCTACCATCTGGCTTCCTCTTCCTGCTCAGGCTGGATCCTCCTCATCCCAGCTTCAGTAATTCCACCTCCTACACACACACACAATGAGGGTCAAGGGGTGTGGGGCTGTCCTTTTGGGATCACAGTTCTGGCGTGACCTAGAGTGGTCTGCCCTGGTCTACATTGTTACCTGATGGTTCCTCGTACCAAAAAGCCACACACATTCGAGGTGAGGGCTGAGTCAATGTCTAAAGCGACTTAACACTCTCTCATTCTGGGCTTTCCGGGGGCCAGAGCCTCGGAAAGTCACGGGACAACACGAGAACATCCTGCTGTGTCGAGTGTCTTCACGCAAATGAACTGGACAAGAGGCTGTGATTACAATGTGGGTGGCTGATAACCAGCGTTCTAAGTTCTGTTGGGCGCTGTCACAAAGGAAGTGAGGTCACTTCTTCAAGGTTCTATTACTTAGCCCTTCCTTCAATGAGATCCACCCAAATCCCCTGCTAGGATGTTGGCTGCTCTCCCTCCTTGCCCGTGTCATGTCCATCACTGTACACAAATACCCATCACCACCCTCCCCAAAGCTCCTTGGGAGTGGATCCAGACCCCAGCTTTGAGGAGACAGAGCTGAGGTCAGACCTCTTTTTTCCTACCAGGTCTGTGTCCTGGAAAAGCTGTTGTGCCTCTCAAGATCTCCCCAGTCTCCCAAGGTGCACAATGAGGGTTGGGCTAAAAATAGCTTCCAAGAGACCTCTTCAGGTGTATATGTAATAATACGTACAAGACCTGTGAGCTGGTGTCACATGTGTCTAATGAACACACTTAGGGATGGAGGAAGTAAAAAGAGTAGACATCACATAGAATACCAGTCAGAACTTCTCTATGTCCCAGATGTGTGATCTTTGGTAAGTCACTGCCGCTCTGAGCCTCATTTTCATGTCTGCATCCTGAAGGGGTTGAAATTAGAGGAAATCCAGACATTGTGATGCACTGGCATTAAGCTTTCCACGGTCCCCTGTTTTACTCAGAATCAGTCCCAAGAGACTCATGTTGGCCTATGTGGTGGCATCCTCCACAATGTTCCCATTGCTCCCTGCCTCCTTGAGTGCACATCCTTATGTCACCACTAAGTGGTCAGTATCTGGCTTCTGAACAAGAGAACACAGCCAAGGTGATGGGATGTCATTTCCAAGTTTTAATTACAAAACGTCTGTCACTTCCCAATTGCTGGTTTACTTAGGTTCCCTACTTACCTCCCTCCTTCTGTTTCCATCTCTCTCTCTATCTCTCTCTCGCTCGCTCTTACTCTCGCTCTTGCTCTCTAAAAAATCACCAGAACTGGGAGAGCAAGTGCTGATGTTTTCAGTTGCACTATGTAGAGGCTCCATAGGAGAGAACTGAGTGAATGTCAAGCCAACAGACAGACAGGAGCTCAGACTCTCAGTCCAAATGGATCCTGACAAAACCCATGTGACTGATCTTGGGTGGGAATGCTCCTCCATTGGAGCCCTGTTGAGACCACAGCCCCTTCTTCACAGAGACTTTGAGGCAGAGGTACCCATCTAAGCCATGCCTGATGCTTGGCTAACAGAAATTGTGAGATGTTAAATATTTGTACTTTATAGGTGGCAGGTTTTGGAGTAAAGTTGTGAAAGAGGAACAGAAAGTAACAGTCTACCGTGTCCCAGGATCCAGCCTGATCACCCGCCTCTCTCCACTCCTCTCTCTTCTCTGGCTCCCTCCAAACACACTGGCCACATTTCTGACCTTCCCTGGTAAAACTCGCTTCTTCCTGTGAGTCTCTGCTCCAGGGAGCCTTCTCCTTGACACACTAACTCTTCCCAGACATACGCAGGGGTGCTTACACTTGTCATTCTGGTCACAGCAAAGGTCTGAAATGCCTCAGGGCAGCCTTTCAGAAGCTCCTAGCACAGTCTCTACCATCACATATCTCACATCCAGAAGAGCAGTACATGATTTCCTCCTCCTTCCTCCCATTGAGATAAAATGAGTGCATGAGGAAGGGCTGTCTGCCTTGGCTGAAGCAGACGCACCTCCTTCTGGTTAAACCAGGGACACCACTGTCTCTTCCAGGCCAAATTGTTCCCACCACGAGTCCATTGTTTAAGGAAACCGTCATTCCCTCTCTTTCATGGGTCTGGTTTCCCCAAGAACACAGTGAACCATCCCCTCTCCCTGTGCTGCATCTCCATAAACCCACAGCCAGAAGATAAGCACCAGGTTAAAACACCACCAGATCCTGAATTCAGTCACTGCTGAGACCCTCCCATCAATGTTGTCATTCAATCGTGACTCCTGAGGACACATTTCCCCTGAGACCCACTCCCAGCCTGTACACAGCTTCCTATAGCAACACTGAGATTTCCTCAGAGTCCTCCCAACTTGGGCAAGAAACATTCTGAAATGTTCTCTGTATTAATTTTCAGGGATGGGGGACATAGATAGATGTAATTTGAGCATGTATGTGCAGTAGTTTCTACGCATGTATTCTATTTTTCAGACAGATAAAATAGTGTGGCTACGCAATGCACCAAGCAAATGGATAACTGATCAAATTTTTTCATGATGTGAAGTTTTTAGAGAGTAAATGTCATGGTTAAGAGCACAGAGTATGGAGCTAACTCCTCACGTCCAAATTCCATCTCAATCCCTTATTAGATATTTGTATTGACTGAGTTCTTTACCTGACTGGTGCCTCAGTTTCTTCATATCTTAGTTGGCAATAATGATCAGCGTACCTACTTTGTAGGTTTATGGAGAGTATTAAAGGAGTTAATGTTTGAAAAATGTTTGTAAGACCTAGTGTATTACCAGTGCTGTACCTATATATTAGAAATAAAATTTAGAAATTCTTCTGACACTGCCTGTGAGCCCCAGAGGGTGATAATGTTGCCTCGACGTATGTAGAATGCACTCCATGACATACGATGAATAAATGAGTGAACAGCATTGGCGAATGCATTACCAATGTCACTTATGTCAACCTACAGGCATTCCCAAGCCGAACCACACACAAACATTCCTGCTCTGTCCTGCATCACATTCCCTGTTGGAATCACTGGAGCTTCTTGGACCTTGGTAACCGTGCCCACTAAAGGTTCTTTTCTGTCAGCAAACCCCAGTCTTTGTCCAATTGCTGCAGCTCACAGGGTCTGCGCTGTGATCTTTGTCTTCACTAGAGGGAGAAGTGCCATCCACAGAGCTGGGCACACACAGAGCCTGAGCCTTGGAGAAAATGATTCCCTGGCCCTGGGGCAGGTAGAAGAGTGCAGGGACAGAGTGGGATTTGGGGAAAATCTTCCAGGTGTTGTCAGAAGGGATGGAGGCAGGGGATGTGTCAGCAAGGACTGGTCTGGTTGGTGGGCCTTGGTGGTTAAATAGTAGGGGGGCTCGGAAGTTTCGTAGGTTCTAGCATAATACAATCAATATGATGGTCATGAAATCAGAATCAGCCTAATTAAGGCCAAATTAAGCCAATGTCAGCTGTTCCCTGACTCTCTAATCCAGTAGTGACTTATAATAAGGGTATTCGTGTTCTATCATCTCCTTTTCATTGATTGGCTAGAGTAATTATTCTTTACATAGCCTGTCTATTATGAAATAGTAAAGAAAAAGTGAGTTTTAAAACAACCCTCCTTGGAAAAGTCTCCCTAACATATTGAATTAATAACAGAAGCCAGGACAGGAAATTCACCACATATCTTGAGCTTTAATCTCTGGTTTTAGATCTTCCCAGCTGGTAATTTACCTACACTTCTGCCTTCTTTCTTGAGCATAGTCCACTTAGGATTAAGTAAGAGTGCAACCTCATAACATGTGAGAAGTTGTGGGACTCTAGGAAGAGGTTTGTTTCATTCTTTCAGTGTGTGTGTGTGCGCGTGTGTGTGTGGGGGTATATGAGACTTTTTGCTGCATCTGGCAGTGTGGGCAAGTGTAGACTCCTTTTCTAGGGAAAGAATTTCCCTAATCACTTTCTCTGGACTTTCTTTTCACTGATGCCTTCGCCAGCACTGTCCAATAGTAACATTAAGCAACCTATATTATGGAATTTAAATATTTTTTGTAGCCAGATTTTAAAAAATGATAACAAACAGGAGAAACTAACTTTAATAGTATATTTTAACCCACTATGACCAAGATATTATCAATGTGGGTGCAGTCTATACAAAACTTAATAATGAGAGAGTTTACATTTTTTTTCTGTTTCATAAATCCAGTGTGTACTTCCCACTTACAGTACAATCTCCATTTGTAAGTCGAGTTTTTTCAGACATACATTCTCTGCACTGAGATTAAATGTTCACAATTGTCAAATAAGAGTGACTAGGAGTGGGGTGGATGATAATTTCAATACCGATTTAAGCTCTAATGGAGCTATGAACACCAACTGGTCAATGGGTTAATCAAATGAATAGTTATATAGTATAGAAGAATGGCATGATTTGGGATTTAGAAAAAGACTGGGGACTGTGTGTCCTGACAGGGAGAACCAAGAATTTTGTTGTTGAGAGAGAAAAGGACAAAAAGAGAATAAAGTCATACACATAAGTGTCTAAGAACGTGGGGGAGAATAAATGACATGCCGTATTAATGAGTTTTGACCTCCTGGTTTCTTTTCTTGACCCAAATCTCTTTGATGATGTCCCAGGACAAATGTCAGATTAATCCCGACAGGGAGAGAGGGAGGGTAGAAGTACAATGCATCTGACATAATTGTGCTCGGAAAGCAGACTTCATTTATAACTCTGATCCACTTTCAAAATTTATTTGTATAGGGTCAGAGAAGAAGAAGTATGATGGTCAAATCATCACAGAGGAAGTGAAATGATTGTGGAAAGCAATCTAAACCAAAGCCTGGTTTGAGCATCTCCATCTCTTTGAGGATGTCCAGTTACATAATCAAGAGGCCAGTTACTAGAATCACATCTTAGCGTGGCAATGAGGTCAGATGCCATCAAAGGGAGGAAACCTTGGAGCAGCCCCAACAACTCTGCTGGCAGAAGAGACTGCAAGGTCTCCAGGCCTGCAGAGTGAAGGAGAACTATTAAGTGCTTTGGACCTTGCCAAAGCCCTGCTGAATCCTGCACCTAGTTGCACAGGTGTATCCCTGTTAGGTGAGCTCGCAGATGTTCTGAACTCCAGTCCCATGCCCACACCTGCCTGGTCTTCAGATTCGGCAGAGATGATCCCAGGAGCTGCTCTGTACATCCCACAGCTCCTTTGCAAAGGTCTTCTGGTGACTGAGGAAGATATCAGGAAACAGGAAGGGAAAGTGAAGACGGCAAGAGACAGACTGGCGTTAGCACTGATGCAGACAGACTCGCTAGCGAGGCAGGGAGAGTGAGGGGCGAAGAAGGACATCCCGATAAACACGATGAAGAAAACAAAAGATGGCGCAGATGACGTGGAGCTCACACTACATTAATGCCTCTGCAGGGGTCCTGATGATTTCTTGCTTTGAGCTCTTGAAACTTTAATATATACCAATAATTTTCTTTTGTTTGACTCCTTTGCATGACAGAGAAGATACAGAGAGTGATACATCTGAGGTGAGAGATTGGGTTTCAGGTGAGGAGAGAAAGGAGTTCTTTCTTTCTCATTTAGTTCTCTCATTTTCCTTTACTGAGTGTTATCTATTTGTATTTTAAGACCAAGAGTTATCACAGTCAGGGGATTCTTTAGAGTTTTGCCCTCACAGTCACAGAGAAAACATACCTAGTCCAAATGGATTGTCCTTTTTGTGTAATATTGTAATAGATTCCAACATAATATTTCACTAAAGAGCTGTTATATCTGTCTTCTCAAAAAAGACACCTACTTCTGCGTCTCTATTTTTCTGGTATTTGTTGCATGTTGAATCACAGTTGCATATAATGAAATACTGGATTGTCCCCTTTTTTAGATTTGTATGTGTTGGAAATTTGATTCATGAAAATTGATATGCCATTGCGGTATCATGCTGTCAGGAGAACGACTGTTTTCAGCATCACAAGTCTCACAATAAGCCAGTGTCTTGGGATTTGTCTATTTGCCTGATCGAGTATGTTGCACTCTTCAAATCCTCTTTATCATTACTTACTTTTGTCCCACAGATTTATCAGTTTCTGAGAGCAATGTGTTAAACAATAATAGAGTATCTTAGTATTTATATCTTCCCTAAAAAATGAGTTATTTTTTAGCTAAATCTTCTCTCGTCTATTCTTCCATGTGGTAATCATCTGGAATTTTGGTTCGAATGTGTTTTTAATGTCTTGTTTTAAAACTAATACTAAATTAGACAGACTGTTTTTTCCTTTCCTAGTGACTCCTGTTATGTTTTCCTGGGTTCACATTTCTTCTTCCTGATGTACATTCTTTACCGCTTCTTTCACTGCGGGCCTTTGGGAGGTCAACTTTGAGTATGTTTGTACGTCAGATAACATCTTTCTTTCTTTGACACATAGCTTGAATAGGTGTTTAATTTAGCTTTGTAGTAATTTTTTTCCTTCTTTGTCAAGTTATTTAATATTTCTGAGCCTCCACATCTTTAGCTTAAAATGGGAATAAATCCTTAAAATTGTGACTGTAACTGAGATAATACATGCGGAGCTTTCCGGTCATGTTGCTTAGAAGAAATTAGTCAATAATGATAACTATTATCAATCATTATAATGATATTATAATAATTATTATATAATATATTAATGTATAATAATGATTATATATTAATTTATAATTATAATATACCGTATATAATGTATAATGTATGCAATGTATAATAATAATATATTAATATTATTAATCATTAGAATCTTCATAGTGTGCATTCTCGGAGAATCACTGCTTCAGATTGAGAAGGTGAGGCTCATGCACAAAAAGTCTGAGAGAGTGCCATGACTGTGACTTTAATTCTCAGCCCTTGGGTAACTTCAGCTGTGGTCATCTGTACAGTGTGTACACATAATGTAATCTGTTCCAACAGACACACTGCAGAACAGTGCAGCCTGCCTCATGCCTGGGATGCTCTAAGCTGCTTGTTGGGGAGCCTCTGCTGTGAGGCTAGTTGGATTCTGTAAAGAGAAAGATGAAAAAATACTCTTTCTTTTCCCTCAGATTTCTCCCGCCGAGTATTATTCACTTTTACATGCAGAGCAGACACTCTCTTCCCAGAGCCTTGGTGTTTCTCTGGGATTCAGGCTTCACAGACACCTAGTCATTTCAGCTCCCAAGGACCAAGGGGACTGCAGAGTCATGTCTCATCCACTCCTCCCATCTTGGCCTGTTTTCCGTCACGGAGGACCCATGAGTGGGGAGAGGAGCCATTGAGGGAGATTGATCCGGAAGTACTAGTGAATCTGAGCTTCAGAGAATGAAGCAGAAAAGGGGAAGCTGAGACTGCCAGGGCCTCAGTGGGGGAGTAATATGGAGGAATCGAAAGGGGTGTGATGGCTGAACAGAGTGAAGGGGATTGATGTTCCAAATTTTCCTAAGAAGGGAAACCTTGCACTGAAGTGGGGATTCGATTTTACATGATGGCAACGTCTGTGCTGGTTTCACCAATTCTGGTGTCCCTGAGGGATGAACTGGTGTGACATCACAGGACAGAAGTTGCAGTCTCTTTCAGGACTTAAGGAAGGTGAAACCTTTCAGCTTAGTCCCCTGTGAGCCACTCAGGGGCCAAGTCTAGAAAGGCTTGGAGCCTGCATCCGTCCAATGTGGTTTCGTTCTATTCCAGTCAACCTCCTCTGGACCCCAGCTGGGCAAAAGGGACCTCAGATCTAGTCATATCTAGTCATCACAACTTCCGTAGGTCACCATGAGACAGGTAATAGCCCAGGCGTCGTCACTGGACCTCATGGTCGCCCTCCTTCTTCCGCTGGCAGACAGTGACTTGTGAGGTGAGGAGAGCGCATCAGAATGGTTTAGTCAGCTGCCCAGTATGGGAGACTCCAGGGGAAGGAGATGCCAAAGCCACAGAGACCCGATGCCTCCTGTGTCTCCCTCTTCCTTTTTTCCACTTAATTTTCACCCTCAGTCCTTCTTTTCCTTCCCTTTACCTTCGTTCGGCTCTCTCTCTCTCTTTCCCCTACATGTTCTAGCTTAATTGAGGTATTCACGACATACAGAAAACTGCATACATTTAAAGGGAACAATTTGATACATTTTGATTATAACTTATTGAACCATCACCACAATCAAGAAAAGGAACGCTATCTTCCCCAAATTTCCCAATGCTCATTTTACTTCCTCCTTCCCTGTCGTTTGCAAACACATTCTCATTCCCAGGCAACGAGTGATCTGGTATATGTCCCTATAGATTTTCCTGTATTTTCCAAAAATGTTTATAAAGGGGATGATATACCATGTATTCATTTTTTACTGGCTTCTTTAACTCAGCATAATTATTTTGACATTTATCCTTGTCATTGCATGTACTATGAATTCCTTCCTATCCCCAACCCTTCCCTGGCAGCACTGTGCACACGCCCGAGCACTTGCCATGTTTGTGTGAGAGCCAATAGTAATGCTGCATCCCCAAAAGTAGGAATGCACATTGGTGCAACTCTGGGAGGGGTTGGCGGGAGCCCTGAACTTGCACATGAATGCTTTCCTGGATGGTTGGAAAGCACACCGTGCCACTGCAGTCCCAATGATTGGCCAATGCTCAGAACCCATGAAGAAGCCCCACCCACCAAGCACAGAGGCTGGCATGAGCATAAGAAAAAGCAGCAGCAGATATAAGCACACATATCTGCTTTCGCAGGTGGCACAAATACCCATAGTAGTGTTGTGGTCTCACAACTGTGTACATGCCTCGATGTGGCGGCAGTTCTGAGCCCAGTGGGAATGCTTTCCCAGCGAGTGGAACACCCACTGTACCCACGCAACTTCCAGCATATGAGGTGGGATCAGAAACACAGCTCATGCTTTCCCCACAGTGGTAGCAGGTGGAAACTGTGAGCTGATACTACCACAAATACACAGGCAAGAGTTTAGTTCATCAAACAGCATAAGAAACTACAGTAACAATTCAGAGAAGAAGGAAATGACAAATCTCCAGAAACGAAACTTAAAGTCACAGAAATTTACTATCTAAATGACAGAGTTCAAAATAACTGTCATAAAGAAACTCACCAAATTACAAGAGTGTTCAGACAGTTCTATGAACTCAGGAATAAAATTAATGAGGAAAAGGAATACTTCATCAAAGAGACTGAAACTATTAAAAAAAAACAAGCAGAAATTCTGGATATGAAGGACATAATTAATGAGATAAAAAAGTATCTAGAATCCTTAAAACATAGAGCTGATATTATGGATGAAAGAATTAGTGATTTAGAGGATCGAAAAATAGAATTTCTTCCAGTGGACGAGGAGAGAGAACTCTGATTTTTAAAAAAGGAAGGAATTCTTGTAGAAATATACAACACGATTATAAAAGCAACATAAGAATTATATGTATTCTAGAGGGAGAAAAGAGGGAGAAAGGAGCAGAGAGCTTGTTCAAAGAAATAATAGCTGAGAACTTCCCAAACATGGGGAAAAAACGGACTTACAAGTACATGAAGCCAAGAGAATGCCTAATAACATCAATGCTAAAAGACCTTCTCCAAGGCATATAACAGTAAAATTGGTCAAAGCCAATGACAAAGAATAAATATAAAGGGAAGCAAGACAGAAGAAAATAACCTACAAAGGAAGCCATCAGGATTTCAGCATATTTCTTGGCAGAAACTTTACAGGCAAGGAAAGAATAGAATGATCTATTACAAATACTGAAAGGCAAAAACTTTCAGCCAAGAATACGCTATCCAGTGAAATGATCCTTATGATACAATGGAGAAATAAAAGTTTTCCCAGATAAACAAAGGCTGAGGGAGTTCAACACCACTAGATCTCCCATACAAGCAATGATCAAGAACGTCTTCATACCAGAAATAAAAAGATGGCAAATGTCTACAAAGCTTTGAGCAAAAAGATAAATAGACAGACAAAATCAGAAAGCTACAGCTTTGTTTCACAACAGGGTAGCAAATACTTAATTATAACTTAAAAGAAGAAGGGAAGGAAAGCATCAAAAGTAACTATAAACACTTCAACTTAGTCACAAACTCCCAACACAAAAATGAATAACTTGTACAACAATAACTAATAAGGAGAAGAGGAAAGGGATGGAACCTGCTTAGACTAATGGAGATAAGAGGCTATCAGAAGATGGACTATCTCATCTATGAGATCTTCATACAAACCTCACAGTAACCAGAAAAGAAAAAGTCAGAACAGAGCCACAGATAATAAAAAAAGAGAAAACCTCCACACAAAACCCCTAAAATGGAATTGTAGTCAGAAAGACAAAGGAAGAGAAAAATCGAAATATAGATTAGTTGGGATTAAGCCCTCATGTATCAATAATCACTCTAAATGTAAATCGATTGAATTCTCCAATCAACAGACACAGAGTGGTGGGGTGGATTAGAAAACAAGACCCAAGAATACGCTGCCTCCAGGAAACACATCTCAGCTCTAAAAACAAACAGGCTCAGAATGAATGGATGGGAGACAATACTCCAAGCAAATGGCAAATAAAAGAAAGTAGGTGTTGCCATACTTATATCAGACAAAGCAGACTTCTACATAAAAAATACTATGAGAGACAAAGAGGGGCAGTATATAATGATAAAGGGGACTTTCCACCAAGAGGACATAACACTTATAAAGATGTATGCACCTAACACAGCAGCACCAGAGAATATAAAGCAACTATTAATAGACCCACAGGTAGAAATTAACGGCAACACAATAATAGCAGGGGACCTGAACACCCCACTTACATCCATAGATAGATCATGCAGAGAAAGGCAACAAGTCAATAGTGGAATTAAATGAAACATATGATCAGATGAACTTAATCGATATACATAGAGCATACCCTCACAAAACAGCAGAATACACATTCTTCTTAAGTACACATGGAACCTTCTCAAAGATAGACCATATGATGTGAAACAAGGCAAGACGGAATAAATTTATGATTGAAATCATATCAAGCTTCTTTTCTGACCACAATGCTATGACACTTGAAATCAACTACAAGAAAAAAGATGGGGAAGTCACAAATATGTGGAGACTGAAGAACACATGACTGAAGAACCATTGGATCAATGAACAAATCAAAGGAGAAATCAAACAATACCTGAAGACAAAAGAAAATGAAAAGACAACAAAACAACTCTTATAGGATGCAGCAAAAGCAATTCTAAAAAGGAAATTTATAGCAATACAAGCACAGCTCAACAAACAAGAAAAATACCAAATAAGTAACCTTAAACTACACCTAACAGAACCAGAAAATGAAGAATAAATGAAGCTCAAAGTCAGAAGAATGAGGGAAATAATAAAAATTAGAGCAGAAATAAAGGAAATAGAGACTAAAAAAGCTGTAGAAAGGATCAATGAAACAAAGAGCTGGTTCTTTGAGAAGACCGAAACAAAATTGACAGACCCTTAGCCAGACTCACTAAGAAAAAAAGAGAGAAGGCTCAAAGACATAAAATTAGAAATGAAAGAGGAGAAATTACAACAGATACCACAGAAATCCAAAGGACAATAAGAGAATACACTGAACAACTTACATACCACCAAATTGGATAACCTAAAAGAAATAGATAAATTCTTAGATTCACACAACCTCCCAAAACTGAATCAAGAAGAAATACTGAAAATGAACAGACCAATCACAAGTAAAGAGAACGAAATTCTCATCAAAAACCTCACAAATAACAAAAGTCCAGGACCAGATGTCTTCTCTGGAGAATTCTACCAAATATTCAAACAAGATTTAATACCTATGTTTCTCAAACTATTCCAAACAGTTGAAGAAGATGGAACACTTCCTAATTCATTCTATGAGGCCAACATCACCATGACAGCAAAAGCAAGCAAGGATAGCACAAAGAAGGAACATTACAGGCCAATATCGCTGATGAACACAAATGCAAAAATCCTCAACTAAATATCAGCAAATCGAACACAGCAATATATTAAAAGGATCATATACCATGATCAAGTGGAATTTATAGCAGGGATGCAGGGATGTTTCAACATCTGCAAATGAATCGATGTGATATACCACATTAACAAAATGAGGAATAAAAATCACATGATCCTCTCCACACATGCAGAGAAAGGATTTGACAAGATCCAACATCCATTTATGATAAAAACTCTCAATAAAATGGGTATAGAAGGAACGTACCTCAACACAATAAAGGCCATATATCACAAACCCACAGGCAACATCATACTTAATGGTGAAAAACTTAAAGCCATTCCTTTGAGAACAGGAAGACGACAAAGGTGCCCACTCTCGCCACTCACATTCAACATAGTACTGGAGGGTTTGGCCAGAGCAATTAGACTGGAAAAAGAAATAAAAGGAATCCAAATTGGAAAGGAAGAATTGAAACTCTTGCTGTTTGCAGATGACATGATTGTAAATATAGAAAACCCTAAAGAATCCATCAGAATACTATTAGAAAAAATCAACAACTAAAGCAAAGTTGCAGTGTAAAAAAATCAACTTACAAAAATCAGTTGCATTTCTATACACTAATAATGAACTAAGAGAAAGAGAACTCAAGAATACAATCCCATTTACCATTGCAACAAAGAGAAAAAAGTGTCTAGGGATAAATTTAACCAAAGAGGTTAAAGACCTATACAATGAAAACTATAAGACATTATTGAAAGAAATCAGTGATGACCTGAAGTAATGGGAAAATATTCCATGCACATGGATTGGAAGAATAAACACAGTTAAAATGTCCATGTTACCTAAAGTAATCTACAGATTCAATGCAATCCCTATCAGAATCCCAATGACATTCTTCATAGAAATAGAACACAGAATCCTAAATTCTATACGGAATAACAAAAGACCTTGAACAGGCAAGGCAATCCTGAGAAGAAAGAACAAAACAGGAGGTATCACAATCCTAACTTGAAAATATATTACACAGCTATAGTAATCAAAATGGCATGGTGTTGGCACAAAAGCATACTCATAGATCAATGGAACAGAACTGAAAGCCCAGAAAGAAAACCACACATCTGTGGTCAGTTAATCTCTGACAAAGGAGCCAAAATAATACAATAGAGAAAGGAAAGTCTCTTCAATAAATGCTGTTGGGATAACTGGACAGCCACATGCAAAAGAATGAAAGTAGATCATTATCTTCCACCATACACAAAAATTAACTTGAAATGGATGAAAGACTTGACTCTAACACTTGAAACCATAAAATTCCTAGAAGAAAATATAGACAGTACAGTTTTTGACATCGGTCTTAGTAGCAGCATTTACAATACCATGTCTACTCAGGCAAGGGAAAGAAAATTAAAAATATACAAATGGGACTACATGAGACTAAATGGCTTCTGCAAGGCAAAGGAAATGATGAACAAAATGAAAAGCCAGTGCCAGCCCCGTGGCTTAAGGTTAAGTGCATGCGAACCGCTACCGGCTGCCCAGCTTCGGATCCCAGACGTGCACAGACGCACCGCTTGATCGGCCATGCTGAGGCCGCGTCCCACGTACAGCAACTACAAGGATGTGCAACTATGACATACAACTATCAACTGGGAATTTGGGGGTAAAAAAAAAGAGGAAGATCGGCAATAGATGTTAGCTCAGAGCCGGTCTTCCTCAGAAAAAAAGAGGAGGATTAGCACAGATGTTAGCTCAGGGCTGATCTTCCTCACAAAAAAAAAGGAAAAAAACAAAAAGACAGCACACTAACTGGGAGAAAATATTTGCAAATCATATATCTGACAAGGGGTTAATCTCCAAAGTATATAAACAACTCATACAACCCAACAACAAAAAAACAGATAATCCAATCTAAAAATGGGCAGAGGATATGAACAGACATTTTTCCAAAGAAGATATACAGAAGCCCAACAGGCACATGAAAAGATGCATATCATCACTAATTATTAGGGATATTCAAATCAAAACTACAATGAGAGCTCACCTTACACCTGTCAGAATGGCTATAAATCTCAAGACAAAAAAGAACAAATGTTGGAGAGGATAAGGAGAAAAAGTCACCCTCACACACTGCTGGTGGGAATGCAAACTGGTGCAGCCACCAGGGAAAACAGTATGGAGATTTCTCAAAAAATTAAAAATAGAAATACCATACCTTCCAGCTATCCCACTACTGGGTATTTACCCAAAGAAATTGAAATCAACAATTCAAAGAGATTTATGCACTCCTGTGTTCAATGCGGCATTATTCACAATAGCCAAGACATGGAAGCAATCCAAGTGCCCTGCTACAGACGAACAGATAAAGAAAATGTGGTATGTATTATATACAATGGAATACTACTCAGCCAGAAAAAAATACAAGATCGTCCTGTTTGCAACAACCTTGATGGACCTTGAGGGTATGATGATAAACGAAATAAGCCAGACAAAGACACTTAGCATTATTTCACTCATATGTAGAAGGTAAACATACACAGGGATAAAGAGAACAGATTAGTGGTTTCCAGAGGGGAAGGGGGCTGGGTGTTGAGTGAAAGAGTTAAAAGTGTACATATGCATGGTGATGGATAAAAGTTAGAGTACCGCTGGTAAGCACGATGCAGTATGTACAGAAGTTCACAAATAATAATGAACACCCGAAATTACACAATGTTAAAACCCTTTATAATTTCAATAGAATAATTAAAAAAGAAAAAAAATAATTCATTCATATTTATGATTGAATAATATCCCACTGTGTGGATAAACCATACTTTGTGTATCCGTTCACCAGTAGATGGACATTTGGGTTGGTTTCCATTTTTATCTACTATAAATAGGTTATCAACATGTGTGTACAAGTCTGTGTATAGACATATGTGTTTATTTCCCTTGGATGGATTCCTAGGAGAGGAATGGCTGGGTAGACGAATGTAAATTTAAAGACGCATCCAAGCTATTTTTCACGAGCACTCGATGAGAGTTTCAGTGACTTGACATCTTCAACAACACTTGTTATAGTCAGTCTTTTTAATTTTAGCCATTCTCAAGTGTGGTGGAATCTCATGATGACTGTCACTTACATTTCCACAATGACTCATGTGGTGAAGGAGAAAGCAAGCCATGCACAGATTGAGAGAAAACATCTGCAAAACATATCCCTAGAAAAGGACATGTATTTATAATATATAAAGAGCTCTTACAACCCAATAGTAAGAAGACAAGCAACACGTCATGGCTTACCAGGAGACAGCAGATCAGGTTTGTGATGAGCACCAGAAGTCCTGCCAAGCAGATGAGAATGAGGGCCCAGAAGGGGAGGTCTGGGGAGACATGTGGTGGGATGAGCCACGTCCTGTCATCGCCCCAGGGCTCCTGGTTACCCCACTGTGCCTCAACCCTCCTTGACAAGGGTTGGCCAACTTTCCTCATCATCCAAGAACCTGTGTGCATGGTTCTCTTCGATGAGGCACAGCACCAAGATGCACTCCCCCTACCATGGGCTGAGGCTTCCTGCAGGTTTACCTGGCTTCTCAGTCAAGGCATCATCTCTGTTGGGAGAATATTCTGGAAGTGAATGAAATGGAGAATGCATGTGAGTGTGTTTCACTCTTTTGAATAAAACTTTTTAGACACAGAAAAATAAAGGGAACAGTCTCATAAACATCCATCATCTAGATTTAACAATGTATATTCCATCTAATTAAAACAATATTGCATCAATGTATAAATTATTAACACTTGCCACCCTAGATTTATCCCATGTTTTCAATGAAATACTAAAGTCAAGTAGACATCATGATACTTCCCACCATTTTAGTTTCCATCTTTAAAAAGTGAGCACACTTTGCTACAAAATCCAAGACCATTATCACAGAACAAAAGTGTAACAAATTAAACCAAATTCATACCTCTGGGCACTGATGACTGAATTTGGGCTGGACTTTCTTATGACAGCCAGGGGCAGAATGGGTCATCACAGTTGGCAAGCCTACGGGATCTCTCTAAATTTGTAAAATCCAACTCAAAAATGTTCTTCCGTGCCTAGAAACACATCATCCCCTTCTCCTTTATCTATGTGCTTAATATTCATTTTCTAGGATTAACCTACAATGTAATTTCCTGCAAGAAGTCTTCCCTGATTTCCGCCTGCAAGTATGAGTTTGTTCACATCAAATAATTGATAAGTTTCAATTCTATATTCTTGTTATTGCCCGCTACAACATAAACTCCAGGAGGGTAGGACACACAGCACCCAGTGGACATGGGGGGAGGGGTGCAGGTCCCCCTACTTGTACCTCTACCCAGACAACCTCTTAGAGGTGTGCTGTCTGATATGGAGCAGCAACAGGTCTGTTTTTGAATTAAAATTAATTTTAGTTAAATAAAATAAAAATTTTTGTACCTCAGTAACATTAAAAATCAGTAACAATAAAGACCAGTCACAACACCATCCTTCGAGTACTCAACAGCCACATGCGGCTGTGCACTGGACAGCACAGATATAGAACATTCCACCACTGCAGAATGTTCTAGCCCATTGGTGCTCATCTACAGCGGGACTTGGCAAACTATAGCCTGTGGATCAGAAACTACATCCACACCCAAAGCTGTAAGTCTGCTTCACACACAGCTGGAGGCCCTCACTGACGATCTGGCCCAGTTGCTCTCAGTGCAGAGATAAGGAAACAAAAGTCCAGAGAGGGGAGGTGACTAGCTTTATGTCACAGAGCTATCTAGGAGAAGGTGAGGGCCTCCTATATTACACTGGTTTCCTTTTCTCTCTCTCAATGGTGGGTAAAGACTAGGGGACTAAGCCACCTCCTGCCAGCCTGAGAAAGTTCAATGCTCTCTCAGCCCCAGGCATCCAGAGTCCCCGGAAAGGCCTCACTTTCTTTCCCAATGACCAGGGAGCCTTATCATCCCCAAGGACACTCTTCCTATCCAGGGTCAAGTTCTACAGCTGGGTACCATTCTGGGTCAGCCACAGGAATTTCTCATAGATGTCAACTCTGTCCAGTCTCTGTGCCGAGGCGGCAAAGCACACAGGGAGTCCGCTCCAGTGTGGTTACTGTGGGGGAGAGACCTGGAAGGGCACAAGGGATGAGCAAGGGTGTCTGGAATTCTACCCTGATTCTACATCCCCTGCTTCAGGGGCTTGTCCAAGAGAACTTTCTGCAATAATGTAAACATTTGTCTGCACTACCAAATACACTCATTATTAGCCCCATGTTGTTATCAAGCACTTAAAATGTGGCTAGTGTGTGTGAGTGAGGAACGGAATTTCTCACATAATTTCATTTTAAGTAATTAATTTATAAATAAATAACCACAGGGAGAACATTTCTGAAACTTTGAAGTAAGGACTTCTGCAAATGCATAAAAACAATGAGAACACTGGTAAAAATGATCAAAATCAACTTTTCAGAAGTCTAGAAATTAATCAATGGCTTGTAAGAATCTGAGGAGGGTTTAGTGAAGAAACATGGTGGAATCTTGACAAAGGGAGCGAACTTTGTGGCACTATAACTTGCAGTATTCCAATCCTGCTCTCACAATATCCTCCATAACTTTGAAAACCGTCATTCTCAGAACTATAGTGGCTGAGACATGCAGCAGCCGAGCAGCCATAATGTGTTTGGAGCACTCAAAAGACCCATCCCCACCAAACTCTCACTAGCTGACCTGCCTGGCAGCTCCCTGAAAAAGCCCCATGTTCAGGGCTTGTAGTTACTTGACTCACAGCTTGCCCAGGGAGGAAAGTCCGACCCCAGGGCACTTGCTAAAAACAATCAGGGCTAATTGTTTTCTATTGTAGTCGCCTGAGGGAGTGATACCACCTGAGGCAGGCAAGAGGAGAGCCAAAAACTTAGAAGAAAAATTCGGGGAATGTGATGTCCACAGTTGGCCTTTGAAAAGCTGCAGTGTATTTGCGGGCATCTAGAAGGACACAAGGGCTCAGGGATATGGAATACCCAGGAAAGACTAGAGAACCTCTTAATCTCTCACCTCTAGTTGAACGGTTGTCTTAATATCTGAAAACTTGATTATGTAATACACCATAGTAATAGAATAAGGGCCAATACCATGCAATCTCAACCACATATACAGAAAAGAATTTGAGAAAATACAACGCCCTTCATGTATAAAAAAGAAAACACTCAACAAATTAGGAATAGAAAAAACTTTCTCAACCTATAAACAGCATCAATGAAAAACCCACGGCTAACACCATATTCAATGGTGAAAGACTGAAAATTTCCCCCTAAGACCAGGGACAAGAAAATGATGTCTTCCCTTATCTCCTATGTTAATCACAGGTACTAGAGGTTCTAATAAGGGCAATTAGGCAAGAAAAAGGAATAAAAGAAACCCAGATTGGAAGGGAAGAGGTAAAACTATTTGTTTTGCAGATGAGAAGATATTGTATATAGAAAAACCTAAAAAATACACTTCTCCCCACACACAATATGTGAACCGTATCTCAATAGGTGTATAAAAAATTTAAATTGTCCCATGTGTTTAATGGCTCCACTACTGGAGAGCACAGTTAGACTGCTGATATTTGTTGAAAGTCTCCAGAAGAGGAGGAGGAGGAGGATGCTGGAGGTTGGTGGCCCCAAATGTTAATGCTTTTCTAATCTCCTGAAAACCTAAGGAAGGAGATGGTAGGATTAGCTGACAGGGATGTGGGGCAGAATGTGCACCATGTCAGTAACTTCCAGATAAAGGATGTGTCACTTGAGCTCAGAGTCATCAGCCACTAGCTCAGCCAATGCTTCTAATCTCCTCAACCTACATCAAGTAGGTGACCAGGCAGGAGTGGGATATATCTCACAGCTGGCTGCCTCTGTAGAGCTTGGTTACCTAGAACAAATGCGAGGGAGAGTGGGTGAGATGGAGGTCTCCTGGGGATGCAGGGCGCCACTGGAGCCAGTGAAAGATCACAGACCTTGGGGCAAGGGAGACCTGACTTCAAATCCTGGCTCTGCCCCTAACTCACTGTGTGACCTTAGGCACAATACTCCCCTTTCTGAGCCTCAGTTTACCCATGTGAGAAATGGGGAAGGCAGCTAGAACATCACCTCTGGACACTGAGAGAACCCAGACACGCAGGGGAAATGAAGGGTTGAAACAATCACGTAACAGATGTAAGTCAGGCGGAGGAATGACATTGCCCTCAGGGCAAGGAGATACCGGAGAGGGGAAACCCCTCCTGGTCCTGGGTGTCTCTCAGCAGGGCGGAGTACTCCGAGGATGTGGGATCCAGGTTGCTGAGGTTCCCGATGATGATGTAGAAATATAGATGGTGCTCTCTCTGGATGGATAAACTCTGGGCTGCAGAGCCTGGAGCCACCGAGAGGAAGAGCAGACAGGTGGAGACTCTCCGCTCCCAGCACAGAGGCATGGTGGCCCACGGGATCAGGGTGGTGGGTGCAGACAGCGTCACACTGGTGGCTGCCCCATCCTTCTCAGGCCTGGGGAGAGAGGGATTTGGGGACTCTCTTGAGAGGTCCTGAAACCTCTGGGGGTGTGGGCCAGAACTGGAAGGAGGAAATGGGAGGACAGTGAGGAGACAAAGAGGGGTGGTCACAAAAGTAGTCATAAGGGGCAAATGCTCAGGGGAGGGTCTCATCTGAGGGAGACCAGCCTGCAACTCTAGTAGAATGGGCCCAGGCTGCTCTTCTTGAACAAGGATCCAGCTGGGGAGGAAGGAGGAGGAGGAGCAGGAGGGACAGGGGTTGGGGGAGGGGCTGGGTGGGATTTAACCCACCAGGAGCTGCTGGGACCAGGGTCTCACCAGGCTCTGCAGGACCCTCTCAGTGGAGTTGAACGTGGCTGAGCTGTTGATCCTGTCTGATGAATACCGAAGGGTGGAGATGGTGACGTTGACTGTGAGGGTCTTCAGGTTTTGCCCCAAAGCTGCAAGATGAGAGGGAGAGCAATGGCCATCACTGAGAGCTGGCCTGAGACCAGACCAGAGTCCTGCACTCATTGTAATCTGTCGTCTTCTGTCCCAGTGGCACCACCACCCACCCGTGTGGTCACGCAAGTCAGAACCAGCATTTGTGCTCAGCTCCTCCTTCCTCCCAGTAACACCAATTCCAGTTGCACACTGGTCCTCACATACACTCCATCCCTGTCCCAGCTCAGGTCTTAACTTCCTTCACCTGGACCAACACCCCAGCAGGCTCACCAGATGCTCTATCTAAAGGATGTTCTACATGGACCACTACAAGAATCTTTCTGAAATGAATACCTCACTAGGGCCACCACTGCTCTAGTACCACCCATGGCTCCCTATGGCTTTCAGTGTTTAGTTCAACCTTCTTGACCTGGCACTCAAGGCTCTACTCAATCTGGCTCCTGCTGAACTTTCAGTCTCATTTTATCCATCTACTGCGGGATAAACTTCATGCTTCACGCAACCCAAATTCGTTTCAATTCTCCCCTTACAGCATGTTGTTTATGGCTGGAGCCTTTGCTCATGGAATCCAGTCTGCCAGGAAAACTCTTCATCCTCTATTTGCCAGGGTCCCTCCTCCACATTCTTAAAGACTCCATTCTGGTGAAACTTTCTCTAGCAAGCTCTTCCCCTCCAAATTATGCCAGGTGCCTCTCCCCGAAACATCCCACATTGTATTATAATGGTGTGTTAATTTCACAAGACTAGGGGTTCTCTGAGGGCTGGCCTTAGACTACATCGTTGGTATAATCTTTGTGATCAGAATGATTGCCCTAAAACCAGAATTTCACACCCTGGCTTCCCAGCTCCTGGGTCACAACTGGCTGGTGGAGGAGTGGGGTCAGAGAGCTTCTCTTGGGAAGGAAAAGGGGACCCCAGATACCTGTGGTGGCTTCTCGTGGTAGAGGTGATGATCAAGTATGCAGGGACGTGGTGGCTGGCTCGGGAGCTGTGGTGAGGGCTGTCTTCAAGGAGGGATAGTGTGGGAGGTGTCCCCAAGCTCACCCAGGCTCCAGCAGTGGCTGTTCCAGGGCCACCATTCACAGATGAAGCATAAATGAGAGTGAGGGGATGGGTGACTGTGTGAGTAGAGGGATGAGCAAACCTGTGGATGAGAGGAGCCCAAGAGAGAGAGATAGGTGAACAAGAGAGACTGAACTCGGAGGAGAGACAGATGGATGGACAGAAAACTGGACAGATGGATGAGATACGTGGAAAAGGAGGACCAAGGGCGGCGCTTTAGCAGAATTAAAGTGAAAATCACGTGGGGTCAGAATGTGGTAGAGAACATGTCTAAGGCTTTCTCACCCTGGGCTGGGACTCTTCACCAGAACCCAGGAGGGAGAGAAGGGATGAATTAGGGCCCTTCCAGGTCCTTCCCTCACCAAGAAGAGCACGTGTAGGAGAACATGTGCCCCACAACCCCAAATGCGGACGGGACCCAGGAGATCAGGGCCAGGAATACATGCTGGTTGTAGTCGGGGCCACTGCTCCATAGGTGTAACCTGTGGAGAGAAGGCGAGAGGAGCTGAGCAAGAGTTGGGGTGATCATAAAGGATTAAGGAGAGGGAGGATGTAGGGACCTTTGTGTGAAAAGCAGAGGGGAAAGCAGAGGGGAAGAGGGGAGGGATGTTCAGGTGGGAGGCAACGAGATGGAAGGTGGCTGGACCCAGTGATCACACAGTGATGACAAGACTGAACCCAGACCCGGAGGATAGAGAGATGGATCACAGCTCACTTTAGAGCAACGGAGGGAGCACAGAACTCCGACTGGGAGAGACAGCGTGGCTGTAGCACAGCCCCTCACCACTGACGTATAGGCTGTCCCCGTCCAGGGTGAAGGAACCAGGTGGGAGAAGCCCTGGTTCTCATGGCTCAACTCCCAGTAGAGTCACTCTCTGTCCAGCCCTGGACCTGCGCGGGTCAGAGTGGAAGGTGCAGATGATGTCCACCACAGTGGCTGTCCCACCTTTCTCAAGCCTGGGGGAGTAAGAACATGGGGATGTGCAATACTGAGCAGGGGTCCATCTGGGTGTGGAAGGCGAGAGAGGGGAAGGGAGGAGGCTGAGGGAGATGCTGAAGGGGCTGCTCTGATGTCTGCAGGGGATCTCCTAGGTGTCTCCCGTGTGAGACAACACCCTCACAAGTAAGGCCTGACATCCTTTAGGATGTGGAGGGGGACATGTGAGTGGCAAAGAAGGGTGAACACACAGACCTGGGCGAGGGGATAACTGCAGTTCTGCACGGACAGCAGCAAGGAGCACAGTCAGTGCCCTGTGCCATCTGACACATGCAGGCAAGAAAGTACCGTTACGTTCTCTCGGTTCTACACTCCAAGGTCTTTTCTTCCTACTTCTTTCCTACTCCACAGCCATCAGCCAGGCATAGGGAACAATCATCTGATTCCTAATCTTATTCCCAGCACCTCCCATCTTGTCTATTAAGTATTCATTCTTAAACATGAAGTCCATTTTAACCCCCGTGCTGAAACCAAACGCTGCTTACATCATCCTTCTACTCGCACCTCTCCAGAGTCTTCCCACTGTTCTTAGAACAGAGTCCCTAGTCACCCCTGATCTGGTCCAGCCTGTTTCCCCCTCACCGGTGTGGCTCACACCCATCCCCTTGTGTTGACTCAGCTCAGCCATCCCTCTTCTCAGTTCATGGACACACCAGGCTCTCTGCTTCAGGGGTGTCCTCATGCAGGTCCCTCTGCCTGAAACGCTCTCTTGAACACACTCCCACACCCTCATCCAGTCCAACCCTCCAACTAGCTAAATCCAGTCCCAACTCTAGCTCTCAAGCTAAATATCAGTCCTTCTCAAGAAGACTTCCCTGGTCCCTCAGGTTGATTCCCCTTGTGACAAACTCCCACATCACTCTCATCATTAACTGTCTAAAATCCAAATTCCCAAATACAATATAAATTCCATGGAGGTGGGACAAGGTCTCTCTGGTTCTCCAGGTCCCCATGCATGTGGCCCAGGGCCTGGTTCATGAGATGAGGAACCATCCCGGTTTGTCTAGGACTGCCCTGGTTTGAACACTATACGTCCTGTGTCCTGGAAAACCCCTCTGACCAGAATAAACGAGGATGGTTTGTCACTATAAATTATACACTCAGAGACTATCTATTGCATACAAGCACACATTCCCTTCAAGAATGTCACAAGAAAGTTAGAATGAAAAAGGCACACAAACACACAATTAGTAGAAACCAACAACTAAATAAAAAATTACTTAACAAGATTCTCTGCAACGTGAATCACCAGACCGTTATTTTAGAAAAGTTTCAAGAAACAAAGTTAATTCCATTTAGAAGGCAAGGTGGTGAGGACAGTCTTTTTGGAGACTAGTGCCCTTCCCTTCAATCTACAGTGCTGCTTAGTATTCCTCTAAATGATTTGAAATATCATAAAGAAAAAAATGCTCAAAATAAATCTGGCTACTGGCAAATTCAATTTTAAATTTGTTATTAATACAAAGAATTTCAAATCATCTTTTTCCCTGAATGCTCCTCTATTTCAAATTTTTGTGGAGGATTTATAGGACTTTAGAAGTCAAATTGACTGGTTCTAAGGAATGTTGCTGAGTATCCCTGGTAATATTTAATGGGATGTCTTCTAATACTACATACACATGCAAAACATTTCTGTATTTATAATATATATAAATCCTGACTTTTGAGTATTATGCAATGCAAGTAAATCTATATTTTCTACTATAATCCACATTTGCAGTTATTTACGTTTCTTTCATATGTTCTTATTTGCATATAACTGTACTTACTGAAATATTTACCACGCAGAACCGCACACAGTTTACCATCTTTCCCTTGAATATAATCCATCAAACATCAATATTTTTTCTCAAGATACCCTCACTCTCAGTGAGTCCTTTTGGTGACAACCCGAGCCCAGGAAACTCCAGTGACAGGTCTTCTGCACAGTGGAGGCTGCCGGAACCTCTTGGTACCAAGTCCACAGGGTACTCACCTGGTCACACAGAAATCCATGGATCAGCGAGGACAGGTGGACCCTGAGACTGGTTTCACCTCAAACTTGAGCTCCACGGGTGCTTTTCGTGTCTGGGGGGGGAAAAAAAACGCAAACAATCTTTTGAGACCTTTTATAGCGTGTTGGATGGAAAGGCCACCCGGTTCACTCTTCTTATTTTGTATTTACTCATTTAACTCTAACTGTATGCTGTGACTAGATTTTCCCAATTCCTATCCAGCCACCTGCTCCCCAAGATGGGAGAAAGCAGCTTCGTGCTGTGTGCACTTGAGTGGCTCAACTCATTTGGCTGGACAGAGACTTTTTGATGACTCTGGACCCTTTAAACAAGCTTGTCATTTAGGGACCCTCTTAGTGACCCACTGACTTGTCAACAGTTTCCACACTTCATTCAGGGCTCAGGAGATTTTCAGGCCCTGGAGCAGGTCTCTCAACCTTGGCACCACGGACATTTGGGGTCGGGCTGTCCTGGGCCCTGGAGGATGCTGAGCAGCATTCCTGCCTCCCCCTCTAGACCCCAGGAGCGCCCCCATTTGTAACAACCCAAACACCGCCTGCAGACGCGGATAAGCCCCCTGGGGACAAAATCACACGGAGGAAGGTGACGGGGACTCTGAGGAGGTGACGGCGGCGCCCAGAGACTGGAGGAACAGTAGCTTCGGGAGCCCTGAGGGAACAGCCTGGGGGAAACGAGGCTGTGGGGGGACGGAGGGATGCCGGGCCCTGACGGGGCTGCCTGCAATCCAGGCCCCTCCCTGGACCCCTACCCAAGCCGGGACCGCCCGCCGCTCACCGAGGCCCGCCCCTGAGACCGAACGTCCACGAGTATCCGATCTGCGCCTAGAAGACGGAACACACCGCATAGCCCCCCTCCCCCCGCTCAATCCATGGCGCCGCCCGCGCTTTCGCTTCCGGTCTCAGGCGGGCATTCAGGGAGGACCGAAGTTCCGGGAGGACGGAC
The DNA here is from genome assembly GCF_020826845.1 of Diceros bicornis minor. Taxonomy (NCBI): domain Eukaryota; kingdom Metazoa; phylum Chordata; class Mammalia; order Perissodactyla; family Rhinocerotidae; genus Diceros; species Diceros bicornis. Next base: position 3,928,682 of record NW_026690866.1, read on the forward strand.
GTTTCGGGGCTCAGGGTTGAGGCGGCGTCCGGAGCGGGGCGGGGCCACGCACCCCAGACTCGGGGGAGGTGTCTAGTTTCTAGAGTGAGTTAGAGGCCGGGTCGCGGGCTGGGTCAGCACCAGGGAAAGGGACCAGGTCTAGGGGCAGGGCTGTGGGTGGGGACAAGGGTGTGGGCGGAGACCAGGCTGTGGGCAGAGCCAGGCCCGAACATTGTGGGCGGAGACCAGTTCCAGGGGCGGGAAGAGGCGGGGCTGGGGCTAGAATAAGTCAAGCCGACTTCACAGGGGGAGGAAATGAGCTCCAGGAGCAGGGCTGGAGGCGCGGCTTTCCCTGGACCCCTAGACTGTACAGGTAGCTGGATGTTGAACAGCTTTTCTTCATTCCTTTCCCCACCTTTTCACAGACTCATAGAATGATGTGCCCATATTTAAAATTATAAATTTTTTGTGCGGGTTTGCTTTTCTTAATTTCGTTTAAAAATTGGATCATATATTCACATTTCTCTACAACTTGCTGTCCCAAGCCAGTAGATCAGGATATAACGCTATTTTAATTTTAAAAATCTGGGGGGAGGGAGGCCACTACGTTGTAGATACACGTATAGGAAAATTCAAAGAGTGGTGCAAAGTCAGTAAAATATTCTCACTCTACCACTGTCTCCCAGTCCTTTTGCACAGAGATAAACATCCTTTTCTCCTCTATCCTTCCAGACATACTGTGTATATGTGGGCCTGTGTATATGTTGAAGCCCAAGAGGGATGTCCCCAAGCAAAATCTGAAGCCTATGAATTGTCTCATGCGTCAGAAGTTACTGGAAAGAGATTTAAATTTCCGGTGGAAGGAGATGAACCAGTGATGAATCCAGAGGAAGACAACGGAGAAACAAGAGAATTTTCCCATTTAAAAGGTCAAAGGAAAAAGTGGGAAAGAAAATGTATTCATACTATCTGACGTAGCACATCTCTGGATAAGATTCATATGCTATAAAATGGTAAACACTTATAAAACAGTAGACATTGAATTTTGATTTATCCTAATTCATTAAATAGTTATATTGGGCAAGGGGAATTATATTTTTAACATATGTAAGAACACTTCATGCTGATTGTTTCAGAGAAGAAAGTAAGTATAAATAGTCAAAAGCTGAAAAATGAAAAAGCTGTATGAGTAGCTAATTTAGAAATACAGATTTTCAACCAGAAAATTAAAGAAGTTGTTTTTGGAACCAGAGTCAAGAGTGGGGAAGGTAGCTTTTCATTATACGTCTTGAAGTATTATATGAGAGATGTACGTATAGATACACATACACGCACACACACAGGAGCCTGAATTTGTATTCCAAAGGGATCATCTAACTCTACAAAGAGTTTGTAAAAAGGATTCACTTTACAAGAGTGGAACATATTTTGAAAACTACAGACTTCAAGCGTAAAAAAAGCTGTCATCATCCTGGTGGAAAAATGAATGGGGCATCACTTTCCCACCAACATGGTGATAAGCATTTTACATACATTACTCTTGAGTATTTTCACAGCAACCCATAAGGAAGATGGTATTATCTATCTCCATTTTGCAGATGAGGAAATTGGTGACAGCATATTGCTAAAATTTTCATATAAGTTCTCAATAGATATTGTTTTATGTTAAAATTGTTTATTGAATTTTCTTTTCATTAATAAAATGATATGTGCCATTCTTACAAATAAGCAAAGGGTGTGTACAAACAATTTAGCAAAGCAACAGTTTTATATCCTTTTGATATAATTAAATATAACTATCAGTTTTATTATTTGTCTGCTCTCTGCCTCACATCTAGGAAGATACTTCCTATCCTAAAGGCTTACTAGAAAACTCTACTAAAAATGAAGAATCTGGGAATACCCATATTATGCAAGGTTCCTGAATACATGAAAAAAAAGCCATTATAACAAATTTTTGTACAAAAATCTTAGATCATTCACGAACTGATAACAACACAAATCATGATTAGGCAAGGTATTTCTGTAGAATGACAAATAATTAAACTTTAGACATTTAGAAAGGTAATTCATTACAGTAACTAATGTGTATAAAAAGAATTTTTTCAAACTCCCTAAGTGCCAGGAAATCGTTTGACAAAATGCACTGTAATATTAGTCACAATAGCCAAGAGATGGAAACTACCTAATTGTGCATCCGTGGGTGAAAGAATGAAGAAAATCTGGGGCATCTATACAATGGAATATTATTCAGCTTTAAAAAGGAAGGAAATCCTGTAATCAGAATTGCTTGCCTGGATCATTTCAGTAGCCATGTGCTTTCTTGCTTAGTCCCCTCTGGTCTATTGGCCAACGAGATACCAGGGTGATCCTTTTACGATGTAGGCGCCACGACCTCTAGTGGATCTCTAAATGAGATTTTGGAGGTAGACTGCCTGGGTACCAGCTGTGTGACCTTGGACAATTATATAACCTCTAATATTCCTCATCCATAAAATAGAGGTTAATAGTATTGTCGCCATAGCTTTGATGTGAGGATTAAATGAGTGAATACATGTCAGATGCCTAGAATGTGCCTGGCACATGGTAAGGCAACATGAAAAATTTAACTGTAATTATAAGCAAATTAAATATTGTAATGCCCTATTAATTAAGTTGAACCATATGAAATTTCTAATAGTCTACCATTTTGACCTATTATTATTGTTGAATAAATGATAAAACTCAGTCTAGGCAGGTTGTGTAGAGGATTGGATAAATGAAAATATTGGTAGAAAAAATAAGCTTAAATAGATTGCTTTGCAATTTACAAAGCAGTTTCTCATAATTTGTTTCATTTAATGTCTATAGAATGCTTTTCAGGGTATTATTACCACTATCTCTGAAGGAGTTACTGACTTGCCCCAAATCACACCACATTATATAAAACAATTAGAGTGGACACATCATTTGGAGTATAAATTCAATATGATATTTTGTTTTCCCTTCATAATATCATCCGTCCTCTCAAGAAAGTAATGAAATAATGCTGATTCATAGGAACTTAGTCTTAAAGAGACATACTCTCAGATGATAAACACTACATCTTTGAAACAGGGGTGTTGCGAGAAGAAACTTTGGACTAATGCTTTCTGGGTTTTCAAGTACATGCTTAGAGTTCTGGGAAACAGTCAAAGAAGGGAAAGGGAGAAAAATAGTCCAGAATGAAAAAAGTTTGACGTATATGTAACTTTATGGATCACCTCAAGATTCTCTTTTTATTTATGGTCTGTCAACCTACTAGAATATAAATGGTATTAGTGTAGATCACTGCTATCTTGCAGCGAGTGGTAGGCACTGAGTAAATATTTATTAAAGGAATGAAAGTGGCCTTGAATACATCTGCTCTTTACTCACCAGAGAACAGCCCCATACCAGGCAAATGGCATCATTAACAAAATTTTAAAAATCATATCCTTATTAGCTCGTAACCATGGATTCAAGGCACCCATTTATTTCATACTTTCTAAGTACAGAAGAATTCTGGTGTATTAGGGAATGTTTCCACAGCCTCACTGCAAAATAAAGCAAGCGCTTTTTGACCCATTGATTGCTGTTTCCAGCAGGGCCCATCTCTATGCTTATCTCTAAACAATTAACTATAGATTTGTTATCCCAATGAACAGCGATTTGGTATGGAACCTGTTTTATCAGTGTCATGCAAAAGTAGACATTTGATATGTCTTTAAATGGTGATATGGATAATAATGTTGATGCGGAAGAAAACTAAAAACTCTCTCTGGTCATTGTCAAGTGCATGTGGGTGAAATGTATCTTGTTGTCACTGGATTTCAGAACTCAAAAAGACTCGTCCAACTCTTCATGTTACAGGTCAAGAAAATGAGTTCTAAAGAGGTTGAGAGATTTGACCAAGACTATTTACTGAGACTAGAGAGAGAGCCTCTGATTCTCAGCTGACCACATTGTCATAAGATCTCCAGCTCCAAACAGCCAAGAAAAGCAAGTCTGTTGATTTCCATCTAGAAATGATTCCCCTTCGCTTTTATACTTTCTCTCTGTTAGATGACTGGTCTGCCCTGACAAGGAAATTATCTGAGGTTTACACTACACTTAAGAAGAGAAAATGCTCCTGGCAAACACTAGTGTGATTCAGTGTGGCACTGGAAAGCACAGTCATGAAAAAGTGAGAATCAAAAGAATAAGAGGTAAATAATGTTAGAGAAGAAGAGAAAATCTATTATTTTAGTGGGACATCACTTATAAAATTTAGAACTGGTAAATAAGTGGAGTAATGTGAAAGGAAGCTAGATTCCTATATGAAACATCAAAAATACTGTTATATGAGCAAGAATTAGTTTGAACATGTAAATAATTATTCCACTCATAAGAGCAATGAATTCTTCAAGATAAGTAGTTAAAATAATTGGAACTACACATTAGTTATATGAAGAAGATTATAAAAAGATACAAAGCGTGTAAAAGCTCTGATTAAATGGAGAGATATACTATACTTGCGACTGAAAACAGTGTTTCAAAGATATCAGTTTTCCAAACATTATTCAGATTCCATATGCTTCAAATCAACTTTTAAAATGATGCAGTGTTTTTTTTAATAAACTAAATGATACCCATTTGTAAAATAAAACACTGGAACATCAACTAACATTATACACAAGTAAATCATTCCAAATGGATTATAGGGCTAAAATTAAAAGTAAACCCCTCACGTATAACAGTGGTGGATGAGAATATAGAAGAATATCCATAATCTTAAAATTAGTGAAGATAATCTTAATATATATGCTTAAAGATATCTGGTTGAAAAGAGGAAGGAGAAAAAGTAAAATGGAACATGATATGGTCTCTGATTTTCTTTCAGAGACTTAATCTAGAGAAGAATATTCCAGTCTATGATATTGGATAAAGAAATAGAAATCTGTGATAATTACACAAATAATGAGAGGACATATTTAAATGGTAGCATAATGTATCAGTTAGCTTCTGATGTGTAACAAACCATCCTAAAATTTGGTGACTTCAAATAAGAACAGTTTATTTTTTTCTCAAGATTCTGTGGGTTAACTGGGAAGTTATTTTGATCTGGACCTATTGGTGGTTAAGCTGGGATTGGATGGTCTAGGTCGGCTTTACTCACATACCTGATTGTTGACTTGAAGCCACCTGGAGTGATGCAGATGTGCAGTCTATCTAGACTCATTCACATATTGATGGCCTCAGGCTTCCCAAGGGCAGCCAGAGAAGGACAAGTAGCAACAATGAGCAAGTGTTTTTCAAGCCTTTGCTCATGTCATTGGCTAATGTCCCATTAGCCAAAGCAAGTTACAAGGCCAAGTATACTCAGAGTCAACGTGGGATGCTATGACCAAACAGACAGAGGGAGAGGACTCATGTGTGGCCATTTTCGCAATCTCTCCCACATAATTTTAGAGGAGAATTAGTATGAATGTTGGTGTATTTGTTCACTTGAATGCCCGAGGAAAATTGTACAAAGCCAAAAGAAACGTAAAGCAAATAGTTAACTGGAGATGTAAGGTAAGTTAATTGGTACTTAAATTGAGTCTGGAAAAATGTGATAGCTTATTTTTCAAGTGTATGCAAGTTCTTGTGACCTATGAAAATTACTTACATTTCTATTATTTTCTCCCTGAATGTGTTTTATTCCTTAACACTTTTGATGTGTTTCTCTCTGGCTTTAGGAAAATAACGTAGCACTTGGGAGCAAAGATGCAGCCTAATAGACCCACATTGGAGGCCAAGATGGAGCAGACCTCCACGGCTACCATGACATTGCCCTTGGTACTGTGGTAGGTGGGCAGGAAGGTGACCGAGAAACTGCAGAACACTAGCATGCTGAATGTCAGGACTTGGCTTCATTAAAGGTGTCAGGAAGGTTCCGGGCCAGGAAAGCCACAGTGAAGCTGCCCAGGGCCAAGGAACCCAGGTGTCCCAGGACACAGTAGAAGGTAGTGACCTAGCCCTTGTTGCACACGATGATGATGTGGCCGTGTTCAGAGTGTGCATCTGTGTCAATGAAGGGAGGAGAGGTTCCCAGCCAGATCCCACAGAGACTCAGCTGGATAAAGGAGCAGATGTGAATGATGAAGTTAGGTGCCCCTGACACCAACCACTGCCACATCCTTCTCCCTGTTGTGCTGACCTGGAAGGCCACAACCACAGTAATAGTTTTGGTCAAGACACTGGAAACAGCCAGAGTAAAAATAACTCCAAACATTATCTGTTGAAGAATGCAGGTGGCTGTGTTGACACGACCAATGAAGAGAAGGAGCATAGGATGAGGGAGATGAGCAGGATGTAACTGAGAGTCCGGTTATTGGCCTTGACTATGGGAGTTTCTCGTTGCTTCACAAAGACACCCAGGACCACAGCTGTTATGACAGAAAAGCACAGAGCTGCGCAGGCCAGGGCCATCCTCAAGGGGTCCTCATAAGCCAGAAAGGTCACAGCTTTTTGGAGGCAGCGATCTTGCTCTCTCTTGGCGTTCTGATGATCTGGACACTTCACACACTGATCCATGTCTGGGGAGAGATGCAAAGTGTCCTCAGCTCAGGTTCAGTCACACTCTCTTATTCGCATGTCCCCAAAGAAGGCATTGGGTAAGTTTAGCCAATTGTCTTTCATTGTTGCTCCAGGCAGCAAATAACAGAATGCTCTGCAGAGAACCGTTACCAGTTAATACTGCCCATCTTCTTTATAGTTAAGTAAACAAAGCTATTATCCTTCTCAGTATTTATCTTGCATATTCATGAAAGCACTTTTTTCTCAGAAAAAAAACAAAAGTCATCCCTGTCTCTCTGAGCTATACCCCTGTAAGCTATGTCCTAGATTTATTCATTCAATGAGCAAGCAGTATTTGGAAAACCTCCATGAGGCAGATAATATGCTACATTCTAAGGAAACAGAGGTGACCAAGTCATAGACCTCACTCCCAGGAAAGTTGAAAATAAGACCATATCTTCCATCTAAAATGATCTCCAGTACATTTCATCTTGATTTCACTTCCACCACTTATGTTAAGATTTTAGTCACTTCTTTCCTATGTTATCACAAGAACTTTCTACTCTGGTTCCCTGCCCATGTCCTGCATCACAAATGATAGTTCTACATGTAAGTGGGATCATGTTTATCCTCCATTAAAAAATCCCACAAACTCTTGATAAGACCAAAAAGACTGTATAACCTTGGTCTTGCTTAGCTCTACTACCTGTGCTCTGATTTTTAAGATTCCCAAATCTTCATGTGGTTCTGAAACTGTTGCGTGCCCACTCATCCCTGCAGGTATCAGTACATGCTTTTTCCTTCTACAGGGGCATTGCTCCTTCCTCTTTAAGTCCCTTTAAAATGTCTAACTTTTCACGTTTAGAACTACAATCTGCCTGATAATGATTTCTGTGGATGGTGTCAGTTAGGGGTGGCGAGTCATTGTCTTCTCCATGAAGACAGCCAATTTACCCAACATGGTTTATTGAAAAGTCTTTCATTTTCCCACTCCACCTCTGTGGTTCCTTGTAAATCAGTGGTCTATACGTGAGTCCCTATATAAGCAGTCTGTATCTGAACTTACCATTTGGTTCCGTTGATTTTCTTGTTTATCCTCTTGACAAACCTCCTCTATTGTGATGCTACCATACTTGATGTCAGGTAGAGTAAGTCCTCCCACTCTATTCTTTGTCTTCAAGATTTTCTTAGCTAAGTTTTTCCTTTATTATTTCCATAAAAATTTTATCAATTGTAATTTCCACAGAACAGGTAAACACTTTAACTGCAATTTTGTGGAAGCTGTAGTTTAATTTGGACAGTTTTCATATCTGTAGAATTTTAAGTCTGTTCAATCGTGAACTTGGTTTATCCTTCCACTTCTTTCAGTCTTCCTCTATTTTTGTAAATGCCATTCTCTAACTTTATGGACAAAAATCTTTTGAAACTCTCATTAAAGTTATTTCTAGGTACTTCATACTTTTAAGATGTTGTAAATGTCATTTTTTAAAATTTAACATTTCAATGTCTTATGAGTGGTTGATGGAAGCAAAACTTTATATATTAACCTTGTATTCAGCCACCACTAAACTCAGTTAATACACTAATTATATGGACTTTACCTTTATACCATAATATCATCTGAAGATAACATCAACTTTTTACTTCTTCCGTTGAAGTGTGCTGAATTACATTGCATGAACCTAATTTGGTCATGATATGTCCTTCTTATAAAATATAGCTAGATGTTGAAGGTTGATTTGATTTGATTTTTTTTTTAGGATAAATGAATTTAATCAAAGAAAGAGAGTGGCCTGTAATTTCCTTTCCTGCAATGAATTTGTTAGATTTTGGTACCAATGTTAAGCTAGTCTCTCAAAGTGAGTTAAAAAGTTTTCTGTTTTTCCTATTCTCTGGAAGAGTTTGAGTAGATGTGTATTATTTCTTTCTTGAATATTTGGTAGGATTCATCAATTTTTTACCAAATAAATAGCCTACAATAATATTTTGTAGGAATGTTTTAAAGTATGGTCTCAATTTCTCTAATAGATATGACATTATTCAGATTTTTCAATTTTTCTTGAGACAGTTTGGTAACTTTTATTTGCCTGGAAATTTGTGAATTTCCTCTAAATTTTCATTGTATCAACAGGATGTTATTTATGTTTTCTTCATGTTCAAAATTCTCCATGTGATCTGCACAGATCACTCCCTTTTAAGCCTTCGTATTTTTTTGTTGCAATTTTTTTCTTTCTTTGAACACTAGTACTAGGATTTTATTGAGTATATTTGTCATTTATTAGAATCTAATTTAGTTTTATTTATCCTTTCGATGTTTGTCTTTTATTTTGTGAAATCTTCCTCTAATATTTATCATTTTGTGTGTTCTATTTTCTTTGTGTTTAATTTTCTCCTTTTTTCTAGCTTGTGATGAATTCTTAGAACTGAGAAATTCAACCTTTCTATAATATACACAATAATATATAAATATATATAATCTAGGATTATACATTTCTCTCTAAGAATAGTTTTAATTCCACCCCATAAGATTTGATGAATTGTATTTTTAATTGGAAATACATTCTAATTTCCATTGTAGTTTACTCATTAATCATGGGTTGTTTACAATGTATTTGTTAACCTCCAAGCATGTAGAAATTGAAGTTAGTGGACTTAGTGTTCTTTAGATGGGCATATGGAACATATTCCCAAAATTACCATGTGACAAATGTGCACATGGAAGCTTTATCCAAATTAACTATATACCAGACTATATCATCAATCTCAGTACATTTCAAAAAAAATTGAAATGATACAAAAGATGTTGTGAAATTAAGCTTCATATCAATCACAAAAATAAAATGATAAAATGGCACCATTGAGGGGATAGCAGCATTGTACCATTTAATATCATAAAATATGAGTAATACCAAGATGTTAATTATGATATGAAAAATCTTCAGTGTTGGTTTTCTGTCCCTCTTCTACTTTATGACCCAACTCCTAAACCCGCATTGTCTAGGTTCTAGTCATGTTGAACCTTTTCTCAGCTCCCTGGAATATTAAATGAAGGACTAATTTGCCATTTTTTGCCATGTCTTAGAATTCTACCAAGAATTTATTCCGCCTTCATTAGTCTGATATAATACTAATGCTACTGACTCTATGAAGAAGTCCATGACACTTCCCTGCCCACAAACATATATACTATCACTTATTTCATCCCATGGGGCTCTGCGTACCTATATAGCAGCCCTATGTCACCACCTTGAATTCTCCTCACTGCATGTTGTCTCCCTTACTCACCTGTGAACTCTAGGACATCAGAGACCAAGATGTATGTACTCATTGAAGGAAGCTGTAACGTAAGCACATTGCATACCATGAAAATACTTACTTCTTAAATCAAACACAACCTTTCTGAGCTCCTACTCTGTGCCAAGAACAGCACCAGACCCTGGAAAAATAAGGATTTGTTCAATGTGATCTAAACGTAGCTTTAAAGAAGCTGAAAAGTAAGGACTTACAATACCATGTGTTAGAATCCATGCGAGAGATTTAAGTTAGGTTACTGTAGAGTGGTCAGAAAGGGTTTCCTTGAGATGATAATGCCTGCAATGATGCTCAAATGAGTCAAGCAAGCTAGTTCAAGGTAGAGAGAGAGTGTATCATTTTGGGTGGAAATGATAAAAAAAGTTGGCTTTTTTGGCTATAAAAGTTAAATTACTAAATGGAGGAAGGAAACATTTGGACCCTGCAGTCCTCATCCAGAGCTTTTCCGTTTCTTTGGGAGAATGGTGCATACAAAAGAGAGGTGGAGAGCCAGCTCTGATTGCCTAGTGGTGAAAGTTCTGTGCTCACCGCTTCAGTGGCCCAGGTTGGTTTCCTGGTCATGGAACCACACCATCTCTTTGTGAATTGCCATGCTGTGGTGGTAGCTCACATAGAAGAACTAAAATGATTTACAACTAGGATATACAACTATGTACTAGAGTTTTCGGGACAATAATAAAAGAGGAAGATTGGCAACAGATGTTAGTTAGCTCAGGACAAATGATTCACGTCAAAAAAATAGAAGTGGAGAAAATGGCTGCAAGGCTTATACTCCCCTATCTCATTGGAAATCTCATTCTCTGGGCAGGGAATGCATTTAAAACAACAGGCAGCCTTGCTCTCCTGAGGGCTCTACCTGAATCCCAGACTGCAACTCTCACTGCATACAGAGTGTGGAGTCTGGAGAAAATCAGATAACACTTGGTAACAGCTGTGACTTTTACCTAATTTTCCAGTACGTAGAGTGTTTTAGAGTATTGGGCCTTAACAAACTGAAGCTTGAAATATCTAAATCCAATTCATTGGTTGGATGCCATGCTTACTGTATGATATAAAACACTGGTAAACCTCAGACGTATTGTGAGTTTGTTTCCAGAGCATCGCAAAAAATCAAATATTGCAATAAAGCGAGTCACAACAATTTTTTGATTTCCTAGTGCATAAAGAAGTTATGTATACACTATACTGTAGTGTACTAAATGTGCAAAACATTATCTCTAAAAAACATATACATAACTTAATTAAAAAAAAATTATTCCTAAAAATTACTAACCACCTTCTGAACCTTCAGCAACTTGTAATCTTTTTGCTTGTGAAGGTCTTGCTTCGATCTTGGATTATTTGTAAAAGAAGAAATTACTTCAGTTGGAAGTGAATTGTTAAATTCCCATATGTGGCCCTTTATGAAGCTCTGAGGGGGCACAAAACCCCAACAAGATTTTGGTTATTCATGTGTGGTGTGAGTAATTGTGATTGGGTTCAACACATCTCAGTAATTCCTGTGGCCCACTCAATCACCTCCTCAGATAAAGACAATTCCTGACCACGTGGAGCATGTGGGGAGTATTCTCCTCCTTTCACCTTCAGTCCAAGACCTTCTGGGAAATTCCAAAAGTTGAGAAAGGTTTACTCTGAATCTGATTTTCCTTCTTTGGCCAAAATTCACTGAGTCACCAGCAAGGTTGTTAAATTCTATGTTCCTCAGAAAGGGGTGCAGCTAAAAGAGACATATCATCCTGTGGTGAAGTGGGCCCGGGTGTTAAAGAGAAAAACCCTGAATTGGTTAAAGCCTTTCCTTGTGTGTAATCCTTGTTTCATAATGTAACTTTTTTAGAAGTATCCAATGAAGTAAAGCAAATGAAAGCATATGGAGAACTACAATATCATAATGTTTCTAATACATCAGTTAGTTTCAAGAGAAAATATCCAAAGACAAGAATATCAAGATGATCAGTGGTGATAGGATTCAGACAATCTCAAGTACAAAGTCCAATCTAGCCAAGCTCATGCACTCTCTGAATTTTCCCAGACCATCAATCTGCAAAATGATGTTAGTAATATCTAAAGTTGTTGCAGAATTAAATGAGATCATTTACATAAATTATTCACCATGATGTTCAGCACCAGATAGGCAAGGAAAGAACAAGTTGTATTCTTGTCATTAAGGAGCTGCATGGGAGAAGGCTGGATAATCCCTATTGAAACATTAGGCATGCAGGATGTTGGGATCCTTTGTAATACAAAGCATTGATATTGACTCATAGCCCACTTGCTCCTTGCCACTAGAACCTTCTTGTTGATGACTTACAACCCAAGACTAGATTTACCTCCTAGGGAGTGAAATAAGTACAGAAACTCCTGTGCTTTTCTTGGAGAAAGAATCCTAACTGCTTGGTTTGAACACTTGTGGAGCCCCATAAGAATGTCACTTTTACAAGTGTACATGCTGTTATACAGAAGAGACTTTACCTGCAAGGGAGAAATCACCAGATCTTACCCGCTTCCCATTGGCTGAATTTCTGCACGTTGAAGAAGCATCTCATGAAGGCTCCAGGCCACAGCATACACAACATTGTACACATTGTAACTCCATTCAGTCATAATCGTGTCAAAAATCTGCCAAGGCAACCATCCCAAGGAGGCATCGGGTTGTCAATTCTCCAGTGTTTTACAGTCAGGCTCAGAAATGGTGCAAGAAATAAAGGGGTACCACAACCTAGTGAGGTAAATGTCTTCTGCATATTTGGAAGTCTTAACTGTCTGGATAAAATCTTCAAAGCCAGGAACCTCACTACGGTGGTGTCAAAAAATGAGAGTCCTATGGAATGAGTCAAGGATGAAATCTCTCTCACTGTGGATAAAATCCCACTGTGATGTCGTGACCCAGACTTTCCATATCACTAAATACTCCCAAGTAGACAAGCTCAAGCTTACGAGAGAGTCGGCATCTCCGTAAATGATAACCACATTCGCTTCTGTTTCCTCTACTTGCAAATCATATGGCCAGGTACTTGAGGAATATGACCTTTCAGCGACAGGGATCATTTCCACAAAGGCTGCACAGATTCCATTCCAGTCCATCTCTCCTCTCAAGTATGAGAGAAACTCAACACCTTTCTTGTCTTCTGAGATGACCAGCCCCACCCAGCTCCAACTGAAATGAAGCAGCAAAGAGACCATGCCAATGTCTAGAGATGTGTCCCTAGGGGCCAACTGATAGAGAGATGGAAACTGCTCATAATCATTCAGGATAAGATCAAAAGGACCATAGGTAAGCTAAAATGAAAAACAATTGGAAGCAATATGAGGACTAGGATTGACAAAAACCACACTCTCAGTCCTGAAAGCTGTTCAGCAACACCTGGAAGTGGTAGAAGGGGACAATTGCTCATTTCATTCTGTAATCATTTTGCACTCCCTGAATGATTTCTAGAAAATAAGGTCAGTAGATTTCCAGGAAACTGCTTTGTCTCCATCCCCCTCAACCTTCTCTCTACTCCAAAGAAAGGAAATGTCATACCCCACCAAGGTCCTGTATACGTACCCTTTGAGATCATATCCTTTGAGACATGCACAAACCCAGTCTCCTCCTCTCCTCCTATTTAGACACCTGAGAATGGCACCAAAGGAGACATGGTTTCATCTTTCCCCATCCCACCCAACCTTACCTGTGGAAATTTGTACAGTTTCAACAGTGTTCCAATCTGGGTAGAAATTGCCAATGTGGTTCCTGTACGGACCTCTAGAGACTTGCTCTCTCTCCTGCAGTCTTAATTAGGGATGTCCTTGTCCAACCCTGAGAGCCAAATCAGGGAACTCTCCAATGTCCTCTGTTCACTGGGCAGGGCACTATAGAGATCAAATCCCAGAGACATGTTGGGCAAAATATGAGGGTTCCTGTTGATTTCCTCAATGGCAAAAACCAAGGCCAGAACATACTGGCAGTTCTTGTACTGAAACCTGCATAGAGGGGTAGGGATCCTTAGGGAAAATACTCAAAATTATTTCCTTAAAATGCAATACAATGACTTCATAAAAAGGAATTTGCTATTGACTCGAACGTCTGTGGCAATTGATGGCTTTCCTGAAGCCTTATAATTTATAACTAAAGAAAATAACCTGACTCTAGCTGTGGAAGGTCCTTAGTGAATTTCACACTCGTGAAGGAAACTGGTTAAGTACACAAAAGAAAGTACAATGAATGGAAAAACAGATCACATTCAGAGTAGATTTGTAAATGGCTCTTTGGTTCAGGAGGCAAAATGTTTGTTTTTATGAGCACACCATTAACTCCTTCTTAGAAGACCAACAATATTAGCATGAGATTGGATATAACCCTGGGGAGGAAGAATAATTGCAAGTGAAATACACGTGACAGGCATAGACGCATGACATGTGCAGGTTGAGAATGGTGCAACAGAAAGCTGTCAATCAAATTGCCTAAGCCTCTGCCTCCTCAAACCTGTGCATCTTACATCATCAAAAACCAGGAAACTAAGGTGAACTTCAGAGATCCAATGAAGGAGGAATCATCAACAGGCAGCAAAAATTGAAAGAATCTAGATGGAATCAAAGGACTAGAAACACTTAAGAATCTGAGAGACACAGCATTGTAAAGTTTAGAAAGCTTTTCATTCATTTCTTATTTAAAAAATATTACATTAAAATTAATCATTAACATCTTTAACGGTACCTATTCCTGATAGCCCATATTGTCTTCATCTTTTCTACAGACTTTCTACACACAAATAACTCCTAAGAGTAAGAAAATTCTTTGCATTTCTATTGCCTGGGATCTGTAAGACCATCAAGAATAAAACAGAGCAGTCACTTGTACTTATTTCAAGTGTTCTATTATTTCAGGATTGATTAGTACCCTAGTTCATGCTCACTGCTTGTTAATGCTCCCCGTGTGCTTGTGAAGAATAGGTGTTCTTCACTTGTTGGGTATAGGGTTCGATGTGTATCCACTAAATCAAACATGCTAATTGGTTTTTCAAATACTCTATTTATAGATATATGTTATCCTTTGTCTCTTAGAAAGTTGAAATTCTTCACTATGAAGATATATTATTTCTACTTCTCCCCTTCCTCTGCCTCCTTCTCCTATATTTACCCCGCCTCCTCCTTCTTTTTCTTCTTGTCTTCTCCTCCTTCTCTTTCTCCTCCTCTTCCTTCTCCTCCTTTCTTTCCTACTTGAGGCTATATTATCTTCTCATGACATCGTGTGTAGTATAACAACGACTATATCTTCATGATCAGTTGAACTTATATACCAGTGAGAATTAAACATTTAATTCCTAATCATGCTTTTTTCCTCATCTGTTTTATCTCATATTATTATAGCGACCCTGCGTTGATTTTTGATTGGTATTTTCCTAGCATATCTTTAGATCTTCTATTCTGTTTTGAATTTCTAGTTTTTCATGTTTTTTAGTTTTCACAAGTCCTGTAAACATGACACAGCTACATTAGTCATTTTCCCATTAAATTTAACAATCTGTATTTAACTAAAGAATTTATTCCATTTACATTTGTTGTGATTATTTATATCCTTGTTTTGCCCCCACTATCCATATGTTTTCCTTCTATATTTTCCACAAGTTTTATTATGTTATTTCCCTTTAAAATTTATTGATTTATACTTCTTTTCCATATTCTATTGTATCTCCTCTATTTGGGTGAGAGTTATATTCTCTACTTCTATTTTACCACCAGCCCAGATTGCCTAAAGTGGATATAATTTCTCATCTCCTGAGAAATTTATAGACCCTTTAACTTTCACTTTTACCCTCATGACTCACTTGTTTTTGTTGTACAGTACTTTATTTCTCCTTTTTCTTTACTCTCTCTCATCATCTCCATATCAACCTTATCTGTCATGTTTTCTAGTTCCTTGTCTTTCTCTGCTGCATTCTGTTTCCTTCAGAATTCAAATTTAGTTTTGTATTCTCTCTTCTGTTGTAGAACCTATCTATGGAGTTTTAAAACTCAACAGTTATGTATTTTTCATCTCTAAAAGTTCTATAAAGCCCTTTGCCAAATATGTCAGATCATTACTAGAGTCTCCTGTTTGATTTTGTTATTCCAATTTTTCTGGTTCCATTTTCTATAAACAGTTTATACACAGTTATTTTATATCTTGAAGTTGGTAAATCTAGTATTTGAGGTTTCACCATTTAAATCTATTGTTTTATTTTTAATTTTCTTATGTGTTGATGACACTTATCGACAACGGTATGTATTCCATATTTGTTTGGTGAACTTTGATTATGAGCTCATTTTTGTATGATTTTAATGTGTACAGAATGTAAGGCTTTAGTTTAGATCTTTTCCTCCAGAGAAGAATGTCACTGGTTTCGGCTCACAGTAGTGTGAGATGACACGAAGCTAAGTGACATTTTTGTGTGACTCACAACTAATCTGTGACTCCCAGATTCATTCCCTCAAGTCACTTGTGACACAAACACAAATCGTTTCAATAGAGGAGCATACTGACCTTTGACCACTGGGTGAATCCAAATTTGTCTAGTGCTTACAGTTTCTTTCTTCTGTCCTTTGAGATTTGGCTTACTTCATGTGAACTCAAGAATGCAATAAAATTATATTTTATGGAAGATACTGTTATGTGGAGGGAAACCTCTTCAAGGTATCTAGTCCTCCATTCTCATAGTATTTCATTCTTTTGGGTTCTCCTTTGGATTCCTTTCTTTTAATAGAAACTCATTCTTTCATTTGAAAAGAAAATAAATGTTAAAATCAAATGTGTGAGATTGGGGGCATAGAAATAATTTACATGTTATTCAACAAAATAAGTTTATGATATAGAAAATTTTACAGACCAGTAATGTATGTATGGATTAGGTACATTAAACTTAAACTGAGAACCTCTATTTAGAACATATTTAATCAAACTTTAGGAGAAGAATCATTGAGAGGCACACTCGAGGACCATTCTGTTTCTGTGAGGTGCACACATACTATACATATATCTGATGGTCATGTGACAAGCCACGATATGGCGAAATGTAGTTCAACTTAGTTCAGATGTGATATGATCAATTAAACTTGAAGAAGGGAGAATGTCCAGAATGTCCAAAAGCCCCATGTGTTTCCAATACTAGAGTGTTAAATGCTGAGAACAAGGAAGAATGGTGCAGGTGTTGTAAAAATACATTGCAATCTCTAAAGAGCAGAGAGCAGCATCCATATTAAACTTATTGCAGATTGTGTGACTTTTCTGAAAATGAAGTACCTCTTTCTGAGGAAAAATGAAGAACTTTTGCATGTCAGTTGGGGCCTCCAATTGCTGAGGTGGAGTTAGGAGTACAAGAAGTTTATTGTGGCATAACACTTGTGAAGAATCAAAGGATTGGGGAGGGACAGCCCTACACTGAGACACGGAATTTACTGCCTGTGAAATGGAAAAAAAATAAGGAATACTAGGCAGGGGAGCTTCCAATCACAATATAGAGACGCTAGTCCTTCAGCCCCACCCGAAACCTACTGAATCAGAATATCTGGGGTGTGGTCCAGCACTCCTTCTGTGTTTTAACAAGCCCTGCAAATCATTCAGATCCTTAATCAAGTTTGAGGATGACGGGTTTCAAAAAAAAGCAACACGCCAAAGAATTGAACACTGAGAAAGTAAAACAATTGTCTAAGTACTTTGTGTTAATGTGATTTATAAAAAATGCAAAATACAGACAACTTTAAAGAATGTGCATAAAATTTAAAACCATCTTGACCCAAGTGCTTAATCTATACCTAGAGACATTGGATTTGGAGAAAAAGAAAAGAAGTAAAATACTGATTAATTTTTCATCTAACATTGAGAAGTCAATGAGGCAAGACTTCAGATTCTGGGTTCTTCTTATTTCTCAAATTAAAAATATTGTAAAATAGGGTCCAGCCTTGTGGCGTAGTGGTTAAGTTTGCATGCTCTGCTTTGGTGGCCAAGGGTTCATGGGTTCAGATCACTGGCGCGGACCTATGCTGCGCTCATCAAGCCATGCTGTGGCTGTATCCCATATAAAGTAGAGGAAGATGGGCATGGATGTTAGCCCAGGGCCAATTTTCCTCAGCAAAAAAAAAAAATCTAAAATAGAATGTGAAAAAGATCTATATATCCAACACAGTGAAGAAAAGTTTAATAAGAAAAATTACTTTAAATGGAGCAAAACTAGGAAAAAAAAAGCGAAGTACAAAAAAACAGAACCACAGAGATAATGCTACGTATATCAGTTATACTATACTGAAGTTACTTAAATCACTTTTTCAATATTGAATGTTACTCTACATTCCACGAAGACGTAGGAAACTAACACTGAACATAGATGCTGAAAGAAGGGGGATTGTCAGTAATAGTCCATACACGTGCTCACAAATGTAAAGCCACAACTAATATGAAACTTTTATATATGAATGTGTATAATGGTACACATATCTGAAGGCAAAATATTGAGGGTCTAAAAGGTGGTTAGCAGTCAAAAAGTATATGTTCAATCATAGATTAAAAAAAGGATTTTAAAAATATGAAGTAAAGGGAACCTAACCACAACCATAGTAAGAGTATTCAACTAACTTCTTAGTCTTTGTCCAAAAAAAAGTCAATATAGGAATCGTATATATTGTTAATCTTGATTTATCATTAATTATTTTTGGAGCACACACACACACACATATGCCTGCATATAAATCTCAAACTTCCTACTCCGAGGCAAAGAAATAATATTATTATAAAATTAGGTCCTATCCTCGTCCAGCAAGCAATTTCTACACAGTAATCATTTCCTGAAGCCACCAGAAGAGAGATACATGGCCAACCACAGAAATTCTGACTCAATAGCTAATCAGAGGAACAGGTAGATTTGAAATCCAGTTCCGTAACCAACTTGCACGCAAAAATGCTCATTAACTGCCAACGTATGTTAAACAAATCAAACAATTTATAAGCCAATAATCACTCTCATGAATAACTCTTTGGTGAAACAGGAAATCAAACCAATGATTAGAAAGGAGTAGCAAGGAGCCCTGGAGAGAGAGGAGAGAGAAAGGAAGAAGAGAAGAAAACTGTCTGTTCTGAGAGAAAATATTTGAGCAATAAATATCTTGAATAGTAAATAAAAATGAAAGTGAATTAAACTCTCAACTCAAAACAAGGAGAACGGAGAAAGAAAACATAAAAAAATAATTTGGAAAAAGAGACTGAAGCAGAATTAAGAGTATAAAATAAATATAAAATAAGTCCCGAGGAAAAGTAATCAGTCACTCTGATTCTTTGGGAAGCTCAATAAAATAGACATCATTCAGACAAGTCTGATAAAGAAAAAGTATTTGGGGAAGACAAACATCAACAACATTAGGTGAGAAAATGGGACCAGGAGCGAAGTCAGAGAAAATGTTGTGCATCTGCACATGGAGATGCCTTTTGGGATCTCAGTGATAAAGCTGCTTTTTAAATGAAACTGGAATTACTCAAACTGGCTCAAATAGAAAATAGAAAGTTAAACAAATGTTCTTTCTGGGTTCCAGATAGTTTTTAAGAAAGAAAACTACAAATATATGGTGGGTTGTATGTATTTACAGATGAATTGTTTCTAAAACTTAAGAATAGATATTTACTCTACCAGGAAACTCTTCCAGAATATAGAATAAGAAGGTATGTCTCTATTAATTATGAAGTTAACATGAGCCTGTTACCAGCATCAAAAAGAAGATGTGAGCAAGGAATCATCTTAAACAAACTTTAGAAATTAGATAAACTTTTAATAGCCTCACATTTAATGTCCTCACTTTTTTGCCAGAAAAAAAAAAAACAGAATATGCTCATGAAGTATATAAAGCATTTGATAAAGTTCAGGATCCACTTCTCTAAAACACATTCTTTTTGGA
Source organism: Diceros bicornis minor (assembly GCF_020826845.1). Lineage (NCBI taxonomy): Eukaryota > Metazoa > Chordata > Mammalia > Perissodactyla > Rhinocerotidae > Diceros > Diceros bicornis. The sequence goes on from NW_026690866.1 coordinate 3,948,404, forward strand.
GGACACTTCCTTAACATGCTTTTGTAAAAATAACTAACACCAAAACAAAAGCCCTCTCGAGTCCTTGCTTAAAACAGACACTAAATCACAACTACAGACGGGTGAGCGGTAGGCACACAGGATCACCCCCACCCAGGGGCTCCTCTGTACAGTCTGGGATTCTCCCCCCAACAGATCTGAAGGTAGAGCACTATACAGTGGCAAATGAGGCAGAAGGAAGGGCAGAGACGGTGGAGTATGTTGGTGGAGAGTGCTGTCTCATAAGCTTCCAACCCTAAAAATTGGACACTAAAAGGAAGAAAACTGGAAAACATAAAAACACTGTTCTTCTCTTTGAAGTAAGCAACAAAGTCAGTGGGATGATACAGAGATAATAATGGACAGTTCTGGGAAGGTGGGGATTCCGCGGAAAGACAGGACAGGTGATACACAACGCCTTGGTGTATCCATCCACAGATCCTATAGGCATCATTCGTCATAATAATCAAGCAGAATATAAATAAAGAGGTACTTACCACTCCAAAGTGACATCCTTGCTAGGCTTCTTGATCCCTCTGTGTAAGAAATAATTATAAACGGGGAAAAACCCACCAATAACCACATCTCCATCCTTGTATGCACTGTGTTACATTCTCAAAAAGTTGTCAGGATAAGCAAAATCATACACAAAGAGAAGAAACTGCAGCAACAGGAAGAAGAAAATCAAAAGGAACATCTTAGAAGTCTCTGCAAAGCCCTGTGTCTGCGTGAGGTGTGAGGCAGCGGAAGCAGACGTGGAACATGCAGCCTAAGGAGATATCTACACATGTCACGTATAGTAACACACACACACGCACACACATATGTGTATATGTGGTTTTTGTGGACTGAGAAAGCAATTCTAATGCCCTCTGACTCCTTTCAGCAGTCTCTTCCTCTCCCCTGGTGAGATCCAGACCCCACCCTGCCGCGGGGCTCTGCATCTGAGGTCCTGTGTCCAGTTGAAAAACACCAGTTGGAAAACATGTTTGAGGAACATCCTCTCCAGCCTTAGGCACTATGATTTCATCCACGTCCGTGCATAGTAAGGCTCCAGGGATGACCTCCTCTTGGGGAGATGGGGTCACAAACCTTTGTCAACAAGCTATCCACATGAATGCCATTTGTGATGTTGCAAAATAACTGCATCAGAGGATGTGATAAAAGTGTAAGGAGAAAGGTTCAGAAAGTATCCATGTCAGTCAGGGCTCGGCCAAGAAAGTTCCAACATCTCTCCTTACAAAGTTAAAAATAGGCAGGGGCAGCTTCATACACCCAGGGCCCAGGACAGCCACAGGACCTTCCATGTGGGACCCATGCAGGGCTGCACACCAATCAAGAGTGCAGAAACACCACAAGCACATGAGTCCCTGTCTGGGGAAGCAGTAGTCAGGCTGAATTCAGAAAATTCCAAATCTATAGCTCAAGTTCAATGCAAAAATAAAGCTACATTTTTGATTCTTAAAAATCTTCCTCCTTTCCTCTTCCTCAGTTCTTTTAACCTTGTTAATCCCAAAGAGCAATATGGTGTGATCATCCACTTCTACACCTTCGGCATTAGTTTCCTCCACTATTTATGCTGTTATGAGAATATGGGACTATGTGGGAAATTCCTTTAATTTTTCATCCTAAATTGGAGGATACAAGCTGGAACACACCTATGTTCCCATCACCCCAAACATCAATGACAAGGGCCACATCTATACATCTATCTGGCCCTGGAGTACAGGGCACTTTTATGGCAGGAAAATGATTATTCTGTATGATACTGTAATGGTGGGCACAGGATACATTTCCCAAAACCCACAGAATGTACAAGACAAAGAGTGAACCCTAACGTAAACTATAGTTCTTAGTTAACAATAATGTATTGATGGTGCTCAGGGCAAGCTACCACAGGAGGCATCACTCTGGTATGCAGACTGTTTTGAGCTGAAGATAATAAGGACTCAGAGAACTCAGGAAGAGTATTTGAGTTTCCCCTCCCAAACTGCCTAAAGTATTTAAAACGAAAGATCTGTTTCAGGAAGGAGTTATTATCATGATGGCTGTAAAGATAATGTAGGATAGAGGTTACAATAGGAAAGGCACCAAGCCTCTTTTATCAAAAACTCTGTCTCTCCCTGACCACATTATCTATAGATGACCTTGAAAAGAATTGTCTTCTTGGCCTCTGAAGTCCCAAACCACTACCCACCCCCAACACGTTCCTCGCCTTTAGCTGCAATACTTAAGCGGGCAGCTTAGACAGAGGGACGAGTTGCTCATTTCTGAGTTTCTCCCATGTATACATGTTATTAAACTTGGTATTATTTTCTCCTGCTAACCTGTCTTGTTAATTATTTGGCCAGCCATAAGAACCTTAAGGAAAAGGGCAGAGGGTGATTCTGCCTCTTCCCCCGACAGTATCAATGTTGGTTCCTGAATTATAGCTGATATACCACGCTAATGCAAGATGTTAATAATAATGAAAACCGTCCGTGTGAGCAGGGAGGAGGAGTATATGGAGACTCTGTACTTTCATCTCAATATTTCCGTAAATCTAAAACAGCTCCAAAAACATAACATCTATTAATTGTTTTGTTTACCAATCTGATAGCCACTGGCCATATGTCATTATTGAGCATTTAAAATATGATTAGTCCAAATTGAGATATGTTATGAGTGTAAAATATGCATGGATTTTAAAAAAAATTTGTATGACAAAGTGAATATAGAACATCTCAAAGATAATGTTTATGCTGATTATATATTGAGATCATAATACTTCTTGACATACTGGGTTAAGTAAAATGTATTATTAAGATAAAAATATTAAAGTTACATGACTACTGAGTTGGGAATTGCAAAATGCATCCAATACACACAGACATGAAACTCTGGCTGAGACAAGGGCTTCTAGATTTTGCAACCACCACATAAACTTATGACTTACCACACTGAAACCCACCTCCTCTGACTTGAGACAACGCTACTATTATGGGTTGAGTTGGTCCCCCCAAAATGTAGAAAGATGTACAGAAACATGTATAGTGAACAGAAATGCTACTGATTTTTATGTTGATTTTGTATCCTTTACTGATTTCATTGATTAGATCTTAGTTTTTTGGGAAAAAACGTCATGACGTCATCTGCAAATTGAGACAATTTTAATTTTACTTTTCATATTCTGATGTCTTCTATTTTCTTTTTCTTCCCTGATTGCTCTGGCTAGCACTTCCAGTACTATGTTGAATAGGAGTGGTGAGTGTGAGACCCTGACAATCTGTAAGAACCTGTTTTAGCTGCAAGTCCACCTACCAGTCCATCTCAGGACAGATTTTGTCTTAGTCAATCAAACAAAAATTCACAAAGGCTAATCTCACCTCTCACCTTACCATACCAGGATTGGGCACTCAGACTCATTCAAACTACAGCTTAGTGGTCCCCAGTCCTCAAAGATCCCCTCCGCTCAGTCTTTACATCAAACACACAACTCCAGTTTCCTGTCAACTGCTGGCACACACACATTCTACATTAAGATAGTACCACTTGCCACACAATTCATCCTGGTGGGAGCCATGTTCCACATCCCACTTGCAAGCCTGTGTTCACCTTCTGATGCTGATCTCGGTCCACTTCCGGTGCACGTCTTGGTTCACTTCTGGTGCAGTCACAAGTGCTCCATTGACGGCCTGACTCTGAACCACCAGGAAGTCCAGCATCTAGTCTGCTGAAAAGATGCCAAGACAGCGGCTAACATTTTGAGATCCATAGTCTCCCTACCTATCCCCCTCGTCTGAAGTCTAGCACACTCTTACCCTTAACCTCATGATGACAAGTCAAGGGACTTTGTGGAAACCCTCCAGGTTGGGCAACAGCTGGACCTGGGACTTCTGGGTTGCTGGAATAACCCAAAGCTGATCCCTTGTTGGGTGGAGGAAGTAAGAATTTGGGCTCAGTGTTTCAATGTCTTTGAACAAGTCTAGCCTAATGCTATGTATGCCGATCGAATATATAGTGGTTTTTTTTCTTCTTTGTATGTGTAGATGTATTAGTTCTAGATGTATCATGTTGTCATGTCCTTCCTTGGCACAGCCACGTTAAGTTTCCCTCTAGATATTTACATACAAAGACATAGTGCAACTATGTAACTTCTTTTTGCATTCTCGCAGACAAAATTCCCCTATGAACTATCTATTTACAAACCATAGTTAAGTGTTTCCATACATCCATTTCCTCAGACAAAAATAATATTGGGGCCTGCCCACGTGGCATAGTGGTCAAGTCCCTGTGTTCTGATTTCGTGGCCCAGAGTTCACTGGTTCTGATCCCGGGCACAGGCCTATGCACCACCTGACATTTAATGCACCACTCTTCAAGCCATTCTTGAGGAGTGGTGCATCCCACAGAGAAAAATTAGAGGAGACTTGGCTCAGATGTTAGTTCAGGGGCATTCTTCCCTAAGTGATAATTTGGGTAACAATGTTGATGGAGAAGTAGATAACTGAAAATTCACTCTTGTCTTTGTCAAGTGCATCTGGGTAAAGAGTACCTTGGAATCATAGGACATTAAAACTCAAAAACACTTTTCAAGATCTTCATAATGAAGATGAAGAAAATCTAAAGAGGTTAAACTATTTGACCAAGATTAATTCCTGGAACTAGAGTGAGATCCTCTAATTCTCAGTAGGTACATTGTCATAACATCTCTAGCACTAAATAACCAAGAGAGGGAAGTCTGTTGACTTCCAGGTAGAAAAGGTTCCCCTTCACGTTTTTGTTTTCCCTCTCTTAGATGATTGCTTTGCCCTGACAAAGAATTTATCTGGTGTTTATGCTACACTTCAGAAGAGGAAAATGCTCCTGGCAAACATTATTGTGATTCAGTGTGGCACCAGAGAGCCCAGTCATTTAAAAATGAGAATAGAAAGGATAAGGTAAATAATATTAGAGAAGAAGAGAAAAATCTATTATTTTAGTGGGAAATAACTTATAAAATTTAGAATTTTAAATAGGTTGACTAATGTGAAAAGATACTAGATAACCATATTAAAAATATCTTTATATTAGCAAGAACTATTTTAAACATATAAGTAATTATTCTAATCTTAGGAGAAATAAAATATTTAAAGTAATTGGATTTATGAAACATGATGCCATATGTAGTTATATAATTTATATTTTATGTAAGATAAATGAAGAAGATTATAAAGATATACCAAAGGACATAAAACTCAGAAGAAATGGAGAGATATACTACAATTATGAATGAAAATAATATCCATTTTTCAAGCATCATTCAGATTCACTGTATTTAAAATCAACTTTTAAAATGATACAGTAATTGTTTTATAAACAATAAGATATCCCTTTGCAAAATAAAACACTGGATCATCGACTAACATTATTCACAAGTAAATCACTCCAAATGGATTATAAGGGCTAAAATTAAAAGTAGAAATGCTCAGTGCATAACAGTGGTGGATGACAATACAGGAGAATATCTATGATCATAAAATTAGTTACGTTATTATTAATATATATTCTTAAAGATGTGTTGTTGTCATTTACTAGTGTCCAATTGACCAAAGCAATTTACAAGGCCAAGTCCACACGGAGTCAAAGTGGGACGGTTCTACCAAAACACACAGATGGAGAGAGAGAACTGATGTGTGGGCATTTATGTAAGATATCACAGATAATTTTAGAGAAAAATTAATCTGAGATAATATTCATATTTGTGCATTTGTGCATTTGAATGCCTGAGGATCATTGTACAAAGCCAAGAGATATGTAAAGCCATAAATTAATTTGAGATGTAACGTAAATTTACTTGATACTTTTTGTGTGCGTATGTGTGTGAGGAAGACCAACCTTGAGCTCACATCCATGCTAATCCTCCTCTTTTTGCTGAGGAAGACCGGCTCTGAGCTAGCATCTATTGCCAATCCTCCTCATTTTTTTCCCCAAAGCTCCAGTAGATAGTTGCATGTCATAGTTGCACATGCTTCTGATTGCTGTATGTGGGACGCGGCCTCAGCATGGCCAAACAAGCGGTGCGTCGGTGCACACCCGGCATCCGAACCCGGGCATCCAGTAGCGGAGCACACGCACTTAACCGCTAAGCCAAGGGGCTGGCCCTTTACTTGGTACTTAAAGTCTGCTTGCAAAAATTTGGTAGTTTATTTTTCAGGTGTATGCAAATTCTGGCGAAAAAAATATATATTGATTATTTTCACCTGAACAAGTTGTATTCCTTAACCCTCTTGATGGGTTTCTCTCTGGCCTTAGGAAAATAACGTAGCACTTGGGGGCAAAGATGCAGCCTAATAGCTCCACACTGGAGAACAAGATGGACAGACTCTCCACGGCCACCATTATCTTGCCCTTGGTATAGTGGCAGAAGGGGAGGAAAGTGACCCAGACGCTGCAGAACACCAGAATGCTGAACGTCAGGAACTTGGCTTCATTAAAGGTGTCAGGCAGGTTCCAGACCAGGAAAGCCACAGTGAAGCTGCCCAGGGCCAAGGAGCACAGGTATCCCAGGACACAGTAGAAGGCAGTGACTGAGTCCTTGTTGCACATGATGGTGATGTGACCGTGTTCAGAGTGTGCATCTGTGTCAATGAAGAAGAAGAGGTTCTCAGCCAGATCCAACAGAGACTCAGCTGGATAAAGGAGCAGATGGGAATGATGAAGTTAGGTGTCCCTGACACCAACCACTGCCACATCCTTCTCCCTGGTGCAGTGACCTTGAAGGCCAGAACCACAATAATAGTTATTGCCAAGACAGTGGAAAGAGCCACAGTAAAAACAACTCTAAATGTGATTTGTTGAATAATGTAGGTGGTTGTGTTGGGTCAGCCGATGAAGAGTAAGGAGCAGAGGAAGCAGAGGGTGAGGGAGATGAGCAGCATGTAGCTGAGATTCCAATTCTTGGTCTTGATTACAGGAGTGTCTCGGTGCTTCACAAAGACCCCAGGGACCACTGCTGTGACAACAAAGAAACAAGGAGCTGTGCAAGCCAGAGTCTTCCCTAAAGAATCTTAAAATGCCAGAAATGTCACAACTTTCAGCAGGCTGCGATTTCTCTCATTGTTTGCATACTGGTTTCCTGGACGCCCTATACATTGATCTCTATTTGAAAAGGAAAGGAAAGTCTTGGTGTTTCAGTCAGCCACTCTTCCATACTCCCAAGACAAAAAACAAAATCTCATTGGCATTATAGGGCCCACAGCCCACACCTTATTTGGTTGTGAGACACAAAGTTGCAGAGACTTACGTTAATAATATTCACATTAAACAGTCCCATCCTATGTCGGAATGCTCTTAGCTTCAAGTAAGTGATAATCCACCTCCAAAAGTTCCAATTTTGGGTCCTGTGTTAGTTGGATGTGTCCAAAAACTGTGGGTTTAGGCGCGAATATTTTTGGTGGTGGGGATTTTACAACACACCAGTGACGTACTGGGAAAATGAGGCAGGGAAAGGACGGCAGAGCATCAGGGACATCAAGTGCTTTACCACTGTGTTTACCTAGAGCTCAATCGCTCTGGGGAGCACTGTGAGACAAGAAGAACACATGGGAACAAGTCATCTTAGCTGAGGATGAGGCAGCTGCAACACATACGCAAGCATGTCCATCAGCCATCATTCAAGGACTGCGCCCTGGGCTATGAATTTGTATTTGGCAAACTTTTACTGTGAAGTGACAGAGGACAAACATTTTAGGCTTTGTGGGCCATAAGGTCTCTGCCACAATTACGCAACTCTGACCTTGGAACATGAAGCAGCCATTCATATTGTTGAAAGTGGGCATTCTTTTCTCGTCCTTATTTCTACAAATAATATTAGAACAATGCAATTACCTTAATTACAGCATTTCTTTTTGACTCACTTTTCTATATAAATTCTGTTTCTCGATTTTTCTAACTCGATTTCTGTTTCATAAAAAATGTAGTAAAATTCTTAACTTTCAAAGTAAATTCATTTGATAAAGTGGTTTGAATAGTGTTAAAGCTAAAAATTATTTAGACAAGGATACAGACTTTTGTAATATTCAGACATTCCATTTGGGAAATTTAATGGCGCTAAATTTATTCATTTTCTTTTGCATTTCTCAAACACATTTATAGCCAAAATTAAAACTATACTTCGCATAGCATACAGTAACTACCTACTCAGTACACTTCCTCCATTGTGCCTAGCTATTAGAACCCCAATTTTGAGTGAACTAAGCCAATTGTGACAAATCTAAGCTAATTTTTGCAAGAGTGTGCTCCACCTCACTTGTGGGTTATGCGCCATGGACATAAATCAACGACAATCTGATTGTATGGTCTCTTTCTTGCACTAAATTAAACGTGCATCAAATAGGATGCTATAGCCGATTTGTCCTCTTTCTTTCCCATGTGGATGATGAGCAGTGGCAGACACTTGTAAAAATAAAATCCAACACACTAAGCATATTGCAGCAAAAGTTATATGGATACTGAGTCTTTGTTATCAAAAGGTTGATAGAAAAAATAAAACTTTGCATCTGTCTATTTCTGAAATTCTTGTAACAAATAACAAATGTCATGATTTAAGGCCACTATGAGGTTCTCTATCACTTTCAGCTGAACACATTCTAATTAATGTACTTTGTGCATTACATTTTACTGTTAGAGAGTGAGAAATGAGATTTTAATACTGCATTATCAAACACTTTACTATTCATATGTAGGAAAATCATTACTATTGAAACATTATTTTCTCTTTTATTTATTTATTTATTTATTTATTTATCTTTTGATTGAGGAAGATTAACCCTGATCTATCATCTGTGCCAGTCTTGCCCTATTTTGTATGTGAGTTGTCGCCACAGCATGGCTGCCGAGTGGTGTAAGTCTATGCCTAGGATTTGAACCCATGAACCCAGGCCACCAAAGTGGAGCACGCTGAATTTTAACCACTACACCACAGTGCCGGCCTGTTATATTATTTTAGATCCCCCTAATTCATTAGATATTTTTGCATTCTCATTTAAAATATTTTTTTGCATTATGTAAGTAAACGCAGAAGCAGATTCCACTGGTTGCATATTCATGACATATCTGTCCCCTTCCTACCAGCAGCTCAGTTGTACTTTGACATTCAACTTCTTCCATGAGGCCATGTGATTGAGGGGAGGTTGACAGCTCTAAATCAATTATAGTTGACCCCACTGGGAGGATGTCTTTTTGAGTGACTCTTACAAAGTCCGGGGGAATAGACGCCCACAATTTTTCATCTTTCTGTTCACTTGCTATAGTATAATACTTTAAACAGTGCAGCGTCTGAGACCATAAGGAGCCCAGCCTGTAGACAAAGCTGAGAACCGAAGATGACAGAGCAAATTATGAGAATATCATGTGTGCTTGATTATAGTGTTGAGGTGGTGAATTCTCTAATCCTAGAGCCATTCTATCACTGGCCTTCTTTTGTTAAATTGTTTCACTATTTTTTTGTAAAAAATGATATTTATGATAACATTCATCAAGTAAATAACAAATGGAATAAAACATATTTCCTTCTCCATCTTTATAATGCAACACTGTGCTTTAATTTTCTGGCACAAACAATCATTGTAGTAAAGTAGTCTGGTCTTTTTTATGGGATATAATAAATATTTTTTAAAAGACACATTTAGTTTGTTTTCTTTTTAATTTATAGCCAGATGCGTTCTAACAACAAACATAATTTTTAAGCATGCTCTCCCCTTCAGCCCATTTTTTATTCTGTAATATGTTATTTCATGCATTATTTTACTGGACAGAACATTTAGCAATGTCAAGAGATTACTTTGGTAATAAGTATGTATGAATTGTTTGTTGTTTTGTTTGGTAAGACTGGAATACTGTACTTAAATATGATGGGTTTTTTTTTTCGTTATTTACCTATTCCATCATCATCCATGACAAGTCTTTTATCATCTCATTCCAGCCATATTAGTCTAATTCCAAATGTCTAAATATGCCACATAAAATATGTTAAAAACACTTAATTGAGGTATGACTGACATACAAAAAGATGTACATATTTAATGTATACAACTTAATGTGTTTGGAGATAATATACACCCGTGAAACCATCACTACAATCAAGTCCTTAAACTTACTCATCATCTCCAAATGTTTCCTCCTGTCCTCTTTATTTTTTTAATTTAACTTCCTTTTTTAAAATACTTTTTTTCTTTTGAGGTGGGAGGACAACATAAATCTAGCCTCCTAGTAAATTTTAAGTCTACAATACAATATTGTTAACTGTAGGCCCATGTTGGGCAGTAGGTCTCCAGAACTTATTCATCTTGCATAAACTTTGTTGTTCAAACTTCTATTGCCAAGAATTCCCTATTCATCTCGAAATGACAAATCCCCACATATTTTTAAAAACTCAACAAAACATTAGCTTTCCCTGAAGAATTATCTGATTTATCCAAGTAAGGCTATCTACACTTGTTGACTCTGCTAACCTCTAACTACCTTTACTATGGCACGTTTCAAATTGCCCTGCTATTCTTTTTTCACATGTAACTTACTATGATTTCTTGGAAAGCAAGGCCTTTATCTTATTAAGTTTGCATGCTCAGTTCATTGTTCATATATTCTACTAGAGTAATAATAATATAATATATCTATTCATTTATTGAGTCTTTAGTTGCGGTTTTTGCACACCTACTATGTGTAAGGCATAGTGCTCGTCACCTGGGTGTAAAGATATGAATAGGGGTCATGTCCTAAGACACCCACACTTACTTCCATCATAATTCCATGTGTGTTATTCTGTGATCAAGATGAGTATATGGTGCTACAGAATCTCTAAGTGTTTGCCTAACACAACATGTGGTTTAAGAGCTGTATTCCCTTGAGAAGAGCTGCTTCAGCAGAACCTAACAATGTGAGTATAAAGAAGTCAGATCAAGGTAACTCCCAACATGGAAATGATGTATTGATTACCTAAATGAATGTATTGAATGAGTGAATGAAATAGTTGAAAATAAAGAAGAAATGTGATGCTATTGGTTAATCCCAGACCCTTTACGTTTTATTTGGAGACAAAGAAGCTCTGAGAGAAAGTGATTGTAATTATGTAATTTTGCCAGTTCATACCTGTCTGATTACATATTTCTCTCTCTGGGCACAATACACAGTCAAAGCAGCAGGTAGCTCTCTTCCTGAGGGATTTTCCTGAATCCTGGCTGACAGAACAACCTACACCCATAGGGGGGAGTTTGAAAGAAGAGAATTAGTGATAACACTGAACAATACTATATAATTTGATAATATTTCATGATTTTATAATGTTGAATAATTGATAATATTGTTGAAATTATCTCACAAACTATCCTAAAGGTCACCTCTAAGATGTGACATGCTTGATGCACCCAGGGAAAGCAAAATAAAATCAAAGTCAATCTGCAGAAAACAGTTCCCAACATGAAGACACATAATGATTTAAAATATTTTCCATCTCAATGACTAGGACACTTGATTGTTTTAAGCAAATGGGGCATTTGAACATGAATCATATTTGTTATTGCCAAATGTGATTCTGAATATGATATTCCTGGATTACTTTTTTGAACTATAAGCAGATTTTACCTTAATAATAAATAATATTTAAATTCATACAATACATTTACATGAGAATTGTTTGATTAGTACAAATTGAATTATTGAATTTATTTAGTAATATATTTAATGTCAGGTAGATTCTACACCAAAGACACATGGACAGGCTTGAATGATATAATATCGCATCTTGAGGGATGGCTTACAAGACTGAGTTTTAAAGGGAAATCCGATGAAGAGGAAGAATGTAGTTCCTGGAAGAGCAAAAGTAATCTTTTTTTCTGACGGTGAATTTTCCTACAAGAATGTATAAAGGTGGGATGAAGAGATGGAAATATGAGGAATATTAATAAAATATTGAAATATTAAAAAAGAAACCTCAATGTCAATTCTTTTGATTCTAGTTAAAGAGAATAAAATCTGTTTTCTGGAAGAAAACCAAATGGCCAAAAACAATTTGAATTGTATCTACAAGTCATCAAAAGTCTAGATCTTCAACATCTGTTATATCTTCGAGGCACAATGCATGCAGAGCAATACAGTTGCAAGCAATGAGATTGACACTATTTTAGCTTAAATGGGAATTTAAATCATCAATTTTTTATCAGCTCATCCTGTTAAATTGGTAGCCTCACTATCCTGCCTGTAGTATATAAAGCATTTCAAAATTCAGGAATATCTCCTTAATTAAAAGTGTCCTTTCAATATCTCTAGGAAAGTAAGAAGAATTATATCAATTAATTGGGATTTTGTTATGAGTTAAATAATTTCACCATTCTTTTCATATGTGGTCTCCATCTTGTGATGCAGATGAAGAATTAATCCAAGATTGAGTTTTCTGCAACCTTCTGGAATCCCACAACTCAGTCTATCAGCTCCTCATGTATAATGAAACCTTGACCACGTGGATCCTAGGGAACAAACTCTCTTACTTTCACCTGAAGTCCAAGACCTTTAGGAAAATCATATAGTTCAGAATTTCATGCTGTGACACAGAGTTTCTTTTCTCATCCAGTGACACATGAGCTCCAGTGCTGTTTTGTTTTTTTTGTCATTTGTATTTATTTATTTATATTTTATTGATGTTTTAATAGTTTTTAACATTGTGAAATTTTGAGTTGTACAGTTTTGTTTGTCCATCACCATATATATGCCTCCCTTCACCCCTTGTGCCCACCACCATTGCCCCTGGTAACCAAAATACAATTTTCTCTGTCCATGTGTTGGTTTATAGTCCACATATGAGTGAGCTCATACAGTGTTTGTCTGTCTATTACTGGCTTAGTTCACTTAACATAATACTCTCCAGGCCCATCCATGTTATTGCAAATGGGACGATTTTGTCTTTTTTTATGGCTGAGCAGTATTCCATTGCGTATATATACCACATTTTTGATCCAGTCGTCAGTCGAGGGACACTTAGGTTGCTTCCACATCTTTGCTATGGTGAATAATGCTGCAATGAACATAGGGGTGCATAAGCCTCTTTGGATTGTTGATTTCAGGTGCGTTGGATAGATTCCCAGTAGTGGGATGGCTGGATCATAGGGTATCTCTATTTTTAATACTGTAAGGAATCTCCATACCATTTTCCATAGAGGCTGCACCAGTTTGCATTCCCACCAGCTGTGTATGAGGGTTACTGCTTCTCCACATCCTCTCCAACATTTGTTGTTTTTTGTCTTTGTGATTATAGCCATTCTAACGGGCGTGAGGTGATATCTTAGTGTTGTTTTGATTTGCATTTCCCTGATGATTAGTGATGTTGAACATCTTTTCATGTGCCTATTGGCCATCTGTATACCTTCTTTGGAGAAGTGTCTGTTCATTTCCTCTGCCCATTTTTTGATCAGGTTGTTTGTTTTTTTGTTGTTCAGTTGTGTGAGTTCTTTATATTTTAGGGAGATCAACCCCTTGTCAGATATATGTTTTGCAAATATTCTCTCCCAGCTGGTGGGTTGTATGTTCATCTTGATTCTGGTTTTCTTTTTCTTGTAGAAGCTCTTTAATCTGATAAAGTCCCATTTGTTTATTTTTTCTTTAGTTTCCCTAGTCTGGGTAGGCATGTCATCCAAAAAGATTCCTTTATGACCAATGTCAAATAGTGTGTTGCCTATAATTTCATCTATGAGTTTTATAGTTTCAGGTCTAACCTTCAGGTCTTTGATCCATTTTGAGTTAATTTTTGTGAATGGCGATAACACGTGGCCCACTTTCTTTCTTTTGTGTGTGGCTGTCCAGTTTTCCCAACACCATTTATTGAAGAGACTTTCCTTTCTCCACTGTATGTTCTTAGTTCCTTTGTCGAAAATTAGCTGTCCGTATATGTGTGGTTTTTCTTCTGGGCTTTCAATTCTGTTCCATTGATCTATGTGTCTGTTTTTGTACCTGTACCATGCTGTTTTGATTACTATTGCTTTGTAGTATGTTTTGAAGTCAGGGATTGTGATGCCTCCTGTTTTTTTTTTTTTTTCTTAGATTTCTTTAGTATTCGGGGTCTTTTGCTGCCCCATATGAATTTTAGTATTCTTTTTTCTATATCCATGAAGAATGTCATTGGGATTCTGATTGGGATTGCATTGAATCTGTAGAATGCTTTAGGTAATATAGACATTTTAACTAGTTTTATTCTTCCAATCCACATGCATGGGACATCTTTCCATTTCTTTATGTCATCATCGATTTCTTTCAGTAATGTGTTGTATTTCTCAATTTATAGGTCTTTCACCTCCTTGGTAAGATTTATAACTAGGTATTTTAGTCTTTGTGATGCAATTGTATATGGTATTATCTTTTTGAGTTCTCTTTCTGTTAGTTCGTTATTAGCATACAGAAAGGCAACTGATTTTTGTAGGTTGATTTTGTACCCTGCAACTTTGTTGTAGTTGTTGATTATTTCTAATAGTTTTCCAACGGATTCTTTAGGGTTTTCTACATATAAAATCAGGTCATCTGCAAATAGTGAGAGTTTCACTTCTTTGTTATCTATTTGGATTCCATTTATTCCTTTTTCTTGCCTAATTGCTCTGGCCAAACCCTCCAGTACTATGTTGAACAGGAGTGGTGAGAGTGGGCAGCCATGTCTCATTCCTGTTCTCAGAGGAATGGCTTTCAGTCTTTCCCCATTGAGTATGATGTTGGCTGTGGGTTTGTCATCAATAGCTTTTATTATGTTGAGGTACTTTCTTTCTATTCCCATTTTGTTGAGAGTTTTCATCGTACATGGATGTTGTATCTTGTCAAATGCCTTCTATGCATCTATTGAGATGACCATGTGGTTTTTATTCTTTGTTTTGTTGATGTGATGTATCTCGTTGATTGATTTGCGGATGTTGGACCATCCCTGCGTCCCTGGTATAAATCCCACTTGATCATGGTGTATGATCTTTTTAATGTATTCCTGTATTCAGTGTGCAAATATTTTGTTGAGGATTTTTGCATCTATGTTCATCAGCAATATTGGCCTGTAATTTTCTTTCTTGGAATAGTCTTTGTCTGGCTTTGATATCAGGGTGATGTTGGTCTCGTAGAATGATTTAAGAAGTGTTGCATCTTCCTCTATTTTTTTGGAATGGTTTGAGAAGGATGGGCATTAAATCTTCTTTGAATGTTTGGTAAAATTCACCAGAGAAGCCATCTGGTCCTGGACTTTTATTTTTTGGGAGGTTTTTGATTACTATTTCAATCTCTTTACTTGTGATTGGTCTATTCAGATTCTCTATTTCTTCTTGGTTTACTTTTGGGATCTTGTATGAGTCTAAGAATTTATCCATTTCTTCTAGATGGTCCAATTTGTTGGCATATAATTTCTCATAGTATTCTCTTATAATCCTCTGCATTTCCATGGTATCCATTGTAATTTCTCCTCTTTCGTTTCTAATTTTATTTACTTGAGCCTTTTCCCTTTTTTTCTTAGTAAACCTGGCTAAGGGTTTGTTGATTTTGTTTATCTTCTCAAGGAACCAACTCTTTGATTCATTAATCCTTTCTACTGTTTTTTTTTTTTTGTCTCAATTTCATTTATTTCTGCTCTGATTTTTATTATTTCTCTCCTTCTGCTGACTTTGGGCTTTGTTCTTCTTTTTCTAGTTCTGTTAGGTGTAATTTAAGGTTGCTTATTTGGGCTTTCTCTTGTTTGTTAAGGTTGGCTTGGATCACTATGACTTTCCTTCTCAGGACCTCTTTTGCTGCATCCTATATGTTTTGGTATGGCATATTTTCATTTTCGTTTGTTTCCAGGTAGTTTTTGATTTCTCCTTTAATTTCATCAATGATCCATTGGTTGTTCAGTAGCATGTTGTTTAATCTCCACATTTTTGTCACTTTCCCAGTTTTTATTTTCATGGTTCATTTCCAGTTTCACAGCATTATGGTCTGAAAAGATGCTTGTTATGATTTTAATCTTCTTAAATTTATTGAGGCTTGCTTTGTTTCCCAAAATATGGTCTACCCTTGAGAATGTTCCATGCACACTTGAGGAGAGTGTGCAGTCAGCTGTTTTTGGATAGAGTGCTCTGTATATGTCTAGGTCCATCTTGTCCAGTTTTTCCTTTAAGTCTACTATTTCTTTCTTGACTTTTTGTCTGGATGATCTATCCATTGATGTAAGTGGGGTATTAAGATCCCCTATTATTATCGTGTTGTTGTTAATGTCTCCTTTTAAGTTTGTTAGTAGTTGCTTTATGTAGCTTGGTGCTCCTAGGTTGGGTGCATATACTTTTATAAGTGATATGTCTTCTTGGTGGAGTGTCCCTTTTATCATTATATATTGCCCTTCTTTGTCTCTCTTAACATGTTTTATCTTGAATTCTACTTTTTCTGATATGAGTATGGCAGCACCTGCTTTCTTTTGTTTGCCATTAGCTTGAAGTATCATCTTCCATCCTTTCACTCTGAGGATGTGCTTGTCTTTATAGCTGAGATGTGTTTCCTGGAAGCAGCATATTATTGTGTCTTGCTTTTTAATCCATCCTGCCACTGTATCTTTTGATTGGAGAATTCAATCCATTTACATTTAGGGTAATTATTGATATATAAGGCTTAATGTTGCTGTTTTGTCACTTATTATCCGGTTCTTTTGCATTTCCTTTGTTTCTTGTCCCATTTGTTTCGGACTGCCATTTCAGTTTGGTTGTTCTGTCTTATGACTCTTCTAGTTTTCTCTTTGTTTATCATATGTGATTTTGTTTTGATTATTTGTTTAGTGGTTACTTTGAGGTTCATGTAAAAAATCTTGTGTATGAGATAGTCCATTATCTGATGGCCTCCTATTTTCTTATACTAAGTCAATTCCATCACTTTCCTCTTCCCCTTCTAAGTCATTCTTGTTATACCTTATTCTATCTTGTGTTGTGGGTGTGTGTTTACAGTGATGAGGTTAAATTAATTTTTGGTGAATTCCTTCTTTTGATCTTTGATTTTGGTTTTTAAGTGGTTGTTAACCTATTCCGGTAAAGACCTACTATTTTTCTGAGTTTGTCTACGTATATTTCTCCTTGCTCCAAGCTTTGTATTCCCTTTCTCTTCTTTTTTCAGGCCTGAGGGCCTTCTTGAGTATTTCTTGTAGTGGGGGGTCTCGTGGCCATGAACTCCCTTAGCTTTTGTTTATTTGGGGGACTTACTATTTCTCCATCATATTTGAAGAATATTTTTGCTGGATAGAGTATTCTTGGCTGAAAGTTTTTGTCTTTCAGTATTTTGACTATATCATTCCAGTCTCTCTTAGCCTGTAAAGTTTCTGTTGAGAAATCCACTGAGAGCCTAATGGGAGTTCCTTTGTACGTTATTTTTTGTTCTTATCTAGCTGCCCTTAATATTGTTTCTTTGTCATTGACTTTGGCCAGGCTTACCACTAGGTGTCGTGGAGTGGGCCTTTGCCTGTTGATGTATTTAGGTGATCTGTTGGCTTTGCTTGCTTGTATTTCCTGCTCCTTCCCCAGATTTGGGAAATTCTCAGCTATTATTTCCTTGAATAGGCTCTCTGTTCCTCTTTCCCTCTCTTCTCCCTCAGGAATACCTATAATTCTTATGATACATTTACTAATAGAGTCAGTTGTTTCTCGGAGACTTTCTTCATTTCCTTTTAGTCTTAGTTCATTCTCCTCTTGAATCTGGAGCATATGTGTATTCCTATCCTCTATAATGTTAATTCTTTCCTCCATATTGTCAGCTCTGTTCTTTAAAGATTCCAGATTCTCCTTTATCTCCTCCATTGTGTTCTTCATCTCCATCAGCACTGATTGGTTTTTCTTTATGATTTCAATCTCTTTTGTGAAGAAACTCCTAATGTCATTGAATTGTTTGTCTGTGTTGTCTTGTATTTCATTGAGTGTTTTTATGATAGCTATTTTGAAATCTCTGTCGTTTAGGATATGGATTTCTGTGTCATCATGGTTGGTTTCTGGGTGCTTGTCATTTTGCTTATGGTGTGGTGATTTTACTTATCTTTGAATTGTGGTTCTTGTATTGGCTTTGTTTTTCCTCATCCTGGAAATATCTGGTTGCAATTTCCACCACGTCAATGTGTGGGGGTAAAAGGCTGTGTAATCTGAGCCCCCTACATTCTGCCGTGGCTGTTCCCTGTGATCCACAGGTCGCTTGGTGTGGTCTGGTCTGCTGGGCTGCAGGGTCCTGTTTGCGGGGAGGGGGGCTCTATCTTTTGCCCACTGGGTCCCTGGCATAGGGGGCTTCTCATTCACCCCTCGTTATCCACTCTTTGGGGTGCTTAGATTTTAATGATACCCTATAGCAGTTCTGAGTCCTCTGTGTGGGAGTTTCCCACTGCCTGAGAAAGCCCGAAGAGCTATGGTTTCCCAGCAGAGGGCCACCCCTCCCCCCTCTCTGGGAACCCCGAGGACCGGGATTGCTGATCTGATGGAGATGGAGAGGAGATTTCCTTACCTCTCCCCACTTCCTCGCAGGGCCCAGCATGGTCCACTCTCAGAAGTGTGGCAGTGTGGATCTTTCTGATGTTGCTTTTCACTGTCTAGGATTCTGTTGTTGGTCTGTGACTGTTCTTTTAGTTGTATCTTATCGGGGGAGGAGTTTAAGGGAAAGCTCACTCCGCCATGATGCTGACGTCATTCTCCAGTGCTGTTTTTAAATTGGGTGTTTTTTAGGCATGGGTGGAGCTGAAAGGGAGACTAATTTGGGAAATGAAATGAGCATGGAAATTGGAGGCAGAAAACCCAGATATGAACTGGTGGGGATACTCAGTTGCCCAGCATTTAGATTTTTTCCCCTCTATATTGATCATCCTAGGAATAAGTTCAATTTAGGGAGTGTTTACTCTTCTGCATGCTTAAGGAAGCAGGCATCCTTGTCTGCCCACAGAGAGCACATGGTGATTTGTTTAAACCATTCCTGAAAATTCTATGTCCAGGGAGTGCTGTAGGGCTAAAGCTGAGTTGCACCCAGAGCAATGACGTTTGCTTTAGGAGTTTCCTTGAACTCAAGAAGAGATAAGAAAGAAAGACATCTTGCTTCTTACTACCTTTGAACAAAATATTTTATTAAACGAGAGAGAAGAAATGAAAGCTCCTAGTAAAGAATATTCATGCATTAATCGATATAATTTATATGTAATGTATAACTAATATTTATATAATACATAACTATATATATGGTTATATATACATATAAACAAATATATATTCACAATAAATGCATGTATTTAGATCTGACATGACATTCACTTCCTTGTACCTGAAAGCAAGAGTTTCAAGACACATTATTCATAGATTTTGGATTTATGAAAGTCTAAGTTCCTCTAAGTAGAATTGATAAGGACTTGGGGAAATTAAAACATATTTCAAAGTATTTGGGTTCTCATCTGGAAAAAGGGGATCAAACTCTGCTTCCAAAAGTCATTTTAAATTTCAATGAGGAAATATTTATTTAGCTATCATTAGCATTTCTAGAAAAATGCAGGAAGTTCAAATAAATTGCCTTTCCCCAGAGACATTTAAGATATCATGGGATAGGGCCAGAACTAGAGTTTGCAAATCACTGAATTTTTAAATTCCCTAGGATGAATTTTCATTAAGTCTTATCTTAAAAACTTACCTCTCACAGTGAAAGTTTTTAATTGATTATTTCTAGTTAAAAGAGTTGACACTGTTGCTAATTAGACCCTACAATCATTAGAGATTTACTTGCAACCTGTAAGAAAGAACAAAAATTCATTATGTTCAAGTGACTGCTGATCTGTGACAATGTCACAATCACAATTCTATACCCAAATAAAATAACATTCTGATCCTAAAAAAACAATAATGGTAATCATATTTAAGGGAGAAGTTTTACCTTCTAAGGGAGAAACATGAGCTGGCCTGCATCCATTATGGACACCACTTCTGCTTTCGTAAATAGCATTTCATGGAGGGCTCAGACCACCACATCCACAGCATAATAGATGTAGCAGCTGGATCCAGACATGGTCGTGTCTAATTTGTCCTTTGGCAGAGAATCCAGGGAGGCATAGAGCGGACATTCCAAAATTTTCCACATTCAGTACCTGCAAATGAGCAGTTGAAAATTTCAAGCCATTAGTTGGTAAAGAAAAAGTCTTCTGGGTATTTAGAGGGGCTAACTGTCCATAGAGAGTGTTTAAATCCAGATATCTCAAAGTTCTGGTGTGCAACGGAAAGACATCCATGGTAAGTATCTAAAAAGTGGTGAAGTGGAAAAAAAGAAGCATTCCATTGTGGTGTAGTGATGCACACCTTCCAAGTGGTTAAGTAGTACTTTCCTGCAATGCTCACACTTATTAATATACTTGTGTCACCATACATGGTAAACATATTGGCTTATGAGTCTATGATTCTGGCCATGTAGGTCCAATCTTTTGAAGTGTATGTCCTCTTGGTCACAGGTATCTTAGTCACAGGCAGGCACCGTTCATAGTCACCTCTCATCTAAGTTTCTAGAGGAATGCTCACTTTTTATATCAACTGACACTAAGATTCCCACCCAAGTCCAGCCAAAATGTATCAAAAATGAAGCCCTTCTGAAGACTAAAGATATGTCCTTGGAAGCCATCTGATAGAGACGAAAACTAGTCCTTACCTTTCAGTACAGGATCATAATCTCCATAGGTTAGCTGAATCAAAAGAGAAAAAAATGTTCCATATTGAGTCTCTGGAAGCAAAATAAACAGAATTTCAGAAAAATTCATATGACCAGGTAGCTAAACTTATATTCTTGGTGCTAACATTGTGAATATGAAGCAATATTATCTGATGGTAGGGGAAGCTCGGCTTTGAAGCCAGACTGCCTGGGTTCAAATTCTGACTCTAATATGACGAATTTAACGATCTTGAGAAGGTTATATAACCTCTATCCATCTTAGTTTCTATGTCTCTAAAGATTCCCATAAAAATGATACCTTTTCATTTATTTTATTAGGATTAATTTTGTGACTAATTTGTAAAGCAGTTGACGAATGTAAAATCCTTTTAAGTACATATTTACATACAAAATTTTACTAACTATAAGATAAATAACTAAGGTGTGGTTATTTGAGAATATCTAGCTTCCATTCCTTTGAGAGAATTTGGGCAACCGCATTTCCAGAAGCTACTGTGGTCTGCTTTAGCCAATGATGTTAGCCTCTGGCTCCTTCATCTCTTCTCAGCTTCACATACCAAAATAATGTGTCCACCATATCAAGAACTATCTGTGGTAGGTATTTTCCTATTAGGGAGACATGAAAACCCACTTTCTTCTTTTCCGCTGACTGGCCAAAGAATTTCACCAAGGAGGAAAACTTCTGTCCTTCCAGATCCATCCCCCCACCATGCTCATACCTGTGGTATTTGTAGAGCTCCAGCAGCGTCCCTATCTGAGCAGAGAATGCTGGTGTGCTTACTGCAGTGACAGCCACAATCTTGCTCTGTGCCTGGCAGGTGTAATTAGGGATCTTCCGGCCCCCTCCTAATGATCACCTCATGGTGCTCTCCAACGTGCTGACTTCATTGTGAAAGGAATTGTAGACATGGAAACCCAGAGACAGGTTGGGGAGCAGCTGGGGACTCCTGTTGATCTCCTTGAAGGCAAAAACAAAGACCAGGACATAACGATAGTTTTTGTAGTTCGACCTGTATCAAGGCAATAGTATTAGAAATAAAGATCAAGTCATGCACTTCAGGAGTAACTCTTGTGGGAAAACAAGGAGGAAAAGCATGTCATTTTGACTCAAGAAACTTTTGCATTCAAGAGCAATTACTGTCTCTTCATGACTTTGGAATCCAAAGCACATGCACAGGTGTTCACAAAGCCTTGGAAGATCCAACACTACTGCTCTGTACTCAAAAGACATAGACCAATGTCCTAAAATGAGTTACTTGGTAAGGTGCTTAAGGGGAAAAGACTAATTTACATATTTGTTTACAAGTCAAGCACTACTTCATGCAGTGACAGCAACGTGAGGTTGGTCATGGCCAAGTGCTGGTATAATAGGATGAAGCAAAAGTTCACGATCCATACAAAGAAACTAGGTAGGACAGGGATGTGCAGAAGAAAAGCTTGGAGGAAGGGCAAATCGAATATAGAATGGTGTCATCAAACCTTTTGCAATATACCTTTCTAAAAGTGCCTGCCTCACAGACTTAGGAAACACATACTGCCAGAAGCAGGGAAACTGCATCATAATAAATAAGGAGATAGTCTTAAGGAGAAAACAAAGAGAAGGGCAATTTATGACTCTATGTTTTTCTAAAAGAGTAAAAACAATTCAGAGTCCAAGGAGCAGTGTAAACTTGCAGCTTTTCATCTATTTCTTTACAGATAAGAAAACCATCATAGGCAGTGAGCTTTAGAGCTTATCTTTGCGTTGATTCTGCTCTTGCACATCTAAGTTCAATCCAATGTTAATTTTCAAACAATTTAATTGAGAAGGTACAACACACTATTCCAGAAGATTGCACAATAGAACATAGGCTTTTGTTGCTCTAATATTAAAATATTTTCACTGTTGAATATAACTTTAAAAAACAAAATGTTGGGATAATGTAATTCTGAGTCACCCAGAGACACTCAGATTGGATTAAAAGAGGACTTGTATTCATTTCCTATTGCTACTCTGAGAATCTACTACAGATTTAGAGGCTTAAAACAACACAAATCTATTATCTTTTACTTTGGTAGGTCAGAAATCTAACATGAGTCTCACTGGTGA
Source organism: Diceros bicornis minor (assembly GCF_020826845.1). Taxonomy (NCBI): domain Eukaryota; kingdom Metazoa; phylum Chordata; class Mammalia; order Perissodactyla; family Rhinocerotidae; genus Diceros; species Diceros bicornis. The sequence goes on from NW_026690866.1 coordinate 3,971,169, forward strand.
AAATCAAGGTGTCACTAGGACTGCATTACTCCTGGAGGCTCTAGGGAAGAGTCCTATTTCCTTGCACATTCTGGCTTCTAGAGTCTGCCCACTTTCCTAGGTAATAGCCTCGTATCACTTCAATCTCTGTTTTCATTGTCATAACTCCTTCTCTGACTCTGACTTCCTTGACTTACCCTTTTACATGTAAGGACCCTTGTGATTATATTGGACCCATCCAGATAATTCAGAATTATCTCCTCATCTCAAGAACATTGACTTTATCACATTTGCAAAGTCTCCTTTCTATGTTAGGTAGCATAGTCACAGATTTGAAGGATTAGGACTTGGTCACCTTTGGGGGCACATTCCACCTACCACAGGACCTAACTACATGTTTTCCAATACTTGAAGCAAAACATAGAAGAGATTAAAGTAGATAGAAATGATATTCCATTTAAATATGAACCAAAACAAAGCATGGTTATCCTTGTTAATATCTGGTAAAATCCGAGTTCAAAGCAAAAACATGTGAAATATCAAAGGTGGTGACCATATGTCATATGTGACACATGTGATGACCATATGTGGTGAAAGGAAGAAAAGATCGACTGCTAACAGTCAATATATATATCCCACCAAAGTAAAATAAAGCTATTAATTATAGACCCATGTACATAAGTACATATATGTACAACCAGATTTGGAGATTTAACACATTCTCTGGTCAGATTAAAGACAATAAAAAATATGCAAAGTTATGGAAGAGTTAACCTTAACAGATATTTACATAAAAATGTAAATAACATTAGTATATTATGAACACCAAAGAATATAAATACATTTGACAATGCACTGGGCCATCAAGTAAGCCTTTGAACATTGAAATTATACACAGTGCATTCTCTGACGACAGTATCATTAGGATAGCAATTAATAAAAGGACATCTATAAAATTCTAATATATATATAATATATTATATACATACTATATATGTATATGTTAAACACTTGATCTTTGATAAGTACTAGGGATATAATGTACACCATGACTATAGTTAACAACACTGTATGATACATATGAAACATGTTAAGAGATAAAACCTATGTTCTCATCACAAGGAAAAAAATATTCTTATCTTTTTTTGCTTTTTCTTTTTATTATATTTATATGAGATGATAGATGCTAACTAAACTTATTGTGGTCATCATTTTACAAAACATATAAGTCAAACCCTTATGCTGTACACCTTAAATTTATACAGTGATGAACGTCAATAACATCTCATTAAAACTGGAAAAAAACACATCTTTTTCAGTGAATACTCCAGATTATTTTAGACCATAAAGGATACTGAGTAAATGCATTTTGAAGAAAAATGAATATCATCTCAATAAAAAGTTCATTTTTGAATAATCTATATATTTTGATGAAACTTGTTCTTAGCACTAACTTCTAGCCAATATATGATTTGCCCAAGGATTCTCTCCCCTCCCACATTATGGGTCAGGAGCAGGATGGCATGTGGGTCACTGCAGTGGGATCTTGGTGTTTTTTGCCTGCAACTTGCATCCTTTAGGCTTTCAGAAATTAATCACTAATGGAGATTATTCCAAGGTAGGTGAAAATAAAAGATGCTTATTTCTGTCTTCTGTTTGGAAGGAAAGTATTCCAGAAGGGAAAAAGAAAGGAAGCCACAAATAATTATTAAAGGAAAAGAAACGAGCTGATGATTCAGCGTTTATGGGAGATTCTCAACACAGCTTTGTTATTCAACTTTCATAACTGTCAGAGGGATTCACACACACACATGAACTTACAGGTAAAATGTGACATCTTTGCTTGGACGAATCACAAAGAAATTTCTGTTGCATTTCTGATTCCTGAGTCAATGTATAGAAGGGGGAAAAGCCACTGACCACCAAGTCCCCTTCCTTGTAGACACTGGGCCTTATATAATCAAAGCCATCATAATAACTCATCATGCACATGGAATGTGGAAATTTCCCAAGGAGGGGCAGAAGAAGCAGAAAGAACATCTCAGCTGACTCACCAGTTTGAGGCAAGGCCTCTAGTCAGTTGTGACTGGGGGAGCAGAGCTGGAAGGAGACCTGCAGTGTAGCCCTCTGCAGGGAAATTTTACTCCTGTGCAGGGTACACGTGTCTAAAAGTGCTCTGCCATTCAAGACTATGGAAAGAAGATCTGTTATTGATCAGAACTAGGGCATTTTCAGAAGCGATATATATTGGCTCATATCTTCCCTCAATGTCACTGTGGATCAGAATTGTTTCTGGTCTCTTCTCTCTGTCACTCCCCCAGTCCAGGCCTAACTGGTCACTGGTCTCAGAAAGGACCTCTGGGGTCCCCCTGGCCCTGGGGCTCTGCACATGGCACTCTCTGCCCTGGTAAGGACAAAGGTGAAAAATCTGTTTGGGTAACATCTTCCACTGCAGGTGTCAGAGATGTCATCAGGGCTGGGGGTCATCAAGTCTCTGGGAACTACCCCATCCTGAGATGATTAGATTTTTTCTTTCCCAGGCAAACCTTCTGTTTCTTGCAATTGACTGAGAGGTGTTGCATCCAGCAAAACACAGTATTAGAAATAGCTGGTATTGCAATCAGCAAAAACAGCCCAGCATGATTCCTGTGATACCCAAGGAGGAGGTCATTGACCATGCCTTGGGTAACCCTCAAGGGTACTTTACAGCCTATATCACCAACCTCACCCTTAGGTCTATTTGACCATTGTCTGAAGAACTGGTCTCATTCCCAGTTCAGGGAATAGATATCCATTTTCCAGTTCATATCAGTTTGACATGAGATAAAGTCTAAAATCACATATATTTACACCTAACCTATTCCTTAGACCTACATCCTATGCCAGGACTCCAGCACTTAGTTACTACATGTTCCAGTATCTTCCATTTAAAGTCAGTCTCTCCTAAACCCAAAGTCTCTCTCAACAGCTCTTTTGCCATTTCTCTGCTAATATTCAAGGCAAACATTTACAAGGATTGTTAATATTCAAATATTCCTCTTCCTCAATTCCCATTCTTTTCAACCCACTTCAATCAGGTCTGTCTGCTGATGTCTCAAGGACATCAGCAGCTTCTATGAGGCCCAAATCAGAGGTCATTTTTTACCCTTATTTTACTTCACCACACAGCATCATTTAACCCGGCTGACTGCTCTATCATTAGGACACTACTTTCTAAGTGTTTTCATTTTTCAAAGTTCTCCATATTGTTCCTACCTCATGTGTAACTCTCTCCTGATCTCCTGTACTGTATCCTCTTTATTTTATTCACCTTTAAATGCTTGATACTTTTTTGCATTGATCTTGTGTTTGCTCCATTTAAGAGTATTTTTATTCCACTTCAAACAATGAATATATTTGCTATATTCTAAAGTTTTGCTCTTTTACCTTCTACTTTTAGATCTAAAATCCACTGTGAATTGATTTTTATGTACGTTGCGAAGTCGGAGTTAAGATTCATTTTTGAATAAACACATCCAACTAGTGGAGCACTACTGATTAAAAAGACTGTCCTCTGTCTACTTCTCTGCAGTGATGTCTTTGACATAAATCAGAGTTCCATATGTCAGCATGTCTGTTTATGGACTCTATGCTCAGTTCCATATTTTGTATCACAATGCCAAGCAGTGTTAATTACTGTAGCTTTATGGTAAGTCTTGATATCTGGCAGTGTATATCCTCCAAAATACTTCTTCCTTAAAGAACACCTTGGCCATTCTTGATCCTATTCATTTCCTTATAAATTTTATCATAAGATTATCAGTTTCTACGTATCATCCTGCCAAGATTTTGATTGAGATTATTTGGAATCTATAAATCAATGAGAGACAATGTCGTTAAATAAGTGATCCTAGCAATGCATGATGTTGGTATTTCTCTCCATTTATTTATATGTTCTTTAATTTCTCAGCAGCATTTTGTACTTTTATTTGGAGAGGCCTTGCACATCTCTCATTAGATTTAATTCTATTTCACAGTAATAAATGTTGTTGATCCAGCCCTTATCATTGTATGACACATGTCTCTAATGTTCTTTATTCTGTAATTTCTATTTGCTTTTCTTTCTGCTTCAGTTTTGGGTATGTTTTATTTTCTGAAATTTTTAGCCTCTCATCTGCTATTAAATTAATAAATCAGTATATATTGGCTCAGCGCTCCCCTCAAAGTCACTATGAATCAGAGTATGATTTTATAAACGCCCCAAGTTTCTTTGAAAGCAACGTGTATTCTCTCATGTTTGGTTATAGAGTACAGGCCCAGTAACTCAAACTAATTTTGTTTTTGAATATAGTATTACATTCAGATTTTTCCCTCAAACTCATTTAGTGATAGAGGTGTATTGAAGTCTTCTACTGCGGGTATAGATCAACAAATTCTTTTTTGTTATTCTGTCATTTTTTCTTTATATATTTGGATGTAACGTAAATAAATACATACAGGATTAGGTCTTTTCTTGTGAATTGTTCCTTTATATAATGCAGCCTTATTTTTTCATAGCAAAGTATTTCAGTGCATTAATAAATGATCAAACATTTCTTCTGATAGACCAGGCACTCTTCCAAATACCTTATGAATATTAACTTAGGGAGTACTAAATATAAACTTAAGAAGTGTGTACTAGTATCATCCCCTCTTTATATATGAGAAAACTGGCATGTCACTTGCCTGAGCTCTCTGGCTAGCAAGTGGTGGAGCCCGGATTTGAGCCCAGTGTCTCTGAGTCGCATAAGTGGTGGACCATCATGGAGACAGTGGTATATTTTCTAGATTCTTCTTTCAGGACTGTCACTCGCTCTTGTAGCTGCAGAAAGTCTTCTAAGGGCTCATCCTGCCAACCTCACCTGGAATTTCCTAGGGCCAAAGGAAAGTGCCACACCTAAGATTATGACCACTTCCAATGGCAGCCCACTTCCAATGACTGGTTCACGGGGGAATACAAAGGCCCAATTCCTTTGCCTCAATTTGAGAAAGCCCTGAAGGGCCACCTCGGCTCCAGAGCTCCCACTGGGATAAACTGTTGTCTCCGTTTTTAACTTATCATAGTTCAATCTCTTCTTCCAATCTCAGATCTCTTCTTTACAGATGTTTACCTCAAGCAAGTAACAAACTTTTTATGCCAAAGTTTATTCATCTGTATAATGAGAACAATGAGAGAACCTACTTCACAGACTTGTATTAAATATTCCATCAGCTACGATATGTAAAGCATTTATGAGACTCCCAGTATACAGGAAACATTATATATTACATCTTTTATTGTGAATTAATTTAAATCCATTGTAGGATTATACTGAGAAAAATGAGCCACACACAAAAAAGAGTAAATATTGTATGATTCTATATGTATGAGTTCCAAGAACAGTCAAAAAATAATCTGTGATAGGAAAAATAATCAGAACAGTGGTTGCATCTAAACTCAGATTGTGGAGAAGGGATGAGGCAGGAGCAAGGATTGACCGAGAAGGGACATGGAGGAACTTTATGGGGTGAGGAGAACGTTCTATATCTTGAAAGGAGTATAGGTTACATAGGTGTATGCATTTGTCAAAATGCATTAAGTTCTACACCTAAGATCTATTTATTGTGCTATATTTAATATATACCTCAATTTAAATCAGATTCATTTTCCTAAGTGAAAGAAGCCAGAGACAAAAAGCCATTTATTGTATATTCCATAGTATGCCATTAGGGGAAAAGCAAAATTGTAGTGAAGGACAACAAATCAATGTTTCCTGGGGCAAAGAGTAAGAAAGGGGGATGACTACAAAAGGGCAGCAGAAAGGAATTTGGGAATGATGGAATTGTCCTATCAAGACTGTTCATGTGTGTATCATGTTTGATCACGACTATGTTGATGGATACACTACTCTATGCATTTACCAAGACCCATAGAACTGTACATCTGTTACGAGAGGTTCGGGGATTCGATCGGAGACGTAAAAGACACTTTCCACTCCAAACAAATGGACTGAAGGTATATTTTATTATATAGAGGATAGTAAAGGCGATAGTCTGCAAACAGATCCAAATAGGTCAAATATTAAGAGGGAAAAAACATCAGCCCAACTGGAAAAGGAAAACACCCACAACGGCTGAAGAGAAATGACACAAATCAACCAGAAAGAGAAACACCAGGTTAACTGAAAAGAGAACACACCAAATCAAATTTCTCCGATCGAATCCCCGAACCTCTCGTAACATAATTGGCGCTGTGAGCAGGATTCGATTAAGGAGATGCCTTTCCTATTCAAACGAAAGGTAACTGAAGCCAAGGTGGAAGAAATTCCAGGATGGGAGGACCCTCCCTTTTGCACTCTGGCTGGGGAGTGGGCTCGCAGGTCAGGGTTATGTGAAGCTTGGGATGCTCGCCTGCGACGATTTGAACCGTTGGATGTGACCAAAGCTTTGCAGACGGTGGAGAGGAAAGCGAAAGATGATGTTTCTTTTTTGGCACGGCGAGGTTGGTGTTTGTTGACTGCTTATCGCCGGGCTATAGAAGATAGGGATAAGATACAGACAGAGAAGGCACTCTCGGAAAAAGAAAATTTAGATTTGCAGTCTCGCTTGGCTATGATTCAATGTCAATATCTTGCACTGGGAGATCAGACTCGAAACTACCAAGCTATAGCAGAAAAGGCTGCTGTAAGAGTTGCCAAATATAAATATAGAAAGAGAAGAGGAAAGGTAAACGAACGAAAAGTTCATATGGCCATAGCATCGGCCGGTCCTAAGTGGGACCCGGACACATGGGATGGTGATATCTGGGATGATGATTCTGAAACTGATTATGAGGAAGAGGAAAAACCGCCCAAACGCACAGAGGCACGTCCTCTTCGCCGCCGGCGGATGGAAATGGATGGTAATCATCCTGTAAGGAAAGATGTGATTGAGGATTTTAACCAAAAAGAAATTTCTGATATTTTAGCCCGGGCTACACAAAAGCCTGGAGAAGCCATTATAACCTGGCTTGTTCGCCTATATGATATGGGTGCTACAGGAATTAATCTGGATGCAGGAGATGCTTTTAAATTTGTAATTTTGTCCAATGATCCAGTAATACGGGGAGCTTTCAGAGACTGGAGCATGAATGCTCACCCCCCAAATGATCGTGGACAAGACACTGATGGTACAACTTTATTGGCTCTTGCAGTAAAAGGAGCTCAAGATAAATACCCCACGGATGATATGTGGCCAGACACTAATAGACCATGGTATACTTTAAAAGATTGTGTCCAAAAGATGAGAGAAGAAACCATGAAACGGGCTGTGTTTCTGGGGTGTGGTGAAGCTTTAAATGAAATGACTTTAAGTGTCCAGGTGCGAAACAAGTTGATAAAAACTGCACCTCCAGCATACAAACAAATAATTACAACCCTTCTCATGAATGAAACTGAAAGCCCTATATCAACACTTGCAGATAAGATTATGCAGCTAGCAGACTTGGGAGACTGGCAGACAACTGAAAATTCTCCAAGAAGAGAAAAAAGAGAAACATTCTTTAAAAAAGATAAAATGACTCGAGGTGATATGTTTTTGGCTCTACTCCAGGCAGGAGTACCTAAAGACCAGATTGATGGAGTTGACACTAGAGAATTATGGAAATTATATAAAGAAAAAGGGCTGAATGTAAAACAAGTGAACAGAAGGGACAGTATAGAGAATGCTTCCAACCCAGCACCTACTGCACCTAGTGCACCACCTCCTCCCTTGGATCCTCTTATTGCTGACTTATGTGATTGAGGGGAAGGCCAAACCTCTGTATCGATTAGTGCCACTATAAGAAAAGATATTAGACCACATGTACCAATTAAAATATTTTAGAAGAATAGATCTACAACTAGTGTGAAGGCACTTGTAGATACAGGGGCGGAGGCCACCCTTATCTATGGGAATCCAACTAAGTTTCAAGGTACATCAATTTTGATAACTGGATTGGGAGGAAAAGAAATCCAGGCAGTTACCACTAATCTTTCTATGCAAATTGGGCAACTACCCCGGCGTACATATCTAGTTATGATTGTACCAATACCAGAATATATAATTGGGATTGATATTCTAAAAGGATTGACATTAAATTTGGCTGATGGACAATACCAATTTGCTATTAGAGCTTTGTCTTTTCATATTAATGCTGTAATTGTGGGATGTTTGCATCATGAAATAGAAATTCCACCTGCCACACAAGTGATCAATCAAAGACAGTATCGCATCCCTGGAGGACAACAAGAAATATCTGAGACCATAAAAGATTATTTGGCTGTAAAAGTCCTTCGCAGAGTAACTACAGCCTGGAATAATCCTATCTGGCCTGTTAAAAAAGGTGATGGGACATGGAGAATGACTGTAGATTACAGAGAGCTAAACAAAGTGACTCCGGCTATTCAAGCGGCCGTCCCTGATTTGATTACTCTTATAGAAAAAGTACAATGTTATCCAGGCACTTGGTATGCAGTCATAGACTTGGCTAATGCCTTTTTCACCATACCTATACCTAAAAGTGTCCAAGAACAGTTTGCTTTCACGTGGCTGGGACAACAATATACCTTTACTAGACTTCCTCAGGGATATGTGCATAGTCCCACTATCTGCCATCGACAGGTTGCTGAAACCTTGGCAAAGGTACCTGCTTCTGATGATGTCCAAATAGTACATTATATAGATGATATTATGATCCAAGGAAATGAAAAAGAAAAAGTACAACAACAGTTAGAAAAAGTAATGGACACACTTGAGGAGGATGGATAGAAAACTAATCCAGCTAAAATTCAGGGCCCGAGTTCAAATGTTAAATTTTTGGGAGTACTTTGGAATAATGGAAAACAAGAAATTTTACCTAAAGCTAGACAAAAGATATTAGATTTTGCAGCACCCCGTAACAAAAAAGAAGCACAAAAAATTTATTGGATTATTCGGATTTTGGAGGGCACATATTCCACATTTAAGTCGGCTCCTTGCACCTTTATATAAAGTTACCAGGAAAAAATATGAATTTGAATGGGGAATACAACATAAAGAAGCTTTTGAAGCAGCCAAGCATGCTACTCAGACTGCTTTAGATCTATGGCCAATTAAACCGGGACCCATTGAGTTACAGGTAGATGTCATTGATCAGTATGCCAGCTGGAGTTTATGGCAAAAACAAGGTGCCCGACGTTATCCCCTGGGATTTTGGAGTCGCAGGCTTCCCTGTTCCAGTGAAAGATATAGTCCTTTTGAAAAACAGTTGTTAGCCTGCTATTGGGCTCTAATAGACTCAGAAAGCCTTACCCTGGGACATGAGGTAATTATGCGACCTCAGATATCCATCATGCAATGGATTCATAGCACGCCTGTCACTCATAAAATTGGACATGCACAAGAATTTAATATCATCAAATGGAAATGGTATATTCAAGACCGGGCCAAACCTGGCCCAAAGGGGTTGTCCCTATTGCATGAACAAGTGTCTCAATATAGCAGTGAGCCAACTGTGTCACCCAAGACTGATATAACAGAATCCCCTGTTAAATGGGGTGTCTCATATGATCAATTGACTGAAGAACAACAAAAACATACCTGGTTTACGGATGGTTCTGCCAAAATAATATCGAGCTCACGGAAATGGAAAGCAGTTGCCTACAACCCATCCACTCAACAAACAATTGTCACCACTGGAGATAATATGAGTAGCCAATATGCTGAACTTTATGCGGTGTATCAGGCACTTCAACAAGAACAGGGGCAACAATGTCATATATACACTGATTCATGGGCAGTGGCACAAGGTTTGGCAACGTGGATGCCACAATGGAAAAAACATAATTGGAAAATTAATGATAAAGAAATATGGGGAAAGAAATTATGAGAAGACATATGGTTATGGTGTCAAAACACAATTGTTACTGTATTTCATGTTGATGCTCACAGTTCTTTAATTTCTGCAGAACGAAAACATAATTCTCATGCTAATCAGCTGGTGCAGATTCGTGCAACGCACAACCCAGGCTTAGCACAATGGGTCCACGAAAAGAGTGGACACTTGGGAGAACAAGCTTCATACAGGTGGGCACAACAAAGGGGAATCCTTGTCACCCATGATGATATTGCCACTACAGTACAACAATGTCAGTTATGCCAACAGTTAAATAAATGGGGAGTTCCACACCCCTACCAAGGTCATATCCAAAAGGGATTATTTCCCGCCCATACATGGCAAATAGATTTTATTGGACCATTGTCAAATTCTTGTAGATATACTTATGCCTGCACTGCTGTTGATACATATTCTGGTTATTTATTGGCTATACCAGCTAAAGTGGCCACCCAACAGAGTGCCATAAAATTATTAGATATAATCAAGTTATATTATAGAACACCAAGGCAAATTCAGAGTGACAACGGTTCCCACTTTACAGGTAAGTTGATTCAAACCTATACCAAGGAAAATTATATAGAATAGATTTATCATATACCTTATTAACCCAAGCTGCAGGCCTCATAGAACAAATGAACAGATTGCTTAAACAACAATTGAGGAAACTTGGTCATGGCTCATTAAAGGGGTGGCACAACCATCTAAGTACTGCTCTAAATGTGTTACGGAAGTGGCAACCGCCACCCATGAGCTTATGACCTTAACCTATTGGCCCCTGACTCAGTCTGCTAAACCGCCTTTCCGTGCCACGGCCGAAGCGGCTGGATTGGATTTATCTACTATTCATTCTATTCAATTGCCCCCTAAGAAGCAGTCTATAGTCCCTACTGGGATAGGGGTACAATTTCCCAAAAATACCTTTGGTTTGTTAAAAGGACGCCCTGGACTGGCAGCAAAAGGTATTGATGTACTGGGAGGAGTCATTGATCCAGATTACCAAGGAGAAATAAAATTTATATTATATAATGGTAGTGACACAGTACTAACTGTAGAGTCTGGGGAACGAGTGGGACAATTATTGGTGCTTCCCCTCATGACTCCAAATGTGTCACAAGGGCAACCTCCAAGTGAATTAACTAAAAGAGAAATGCAAAGATTTGGGTCTACAGATGGATAGAAACCTGGAGCAAAGGTGTGGGTGACACATCCACCCAATGTGGCTCCCCGTGCTGCAGAAGTAGTGGCCCAAGGGCCCACTGCAACACTCATAGTTATGTATCCAGAAAATGAACAGTTATATCATGTTCCTAAAAATTCTGTTTCTTTGCGTGAATAGATACTCCTGCTGTGTTCGCTATGCTGTGCTGCACCTCCATGTCTGCTGCAGACCTATACACAGAGGCATTAGTTGCCTCTGTAAGACAACCTTTGACCCTGCACTGTTAGACCAACTGCTCTACACCCGTGGGACCTATAACCTGGACTATGAATGGCCGAGAAATTTGGTCTCAGAAACAGCAAGCAACTTCGCAATATCAGATAATTTCTCTATTACCCTGCCTTCTGCTACCCTCTGTAAGGGGGGCTGATCTGGACTTCTACCAGCTAGTTTGTTAGGCCTAAGTGTTACCTTATCTAATGTTATCTTTGATACTGTACATGATTTGCAAGATCAAGTTAATAACATTTCATATTCTAAGGGGTTATTTGATTGGTTACCTTGGGGTTTGGGTCCTTTATTGTGAGATAGTTTTATAATTATTATAGTCATTGGATTTTGGATCCTTGGATGTGCCTTATGTACTTGTGTACGAAGTTCATTGTCTGTGCGTATGGTGTCTTATGGTTAATGGAGACGGCCACGGCCGAATATGTCTTGACATGAGTACAGCCATGTTTGGCCGCTCCATTGACCTACAGCCACCAGCACAAAAAGAAATACAAAGCTGCTTTCTGCGTGGTGGGAACTGGCCTTTTCCCGGGAACTGGCCTTTCTCCCGCGGAGAGAGTTGCAAGTTGTAACATTTCAAGGCTCTTGGAGCGTCGTAGCCCAGAATGGACTGGCCATCTGTGCTGGGCTGAGACGATAACCAAAGAGAACAATGCACATACACAACTACTGGGCTGGGACGTTAGCCAGGGGGCTCAGTGCACGTACGCCGCTGATAACCACTTTGTGCACGGGAACACTAAATGCTTGCTCTGCAAACTCTGTAATTGCTTACTCTGAAAATTACTGATGGTATAAAAACTGCTGGAAACTGAGACCTGGTGAGAGTTCCACCTGTGGAAGGGACACCTTGCCCAGGACGTGTGATCCTTGCCCAGCCGCGTCGATTGACAGGGCTCTCCCGGCAGTGGGGCGTGGATGTTGTGAGTAACTGATTTGATGTGAAGCAATTGATTTGATATGAAGTAATTGATTTGATGTGTTCTCTTTTCGGTCAACCTGGTGTTTCTATTTCCGGTTGTTTTGTGTCATTTTCTCTTCAGCCGATGTGGGTGTTTTCCCTTTCCAGTCGGGCTGATGTTTTTTCCCTTCTAATGCTTGACCTATCTAGATCTGTTTGCAGACTATCACTTTTACTATCCTCTATATAATAAAATATACCTTCAGTCCATTTGTTTGGAGTGGAAAGTGTCTTTTATGTCTCTGATTGAATCCCCGAACCTCTCATAACAACATCGCAGAGTGGATATTACTGTAGGTTAAAAAAATTAATCCACTAGGTAGTGAAGGGAACATAAAATGGAAAACAAGCTATAACAAATGAATCTAAATGTTGTGGAAAAAGAATAACACAGCCACAATGAAGGCTATGAAAAGGAAACCAAATTTACTTTGGAAAATTATGTTTTACCAGATCCTGTAAGCCTGTATCAAAAGAAGTGACCAGAAATCATGTACTCTAGTTCATACATAATGTTTCTCAGAATGGTATGGGTTAGCAATTCTGAAACTAGTTTATGCATATACTAGATCTGAAAAACTAAGTAAATATATTGTAGACGATGAGAGCCAGTGTATCACAGTCAAAGAAAGATGTTATAAACAAGGAAAGAGAGAAGGCTACCTCTTATTCCACTCCAACTGAGGCGTTTCGTTGGAATAAGAGCTACCGTTATCAATTACTGCTTTTCACGGATGGATGGGTAGATAAAGAGAGAGAGAGAGAGAGATAATGTGTGTATGTAGAGGATAGTATAGATTCATATCTTTTCAAGGTCTGTCAGCTCAGAATACCTAGAAGAACGACACACCAGTAATAATGAGAATACCTATCAACCACCCAGAAATTGGTTTCTAAGATACTATTCTAAAGAAAAAGGAAGAAGCCAGGGCTCTCTGGAGGAATAGTGGATTCCAGGGCTATGGTAGAGGAAATACAACCTGATCCTGAAATATCACTGAAGGATATTCTAGTGGAAAATAAAGATTCACAAAAAGAAGCCCCTAAATTCTGCTTAAAAATCCCCCATCAGGTCTTCGAATAGCACCGAACTTGTGCATGTGCAGGGAATGAATCTAGGAGACTTAGAAGAGAAAAGCCACTGAAAACTGAATATTGTGCAGAAATTTCTGAGATCACACATGCCAGGAGTTGAAGGTTGGCTTTTGGAGTCATCTGGAGTGGAATGACCTTGATAAAAAAAAAAAAAAAAAGGCCTGGATTTCAATTATGACCCTAGAAATGTCACAGCCTGAGAGTCAGTGCCACACACTAAGAGTAAGATCTACGTTTCGGGAGTCAGTGCAAAACTGAAATAAATATGTCATTTTAGGTTCTCCTTCAGAGGCTCAGCATGATCCATTCGTACTGGAAACCTAATCTTTAGAGGAAGATAACATGATTAAGAGCTTCTACAAGGTATTATTCACAAAATCCAGCACACAATAAAAGATTAATAGACATGCAGAGCAGCTGGAAAATGCTCTCAATTATGAACATATAAATCAGTAGAAGCAGACCCAGAGACAATCCAGATACCGGAGTTAGCAGACAAGGATTTCAAAATAACTATGAATGAAAGAAACATGGACAATTGTAGAAAATGAAAGACAAACTAGAAATCTTTAAAACAACCAAAGGAAAAGGACAAGTTTCCTTCAAAAGAGCAAAAAGAAGTCTGGTAACTTTTCAAAAGAAACTGTGGAAGCAAGAAGACATGAAGGACATCTGACAGCTAAAGGGTTGAATGGGAGGGAAAAAAAAAAAACCCTGTCAATTTAACATTCTTTGACTTAAGAAAAATATTCTTCAAAAATGCAGACAATTTAAAGATATTTTCTAAAGGGGGTTTAAAAAAACAAGCTAAAACAATTAAACAACAGCAAAACTGAAATTCAAGAGACTCTGAAGAGTTTCTGAAGAGTTTTTTCAGGCTGAAGGAAAACAATTACACCCAAAGACACATAATGTTAGGAATGATCATCGGTAGGAAACAAAATGTAAGTTTTTATAATGAATATTGACTTACTAAAACAATCCTGTATACTTTTATAGCTTTTACATAAGTCTAAACATTTTCAAAATAAAATGCGTTTAAAAACACGTTAACTGATACCCGAAAACTAGCGATGATGGAATCCCCTCCAAGGGAATCCTCACTCCACCCCCCCAAGACTAGAGATTATGGAGCCCCAGCAAACGGTGCTCACAATCTGCATCCAACAGCAGACGTGACAGAAGCTCTAGTGAGACACCACCAGTTCCTTCCAAAACTAGAGGCAACCGGAACTCCGATAACATCTGTCATCCACAAACACAAATGCTGGGGTCTGAGCAAGCAAGACGTCCATCCCCTCAAAACTAGAAATTATGAGACTCCAGCAAGAACCCCCTAGTAATTTCCAATTCTAGAAATGACAGCAGCCCCATAAGTCACACACTTATCTGCTCCTCAACACTAGAAAACGGGAAGCCACAGCCCAGTGACGCACCTAGTCTATGCCAACAATTCCGACAAGGGCAGACCCAGAAAGAGAGACTTTTGATCTCCCCCAACACCAGAAGAAAAGAGTTCTATAAAGACCCCTCCAGAGCCCCCTGACTAAAGATAAGTCGAATCTCATGCAATTATCCCAATCCTCTCCCTGAATTAGAGACAATGGCCCTCCATCCAGTGACCGCTCCATGTCACCCTAACACTTGAGAAGTGTGAGCCCCATACAAGCAGTGGTCCTCCAGCGTCCAAACACCAGAGACAACAGGAAACTCACTCTCATACCTCCCAGTTATCCCCAACATCATGAGGACTCCATCAAATGATGGAAGCTTCAGCAAGTGATCTCCCACATTCCTGCAAGATTAGAGATGTGGGAAACCCCAAAAAGCAACTTACAACCCCCTATACACCAAGAAGAAGGGAGCCCCAACAAATACCACACCATTTTAACCAACACAAACCCCAGCTTGCCTCTTTACTCCTCAGACTAGATATGAGTATACCCAGCGAAGAGTAACCCAGTGTCCCTGCCCAGAAAAGAAATGACCAGAGTCTCCCTAGGCAACACACCAGCCTCTCCAATGTAAGTGTCAAACAGATCCTCAGAAAACTCCCTCTCTTCCCATTATCACAAAATAAGTGTCTATAGAAGCATCAGCAAGCAGCACTCAACACAAATGAGAGGAGCACACAATGCAAGTCCCTCAAGTCCCTACCAACAGGAGACAACGGCCCCTGTGGTGATTCCTCCCTAATCTCAAAAACAAGGATCATTCTGGGCCCCAGCTGCCAGCTCGTCAGTGTCCTCTTGCTATGTATATGTCTCTGTCCCCAACTGTAGTGGAGAGATGGAGCCCCATCTAATATCCCCTGCCCTGGGGAATGTTGAGGACCCAGTCTCAGAATAAGGAACACAGCAGTTGTCCTGACAAACCACCAAACACCCCCAAGCTCCCCTTCTACAGAGGTGACAGGAGCCCAGGAAGCAGAATTTCCCCCACCATTTCCTACTCCAGCAAACCCCTCTTATCTGTTGCATATCCTGCTGACCTTCAGAATATCCTTTACTGCTAAAAGAGTCACTAGGAGCCAAGGAAGGCTGGAGCTGGGGGAGAGGCTGAGAAGGATAGTGAGGGGAGAGGAGCAAGAGCAAAGGGAAAGATGAGACTTTCCATGTTGTCCCAAACACAGCCATGAATTCCAGAGGGCCCAAATAGCTCCAATCAAACCAGGTTCTCAGGGGTGAGCTGGAGCAGAAGAAAAGGAATTCTGGGCTGATGAGGAGAGGTCGCCTGGAGGAAAGGTGGGTGTGTAGGCTAGCAGCCAAGATAGCCACCAATGCTAATTTCCACCTGTATTTAGGCCCTGTACAGTCTCCTCTCACAACCGATTAGCCGTGAATTGTCATGAACCCAAATGATCAATACAGTGCTGCAGAAGTGACAGTGTCTCACATCTGAGGCTACATCATAAAACACACTGAAGCTTCCTCCTTGGTCTCATAGATTTCTCCCTCTCTAGGGGAAGCCATCCACAATGCCATGAGGACGCTCAAGTAGCCCTGTGGAGAGGTCCATGTGGAGAGGAACCAACTTGTCAGCACCAAGTGCTCACCATTCAGTGAGCCACCTGGGAAGCTCTTCCAGCCTCAGTCAAATTTTGAACTTTAATGACTATGTATGCTAGCATGTTTAGGAGTTAAGTATACTGCTGTCTGCAATCTACTTGAAAAGGCATTAAACAGAGATGGATTCTTGGGTGATAAATGGATGGAGGTGGCAAAGTAAATATAGTAAATTGTAACTGATGGAATGTAGGCGTGGGCTGTCTTCATTAAGGCTGCCATAGGAAAGTACCACCGACCGGGTGGCTTAAACAGCAGAAACTTTCTTTCTCATAATTCTGGAGGCTGAAAGTCCAAGATCAAGGTGCCTGCAGGATTGGTATCTCCTGAGTCCTCTCTCGTTGTCTTCTAGATGACCATCCTCTTGCTGCCTCTTCACGTGGTCATCCCTCTGTGCATGCGTGCCCCTGGCGTCTCTTAGTCTATATGTCCTAATCTCCTCTTATAAGGACAGCGATCAGATTGGATTAGTGTCCACCGTAATGGCCCTATTTTATCTCAGTTACTTTCTTTTAAGTCACAGCATCCAAATAAAGTCACAATAAGAGGTACTAGGGATTAGCGGTTCAACACATGACTGTTGAGGGGACAGAATTCTGTCCATAACTTGACTGTTCAACTCTTTCAAATTATCTCCATGCCTGAACATTTTTCCTAATAAAGTGGGTGCAGGTGATGTTCTAAGACAGGAAAGAAAAAATGAATTGTTAACAAAAAAATTATGTTGGAACCCCCAGTTGTTCTGTGGAATAGGGATTATCATCGATTTAATATAAATATTAAAGCTGTGAAAGTCCTAGAAAAAACCAAGGGATAAGTATTTTATATAGAATCTCAGAGAAAAGATGGTCTTTTAAAAGTATAACATAAAACAAGAAACGAAGTTAACATGTTTGATTTCCTTTAAAAAATCTGCTTGGCAGTCATTGCATGGCAGCACCGACTAGAGGCAAAGACCAAAAAAAAAGAAAAGAGGAGAATGTTGGCAACTCATCACAAAAATCTAATTTATTAACATTAAGGAACACTTACCAACCAAAAAACGAACAAGAATCCGTTGGAGAAATGGACCAATTACGAACAACATTTCACAGGAAACACAGAATGCTCTCAGTATAAGAGATGATTCTCAACTTCACACATCAAAGGAAAAATACGAAGTAAAACACCAAGATTCTTGTTTTTATTTATCAGCTTAGGAACATTTACTGTTTGTTTAATATGTTGATCTATTAGGATGTAGAGAAAGTGGCACTCTCATACCACAGTGAAGAGGGGGTGAATTTGAACAACCTCCGCCCCCGGACACGAGGACCTTGACAGTCAGAGATAGCCCAGCTGAGCCCAGGACTTTGCGGGAAAGAGCCGAACTGTGGCAGTGAACTCGGAGAAAGCTGAAACCAGACGGAGAGAGACGAACCCAAACCGCTGAGCCGAGGAGCGGAGGGGAGGGGTGGAGGGAGCCGAGGCGGGAGGAAAGAGCTGAAGAGAAACGGAAAGAGCTGAAGATGTGAAGACACAACGGAGGCCAGGTGGAAGGGCCCTAAGCCTGGTTGGAGGAACCAAGCCCAGCCGAAAAGCGGCGAGAGGTGGCGGAGAGAGCCGAGCCCAGGGGCCGCTGGGAAGAGCTGAGATGTCGTGGGCGGCGGAGAGAGGACAGGCTGGCGGCGCCGCAGAAGGAAGCGGAGGCGAGGAGGGTGGAGAATGAAGGCGACCGCGCTGGATTGGGCCATGGACGTGGAGCGTGGAGCCCGGAGCCTCCCCCGAGCCCGAGCTGCCCCGAGCGCCCTGCCGGAGAGTCGTCGACCCGGTCCCCGCTGCCCTCCTCCCCGCTCCTCTGGCCCCGCCGCTGCCCACGGCACGGGGCAGTCTGGCCGGACAGCGGCGTGTCCTCCGCCCACGACGAGGACGCGCGTGTCCCCACGGCTGCATCCTCCGGACGTGATGGCTGCGTGGAGTCTGGCACCGATGTCCACTGTGGGGACTGACCCTGGGGGTGCAGAGTCTGACCCGCGCTGAGCCTGCGGACCCAGCCCGTGGGGAAGGCCGTTGGGGGGCAGTGACCAAGGCGGCTGACCTGAGGTCTGGGAAGAGGCCTCCATGCTAGACTGAGTCTGGAATGCGAACTGTGGGCCCCTCCTGACCATCTCCCCGCGTCCAACACCAGTGCGAGGCTCTCATTCAGGGATCTTGATTGTGTCCAGCAGAGGATTGTTAGAGTAATCGCTCATGGAGCCTCTGGGAGGACAGGGATGGGCTGGAGCCCCGCTGAGGCTGCTTCTATTAGCTGTTGTCCAAATCCATCGTAATCAGAGCGTTGCTCCCACCTCCTGGTTCAGAGTCTGTGTGGGTGCTTCTGATCCACAGAACTGTTACACTGGTTGCAGTGCAGAGGCTGCAAATGGATATATCTGGCATTTTCTGCTTTTAAATCAGGAACCTGGTGTCGTCTCCCCCCAGGATCACAAAGTGAGGGAAGCCAACAAACCTAGGATAAAGGGTTCAGTGGCTGAGAAACCAAGAAGGATGACAGAGGTCTACTAGGAGGCCCTGTACTTGAAGTTTTTTAAGAGGAATCACTGGAGACCACATGTGTCATCAACCTTGGGAATTTCCACTCTAATTGTTTATGTTAAAGTTGCAGCTGGAAAGCATGTATTAGACTTGGCAGTCTTCAGCGAGGTGGCCACTACTGGTCCCAAGCTGTGCCTTTTAGAGCCCTTGCTAAAGGCTCCACCAGTGTTTACATTGAGGAGACCTGGTGCCTAAGCAGACCTGAGCTGACTGGATGGCAGTGAATACGAAGGGTGATGGGAGACATTGATGTTGGGCCACTGAACGTGCGAGTGGGACCAGCAAATGTGGACCAGAGCAACCCATATATCGTCATCTGATGAATGTATAAACACAATGTGATCTGTATCTCTGTACATTGTATGTTCTTCAGCCATAAAGATATGAAGGACACGTGCAACACCCTGGATGCACCTTGAAGACCATCTGCTAATTGAAAGTATCTAGTCAAAGAAGACCACTTATTATATGATTCCATTTACATGGAATGTCAAATATGGGCAAATGTGCACAGACAGGAAGTAAATTTGTGGTTGTTTAAGGTTGGAGGTGGGAGAAGGAAGTGCATGGGTAATACTCAATTATTTCTATTTGGTTCTTTTTACAATTTCTATTTATTGATATTCTCTGTGAATTGAGACATCATTCTCTTTATTTTCGTTGGTCCTTTGTCCCTACTTTCCATTAGTCCTTTGAGCATATATAAGAGAGTTGTTTTAAAGTCTTTGTCTCATGAGTCCAATGCCTTGGCATCCTCAGGAAAAACTTATGTCAGTTTCCATTTTATACATATGAACCGGCTATACTTTCCTCCAGCTTCATATCATTTGTAATTTTGTAGTGGTAACTGGACATTTTGTGTATTAGAATGTGGTCGTTGTGAGAATCAGATTCTTCTCTCTCTCCAGGTTTTGCTGTTGTGGCTTTTTATGAGCTGCAATTATCCCTTTGTTTAGTGACTTTTCAAACTATTTTTGCAAAGACTATGTTCCTTGATGTGTGTGGTCACTGAAATCTCTTTTCAATTGTCTTAACAATCAGCAAGTGACCTGACAGAGATTTCTTTAAATGCAAGGATCCAAAAGAACACATTTTAACAAAAGAAAAACTTAAAATATCTCCAGTCTTTTTTTTTTTTGTGAGGAAGATCAGCCCTGAGCTAATATCCATTGCCAATCCTCCTCTATTTTTTTTTTTTTGGTGAGGAAGACTGACCCTGGGCTAACATCCATGCCCATCTTCCTCTACTTTATACGAGATGACATCACAGCATGGCTTGACAAGCGATGCATTGGTGTGCGCCCGGGATCCGAACCTGCGAACCCTGAGCAACCAAAGCAGAGCGTGTGCACTTAACTGCTTGTGCCACTGGGCCGGCCTCAAAACATCTCCAGTCTTTGCAGTTGGGCCCCCTGTAACTCTTCCTTAGACTTTACCCCCTACCTGCATGGAGACCACAGATCTGCCAGAGGTGCAAGCCCAGGTCTTCTCAGTTCTTTTCTGAGCACCCGTCCATCCTGGGCATGCACATTGCACTCTGGCTTCCCTCGTAGATGCAGTGGCCATTCTAAGCCTTGATTTCCCAATAAACTTCCTACTCAGATGCCTCCTTTCCAGATTTTTATGTATCTCTCCTGCCCCAGCCATCATCCCTCACCAAGACATCTACCAGTAGCATAGACCTTTAAATCTTTCATCAGACAATGACACCACCTGGAAAGTCCCTCCTGCCTGAGGGGGAGAAATAACTGTCACCTTCTGCGCTGGTCCCTCAGGGACCCAAAAGACAGATAACTACCACACAGTCACACAATCACCCTATTTGAAGAAGCAGGTTAGTATTTGTCATCTGTCATGAGGGAGCCATGCAAGGAATCTTGGCTCCCATCCTCTCATATCCTCCTCTGTACCAGGGTATGGCAGCAGGTAGGCATTAACCAAAATCACCACAGTGCTTTCTTACCCAAATTCAGCCATGTTTTCCTTCATTAATCACTCCTCTGGATGCTGTAAGTTTTTTATTATAATTCAGAGTTCTGAAACACTTGATTCTGTCAGTTTTGTCCAAATGAGCGGTTGCTTCAGTGGAGAGAATGATTCTGTGAGCACGTTAATTTGCCTTTGTTGTTAACGGAACTGGGGAAATGTTTTGATATGTCACTTTGTCCTTATTCTCCTTCATGTTTGTTTTGTTTGGTGGTTGCTTCTCAACAATTCTTCTTTCATTTCGTAGACTTTCTCTTCCATATGAATTTAAGAATCACCATCACGATTTCAAAAAAAGTTATTTTTAAGTTTATTATGTTGAATCAAGTACTTTTGAGGAAAACAACTCCTCCAATATTGTTGTTGAAAACAACTCCTCTGATATTGTTACCATTCATATCTGCCTGAGCCAGCTCCCAAACTCAACTTGAGGGTAGAGGATGTAGTCGGTTGAATAACGTCTCCCAAAGATTCAAGTTCACCCAGAACCTCAGAATATGACTTTATTTGCAAACAGGGTCTTTGCAGATGTGATTAAAGATCCGCAGATGAACTCATCCTGGATTTAGGGTGGGCCCTCAATTCAATGACTGGTGTCCTAATAAAAGGACAGGACACAGAGACATGGAGGGAAGAAGATCACGTGAAAAACGTAGGTATAGTTTGGAGATCTGCTGCCACAAGACAGGGAAGCAGGTACCACCAGGAGCTGGAAGAAGTGAAGGAGGATTCTCTGCTGTTGATAAACTGAATCAATTGTAGGGCTCCCCTTTGTTCTCACTCAAACCACCAAATCCTAATCGTACCTTGTCTTAAAAATTCTGATTATCACGTGGTTTATCATATGGATGTCCTGAAGATCATGGACCACGCCCGATGTCATCATTTAAATTTCTCATGTCCTCAATTATCACATATGAACACCTTCGTTTTTCAATGTAACTCATAGAAATCATGGTCTACATCTAAGAATTCGTCAGGAATAAATTAAAGGTATGGGAAAGAAAACCCAACTAAAGTTAACTTAAAATAATTTAACAGAATATAAGAGGGAAGAAAACATCCAGTGAGGGAAGAAATCAGCTCATGGTAACGAGACTTAAGGAGTGGATTGTGTCCAGGCACTGAGATGCAGCATACAAATGAGGGGACAGGTCTTGTCCTGACCGTCCGCCAAGCCCACCCCTACTCTGCTGTCCTCCCAGGTGGCCTCAGACCCTGTCAGTGGCTCCTACACTGTGACCTCTCTCAGCTCCACTCCCCAGAACTCCAGGTCTGGCAGGTAAGAACCCCATGTATATCCAGCTCTACCTCCTGTTAGATGAAGGGTCCTGTGCCTGGATCCTATTGGACCAGAGAGGGCCATTTGACACCCCCTGTCCTAGGACATCAGGGGGTTTGGAATATGCAGATTAGCTCACACTGAGGAATTAGAACAGCCTAATCCTAGAGAGGAGTCAGCCCCACACCAATGTTGTGGGCTCCAGGAGGGAGCCATCGTTGTGTCAAATCCAGAGGCCATTGTCAGGAGGCACAAGGCACAGCTGTCCACCTCCACTCACTCTCTGCCCTTCTGTTTCTCAATCACTATGAACTTCTGAAATAGGCTTCCTTCCCCATGGCTGCTAAGACTGCTCTATCAAAGCTCTTCAAGAAAGTCCAGAAAATTCCAGATCCTTCCAAAATCACATCAGTCCTTTTCCATCCTGACCCAGTAAAAGAGTCCTACCGTCTGACTTCTGTAACTTGACCCTTTTTGCCACCAAATATTGTTCACCACATGTTTATTGAATAAATATGGTGTGACCTACTCTGTGAGCAGGTGGACAAGTATCGTTGACTCAGGACCTAGTGTCAAGGTGAAGGCAGCAAGCCTGCTGCCAAGATTCACTCAGTGCAAAATGCTCCCAAACAACATTTTCCTTGTTAAGAATCTAAGGTGAACTCTATTTTAAAAAATCACCGAGGTTATTTTAGGTAACAGATAAGGCTGTAACAGGTAGACTAAGGGCTAGTTAAATTATATGAAAATGGCTTGTATTTGAGTTAGCATTTGGCAAAGATAAAGATACAACTTATGTTAGAATGAGATATAAAAGCAAGCTTAGTAAAGTAAGACTTTTATGGAATCAAATTAATTTAACATTAAACAACGTTAAAGCTCGTTACAATAGGTATCATCTTTTCCTGATTGCAAGTATTCTAAAAAAATATAATTAAAAATACTAAATGATCCCTTAGGCCAAATTACCTTTAATATACACGTGAATAAGAATCATGGTAAGCAGAAATTGCAGTATACAAGGACAAGTAAAGATCTTCTTTCCCTGTCACATGAAACCCGATCTTTCACCCACACAACTGTCGACTCTTCACATTTATGTCTCTCAAAAGAGTTTAATAAAGTACAATTATAAAATGACAAAGCATCACGGTCCAGAGCAAGAAGAGAGGTTGATATTAAATGAGGCGAGTGAAACTGGGGACTGTTCATGGGGAACCACTTCCCCAGGGTCACAATTCTTGGCTTCTTCAGCATGACCTTCTCCTATTTTCCATCAGGTCCCAGAACATCGTTCCTGGCTCCTTGCTCTCTCTGCCTCCCTGTCAAACCTGTCTGCCCTCAGGGCCTCAGTCAGTCTTTCCTTTGCTTTTTTCACTTTCTGACTCTGTCTCCAGATGTCTACATAAGTTACGGGCTGTCTGTAGAGTGGTTGGGGGAGACTGGGACCCACTCCTGGGATCACCTCTGCCCTGTCTGAAGACTGTGTGGCACTGGGGTTGAGGCTGGGGTTTAGAGACCCAGCACCAACACAGCCCAGGCATTCACCTGGACCACATGGTGCAATTATATTTAAGGTATTTGTGATATAGAAAGTACTTAAAATTTCTCCTTCACTGCAGCAGGCCTGGAGTCCCTGCAGTTTCCTGTATGCACAGACTTACTGAGGGTTCTGCAAGGTCTCCTTCCGTTGACTGTACTGACCTCATTGCCAGGGTGGGAAGTTATTCTTCTAACTGGTCTCTTGAAAATGCAGTTGGTGAGTCTTATAGGAAGTGCAGACCTTTCACGATGTCTCCACTTGCTCTTGGCTAAATGGACCTGTCTTTTCTTCTCTGAAGTCTGTGGCATCATATTTCTTTTGAGCTCACCATTTCAAAACAAAATGATATGTGAAATCTGAATAAAATGGGGGATGCAGACTTCCAGCCATGGAGAATGTTCTCACCTCATTTGGATTTTCCATCCTCCTGTATCCTGTAGAAATATCTCTCAAACTGCATCACGATCATCTGGAGGGTTGTTAAAACACAGATTGTTCGACCTCCACTCAAGGAGCCCTGGGGAGGTCTAAGAATTTGCACTTCTCATTGTTCCCTGATGATGCTGATGCTGCTGGCACAGGCACCACACACTGAGAACTTATCCTGGGACATCAAGCTGATATGAGTCAAGGGCAGCGAGGACTATGAAAACTATATGGTCGTGTGCCCAGAGCATACTAATTTAGTGCCTCATCTCTAATGAAATCACATTCCTCTCCGCAATTTGATGCTCACTTCACTTGCACACCTAAGTCCCATCTTCACTCAAATATTCTCCTGTTCATAAGTAAATAACTCACACATGCCATATTCCCATCACACAGTCCTATCCACTGTAAATAACCATTTTTCCTACCCTGTCTCTTCCTCTCTCCTCCTACTCCTCCCTGTTAATCCGGGGTCCACCATCTGACTTAACAGAATTGATGCTTCTTAGAAGTCAATCCTGCTCTCACATTGGTTCCACTTCCACATCCTCTTCTAGGCCATCCCATCCATTTCCCTGGCTTCAAATACCAGTAATGAACTAGAAATGCCCGTAGAGTCAGCACAGATGTGGCTTCAACCCTGAGACCCAAATACCCATCTGCCCACTCACCACATCAGTGATAACTCGATGACTCAGCTTGCAGTTAGCAGGTCCCAAGTTGAACAAACCAGTTCTCCAAATAATCACCCATATGTCGTGGTCCCCTAATCTCACTTGTTGGTACTGATATCCTGTCTACACCTGAGTGTCATTCTGGACATCCTGCCACTCCACACTTTTACATCAATCAACCATCCGTCCTCCCTCCTGAATCCACCTAAAAATTCTCCACTTTTGAATAATTCTTGAGCTCCTTTCAGATTTCCTACAAAATGCCATTTCCACAGAGTGGCATTTCCTGATCCAGCCATCAAAATTAATGTCACATTGTTTCTGTTAATTTTTAAAATTTTTAATTGTACCTGTATTATCATCTATTTCTCTCATAGTGTTTTTCTCACTAAATTGGATACTCCATGAAGTGAAGACTAACGTGGACTGTAATGTTTTACACTGCCGTATTCACTCATTGTTGTGCCCTTAGAAGGTACTCAATATATTTATTGAAAGAAATTATTCAAACTCCAAAAAATACTTTCTAAAATTTTCAAATAAATTCACTCGACTGAAGTTATACAAGGATATAAGCTGTTTTGTGGTATACTGCAATAAATTATCACTAATATTGCAAATCCTTTCTGTCTGTAATTCATTTTAAGACTCTAGCCACAATAATCTATTTGAAATGTAAACTTAATCAGTACACCTTTCCTTTATAATCTCTCATTTCTGTCTTCAGATACTCTTTTTTTCTGTGTGTGTGAGGAAGATCGGCCCTGAGCTAACATCTGCCAATTCTCGCTTTTTTTTTTTTTTTGTTGCGGAAGACTGGCCCTGGGCTAACATCCATGTCCACCTTCCTCTACTTCATATGAGATGCCGCCACAGCATGGCTTTACAAGAGGTGCGTTGGTGCACCCCGGGATCCGAACCGGCGAACCCTGGGCTGCCTCAGCAGAGCGCACGCACTTTATTGTTTGCACCATCAGGCCAGCCCCTCAGATACATTTTAACAGTGAAGTCACAAATCTTGTTTCATCCCTGTTGTCCTGCCATAATGCTTAATACCATCCCTTTCATTCTGCAACATGTCCCAGTTTGGAGGGAAAGTTATTTGATCCTCCCATTTATAGAGCACCTATTATAAGCCAAGTTATGTACTAAAACCCATGATCCAGAATTTAACTTAAAAAGTCACTGCCCCTGTTTATTTTAACCTTGGTGAAAGGGATGAGTTAATAAAGAGACTAATGAATGTGTAATATAGTGTTAGGTACAATTAGATCTTGTAATAAACAGTAAGGGCTACACAGAGATACAGAGACGGAGGGAGGGATGGAGGAAGAGCAGTAAGGAGGGATAATGGGAAAGAAATTACCTACAATTATTTCATTTATTTATTTATTTTGTGAGGAAGATCAGCCCTGAGCTAACATCCATGTCAATCCTCCTCTTTTTTTTGCTGAGGAAGACTTGCCCTGGGCTGTCATCTGTGCCCATCTTCCTCAACTTTATATGGGCTCCAGCCACAGCTTTGCCTGACAAGTGGTGCCTTAGTGCGTGCCCAGGATCTGAACCCAGGCCGCCAGCAGAGGAGCGTGTGCACTTAACCGCTACGGCATGGGGTCACCCACCTACAATTATTGATGATGAAGAGATTAGGGAAGGACTAACTGATGAGGTGATATTTGAGCACAGAACAGAATATTTTTTAAAAAAGACCAATCACATTGTGGGTAAAAAATTTTCCAGAGATGGGAACAATGTGAAAGGTGCAGGGCTGAATACTAATTCCACTTCCCAGTGATTTTGTTGGTTAAAAACAAAACAAAACAAATGTCTGGCCTATTAACCCAAGAAAGCTCCCTCTACAGAAAAGTACAATACCTTGAACGTTACCTAACAAACATTAACATCTAAGAAACAACATTCAGTAAGGTTTGTTCTTGTTTTAAGAGCTACGGCCTGCTCACTTAAAGAGGTTTCACAGAAGGACAAAGTGTAGAAATGGACATTCTTGCCGTCCATATGGATTCCACGCTCACCAGAATAGGCTGGCTTGGAAAACAGAACAATGCAGGTTCCTCCATGGCTGCAGAGTTGTCCTGCTGACCCCACTGCTGATGTGCAGACAGCCTGTGGATTGCTGGAAAATGCATGGAATTCTGCCTCTGATTCCCCTTTTATGGAGGAAGGGAGTGGATAATCCAATCAATGGATGATCCAGAGGAGACATCCTGTCTCTTATCAATGGGATTTGAGAGATTCCTAACGCTTTATACCTATCCACAAAAATGTTGGATTATTGACACTGTCAGATACTGTTGGTAGATGAAAAAAATTAATACAATTGTGTAGGGAGATGGTATTTGCAGTTTCTATCAATATTTTAATGTTTCCTTTTTTTTCCACTATGGATACCTTCTGTAAAATTAGAAATGGAAGTTTATATGTACAAAATGTCCATACAACTTATGTTTTAATAGGAAAAAATAGAGACTGTGTAAACGTTTATCAATAAAAGAATGTCCAAAATTTTTATTAACAAGTCTCTAGAACATAGCACACAGCCATTAAAATGAAATTAGTATTTTGTGCATTAACATCTCAAGTAATTACCAGTAAACTTGTAATTATTTCAACCGTCTTACTCTTTCCCTTCCCTTTGACCTGAATAATTAATGTTCCTTTACTCTCTTTACTTCACTGATGTTGATTTAACTCTTTTATTATTCCATTAATTTCTCTATAAACTTATTAGTTGAAATCATATAGAAATCTTTGTTTAATTGCACTAATGGTTAAATCCTGAATCCGTAATACAGTCTAATATGAATAATTACTTTTACCATCTCCCCCAAATGCTAATACCTTCAACACCTTCAATTCTATTTTTAACCTTCCTGACATTTGTATTACTGTTTTCATGCATTTTATTCTACATATATTTTAATCTCCATGAGAGATTTCTAGAATTACTTCACAAAATAAAATTCATTTATATTTATTTATAAATTATCCTTTCCTTTCCTCTTCAGTCCTTCCTGCATTCCTGGTTTTCAACCTGGGATCATATTCCTTTGGCTGTGATAACTCACTGCAGTATTTTGTCTAATTCAAGGCTACTAACAATGAAAAGTTTCACTTTAAGTTTCTCTAGAACATTGTAATTTGGGGCACTATTGCTGCTGGGTGTAGAATTCTGGTTTGACATGAGATTTCTTTTAACATTTTAAAAATGCTGCTCTGTTGATGTCTATCTTATTTTCTTTATGGTTAGAAATCACCAATTGGCCTTTTTCTTGCTTATTTGGCCTCTCTAGTCCCTAAAATCCTTTACATTAACTTTGGATTTTAGATTTAGAAATAGTTTATTTCATTAATATTTCCTGTATATGCACTCTGCTTAGGGAATCTTGAATTAATTGAACCTGTGGATTGATGTCTTTCATCAACTGGGAACATACTTGTGTATTTTCACTTCTGATATCAATTCCTCCCCATGTTCTCTCTACTCCCCTTTTAATCACACCCCATGTGTCTTCTAATTCTACCCTGAATTTTCCAATGTCATGGACCCTATGGTTTTCTTGAGAGATTTGCTCTTGAACTGTCTTCCACTTTAGTAAACCAGCCTTTTGGTGGAATCAATTCCTTCTTAATTACTTAAATTCTTAATTTCAGTTCTAACATAAGCACAATATATAACTTGAATTTTTTTAAAAAAGAGATAGCAGAGAAGTTTGACAATAAGGAGAAAATGATTTCCTTTTGATACACTAAAACTTAAATAGATGGGAGAAAATTATATATTGGATCATATTAAGATATATGAGGAACCAGTATTCATTAAAGTTCAGCAGTAAGACAGAGTCAGTGGAAAACCTGAGTATCTTGTTATTTGTACTGATGTGGACTACATTTTGAAATGATAATATTTAGATTTCTTAGGTTAAATAAAAATGTTATAAAATCCAGTTTCATCTGTTTGTATTTACTTCTTTAACATGTGTTCTGGAAAATTTAAGTGACATAGGTCACGTTGTGATGTCTCTGTTGGTCTTGGTTGATAGAGCCATGATGTGATGGTTAACTTTAGCTGTCAACTTGACTACACTCAGGGGTGCCCAGATAGACTGTGAAGCATTATTTCTGGGTGTGCCTGTGAGGATGTTTCTGGAAGAGATTAACATTTTATTCCATAGTCTACATAAATAAACCCACCCTCACTAGTGTGGGTGGGCATCATCTAATCTGTTGAGGGCTCAATAGAACAAAAAGCAAAGAAAGGCTGAATCCACTACCTCCTCCTGACCTGGGATGTCCATCATTTCCTGCCCGTGGACATCAGATGTCCTGGTTCTAAGGCGTTCAGACTTTGACAGAATTATATCACTGTTTTTTCTGGTTCTCCAGCTTGCAGATGGCAGATTGTGGAACTTCTCAACCTCCATAACCTTGTGAGCCAATTGTTAAAATAAATCTCCACTTCTATATGTTTATATATATTCTATGGTTCTATTTCTCTAGAGAATCCTGACTAACACACATGGATAACAAAGTGCATATTAAGGGCACCTGGAGGAAATTTCCCAAGACATAGGTGGCTCCCTCAACCCCCACGAGGAAGCAATTCATCCCATCTGGCAGCAGGCACGAGCACGTGCACACACACACACACACACACACACGCAAAGACAAGTAATTTGAAAATGTGCTCAAGCTCAAACTCTCAGTCTCTGCCTTATCGTTCATCACAGCAATGATTTCTACATGGCATGTTATACATCCTTTGCCATTTATGATCTCTTTCTTCTCACTAAGACTAAATCAAACAGGGGCAGTCAGTCTGTATAGTTATTTTGTAGATCAAAGGTTTTATACCAGAGCTTTGTATGTAGTAAGTGCTTTACAAATAGAATGACCAAATAGTTTTCCCTCCAATCTGGAACATATCAGGTAATGAAAAGTGTAGTATTAATATTTATGATAAGACAACAGGAGAAATATGTGCTGAAGATAGAAATGGAGGATTTAAAAGTTAAGATGAACTGATCACATTTGCATTTTAAACAGATCGTTGAAACTAGAGTCTCGTGATTGGATTACCAGGAGAAAGGATTTGGAATCTTAAGCTACTCTTGCTAATTTATTGCAGTGTACCACTGTAAAGGTGGTATATTTGCACAAGAGTAGTTAAGTGGAGGGGCCGGCCCGTGGCTTAGCAGTTAAGTGTGTGTTCTGCTGCTGGTGGTTGGGGTTCGGATCCTGGGTGCACACCAATGCATTGCTTCTCTGACCATGCTGAGGCCATGTCCCACATACAGCAACTAGAAGGATGTGCAACTATGACATACAACTCTCTGCTGGGGCTTTGGGGAAAAAAAGGAGGTTGACTGGCAATAGATGTCAGCTCAGAGCCAGTCTTCCTCAACAAAAAGAGGAGGATTAACATGGATGTTAGCTCAGGGCTGATCTACATTGGGAAAAAAAAAAGATTAGTTAAGTGGATGGATTTAAAATGTTTCATGAAGCAAAGTTTTAGTCTTTGAATTTTATATGTATATAAATATAAAATATATATTGTGCACATAATATATGCGAGCCCTTTTTGTGTGCAAACCCATATGTGAACACTATCGTGGGAAAATTTGGAAAATCCATATTAGTCTTGTCTTCATGGAATATCTAATTTAGTGAGAAATAACCAAGTCTTGAAAGAAATAGATAAAAATGCACATATAAATAAAATAGAAAAAAATCAACAAAGAGGAAAAATGGAGTTTTGTAATTTAGGTTACTAGAGCAAGAGAGTTCACTGTGTGGAAATGCTAATTTGTAGGAGACCTGAAAAGTGATTAGAAATAAATCAGAAGTGGATAACCTGTAGGTAGATTCAGAAGGGTGGATGGATGGTTCATTGATATGTGAGTGTGGGGTGGCAGGGTGTCCAGAGTGACACCCAGGTGTAGACAGGTTATTACCACAAATAAGTGAGTTTGGGGACACTGAGAGAGAAGCAAATTATTTGGGGAAGCGATTTGTTCAACTTGGGACCTGGTCATTGTGAGTTGAGTCATCACTGATGTGGTGAGTGGGCAGGTAGATAAATGGGTCTTGGGATCAGAGTTAAGTCTCTGTTGATTCTTTGGACATGTTTGGCTCATTAGTGGTATTTGAAACCAGGGAAATGGATGGGGTTGCCCCAGAAGGAGGATGCAGATGGGGAACAGGTGTTAGAGCAGTGCTGACTTCTGGGAAGCATCAGTCGTTGTGGGGTGGTCATAAAGAGAAGCCAGGAAGTAGCTCAGGAAGTTTAGACAGGCAAGAGCAGGACAGTGTAGCGTGGTGAGTCCTAAGGACAAATGGTCTTTTAAAAGGACATTGGAGTCCGCAATGTCACGTACTACCGCAGAGCGTGTCAGATCAATCATGAAAAGTCCCTAGTGGATTAGTAAGAGACATGGCTTGTGAGGTTAGCAAGAGAAGCATCCGCAGAATCTGAGTGGGATTGGGTGGGCACTGTGGAAACAGAGGCATTGGGATATATGTGAACTTTTCACAATGGATCCTTGGCAGAAGGAGGAGAGGAGGGGTGTGGAGAGTGAGGACTATTAAGAATGTTGGATGAAAGATTGGTTTGTAGATGGTAGAGATTTGTGCATATTTGAAACTTGAGGGATGATTCCAGTAGGGAAGTTAGGGAAATCACAACAAATATTGAGGGCATGATGTCATTGAAATGGAAGGAAAAGATAAAAATCAGAGTGGTTTCAGCCAATAAATCAATTTCTTTGCATAAAACAACAGAAAAGCTGTGAGAAATGAATTTCTCATGAGGAATATTTGTAGATCTGATGACTAGAGAGTGAAATAGTTCTTGTCTGGGGGTTAACAATTTATCTGTGAAATATGGAGGAGGTCGGAATATAGAGATTTATGGAACTCAAGAAATGGAAAGAATTGAGTAGAGCATTCAGGAAGCATTAGAGAAATGCTTATAGGTCCATTGGTTGCTGTTGATTCTTTGTTGGGATACACAGACTTCTGGTGCATTCTCTGTTCAGTGCAAGTGTCAACATGTCATGGCAGGTATTTGAAATCATCTGAAGTGTGCAGGGTGTATATGATGGCAATAAGGAATCTGGGAGTATGGTCAGTGGATGATTGAAATGATGGGCTGTGGAAACTGAGATTAATAGACAGGAGTATGAGAAGAAAAGTAAGAGGGGCTTGTGAAGATATTCCTGCTGGAGTAATCTAGTTTATTAAAGAATGATTATTTAGAGTGGAGTTCTTTGTGTAAAAACTGGAAATGTGGAAATTTGTGTTGGGAATATGGTGTTTCTGAATTACTGATTTGCGAGCAGGAGAATTTTGGGTGAAGATAGGATCGGGGTGTGGAAGTGAATGACTAGGGATGGAATAGTGAATAATGTCATTAGAGATGAGGCAGTAAAAGGAGCTATGGAGTCCTTGGAACTCGTGTGTCCCAATAACAGTGGGCTGTGGGGCACCAGCATGTGTGTATTTGACCATGACAGAGAGAGGAGGAGAGGAACGAACTGAAGCAAGATGGTGGACGGCAGCTGATCTGGATTTGACACTGGATAATGACCTTGAGCTTTCTGTCCTTGTCTCACATCAGCTTGATGATGTCACTGAATCCTGTTCTCCACGTGTGGTCCCTGTACCAGCAGCATCAACATCACCTCTTAGAAATGAAAATTCTCCATTCCTTCCCCAGACCTACTGGGGTTGAGGTCCAGCAATCTGAGTTTTAAAAACCCTCCAATGATTGTGATGTACAGTGGGATTTGAGACACGTCTCCAGGGATAGAAGGAGGGTGGAATATCCACGTGAGCTGAGAACGTTCTCCATGGATGGTAGTCTTCATCCTCCATTTTGTTCAAATTTCACATTTTATTTTGTTTTGAAAATGAAAGATCAAAAGATATGTCCCGACTTTATAGTGGAAACGGTAAGACCATGAAACTAAACACAATCAGAAAACTGAAGTTCTATGCACCCTGAAGCCTAAGCAGCTGCATATTTCAGAGTCCAGTTACTGGAATAACTTCCCAAACTGGCGATGAGGTCAGGTGCAGTCAGTGGGATGAGACCTAGGAGAAGCCCCAGCAAGTCTGTGGATACAGTAGGCTGCAGGGACTTCAGGCCTGCAGCAGTAAAGGAGAACTCTTAAGTTCTTTGGAGTCGCATATACCTTCGAAACAGTCACACAGGCTGGTCCATGTGAATCCCTGGACCATGCTGGGGCCGAGGGATATTCACACCAGCCCTGATCCCACCCCAGCCCACTGTCCATATTGTGCAGAGATGAGTCCAGGAATGGGTCTGGGTCGCTCACAGACCCTCTGCAGGCAACAGGCATCTTCTAGAGATATCAGAAAACAGACACAGAAAGTGAAGAAAAGCATGGGAGAGACTGTGGTCTCGAGGACAGACGAGATTTCCGGGTAGGCAGACAAAGCAAGGAGCCAATAAAGGCATCCTGAAAACACAGTGAGGAAAGCAGCATCAGTGCTGAAGAAAAGGAGAGTGGTGCCATTGAGAAATTCCCCATGAGACAGGCTTGACTCTCACAGCATCTCTTTGTAACCTCCATCATGATCTTGACCTTTCATGGTAAACCTCAATATTTATTTATTTGAGTATACTTGGTGAGTTTTCTCCTTTTTATATTAAAATTGATAGGATAATTGAAGCTGAGGAATTAGTGTTTTGAACTTACACTCAATGAAGAGATGATACCTACTTGAATGAGATTTGTCTTTTAATGTATATTAAATCTGATTCCATACATTTATATTGTGATTTTGCTTTTTTCTTTTTCTTTGCTGAGAAAGATTCACCGAGATAACATTTGTTGTCAGTCTTCCTCTACTTTCTATACAGGTCACCGTCACGGCGTGTCTGCTAATGAGTATTGTATGTCCGAGCCTGGTAACTGGACCTGGTCCACCAAAGCACAACATGCCAAACTAAACCCCTCGGCCAGGGGCAAGCACTATGATTTTGCATCTAATTATAACATAAAATCCATCAATCTTTCTCTTCATTGTCACATGGTAATTCAGATATAGGTGATTTCTATATCATGAATTAAGTATCTCTTCTCTGTTACCTGGCAAATTGGTGTAGCTTTGATTTTGGAATCTAAACAATGAGCATACCCCCTGGGGACATTATGTTCCACTCAGAGAACCTTGCAGCAGGCTCATTGCCTTCCTTCCCACATTAGATCCAGAATCGTGGAAATGTGTTTGCCTTGCACACAGCACAGAATACATAGGAATTACTCAACAAACATGTGATAAGTGAATAATTGGTGGCATCATCAGGTCATTCACAGAAGCCAGACTGAGAGAGAACTTCCTTAGGTCAGCAAGGAGAAGTATTCCTTTATATTTGTGATGTTTTAAATTGTAAGATTGCAATGTGAACACCAAGTATACTACTTTTATCAAAATTGTGTTCTGAAGGTTTTCAAAAATCTCGAAATCTC
Source organism: Diceros bicornis minor (assembly GCF_020826845.1). Taxonomy (NCBI): domain Eukaryota; kingdom Metazoa; phylum Chordata; class Mammalia; order Perissodactyla; family Rhinocerotidae; genus Diceros; species Diceros bicornis. Next base: position 4,005,614 of record NW_026690866.1, read on the forward strand.
AGAGTAGAGATAAATCAATCTCCGTGAACCTGTTACTTGCTTCAAAGATTGTCAACTCGTATACCATCTGACTTTGTTTATCCTCACACCAAGACCCTAAGAATTAACCAGCTGAGATGGCTGAGAGCACATCATTTCAGCTGTAAATATTTCAGTTTCTCTTACAGATGAGGGATTTTTGGAACACAAACACAATAACCTTATCACATACAAAAATAAAAATGTCATTCAGATAATCAACTATGTAGTCAGTATCCAAAGTCTCCCAGTTTTGTCAAGGTTATTTCCTGGTTTTACATTTTATTTGAGTCAGGATCTTAATGAAACCCTTCTTTTGCAATTGGTTGATCTGTTTCTGAAGTCACTTTTAATCTCTTAGTAGTTCATGCATCTTGGGATTTTGGTGGGACATGAGTGTGTGTGTTTGTGTGTCTAGACCGATGTGTGAATTCTTTCTTTCCCGGATGACAGGGCCCTGGGAGGAAGGGCCTGCTCTGTGGGAACCAGGATTTCTACTGTGCTTCTGGCTGAACTGAAAAGGCCTCCCTGGGTGACACTTGCAGCCTTCAGATAGGAGGGGGAAGAAGTATCAAGAAAGTCAATACAATGGCCCTTGTCTTACAGGGTGTTTCCAGGGCATGATGTTCAAAATGGTGGGTGGTAACACTTTAGCTCCTGGTCGTGGGGTGGGTTCCTGGGGTGAGCTCTGAGCAGTGTCTGTTCACCACCCACGCGGGGAGCATTTCAGTATTTTAATTGGTAAGGTTGTGTCTGTTGTGTCTGTGGTGTTTAAGATTGGTGATATTCCCCTGCTGGACCCACTTCTATACCTGCCCCTCTCCTGCCTCATCTTTCAAAACTCCCAACAGGAAAGTTTCACATCCCTGTAACACAAATCCACATAACCACAGCACAGACTGGAGAAAAGAACACAGATGTCCAAGGGGCTATGTGCTCTATGCACTCAGGCCCAACTGCCCCTTTGATACAAGTCAGCAACAACACGACTGAGTGTGTAAACTAGTGATTGTCTGTGACCATGGACCTCAGAACCAACGGTCCCAGATGTCACCCTGGGCAGCAAGGGACAGTGTGGGTCATTCAGTGGACAGGATTAAGGTCTATTGTCCTGGCAAACCAGAGCTTACCCCTGATCCATCAGGCACAGTCAGGGAGGAATGGCCACGATGTACCTGACAGAGAGGCTGGGGGCCTTCTAACGAATTTCTGTGCAAAGAGAATCATACAAGGAAGTGCGGGGATGCTGTAAATCCTAGTTCAAAGAGAGCAGTGAGGTTTATGGAACAAAGTCTGATTGTACCTTTAAAAGCTGCATCGTGAATCTTTCCCTCTGGATATGAAACAAGCAGGAAAAGGACTTCCAAGTGCATGGGGCAGGATCCTAGGAGGATTCCAATCGAGGCGAAGGGTGAACAGGGAGCCCTAGAGGCGGCCTGAGGGGGATGTCCTGTCGGCGCTTAGTCCATCTGCACATGGTCTTCCTCTGGCCTTGTCCCTTCCACAGGAAAACTTTTCTCTTTCTACTTTTTTTACTCATTTAGTGTAGATGCAAATCCAGAGACTGATTAGAAAACGACAAGTTCCAATATCTGATCAAAAGAAACCTCAACAAGAGAAGCAAAAAACATTCCTTCTTCCTTGAAAGCTGTAGAAAGACAGCCACTATCCTAGAGAAGGACATGGTCCTGGTAAGTGCTATTTGAAAAACACCCACATTTCAGTGGTTGTTGCTCTGCTTGGGAAAGTCCCTCCAACCTCTACCTCCAGGGAGATCTGAGGGGCTGTCTCTGCTCCTGTCCCAGGTGAACCACACTGAAATGCACCTGTCTTCTGAGGAAGGGGACTTGAGGGTGTCATTCAGTAGCCAGGGAGGAGACTGGTCTTCCCCCTCCCTTCTGCCACATACAATAAGCTGTAACCATACACGAGTTCTTAATTCAAGGAGGAAAGTGAGATTCTGTGTCTCGTTTACATGAGCATAAGCAGCGAAAGAACCACACCACAACACCCAGGCTGTGACAGAACCAGGATATAACATAAGAGTCAAATCTACCATTTACTATTAAAGAAATAATATCACTCCTCACCAATGGGTTAACAGTCGCTGGGGTGCAGATGTCAGGGAGTTGGAAGGGGTGGGGCCCTCCCTCTGGCGCTTTAGGGGAAACCAGGGAAAATCTTAAGATGTCCTCCTTCACTCAGGTGGGAAGAGCTGGCCCGGTGCACCCCGAGGGCGCCAGTGTTCCCGCTGCTCAGGGGGAGCTGAACTTGTGGTCTCCAGAGTGTTATGTCTCCTTGCCAAAGGCACGCTGGCTGAAAAGAAGAAACAGACTATTTTGGGGTGCCTCCCTGATATTCACGGCACACCTCCCTGCCCCCCTGCACTCTGATCCAAACCCTGTGCCGAGTGCTCAGTCCATCAACAACACCCCGTTTGTCCTTGATGTGGGAGACATCATTTAGCATCACCCATTTCAGAGGAGGCAACCGAGTCCCAGAGAGGAGAGGGGAGCAGCCTTTCACAGGCCTGGTCAGCAATGGAGCTGGGATCCAGGACCATGCTTAGCCCTAAGCTATACTGAGCCCCTGGATTCAGTTGCTGCTCGTCCCAACACTCACTAGGCCCTGAACTGGAGGATGGCCAGTTCTTTCTCTTGAAGAGCCGCATTTTGCACGCATTCTGGTGTATGGGCTCCAGCCGGCAGGAGAGGCAGTAGGTACAGGACAGAGCTGCCTGTGAGCTACCAGGAGCCTCACTTCAGGTGTCCCTCACAGAGCCTGCCAGCAGCTGAGTCCTGGTGCTCCACGGGTCACCATGCATTGAGGTCTGGGGCTGATCAGGGAACCAGGCCACACGCTCTGAAGCCTGCCATCAGAGAGAGTCTGGCCTGCCCTCACCCAACTCCTGTGCCCTCACCTCTCATTGACACTGAGGGGCTCCATGGCCTGGAACCAGGCCCCAAATCGCTCTTCGGGCTCCAGGTCATACTTATTTGCCGCCTGCTGGAGCAGCTGGATCCTCCTGATGACTTTGCATTTCTGGGAGGCAGGACAGGGTGCAGACAGGGCTTGGGTGGGGAACCCTGCCAGGAACTTGTGGGGAGTGAGGATCCGGCCTGGCGTCTGTGTTCACTCGGGAACCCTCCTGCTTTCCCACTCAATTCAGGACTTGCCTGTCCTCACAGTTGGCTTGAATTAGTTCCTCATCCAGGAAGGTGTCCTTGATGCCAGCCCCTCCCGCAACCACCAACGTGATGGGATTCCCAACTTTGTGGATCTAACTCATCCAATAAATGTAAGACCTGAGGGATGAGGACACGAAATATCTTGCCACACGAGGTCTGTGATTTCCACTTCCCCACCCTCCCCACAGCTGCTCACCTCAAGCCATTTCTGGAGGTTCACCAGATGTCCCTGGAAAAGAGACAGCAAATGTCCATCAGAAACAACCCCCCAAGCCCATAACCAGCCCCTATCCCACCCCTTCTCAGGCTGCAGGACTGTCAGTGCCCAGCAGAGGGCAGAACTTCCACACAGAGAACTTGACATTGGGCCAGACTCTGGGCTCCAGAGCAGGAGGGACAGGGGAGCTGAAGCCAGAGACCTTGTAGCCCACCCATTTCTGATGTCAGACGGGAAGACTGAGGCCTCAGGCAAGAAGGGACAGCTGGACCACAGATGTGCTTCCTGACTTGCAGGGGCTGATGGCACTCCCCCAGGGGCAGGGCCTGAGGTGGATGCTGAGTGCAGCTCAGACACAGCCTCCTGCAGCTCTGCAGGCAGGCAGCTCTGAGCTTCCCCAGACCGGGGAGCCTTGTGGGGGGGCTTACGTGGAGCCTCTGTTCCCGCATCGCTAAGATGAGCCTGACTCCCCAGCTCCCAGGGGTGGCCGTGGGGTTCTCATGAGAGGAGGTTTGCCAGGTACTGAGAGCTCAGGGGCCAGTGCAGGGCTTTCTCATCCCAAACCTCAGGTTCCTACTACCTCGCCCACCTCCAGGTTCACTCACTTCCAGATCATCCTCCATCCCAATGTTCAGCAGCTTCGGTGATAGAGGAACATGCCCAGGAAGGGGACGACACCCTGTGAAATCAGGGTGGGAGGGGTGATGAGTCCCACCTCTCAAGTGCCCCCATGGACCCTCCCCCAAATCACTTCACCCCATCCTCCTGCCCACCACAGACTCCCACAGAGAGCAGCCTAGGACCCTCAGCAGCCTCCCCGCAGTTTCCCCCTCCAGGACCACCTAACGTCCCCCGTCAACTACCAGGGGAGGCTTTTGGCAAATCCCAGGTTGTGAGGTCCCTGCCACTCCCCCCCCAAATCCATCCTCGGCCCAGCCATTCCAGGCCTCCTCCTGGTCACTTCCAGGGCAGGCATTTAAGGCTCTGGGGCTCCAGGAGCTGGGCTGGAGCACGAGGGACCCTTCTCTTGGGGAGGCCTCCAGCCGTGAAGGAGGAGGCCCCTCCTCTGACACCTGGACCCTCCCCCTCAGGCACCCTCACCTGATGCTGCCTCTCCTGGGCTCCCTGGGTGTCCATCTCCAGGGTGGCCCTCACAGAGGTCACCTCCTGCAGGGTCAAGGACAGGCTCCGGTGGCCATGCTCCCTTCCCCGTGTCTCCCAGGTCCCTGATCTTGGACCCTGGACATCTGGTGTCTATGGCTGCTCCCATTCTAGAGTGCTCTGATTCTAATCAATCCCAGCTCCAACACTCCCTCCTCTGTGCCCTCAGGCCTACCCAGTCCCCTAAGCCTCTGTCCTCATCAGGAAAGTGTGAGGAGGACTCCCCATGACTCTCAGGGTCCCCTGAGGACTCAGTGTCATCTGACTGTCACCAGTACTCTCCCCTTGCCCCTCAAGGAGGAGGAGCACAAAGCTCTTGCACATTCCTCTCCCCCTTGTACCTCATCACCCCTGTGAGGCCTGCACCACAGATCATCTCCCTCCATTTCCCAGATGAGGAGACCGAGGCCCACAGAGGGGCGGTGACTTGCTCAGGGGCCCACAGAGGAGAGACCGCTCCCCCTCCCAGCCAGAGGCCCTGTCCCTGCCTTCACTCCTCCTCCAGACACACCTCTGACCAAGGTCCTGTCCTCTGGACTCTTGGGGTGTGTCTAGGCGCTTAGTCAGGCTGAGGCATGGATGGGGAGGCAAAAGGTGTCTCAGGGGGCATATCCAAGTGGCTTCTGCCTGTCCCAGCCCCCTGGGATTTTCTGACTCCAGGCTGGACCTGAGGCCATGCCAAACGCCTCAGCTCCCTAGGATCCCGTCAGGATTGTCCCTGCACAGAACTGCTCCTTCATTCCCTCAGGAAGGGGACCCCCTTCTGCCACATCTGAGTGACAGTGTAGGGGGTGACCAGGGCACTGTGTAATGGTGACATTTGCATCCTTTTTTACTTGAAAATTTCTAATGTCCTGCCAGGAAGGTCCATTAAGCATCTGTAGGTTCTCCGATAATTCTCATTGCCATCTGGGGAGTATCCTTGTCAACAAGGCACCGGGGTAGACTCTCACTGCGTTGTCAGCAATGACCACTATCGGGATAGAATGCAGAGTCCCAGAGAGTACACAATTTTGTCCCAGATCCACCATACGTTCCAAGGCTGAGCAACCGTGTGTCCACCTGGTCTGTGTGACCACACAGTGCCCGTCCCTGGGGCAGGCAGGGTGCTCTTCCCTGGGAGGTGCAGTGAAGACCGAAGGAGCAGCAGGGGCCTGGCTTCCTGAGGACAGACTGGGTTGCTTTAGGAAGAAAGAAACCCCACCCACTCCATCCACCCGCCAGCCTGGAGGAAGATGAGGGCCAGCTGATGGGCCCGCATGGAAGCCAGAGACCTGCTCATTCTGCCAGGTCCTCACCTCCTGGAACAGTCCAACCAACACCACTCTACGCCATGACAAAGGCCTCCTACCCCAAACAGTCCCCACCTGCCCCTGCAGCTCACACCCCCCGCTTCCTGTCAAGCTTGACAAGACACACCGTTATTTCTCAGGGAACCTTAAGTGAAAAACTTACCAAAGAACACCCTGCCTGGTCCCTCCTCCCCCTTCACCTTCCCTCCTTCCAGATCTCGAGCCTCCACTCACCTCCGTGAGCAGTTTCCTCCTCTCCCGCTGGTCCATTCTGCACAGGTTTTAAATTTTTTGCAGTTCCTCCTGAGGAGGGAAAAAAGGAATGAAACACTGTGGGGTGGTTTAAAGGTAAATCCCTTTTGTTTGAAAACGCAGAATTATCCAGACAGCCTGGATGAGCGTTTTCAGTGTGCCCTCTGAGCCCAGAGGTCTCTGGGACTGGGGAGGGGGCTGTCTTGTTGTCACCTGGGGCCTTCATTCTCTTATCTACTGAACAAATATGTTTTCAAGAGTCTTGATTTCAGGTGGACAGAGAGTTCTGTTGCTGCAAAGCAAACCCTTGAAAATCTTCAATTTGGTTAAAGTCAGGGTCTGGCACTTCGGGAAACTGATTCCTGAAGCAGAACCACTGGCCTAAGTTTCCAGAAAAACTTCATGCCTCCCAACCAGGTCAGACCCTGTCCCCAGGGTTCATTGTCTCCCAGGAGGTCCCAGCTTACTGAAGGGCAATGGCAGCCCTGTGGGGGGTGTCTGGTCCACCCAGGTGGTGCTCTCATGGAGAGAGGCCAACCCACCTGGACACCCATCTTCATGTCTTTTTTAAACGCTGAATGGAGGGGCTCTGCATTGCCCAGAGGATGGCCTGGATTGAAGACAGTTTCCTCAGGCCTTGGCACTTCTGGGGAAGGGAAGAGAATGTGTTGTGATGGGGATCTGGGGCCCTGCTTCCTCTGGCTTCTGTCCTCTCATGGACGTCTCCTGTCCTGGATGAGACAGAGGCTCAGGAAACCCGGGAAGAGCACAGCTGGACCCTGATGAGGAACACTCCCAGGGAGCAGGATTTTAGCTCAAGCCAAGGAAGGAGCCCAGGATGGGGTGAGTTTCCTACCACTGGGACCAGGAGTCAGGTCATCGAGGCCCTGGCAGGAGGGGCCTAAGGATTGTGAGAAGGCTCAGACCACAGACTTCAATCCTGAGAACTGAGTAAGGAGAAGGAACGGTTCCCACTACTCCAGAGAGGTGTTCCCAGGGCCTCCCACATCTTTCCTTGGCCAACTGGATCCAGAGCTCCACCACCCTGGCCCTGTCCTGGGCCGTCATGCTCGGGTCCCCGAGGCAGGTGGTGATGACACATTTGACCACTCTGCTAAAGTGGGTCATGGTGGCATGGATAGTGGGTGCAAGGTGCTCATTGGCCCTGTTGTCCCACTGGGACCAGTTGGAGTCCAGGAAGTCATGGGGCATCACTTTCTTGAAGAGCTCCTGGGGAGGACAGGGAGTGTCACGCAGCCCTGACACAGCCCAGCTCAACATCCGCAGCCCCCAGTCCCAGACCTGGTCAGTGATGAGAGCTGGAGCTCAGGAAGCTGATATTGCGGGCTGAGGCTTGTGTGAGTCCCTGGGTGTTGCCTGTGTCCCCTGAGGGTACCCAGCACAGGATGACCCAGGACCCGATACTGTGGCCCACGGAAGTGGCATTTGCTCACCGCCCAGTCTCACTTCGTCCAAGCACCAGAACTAGGCTCCTGCTTGACCATCTCTAGGGGCATCTTCCACCCATTCTGATCATCCTGGGGTCTGACTGCTCTTTCAGATGCCATTCCCCCAAGGGAGCAACAACCACGGGCTTTTTTTGTCTGCCATGTAGTCATGTACACATGAGGCACCTAATAAGTGCTGAGCCTGTTGAGGCCTCCTGGGCAAATGAGTGAACTACCCAAGGACCAGACAGCACTTCAGTGTGCTCCCCTCCCTCACCAAAGCACAGACTATGCCCAACTTCCTCTCTGCTCCACCTCATCCATCTGTACAGCCACTCTGCATGGCAGCTGCTCTCAGTGTCCATCTCTACTGTCCACATGAGGACAACAAAGGCTTGGGAGTTAAGAAGGCTGCTCAGGTTACATGAGGGTAAGCAGGGAAGCTGGGCTGAGATCATGGGATTCTGGATCACGAAATGGCAGGCGTGTGGCAGCTCATGGCAGAGGGAAGGCCGGCCCCACCTGCCCTGAGAGCCCCACTGCTCACCACATCCATCAGTGTCAACTGCTCTGCCACCAGCCAGGGAGGGAACTCCAAGAAGTCGGGCTTCTCCTCCCTCAGAAGGTTCTTGGTGGTCACGTCCCAGGGGCAGGTGGGTTCTGGGGCTGGATCTGGCTCTGCTGTTATCTCTCCTGGTGGAGGGAGGATTCTCCCTGGAGCCAATGGTCCATTGGACTCCTGCTCAGGAGCTGGAACTGGGGCTGGAGCTGATGTTGGTGGTGGCTCTGGCCCTGGAGGGACTGATGGAGGTGACACTGGCTCCAGCTCTGTCACAGGTGGTGGAACTAGAGCTGGAGCTGGATCTAGCCGTGAAGCTGGCCCTTGCTCTGGCTCTGGAGCTGGGGGGAGCTCTTGAGATGGTACTGCAGCAGGAGAAAGAAACAGTGTCACTCAAGTAGCTGACTTCCCCTGTGCCTGTCAAAGACAGGAAAGACCCCACTGCCTTGAAGGGAACAAAGCCTCTGAACACTCAGCAAATTTTCTTCCCAGACTGCACTCACCTCACCTTCCAGCTCTGCCTCAATGGGCCGTGGATGCTACAGCTGAACCTGGAGAAGGCAGGCGTGGCCCTGCAGCCCCAAGCCAGGCAAGCTGACATGCAGAGTTGCCAGCTTCACCCTGAAGCAGAGAAAGTGCAGGGGATCCCAGAAATCCTGCCCTGGGTCCAGGCAGGTACATACCAGAGAAGAGATGGCACTGGGGGAGGCAAGTGGGCAACAGAGTCAGATGCCTGGCCTTTTCCTCCACACTTCTCCCCCAAGGCACCTGGCTTGGGACTGGGCCCCTATGCCTGCCCCTTCCCATCCAAGGGAGAGCCCCAGGGCAGCAGTGGTCCCTGTGACGCTATCCTGGCAGTGGCAGGCCTGCTTATACAGCAGGTTGAACACAGATTCTGTCATGATTCTCTTCTCGCTGACACTCTTCTCCCAAAGGGCTGGGACACAGCCCAGCCCAGCCCTCCATGCACTTGTACAACTGGACTGAGCACTGAGGCAGATTTGTGAGCAGGTTGCTCACACATCTCCTATCTTGGGCCTGGAGGTTGATTTCAGAAAAGGTGGATGTGGAGAGGCAGATTTTGATGGGTCTGTGGTGGGAATGGGTCTCTTGGGGACAACTCAGCCAAGCCACCCCTCTGATTCCCAGGGGTCCTGACACCCATCCAAGCTCTTTGAGTCCTGTCCTCTTGGATTGGAAGCCACCAGACCTCGGCCTTCCCATGGAAATCAAAAGATGCGTGAGATATTGGTCCTGACAGGCCCGCCCCAGCCACAGTCCCCATCTCTCCCTCCACACCTTGTTCTGTAGAGACAGGAAGCCCTTCTTCGGGACCCAAAGACGACTCACGTTTACAGATGGTCCTGCACTCTGCCCTCCTGGCTGGAATAAGGAAAGATGCCTTAAGATGTAAAGGAAGCAATCAGGGCACCACTTGGGATGTACGATGGAGGACAGGACCTGCGAATGATGTCCAATGCGACTGTCTGACTCTCAGACGACAATTGAGGCCCAGCGATTGTATCTCCTTTATTCACTGAGTTTTACTAAGTGTCTCCAAAAGTCCTGCATGTAGTAGGTGCTTAATCTACATGGTTGCATGAGTGAAGTCCAACCAGAACCGTCCCAGACACCTGAGTGGGACTGGGGCCCCTCTGCTGCCACAGAGATCCCTGATTGGCTACCACAAGGAAAACGACCAGGACCAGCTGGACAGAATCTCCACCTCCTTGACAGGGTGGTTTCCATGTGCTTTTCCAAACTCAGAAAGGCCACATCCCAGAAAAGGATGAGGCAGACTACTTTTCGTGACAAAGAGAGAAATAATAACCATGAACAACCACAGCATGTCTACAGCCCTCTCTGCAGATCCAGGCACCAGGTAAGCACCTGCCATTGCTGATCCCATTAGTCTCTACAAGATCACCATGAAATTTATCCCCCCCCACATTTCTGAAGAGCAAACTGAGGCTCCGAGAGATGCGGGGATTTGCACAAGGTACACAGCTGGCAGAGGGCAGAGTCACCACTGTGCTGAGGAGGGAGTGGCTATTCACCTAGTAAACAGCTGGTCCAGGACCTGGTGGGATGTGTCTGAGTCCGATTAGTTGACCATGAAAGTGGTGAAGCTGGAGATGTTCCTACTCAGGAAAGCTGGTGCCACGAACTCTGTCAGCTTCTCCATCATGCTGCCTGGAGGGCACGCATCCTGCAGGTCTCATTTAAATTCACAGTGTATTCATGCTCACATTGGGGGAGAGAAGGAGGGACATACAGTCAGTGACATGATGGTGAACCACCAGGAGGACTGAGGTGACTTTCTACCCTCCTGTGTAGCTTGTGGGGAGGAGTGGAGGTCCAGATTCCTTTGGGAGTGGTACTGTGGGGCACTCGAGTGAGAAAATTCTGGGGCAGTGGTTCCCAGCGGAATCTCGGATTTGAGTCTGGATTCTAGTACTGCCTTGATCATCTCAAGGTCCTGGGCGTGAAGATTCCTCTGCACCAACGCTCACCTCAGAGCAGCCCTGGTCATTGATGGACTGGTGCACCTTTGTCCACTCCAGGGAAATGGCAAACTGGAAAGCATCCACCAGCTCCTCGACCATCTCCTGGGTGCAGCTCTGCAGTGACAGTGCGCAGCAGTCAGGCCGGGGGGATCAGGGGCCTGCCTGGACTTTGCCACAGTGGGAAACCCCAACACAGATCAGGCACAGAGCGGCATCTACACAGACTCCACCAGGGAAGTAATGTGAGGCACCTTGAGGTCCTGGCATTCACATGCGGATAGAGGAGCTTTGTCATCAGCACTCACCTTCTTCTCCTGCAGCCAAGATCTTGAGTACGAACATGACACACTGCCCGACTCCCACCATCTAGCTTGCAGCTCCTCCCCAGCCTGGATCCTCCTCATCCCCAAATTCCCTAACTCCACCTCCCCCCCACAAACACACAATGAGAGTCAAAGGGAGTGGGGCTCTCCTTTTGGGGTCACAGATCTGGCCTGACCTAGAGTGGCCTGCCCTGGCCTAAACTGTTACCTGATGGTTCCTCCTGCCAAAAGGCCACACACATTCGAGGTGAGGGCTGAGCCAACATCTAAAGTGACTTAACATGCTCTCATTCTGGGCTTTCCAGGGACCAGAGACTCGGAAAATCACGGGACAACATGAGAACATCCTGCTGTTTCGAGTGACTCCACTCAAATGAACTGGAAAAGAGGCTGTGATTACAATGTGGGTGCCTGGTAACCAGAGTTCTAAGTTCTGTTGGGGGCTGTCACCAAGGAAGTGAGGTCACTTCTTCAAGGTTCTATTACTTGACCCCTTCCTTCAATGAGACCCACCCAAATCCCCCACTAGGCTGTTGGCTGTTCTCCCTCCTTGCCCATGTCATCTCCATCACTGTACACAAATACCCATCACCACCCTCCCCACAGCTCCTTGGGAGTGGATCCAGACCCCAGCTTTGAGGAGACAGAGCTGAGGTCAGACCTCTTTTTTCCTACCAGTTCTGTGTCCTGGAAAAACTGCTGTGCCTCTCAAGATCTCCCTAGTCTCCCAAGCGGCACAATGAGGATTGCGTTAAAAACAGCTTTCTAGGGACCTCATCAGGTGTATATGCGATAATATGTACAACACCAGTGGGCTGGTGTCACATGTGTCTAATGCACACACTTAGAGATGGAGGAAGTACAAGGAGTAGGACATCACATAGAATACCAGTCAGAACTTCTCTGGGTCCCAGTTGTGTGATCTTTGGTAAGTCACTGCCGCTCTGAGCCTCATTTTCAGGTCTGCATCCTGAAGGGGTTGAAATTAGAGGAAATTCAGACATTGTGATCCACTGGCATTAAGCCTTCCACTGTCCCCTGTTTTACTCATAATCAGTCCCAAGAGCCTCATGTTGGCCTATGTGGTGGGAGCCTCCACAATGTTCCCAATGCTCACTGCCTCCTGGAGTGCACATCCTTGTGTCATTACTAAGTGGTCAGTATCTGGCTTCTGAGCAACAGAACACAGCCAAGGTGATGGGATGTCACTTCCAAGTTTTAATTACAAAACGTCTGTCACTTCCCACTTACGGACTTACTTGGGTTCCCTACTTACCTCCATGCTTCTGTTTCCGTCTCTCTCTCTCTCTCTCGCTCGCTCTTACTATCGCTCTCTATCAAATCACCAGAACTGGGAATGCAAGTGCTGATGTTGTCAGTTGCACTACTTAGAGGTTCCATAGGAGAGAACTGAGGGAGTGTCCAGCCAACAGACAGACAGGAGCTCAGACTCTCGGTCCAAATGGATCCTGACAAAACCCATGTGAGTGATCTTGGGTGGAAATCCTCCCCCATTGGAGACTTGTGGAGACCACAGCCCCTGCTTCACAGAGACTTTGAGGCAGAGGCACCCAGCTAAGTCATGCCTGATGCTTGGCTCACAGAAATTGTGAGATGTTAAATATTTGTACTTTATAGGTGGCAGGTTCTGGAGTAATGTTGTCACAGAGGAACAGAAAGTAACAGTCTACCATGTCCCAAGATCCAGCCTGATCACCCTCTTGTCTCCAATCCTCTCTCTTCTCAGGCTCCCTCCAGCCACACTGGCCACATTTCTGACCTTCCCTGGTCAAACTCGCTTCTTCCTGTGAGTCTCTGCACCAGAGAGCCTTCTCTTTGAAAGGCTAACTCTTCCCAGACATAAGCAGGGGTGCTTACACTTGTCATTCTGTCACAGCAAAGGTCTGAAATGCCTCAGGGCAGCCTTTCAGAACCTCCTAGCACAGTCTCTACCATCACAAATCTCACATCTACAAGATCATTACATGATTTCCTCCTCCTTCCTCCCATTGAGATAAAATGAGCGCTTGAGTAAGGGCTGTCTGCTTTCGCTGAAGCAGAGGCAACTCCTTCTGCTTATACCAGGCACAGGACTGTCTCTTCCAAGCCGAATTTTTCCCACCACGAGTCCATTGTTTAAGGAAACCGTCATTCCTTCTCTTTCATGGGTCTGGTTTCCCCAAGAACACAGTGAACCATCCCCTCTCCCTGTGCTGCATCACCATAAACCCACAGCCAGAAGATAAGCACCAGGTTAAAACACCACCAGATCTTGAATTCAGTCACTGCTGAGACCCTTTCATCAATGTTGTCATTCAATGGTGACTCTTGAGGACATCTTTCCCCTGAGACCCACTCCCAGCCTGTCCTCAGCTTCTTATAGCAACAATGAGATTTCCTCAGAGTCCTCCCAACCTGGGCAAGAAACATTCTGAAATGTTCTCTGTATTAATTTTCAGGGACTGGAGACATTGGTAGATGTAATTTGAGTGTGTATGTGCAGTAGTTTCTATGCAAGTATTCTATTTTTCAGACACAGATAAAATAGTGTGGCTACTCAATGCACCAAGAAAATGGATAACTGATCAAATTTTTTCATGATGTGAAGTCTTTAGAGAGTAAATGTCATGGTTAAGAGCACAGACTATGGAGCTAACTCCTCACGTCCAAATTCCATCTCAATCCCCAGTTCTTTACCTGATTGGTGCCTCAGTTTCTTCATATCTTAGTTGGCAATAATGATCAGCATACATCTTTTGTAGGTTTATGGAGAGTATTAAAGGAGTTAATGTTTGAAAAATGCTTGGAACACCTAGTGTATTACCAGTGCTGTACCTATATGTTAGAAATAAAATTTAGAAATTCTTCTGACACTGCCTGTGAGACCCAGAGGGTGAGCCTGTTGTCCGGATGTACGCAGAAAACACTCCATGACATACGATGAATAAATGAATGAATAACATTGGTGAATGTATTACCAATGTCACCTATGTCAACCTACAGGCATTCCCAAGTCGAACCACAGGCAGACATTCCTGCTGTGTCTTGCATCACATTCCCTGGAGGAATCACTGGGTCTTCTTGGACCCTGGTAACTGTGCCCACTACAGGTTCTTTTCTGTCAGCAAACCCCAGTCTTTGTCCAGTTGCTGCAGCTCACAGGGTTTGCACTCTGATCTTTGTCTTCACTAGAGGGAGAAGTGCCATCCCAAGAGCTGGGCACACACAAATCCTGAGACTTGGAGAAAATAATTCCCTGGCCCTGGAGCAGGTAGAAGAGCTCAGGGACAGAGTGATATTTAGGGAAAATCCTCCAGGTCTTGTCAGAAGGGATGGAGGCAGGGGATGTGTCAGCAAGGACTTGTCTGGTTTGTGGGCCTTGGTGGTTAAATAGTAGGGAGGCTGGGAACTTTCCTAGGTTCTAGCATAATACAATCAATATGACGGTCATGAAATCAGAATCAGCCTAATTAAGATCAAATTAACCTAATGTCAGGTGTTCTCTAACTCTCTAATCCAGTAGTGACTTATAATAAGGGTATTCATGTTCTATCATCTCCTTTTCATTGATTGGCTAGAGTAATTATTCTTTACATAGCCTGTCTACTTTTACATAGTAAAGACAAACAAAAAAGAAAAAAGTGAGTTTTAAAACAACCCTCCTTGGAAAAGTCTCCCTAACATATTGAATTAATAACAGAAGCCAGCACAGGAAATTCACCACATATCTTGAGCTTTAGTCTCTGGTTTTAGATCTTCCTAACTAGTAAATTACCTTGACTTCTGCCTTCTTTCTTGAGATTAGTCCACTTAGGACTAAGTAGGATTGCAACCTCATGCCATGTGAGAAGAGGTGGGACTCTAGGAAGAGGTTTTTTTCATTCTGTCAGTGTGTGTGTGTGTCTGTGTGTGTATATGACAGTTTTTGCTGCATCTTGCAGTGTGGGTCAGTGTAGACTCATTTTCTAGGGAAAAAAATTTCCCTAACCACTTTCTCTGGACTTTATTTTCACTGATGGCTTCAACGGCACTGTCCAATAGTAACATTAAGCACTCTATATTATAGAATTTAATTTTTTTCTTAATAGTCACATTTTAAAAAATGAAAGCCAACAGATGAAATTAATTTTAATAGTATATTTTAACCCATTATAACCAAGATATCATCAATGTTGGTGCACTCTACACAAAACTTCATAATGAGAGAGTTTCCATTTTTTTCCTGGGTTTAATAAATCCCATGTGTACTTCCCACTTACAGCACAATCTCCATTTGTAAATTGAATTTTTTCAGACATATTCTCTGTACTGAGATTTAATGTTCACAGTTGTCAAATAACAGTCACTAGGAGTGAGGTGGATGATAATTTCACTACTGACTTAAGCTCTAATGGAGCTATGAACACCAACTGGTCAATGGGCTAATCAAATGAATAATCATATAGTACAGAAGAATGGTATGATTTGGGATTTAGAAAAAGACTGGGGACAGTGTGTCCTGACAGGGAGCACCAGGGATTTTGTTGTTGAGACTGACAAGGACAAAATGAGAATAAAGTCATACTCATAAGTGTCTAACAACATGGGGGAGAAGAAATGACCTGCAGTAGTCCTGAGTTTTGACCTCGAGCTTTCTGTTCTTGACCCAAATCTCGTTGATGATGTCCCAGGACACAGGTCAGATTAATCCCCACAGGGAGAGAGGGAGGGTAGAAGTACAAGGCATCTGACATAATTGTCCTGGGAAGGCAGGCTTCGTTTCTCACTCTGATCCACATTCCCAATTTATTTTTATAGGGTAAGAGGAAAAGAAGTATGATGGTCAAATCATCACAGAGGAAGTGACATGATTGTGGAAACCAATCCAACCCAAATCCTGGTTTGAGCATCTCCATCCCTTTGAGGATGTCCAATAGATATTCAAGAGGCCAGTTACTAGAATCTCATCCTATCCTGGCAATGAGGTCAGATGTCATCAAAGGGAGGAAACCTTGGAGCAGCCTCAACAACTCTGCTGGCAGAAAAGACTGCAAGGTCTCCAGGTCTGCAGAGTGCAGGAGAACGGTTAAGTCCTTTGGACCTTGCCAAAGCCCTGCTGAATCTTGCACCTAGTTGCACAGGTGCATCCCTGTCATGTGTGCTCACAGGTGGTCTGAACTCCAGTCTCATGCCCACCCCTGCCTAGTCTTCAGATTCAGCAGAGCCGATCCCAGGAGCTGCTCTGTACATCCCACAACTCCTTTGCAAACAACTTCTGGTGACTGAGGAGGATATCAGGAGACAGGAAGAGAAAGTGAAGACAGCAAGAGAGAGACTGGCGGTAGCACTCATGCAGACAGACTTACTAGCGAGGCAGGGAGAGTGAGGGGCCAAGAAGGACGTCCCGACAAACACGATGAAGAAAAGACAAAATGGTCCAGATGACATGGAGCTCACACTACAGTAATGCCTCTGCAGGGGTCCTGATGTCTTCTTGCTTTGAGCTTTTGAAACTTTAATATATACCAATAGTTTTCCTTTCTTTGATTCCTTTGCATGACAGAGAAGATACAGACAGTGATCCTTTTGAGGTGGGAGATTTGGTTTCAGGTGAGGAGAGAAAGGAGATCTTTCTTTCTCATTTTGTTCTCTCATTTTCCTTTCCTGAGTGTTATGCATTTGTATTTTAAGATCAACAGAGAGTTATCACAGTCAGGGAATTCTTTCGAGTTTTGCCCTCACAGTCACAGAGAAGACCTACATAGTCCAAATGAATTGTCCTTTTTGTGTAATATTGCAATAGATTCCAACATATTTCACTAAAGAGCTGTTATATCTGTCTTCTCAAAAAAGACACCTACTTCTGGATCTCTATTTTTCTGGTATTTGTTGCATGTTGAATCACAACCGCACATAA
The DNA here is from genome assembly GCF_020826845.1 of Diceros bicornis minor. Lineage (NCBI taxonomy): Eukaryota > Metazoa > Chordata > Mammalia > Perissodactyla > Rhinocerotidae > Diceros > Diceros bicornis. The sequence continues at coordinate 4,022,475 of NW_026690866.1, forward strand.
TGAAATACTGGATTTTCCCTTTTTTTAGATTTATATGTGTTGGAAATTTGATTCATGAAAATTGTTATGCCATTGCGGTATCATGCTGTCAGGAGAACGACTGTTTTCAGCATCACAAGTCTCACAATAAGCCAGTGTGTTGGGATTTGTCTATTTGCCTGATCGAGTATGTTGCACTCTTCAAATCCTCTTTATCATTACTTACTTTTGTCCCACAGATTTATCAGTTTCTGAGAGCAATGTGTTCAACAATAATAGAGTATCTTAGTATTTATATCTTCCCTAAAAAATGAGTTATTTTTAGCTAAATCTTCTCTCCTCTATTCTTCCATGTGGTAATCATCTGGATTTGGGTTCGAATGTGTTTTTCATGTCTTGTTTTAAAACTAATACTAAATTAGACAGACTGTTTTTTCCTTTCCTCGTGACTCCTGTTATGTTTTCCTGGGTTCACATTTCTTCTTCCTGATGTACATTCTTTACCGCTTCTTTCACTGTGGACCTGTGGGAGGTCAAGTTTGAGTCTGTTTGTAGGTCAGATAACGTCTTTCTTTCTTTGACACATAGTTTGAATAGGTGTTTATTTAAGCTTTGTAGTAATTATTTTCCTTTTTTGTCGTTATTTAATATATCTGAACCTCCATACCTTTAGCTTAAAATGGGAATAAAACCCTAAAAATAGTGACTGTAACTGAGATAATACATGCAGAGCTTGCCAGTCATGTTGCTTAGCAGAAATTAGTCAATAATGATAACTATTATTAATCATTATAATGATATTATTATAATAATGTAATATGTAATAATATATTAATGTATAATAATAATTAAACATTAATTTATAATTATAATGTATAGTGTATAACATATAATGTATGCAATGATTAATAAAATTATTAATCATTATAATCTTGAAGTGTGCATTCTCAGAGAATCACTGCTTAAGATTGAGAATGTGAAGCTCACACACAAAAAGTATGAGAGAGTGGCATGACCGTGAATTTAATTCTCAGCCCTTCGGTATCTTCAGCTGTGGTCGTCTGCACAGTGTGTACAGATAATGTAATCTTTTCCCACAGACCCACGGCAGAACAGCGCAGCCTGCCTCATGCCTGGGATGCTCTAGACTGCTTGTTGGGGCGCCTCTGCTGTGAGGCTCATTGAACTCTGTACAGAGAAAGATGAAAAAAGATTCTTTCTTTTCCCTCAGTTTTCTCCCCTCGAGTTTTATTCCCTTTTACATCCAGAGCAAACACTCTCTTCCCAGAACCTTGGTATTACTCTGGGATTCAGGCTTCCCAGACACCTAGTCATTTCAGCTCCCAAGGCCCAAGGTGACTGCAGAGACATGTCTCACCCACTCCTCCCAACTTGGCCTGTTTCCCATCATGGAGGACCCATGAGTGGGGAGAGGAGCCATCGATGGAGATTGATCTGGAAGTCCTGGTGAATCTGAGCTTCAGAGAATGAAGCAGAAAAGGGGAACCTGAGACTGCCAGGCCTTCAGTGGGGGAGGAAAATGGAGGAACTGAGAGGGGTGTGATGGCTGCACAGAGTCAAGCTGAGGGATGTTTTAAAGTTTCCTAAGAAGGGAAAACTTGCACTGAAGTGGGGATTCGGTTTTACACGATGGCAATATCTGTGCTGGTTTCACCAATTCTGGTGTCCCTGAGGGATGAACTGGTGTGACACCATAGGACAGAATTTGTAGTCATTTTCAGGACTTAAGGAAGGTGAAATCTTTCAGCATATTCCCCTGTAAGCCAGTTAGGGGCCAAGTCTAGAAAGGCTCGGAGCCTGTGTCCGTCCAATGTAGGTTCATTGTGTTCCAGCCAAGTTCCTCTGGACACCAGCTAGGAAAACGGGACATCAGACCTAGTTAGATCTACTCATCGCAGCTTCCGTAGGTAGCCATGAGGCAGGTAATAGCCCAGGCATCGTCACTGGACCTCTCAGTTGCCCTCCTTCTTCCGCTGACAGTGACTTGTGAGGTGAGGAGAGCGCATCAGAATGGTCCAGTCAGCTGCCAAGTATGGGAGACTCCAGACGAAGGAGATGCCAAAACCACAGAGACCCAATGCTTCCTATGTCTCCCTCTTTGTTTTCCACTTAATTTTCACCCTCAGTCCTCTTTTCCTCCCCTTTTCCCTCTTTTGGCTCTCTCTCCCTCTCTTTCCCCTACATGTTCTAGCATAATTGAAGTATTAAGGACATACAGTAAACTGCAGACATTTAAAGTGAACAATTTGATACATTTTGATTATAACCTGTTGAACCATCACCACAATCAGGAAAAGGAACAGCCATCCATCCCAAATTTCCTTATGCTCATTTTAATTCCTCCTTCCCTGCAGTTTGCAAACACATTCTCATTCCCAGGCAACCAGTGATCCGGTATATGTCCCTATAGATTTTCCTGTATTTTCCAAGAATTTTTATAAAGGAGATCATATACTATGTACTCATTTTTTACTGGCTTCTTTCACTCAGCATAATTATTCTGAGATTTATGCTTGTCATTGCATGTACTATGAATTAATTCCTATCCCCAAGACTTCCCTGGCAGCACTGTACACACGCCCGAGTGCCTCCAAGGTTGACGTGAGAGCCAATAGTACTGCTGCATCCCCAAAAGTAGGAATGCGTCTTGGAGCAACTCTGGGAGGGGTTGGCGGCAGCCCTGGACCTGCACATAAATGTTTTCCTGGATGGTTGGAAAGCCCACCGTGCCACTGCAGTCCCAATGATTGGGGAATGCTCAGAGCCCGTGAAGAAGTCCCACCCGCCAAGCACAGAGGCTGGCACGAGCATAAGAAAAGGCAGCAGCAGATATGCGCGCACATGCAAATGCTTTCCGAGATGGCACAAATACCCATAGTAGTGCTGCGGTCTCACAACTGGGTACGTGTCTCTGTGTGGCGGCATCTCTGAGCCCATTGTGAATGCTTTCCCAGCGGGTGGGAACAGCCACTGTACTCACACAACTTCCAGCGTATGGGGTGGGATCAGAGACACAGCTCATGCTTCCCCCACAGCGGTAGCAGGTGGAATCTGTGACCTGATACTACCACAAATATGCAGGGAAAAGATTAGTTCATCAAACACCATAAGAAACTACACTAACGATTCAGAGCAGAAGGAAATGTCAAATCTCCAGAAATGAACATTGAAGTCACAGAAATTTACAATCTAAATGACAGAAAATTCAAAATAACTGTCATAAAGAAACTCACCAAGTTACAAGAATGTTCAGACAGTTCGATGAACTCAGAAATAAAATTAATGAGGAAAATGAATACTTCATTAAAGAAACTGAAACTATTAAAAAAAACAAGCAGAAATTCTGGATGTGAAGAACATAATTAATGAGATAAAAAAGAATCTAGAATCCTTAAAAAATAGAGCTGATATTATGGATGAAAGAATTAGTGATTTAGAGGATAGAAATATAGAAATGCTTCCAGTGGACGAGGAGAGAGAACTCAGATTTTTAAAAATTAAAGGAATTCTTGGAGAAATATATGACTCAATTATAAAAGCAACATAAGAATTATACGTATCCCAGAGGGAGAAAAGAGGGAGAAAGGAGCAGAGAGCTTGTTCAAAGAAATAATAGCTGAGAACTTCCCAAACCTGGGGAAGAACTGGACCTACAAGTACATGAAGCCAAGAGAATGCCTAATTACATCTATGCTATAAGACCTTCTCTAAGGTATATAATAGTAAAATTGGAAATAGCCAATGACAAAGAAAAAATATTAAGGGAAGCAAGATAGAAGAAAATAACCTACATAGGAACCCCTATCATGATTTCAGCATATTTCTTAGCAGAAACTTTACAGGCAAGGAAAGAATGGAATGATATATTAAAAATACTGAAAAATAGAAACTTTCAGCCAAGAATACTGTATCCAGTGAAATGATCCTTTTGATACAATGGAGAAATAAAAGTTTTCCCAGATAAACAAAGGCTGAGGGATTTCATCGCCACTAGATCTCCCATACAAGCAATGATCAAGAACACCCTCATACCTGAAACAAAAAGAAGGCAAATGTTTACAAATCTTTGACCAGAGTGATAAATAGACAGACAAAATCAGAAAGCTACAGCTGTGTTTCACAACAAGGTAGCAAATACTTAATTATAACTTAAAAGAAGAAGAGAAGGAAAACATCAAAAGTAACTATAAACACTTCAACTTAGTCACAAATGCACAACTCAAAAATAAATGACTTGTGACAACAATAACTCAGAAGGAAAAGAAGAAAGGGATGGATCCCGCTTAGACTAATGGAGTTAAGAGGCTATCAGAAGATGAACTATTATCTATGAGATCTTCATACAAATCTCACAGTAACCAGCAAACAAAAAATCATAGCAGAGCCATAAATCATAGAAAAAGAGAAAACCTCCACAGAAAACGCCCAAAATGAAATTGTAGTCAGAAACACAAAGGAAGAGAAACAATAGAAATATAGATTAGGTGGGACTAAGTCCTCATGTATCAGTAATCACTCTAAATATAAATCAATTGAATTCTCCAATCAACAGATACAGAGTGGTGGGGTGGATTATAAAACAAGACCCAACAATATGCTGGCTCCAGGAAACACATCTCAGCTCTAAAAACAAACAGGCTCAGAATGAAGGGATGGGAGACAATACTGCAAGCAAATGGCAAATAAAAGAAAGTAGGTGTTGCCATAATTATATCAGACAAAGCAGACTTCAAGATAAAAAAGACTATGAGAGACAAAGAGGGGCAGTATATAATGATAAAGGGGACTTTCCAATAAGAGGACATAACACTTATAAAGATGTATGCACCTAACACAGCAGCATAAAAGAATATAAAGCAACTATTAATAGACCTAAAGGGAGAAATTAACAGCAACACAATAATAACAGGGGACCTGGACACCCCACTTACATCCATGGATAGTTCATGCAGAGTGGGGAAACAATAGTGGAATTAAATAAAAAATATGATCAGATGATCTTAATGGATATAGAGAGAGCATACGCTCCCAAAACAGCAGAATACACATTCTTCTTAAGTGCACATGGAACCTTCTCAACGATAGACCATATGTTGTGAAACAAGGCAAGCCTGAATAAATTTAAGATTGAAATCATATCAAGCTTCTTTTCTGACCACAATGCTATGACACTTGAAATCAACTACAAGAAAAAAGATGAGGAAGTCACAAATATGTGGAGACTGAAGAACACATGACTGAAGAACCATTGGATCAATGAACAAATCAAAGGAGAAATCAAAAAATACCTGAAGACAAATGAAAATGAAAAGACAACAAAACAACTCTTATGGGATGCAGCAAAAGCAGTTCTAAGAAGGAAATTCATAGCAATACAAGCGCACCTCAACAAACAAGAAAAATATAAAATAAGTAACCTTAAACTACACCTAATAGAACCAGAAAATGAAGAACAAATGAAGCCCAAAGTCAGCAGAATGAAGGAAATAATAAAAATTAGAGCAGAAATTAATGAAATAGTAACTAAAAAAATTGTAGAAAGGATCAATGAAACAAAGAGCTGGTTCTTTGAGAAGATTGAAACAAAATTGACAGACCCTTAACCAGATTCACTAAGAAAAAAAGAGAGAAGGCTCAAAGACATAAAATTAGAAATGAAAGAGGAGAAATTACAACAGATACCACAGAAATCCAAAGGACAGTAAGAGAATACACTGAACAACTTACATGCCACCAAATTGGATAACCTAAAAGAAATAGATAAATTCATACAACCTCCCAAAACTGACTCAAGAAGAAATAGAATAAATGAACAGACCAATCACAAGTAAAGAGATCGAAATGATCATAAAAAACTCCCAAAGCAAAAGTCCAGGACCAGATGGCTTCTATGGAGAATTCTACCAAATATTCAAACAAGATTTAATACCTATGCTTCTCAAACTATTCGAAACAGTTGAAGAAGATGGAAGACTTCCTAATTCATTCTATGAGGCCAACATCACCCTGACAGCAAAAGCAGGCAAGGATAGCACAAAGAAGGAATATTATAGGCCAATATCACTGATGAACACAGATGCAAAAATCCTCAGCTAAATATCAGCAAATCGAACACAGCAATATATTAAAAGGATCATATAAGATTATCAAGTGGAATTTATACCAGGGATGCAGGGATGGTTCAACATCCAGAAATCAATGTGATACACCACATTAACAAAATGAGGAATAAAAATCACATGATCCTCTCCACATATGTAGAGAAAGGATTTGACAAGATCCAACATCAATTTATGATAAAAACTCTCAATAAAATGGGTATAGAAGGAGAGTACCTCAACACAACAAAGGTCATATATCACAAACCCACAGACAACATCATACTTAATGGTGAAAAACTTAAAGCCATTCCTCTGAGAACAGGAAGAAGACAAAAGTGCCCACTCTCGCCACTCCCATTCAACATAGTACTGGAGGTTTTGGCCAGAAGAATTAGGCTGGAAAAAGACAAAAAAAAAGGAATCCAAATTGGAAAGGAGGAAAGGAAACTCTTGCTGTTTGCAGATGACATGATTGTAAATATAGAAAATCCTAAATAATCCATCAGAAAACTATTAGAAATAATCAACAATTACAGCAAAGTTGCAGCATACAAAATCAACTTACCACAATCAGTTGCATTTCTATACTCTAATAATGAACTAACAGAAAGAGAACTCAAGAATACAATCTCATTTACAATTGCAACAAAAAGAAAAAAGTTTCTAGGGATAAATTTAACCAAAGAGGTTAAAGACCTATACAATGAAAACTATAAGACATTATTGAAAGAAATCAATGATGATCTGAAGTAATGGGAAGATATTCCATGCACATAGATTGGAAGAATAAACACAGTTAAAATGTCCATATTACCTAAAGTAATCTACAGAGCCAATGTAATCCCTATCAGAATCCCAATGACATTCTTCATAGAAATAGAACACAGAATCCTAAAAGATATATGGAATAACAAAAGGCCTCAAATAGCCAAAGAAATCCTGAGAAGAAAGAACAAAGCTGGAGGCATCACAATCCTAACTTGAAAATATATTACATAGCTATAGTAATGAAAATGGCATGGTACTGACACAAAAGCAGACTCATAGATGAATGGAACAGAACTGAAAGCCCAGACAGAAAACCACACATCTGTAGTCAGTTAATCTCTCACAAAGGAGCCAAGATCATACAATGGAGAAAGGAAAGTCTCTTCAATAAATGCTGTTGGGAAAACGGGACAGACACATGCAAAAAAATGAAAGTAGATCATTATCTTCCACCATACACAAAAATTAACTAGAAATGGATAAAAAACTTGAATCTAACACTTGAAATCATAAAACTCCTAGAAGAAAATATACGCAGTACAGTCTTTGACATCGGTCTTTGCTGCACCCTTCCCAATTCCATGTCTACTTAGGCAAGGGAAAGAAAAGAAAAAAATATACAAATGGGACTACATGAGACTAAAAGCCTTCTGCAAGGCAAAGGAAATGATGAACAAAACGAAAAGACAGGGCCGGCCCCGTGGCTTAATAGTTAAGTGCGTGCGCTCCTCTACTGGCAGCCCAGGTTCGGATCCCGGACGCGCACAGACTCACCACTTGTTCGGATATGCTGAGGCCACGTCCCACATACAGTAACCAGAAGGATTTGCAGCTATGATATACAATCTAAAAATGGGCTGAGTATATGAATATACATTTTTCCAAAGAAGATATATGGAAGGCCATCAGACACATGAAAAGATGTATAACATCACTAATTATTAGGAATATTCAAATCAAAACTACAATGAGAGTTCACCTTAAACCTGTCGGAATGGCCATAATTCCCAAGACAAAAAATAACAAATGTTGGAGAGGATAAGGAGAAAAGCGCACCCTCACACACTGCTGGTGGGAATGCAAACTGGTGCAGCCACCAGGGAAAACAGTGTGGAGATTTCTCAAAAAAATAAAAATAAAAATACCATACCTTCCAGCTATCCCTTTACTGGGTATTTATCCAAAGAAATTGAAATCAACAATTCAAAGAGATTTATGCACACCTGCATTCACTGCAGCATTAGTCACAATAGCCAAGACATGGAAGTAACCCAAGTGCCCTGCTACAGATGAATGGATAAAGAAAATGTGGTGTGTATTATATACAAAGGAATACTACTCAGCCAGAAAAAAAGACAAGATTGTCCTGTTTGCAACAACCTGGATGGACCTTGAGGGCATGATGTTAAATGAAATAAGCCAGACAAAGACAAATATGCATGATTTCACTCATATGTAGAAGATAAACATAAACAGGAATGAAGAGAACAGATTAGTGGTTTCCAGAGGGGAAGGGGGCTGGGTGTTGAGTGAAAGAGTTAAAGGGGCACATATGCATGGGGATGGATAAAAGTTAGACTACTGGTGCTGAGCACGATGCAGTCTATACAGAAATTCACAAATAATAATGAACACCCGAAATTACACAATGTTAAAACCCTTTATAATTTCAATAAAATAATTAAAAAAGAAAAAATAATTCATTCTTTTTTATGGTTGAATAGTATTCCAAGGTGGGGATATACCACACTTTGCATATCCGTTCACCAGTAGATGGACATTTGTGTTGTTTTCCGTTTTTGTCTACTATAAATATGTTGTTATCAACACGTGTGTACAAGTCTGTGTATAGACATATGGGCTTATTTCCCTTGGATGGATTCCTAGGAGAGGAATGGCTGGGTAGACGTATGGAATTATTAAAGACGCATCCAAGCTATTTTCCACCAGCACTCGATGAGAGTTTCAGTGACTTGACATCTTCAACAACACTTGCTATAGTCAGTCTTTTTAATTATAGCCATTCTCAAGTGTGGTGGAATCTCATGATGACTGTGCCTTACATTTCCCCAATGACTCATGTTGTGAAGGAGAAGGCAAGCCACGCACAGACTGGGAGAAAACATCTGCAAAACATATCCCTAGAAAAGGACCTGTATTTATATTATATAAAGAGCTCTTACAACCCAATAGTAAGAAGACAAGCAACACGTCATGTCTTACCAGAAGACAGCAGGTCAGGCCTGTATAAGCACCAGGAGTCCCGCCAAGAAGATGAGGATGAGGGCCCAGAAAAGGAGGTCTGGGGTGACAAGTGGTGGGGTGAACCACCTCCTGTCATCGCCCCAGTGCTCCTGCTAACCCCACTGTGCCTCAACCCTCCTTGACAAGGGTTGGCCAACTTTCCTCATCATCCAAAAACCTGTTCACATGGTTCTCTTCGTGAGGCACAACATCAAGATACTCACCTCCTACCCTGGGATGTGGCTTCCTGCAGGCTTACCAGGCTTCACAATCAAGGTGTCATCTCTGTTGGGAGAATATTCTGGAAGTGAATGAAATGGAGAATGAATGTGAGTGTGTTTCACACTTTTTCATATAACTTTTTAGATACACAAAAAAAATAAAGGGAACAGTCTCATAAACATCCATCATCTATACTTAACAATGTATAGTCCATCCAATTAAAACAATATTTCATCAATGTATAAATTATTAACACTTGCCCCACTTGAATCATCTCACGTATTCAATGAAATATTAAAGTAAAGTAGACATCATGATGTTTCACCCCATTTTAGTTCCATCTCTAAAAAGTGAGCACACTTTGCTACAAAATCCAAGGCCATTATCACAGAACAAAAGTGTAATTAATTAAACCAAATTCATACCTCTGGGCACAGAGGACTGAATTTGAATGGACTTTCTTACGACGGCCGGGGGGAGAATGGGTCATCACAGTTGGCAAGCCTATGGGATCTCTCTAAATTTGTTAATTCACACTGAAAAGTGTTCTTCCGTGCCTAGAAACACATCATCCCCTTCTCTTTTATCTATTTGCTTAATATTCATTTTCTAGGATTAACCTACAATGTAATTTCCTGCAGGAAGTCTTTTCTGATTTCCGCCTGCAAGTATGAGTTTGTTCACATCAAATAATTGATAAGTTTCAATTCTCTATTCTTGTTATTGCCAGCTACAACATAAAGTCCAGAAGGGGAGGACACACAGCACCCAGTGGGCATGGGGGGAGGGGTGCAGTTCCCCCTACGTGTACCTCTATCCAGACAAACTCTTAGAGGTGTGCTGTATGATATGCAGCAGCAACAAGTCTATTTTTGAAATAAAATTAACTTTAGTTAAATAAAATAAAAATTCTAGTACCTCAGTAACATTAAAAATCAGTAACAATAAAGACCAGTCACAGTACCATCCTTCGAGCACTCAACAGCCATATGCGTCTATGCACTGGACAGCACAGATATAGAACATTCCACCACTGCAGAAAGTTCTAGAGCATTGGTGCTCATCTAGAGTGGGACTTGGCAAACTACAGCTTGTGGATCAGGAAACACATCCACCCCCAAACCTGTAAGTCTGCTTCACACACAGCTAGAGGCCCTCACTGACCATCTGGCCCAGTGGCTTTCAGTGCAGAGATAAGGAAACAAATGTCCAGAGAGGGGCGGTGACTAGTTTGAGGTCACAGAGCTGTCTAGGAGAAGGTGAGGGCCACCAATATTACACTGGTGTTCTTTTCTCTCTCTCAATGTTGGGGAAAGACTGGGGAACTGTGCCACCACCTGCCAGCCTGAGAAAGTTCAATGCTCTCTCAACCCCAGGCATCCAGAGTTCCCAGAAAGGCCTCACTTCCTTTCACAATGACCAGGGAGCCTTACCATCCCAAAGGACACTCTTCCTGTCAGGGGTCAAGTTCTGCAGTTGGGTACCATTCTGGGTCAGCCACAGGAATTCCTCATAGATGGCAACTCTGTCCAGTCTCGGTGGCAAGGTACACAGGGAGTCCATTCCAGTGTGGTTACTGTGGGGGACAGACCTGGAAGGGCACAAAGGATGAACAAGTGTGTCTGGAATTCTACCGTGATTCTAGATAAGCTGCTTTTGGGTCCTGTCCAAGAGAACTTTCTGCAGTAATGCAAACATTTGTCTGCACTACCAAATACACTCATTATTAGCCCCATGTTGTTATCGAGCACTTAAAATTTTGCTAGTGTGTGTGAGTGAGGAACTGAATTTCTCATGTAATTTAATTTCAAGTACGTAATTTATAAATAAATAACCACAGGGAGAACATTTTTGAAACTTTGGAGTAAGGACTTTTGAAAATGCATAAAAACAATGAGAACACTGGTAAAAATGGTCAAAATCAACTTTTCAGAGCCTAGAAATTTTTCAAAGGCTTGTAAGAATCTGAGGAGGGTTTAGTGAAGATACACGGTGGAATCTTGATAAAGGTAGCAAATTTTGTGGCACTATAACTTTCACTATTCCCATCCTGCTCTCACAATATCCTCCATAACTTTGAAAACCATCAGTCTTAGAACAATGGTGGCTGAGATAACCAGCAGCCAAGCAGCCATAATGGGTTTAGAGCTCTGAAAAGAACCATCCCCATCGAACTGCCACTAGCTGACCTGCCTGGCAGCTCCCTGAAAAAGCCCCATGTTCAGGGCTTGTCCTTACTTGACTCAGAGCTTGCCCAGGGTGGAAAGTGGGTCCCCAAGGCACTTGGTAAAAACAATCAGCGCTAATTGTTTTCTATTTTAGTGGCCTGAGGGAGTGATTCCAGCTGCGGCAGGTAAGAGGTGAGCCAAAAACTTCGAAGAAAAATTGGGGGAATGAGATGTCCACAGGGGGATTTGTAAAGCTGCAGTGTATTTGTGGGCATCTAGAAGGCCAAAAGTGCTCAGGGATGTGGCAGACCCAGGACAGACTTGAGAACATCTTAATCTCTCACCTCTAGTTGAAGAGTTGGCTTAATATCTGAAAACTTGATTATGTAATACACCATAGTAATAGAATAATGGCCATACCACGTATTTTCAACCATATACATAGAAAAGAATTTCACAAAATACAACGCCCTTCATGCCTAAAAATGAAAACTCTCAACAAATTAGGAATAGAAAAAAACTTTCTCAACTTATAAATGGCATCGATGAAAAATCCAAGGCTAACACCATATTCAATGTGAAAGAATGAAAATTTCCCCCTAAGACCAGGGACAAGTCAATGATGTCTTCCCTCATCTCATATGTTAATAACAGGTACTAGAGGTTCTAATGAGGGCAATTAGGCAAGAAAAAGGAATAAAAGAAACCCAGATTGGACGGGAAGTGGTAAAACTATTTGTTTTGCAGAGGAGAAGACATTGTATATACAAAAATCTAAAAAATACAACCCCCCTATACACAATATGTGAATCATATCCCAATGGTGTATAAAAAATTTAAATTGCCCCATGTGGTTAGTGGCTTCACTATTGGAGAGCACAGTTAGACTGCTGATATTTATTGAAAGTCTCCAGAAGAGGAGGAGGAGGAGGATGATGGAGGTTGTTGGCCTCAAATGTTAATGTTTTTCTCAACCCCCGAAAACCTATGGATGGAGATGGTAGAATTAGCTGACAGGGATGTGGGGGAGAATGGGCACCATGTAAGTGACTTCCAGATCAAGGATGTGTCACAGGAGCTCAGAGTCATCAGCCATCAGCTCAACCAATGCTTCCAATCTCCTCAACCTACATCAAGTCGGTGACCAGGCAGGAGTGGAATATGTCTCACAGCTGGCTGCCTCTGTAGAGCTTGGTGACCTAGAACAAATGGGAGGGAGAGTGGGTGAGATGGATGTCTCCTGGGGATGCAGGTGGCCACTGGGCCAGTGAAAGATCACAGACCTTGGGGCAAGGGAGACCTGACTACAAATCCTGGCTCTGCCCCTAACTCATTGTGTGACCTTAGGCAAAATACTCCCATTTCTGAGCTTCAGTTTACCCACATGAGAAATGGGGAAGGCAGCTAGGACATCACCTCTGGGAAGTGAGAGAACCCAGACACGCAGGGAAAGTGAAGGATTGAAACAATAATGTAACAGATGTAAGTCAGGCAGAGGAATGAGGGTGCTCTCAGGGCAAGGAGAGACGGGAGAGGGGAGACCCCACCTGGTCCTGGGTGTCTCTCTGCAGGGCGGTGTACTCCGAGGATGTGGGCTCCAGGTTGCTGAGGTTCCAGCTGATGCTGCGGAAATGTAGCTGGTGCTCTCTCTGCATGCATAAACTCCAGGGTGCAGAGCCTGGAGCCACTGAGAGGAAGAGCAGACAGGTGGAGACTCTCAGCTTCCAGCACAGAGGCATGGTGGACCACTGGGTCAGGGTGGTGGGTGCAGACAGTGTCCACACTGGTGGCTGCCCCATCCTTCTCAGACCTGGGGAGAGAGGGACGTGGGGAATCTAGAGAGAGGTCCTGAAACCTCTGGGGTTTGGGCCAGAACAGGAAGGAGGAAATGGGAGGTGAGTGGGGAAACTGAGAGAGGGGTGGCCACAAAAGTGGTCATTAGGGGCAAGTGCTCAAGGGAGGGTCTTACCTGAGGGAGACCAGTCTGCCACTCAAGGAGAAGGGGCCCAGGCTGCTCTTCTTGAACAAGGATCCAGCTGGGGAGGAAGGAAAGGAAGATGAGGAGGAGGGACAGGGGTTGGGGGAGGGGCTGGGTGGGATTTAACCCACCAGGAGCTGCTGGGACCAGGGTCTCACCAGGCTCTGCAGGACCCTCTCAGTGGAGTTGAACGTGGCTGAGCTGTTGATCCTGTCTGATGAATACCAGAAGGTGGAGATGCTGACACTGACTGTGAGGGTGTTCAGGTTGTGCCCCAAAGCTGCAAGACGAGAGGGAGAGCGATGGCCATCACTGGGAGCTGGCCTGAGACCACACCAGAGTCCTGCACTCTTTATCATCTGTCGTCTTCTCTCACAGTGGCACCACCACCCACCCTTGTGGTCACCCAAGTCAGAACCAGCATATCTGCTCAGCTCCTCCTCCCTCCCAGTAACACCCATTCACCTTGCACACTCGTCCTCACATACACTCCATCCCTGTCCCAACTCAAGTCTTAAATTCCTTCATCCAGACCAACACCCCAGCAGGCACAATGGATGCTCTGTCTAAATGATGTTCCACATGGACTACTAGAAAAATCTTTCTGTAATGAATACCTCACTAGGGCCACCACTGCTCTAGTACCACCCATGGCTCCCTATGGCCTTCAGTGTTTAGTTCAACCTTCTTGACCTGGCACTCAAGGCTCTACTCAATCTGGCTCCTGCTGACCTTTCAGTCTCATTTTATCCATCTACTGCAAGTTAAACTTCATGCTTCACGCAACACAAATTCATTTCAATTCTCCCCATACAGCATGTTGTTTCTGGCTGGAGCCTTTGCTCATGGAATCCCCTCTGCCAGGAAAACTCTTCATCCTCTATTTGCCAGGGTCCGTCCTACTCATTCTTAAAGACTCCATTCAGGTGAAAATTTCTCTAGCAAGCTCTTCCCCTCCAAATTATGCCAGGTGCCACTCCCCGAAACCTCCCACATTGTGTTATAAAGGTGTGTTAATTCACAAGACTAGGGGCTCTCTGAGGGCTGGCCTTAGACTACATCGTTGGTATAATCTTTGTGATCAACGTGATTGTCCTAAAACCAGAATTTCACACCCTGGCTTCCCAGCTCCTGGATCACGACTGGCTGGTAGGGGCAGGAGAGCTTCTCTTTGGAAGGTAAAGGCACCCCCAGATACCTGTGGAGGCTTCTGGTGGCACAGGTGATGATCAAGTATGCAGGGATGTGGTGGCTGGCTCAGGAGCTGTGGAGAGGGCTGTCATCAGGGAGGGACAGAGTGGGAGGAGCTTCCAGGCTCACCCGGGCTCCAGCAGTGGCTGTCCCAGGACCACCATTCACAGGTGAATCATAAATGAGAGTGAGGGGATGGGTCACTGTGTGAGTAGAGGGATGAGCAAGCTTGTGGATGAGAGGAGCCCAAGAGAGTGAGATGGGTGAATAAGAGAGACTGAACACAGAGGAGAGAGAGATGGACGGGCAGAAAACTGGACACAGATGGGATACCTGGAAAAGGGGGACCAAGGGCGGGGCTTCAAGAGAATAAAAGTGAAAACCATGTGGGGTCAGAATGTGGTGGAGAACATGTCTGTGTCTAAGGCTTTCTCACCCTGGGCTGGAACTCTCCACCAGAACCCAAGAGAGAGAGAAGGGATGAGTTAGGGCCCTTCCAGGTCCTTCCCTCACCAAGGACAGCGGGTGAAGGAGAACAATTGCTCCCCAACCCCAAATGCGATGGGACCCAGGACATCAGGGCCAGGAATACTCACTGGTGGTAGTCGGGGCTGCGGCTCCATAGGTATAACTTGTGGAGAGAAGGCGAGAGGAGCTGAGCGAGTGTTGGGGTGAACATAAAGGATTAAGGATGAGGGAGGATGTAGGGACGTTTGTGGGAAAAGCAGAAGGGAAGAGGGAAGGGGTGTTCAGGGAGGTGGCAACGAGGTGGAAGGTGGCTGAACTCAGCAGTCACACCATGATGAGATGACTGAACCCCGACCAGAAAGAGAGAGCGATGGATCAAAACTCACTTTAGAGCAACGGAGGCAACACAGAACTTTGACTGGCAGAGAGAGCGTAGCTATAGCCCAGCCCCTCACCACTGACATAGAGGCTGTCCCCGTCCAGGGTGAGGGAAACCAGAGTCCCAAGTCACGTCTGACCTGGTCCAGCATGTCCCCCTCGCTGGTCTGGCTCACACCTCTCCCCCTTGTTGACTCCGCTCATCCATCCCTCTTCTCAGTTCATGGACACACCAGGCTCTCTGCTTCAGGGGTGTCCTTATGTGGGTCCCGATGCCTGAAATGCTCTCTTGAACACACTCCCACAACCTCACTCCAGTCTACCCTTCAGACCAGCTAAATCCAGTCCCAACTCTAGCTCTCAAGCTAAATATCAGTCTTTCTCAAGAGGGCTTCCCTGCCCCCTCAGGTTGATTCCCCTTGTGCCAAACTCCCACATCACTCTCATCATTTACTGTCTAAAATCCAAATTCCCAAATACAATATAAATTCCATGGAGGTGGGACAAGATCTCTCTGGTTCTCCATGACCCCATGCATGTGGCCCAGGGTCTGGCTTATGAGATGAGGAAACATCCTGGTTTGTCTAGGACTGCCTTGGTTTGAACACTAAACATCCTGTATCCTGGAAAACCCCTCTGTTCTGAATAAACGAGGATGGTGGGTCACCATAAATTATACACTCAAACACTATCTATTGCATGACAAGCACACATTCCCCTCAAGAACGTCACAGGAAAGCTAGAATGACAAAGGCACAAACACACAAACACAATTAGTAGAGGCCAACAACTAAATACAAAATCATTTAACAAGATTCTCTGCAACATGAATCACCAGACTGTTATTATAGAAAAGATTCAAGAAACAAAGTCAATTCCCTTTAGAAGTCAAGGTGGAGAGGACAGTCTTTTTGGAGACTAGTGCCCTTCCCTTCAATCTACAGTGTTGCTTAGTATTTCTCCAAATTATTTGAAATGTCATAAAGAAAAAAATGCTCAAAATAAATCTGACTACTGGAAAATTCAATTTTAAATTTGTTATTGATACAAAGTTTAATCGTCTTTTTCCCTGAATGCTCCTTTATTTCAAATTTTTGTGGAGGATTTATAGGACTTTAGAAGTCAAATTGAATGGGTCTAAGGAATGTTGCTGAGTATCCCTGCTAACATTTAATGGGATGTCTTCTAATACTACATACACACGCAAAACATTTCTGTATTTAAATTATATATAAATTCTGACTTTTGAGTATTATGCAAGTAAATCTATATTTTCTACTATAATACACATTTGCAGTTATTTACTTTTGTTTCATGTGTTCTTATTTGCATATAACTGTACTTACTGAAATATTTACCACACAGAACCACACACAGCTTACCATCTTTCCATCCATCAAACATCAATAATTTTTCTCAAGATACCTTCACTCTCAGTGACTCCATGTGGTGACAACCCGAGCCCAGGAAAGCCCACTGGCATGTCTTCTGCACTACAGAGGCTGCCGGAACCTGTTGGTACCAGGTCCACAAGGTACTCACCTGGTCACATGAGCCATGGAGCAGCGAGGACGGGTGGACCCTGAGCCTGGTTTCACCTCAAACTTGAGCTCCACGGATGCTTTTCGTCTCTGAGGGGGGGAAAAAAGTGCATACAAACTTTTGAGGCCTTTTATAGGGTCTTGGATGGAAAGGCCACCCCATTCACTTTTCTTTTTTTGTATTTCCTGATTTAATTGTAACTGTTGGCTGTGACTGGATTTTCCCGATTCCTATCCAGCCACCTGCTGCCCAAGATGGGAGAAAGCAGCTTCGTGCTGTGTGCACTTGAGTCGCTCAACTCACTTGGCTGGACAGAGACTTTTTGGTGACTCGGGACCCTTTAAACAAGCTTGTCATTGAGGGACCCTGTAAGTGACTGGCTGACTTGTCAACATTTTCCACATTTCTTTCAGGGCTCGGGAGATTTTCAGGCCCTGGAGCAGATTTCCCAACCTTGGCATAACTGACATTTGGGGATGGATAATTCTCTGTGGGGCCGTCCTGGTCCCTTGAGGACGCTGAGCAGCATTCCTGCCTCCCCCTCTAGAGGCCAGGAGCGCCCCCATTAGTAACAACCCAAACACCGCCTCCAGAAGCAGCTAAAGCTCCCTGGGGACAAAATCACAAGGAGGACGGTGACGGGGCCTCTGAGGAGGGGACGGCGGCACCCGGAGCCAGGAGGAACAGCAGCCTCGGGCGCCCTGAGCAAACAGCCCGGGGGAAACGGGGCTGTGGGGGGATGGAGGTACGCTGGGCCCTGACGGGGATGCCCATGGCCCAGGCCCCTCCCTGGACCCCTACCCAGCCGGGACCGCCCGCCGCTCACCGCGCCCCGCCCCTGAGGGCTAACGTCCACGGGAATCTTGTTCGAGCCCAGAAGATGGGACACACCGCGCAAAAACGCCCCATCCATCCCAGGCGCCTCCAGCGCTTCCACTTCCAGTCTCAGGCGGGCATTCGCGGAGGATGGAAGTTTGGGGGCTGCGAGTTGAGGCGGCGGGCGGCTCAAGCCGGGCACCCCAGCCTCGGGGGAGGTGCCTAGTTTCTAGAGTGAGTGCCAAGCTGGAAAGCGGGCTGGGTGAGCACCAGGGACAGGGACAAAATCTAGGGGCGGGGCTGTGTGCGGGAATCAGTTCTAAGGGTGGACTGTGGGCGGGGACAAGGGTGTGAGTGACACCAGGCCCGGGGGGGCGGTTCTGTGTATGGGCGGGGCAATGAACCAGGACCAGGATGTGGGCGGAGCCAGGTCCCAACGTTGTGGGCAGAGACCAGATCCAGGGGCGGGAAGAGGCGGGGGTTGGGCTGGAATAAGTCAGGCAGACTTCACAGGGGGAGGAAATCAGCTCCAGGGGCGGGGCTGGAGGAGGGGCTTTCTGTGGACTCCTAAAACTGTACAGGTAGCTGGATGTTGAACAGCAGTTCTTCAATCCTTTCCCCAAGTTGAACAGCCTAATAGAATGATGTGCCCATATTTAGAATTCTAAATTTTTGTGCGTGTTTCTGGTTCTTAATTTCGTTTAAAAATTAGATCATATATTCACATTTCTCTACAACTTGCAGTCCCAAGCCAGTAGATAAGGATATAACGCTATTTTAATTTTAAAAATCTGAGGGGAGGGAGACCAATACGTCGAAGATGCACGTATAAGAAAACTCTACCACTCTCTCCCAGTCCTTTTTCACAGAGATAAACATCCTTTTATCCTCTATCCTTCCAGACGTACTGTGTATATGTGGGCCTGTGTATATGTTCAAGACCAAGAGGGATGTCCCCAAGCAAAACCTGAAGCCCATGAATTGTCTCATGCATCAGAAGTTACTGAGAAGAGATTTAAGTTTCTGGTGGAAGGAAATGAACCAGTGATGAATCCAGAGGAAGACAACAAAGAAACAAGAGAATTTTACCATTTAAATGGTCAAAGGAAAAAGTGAGACAGAAAATGTATTCATAATATCTGATGTAACACATCTTTGGATAAGATTCGTATACTATAAAGTGGTAAACACTTATGTCATAAAACAGTAGACATTGAATTTTGATTTATCCTAATTCATTAAATAGTTATATTGGGCAAGAGGAATTATGTTTTTAACATATGTAAGAACACTTTATGCTGGATTTTTCAGAAAAGGAAGAAACTATAAATAGTCAAAAGCTGAAAAATGAAAAAGCTGTATGAGTAGCTAATTTAGAAATATAGATTTTCAACCAAAACATTAAAGAAGTTGTTTTTGGAACCAGAGTCAAGAGTGGGGAAGGTAGTTTTCGTTATAAGGCTTAAAGTATTATTTGAGATATGTGCGTATAGACACACATACACGCACACACAGGGGAGTGCGTATTTGTATTCCAAAGGGATCATTGAACTCTACAAAGAATTTGTAAAAAGGATTCACTTTACAACCATAGAACGTATTTTGAAAACTACAGACTTCAAGCATAAAAAAAGCTGTCATCATCCCGGTGGAAAAATGAATGGGACATCACTTTCCCACTGACATGGTGATAAGCCTTTTACATACATTACTCTTGAGTATTTTCACAGCAACCCATAAGGAAGATGGTATTATCTATCTCCATTTTGCAGATGAGGAAATTTGTGACAGCATATTGCTAAAATTTTCATATAAGTTCTCAATAGATCTTGTTTTATGTTAAAATTGTTTATTGAATTTTCTTTTCATTAATAAAATGATATATGCCATTCTTACAAATAAGCAAAGGATGTGTAAAAACAATTTAGCAAAACGACAGTTTTATTTTGATATAATTAAATATAGCAATCACTTTATTATTTTTCTGCTCTTTGCCTCACATCTAGGAAGATACTTCCTATCCTAAAGGCTTACTAGAAAACTCTACTAAAAATCAAGAATCAGGGAATTCCCATATTACGCAAAGTTCCTGAATACATGAAAAAAGGCATTATAACAAATTTTTGTACAAAAATCTTAGATCATTCATGAACTGATAACAACACAAATCATGATTAGGCAAGGTATTTCTGTAGAATGACAAATATGTAAACTTTAGACATTTGGAAAGGTAGTTCATTACAGTAACTAATGTGTATAAGAAGAATTTTTTCAAACTCACTAAGTGCCAGGAAATCGTTTGATAAAATGCACTGCAATATTATTCACAATAGCAAAGAGATGGAAACTACCTAATTGTGAATCCGTGGGTGAAAGGATGAAGAGAATCTGGGGCATCCATACAATGGAATATTATTCAGCCTTAAAAAGGGAGGAAATCCTGTATTTAGAATTGCTTGACCAGATCATTTCAGTAGCCATGTGTTTTCTTGCTTTGTACCCTCTGGTCCATTCGCCACCCAGGAACCAGGGTGATCCTTTTACAATGTAAGCACCATGACCTCTAATGGGTCCCTAAAATAGATTTTGGAGGTAGACTGCCTGGGTACCAGCTGTGTGACCTTGGTCAATTATATAACCTCTAATATTCCTCATCCATACAATAGGGGTTAATAGTATTCTCTCCATAGCATCGTTGTGAGGATTAAATGAGGGAATACATGTCAGATGCTTAGAGTGCCTGGCACATGGTAAGGCAACATGAAAAATTTAGCTGTAATTATAACCAAATTAAATATTGTGATGGCCTATTAATTAAGTTGAACCATATGAAATTTCTAATATTCAACCATTTTGACCCATTTTATTGAATAAATGATAAAACTCAGTCTAGGTAGGTTGCGTAGAGTCAAAAAGGATTGGATAAATGAAAATATTATTAGAAAAAATAAGCTGAAATAGATTGTTTGCAATTTACAAAGCAGTTTCTCATATTTTGTTTCATTTAATCTCTATAGAATACTTTTCAGTGTATTATTACCACTGTCTTTGAAGGAGTAACTGACTTGCCCCAAATCACACCACATTAAATAACACAATTAGAGTGGAAAGATCATTTCGAGTATAAATTCCATAGGATATTTTGTTTCCCCTTCATAATATCATCTGTCCTCTCAAGAAAGTGATGAAATAATGCTGATTCATAGGAACTTAGTCTTAAAGAGACATACTCTCAGATGATAAACACTACGTCTTTGAAACAGGGGTGTTGCGAGAAGAAACTTGGGACCCATGCTTTCTGTGTTTTCAAGTCCGTGCTTTGAGTTCTGGGAAACAATCAAAGAAGGGAAAGGGTGAAAAATAGTCCAGAATGAAAAAAGGTTGACGTATATTTAACTTTATTGATCACCTCAAGGTTCTCTTTTTGTTTATGGTCTGTGTCACCCTACTAGAATACAAATGCTCTTACGGTATATCACTGCTATCTTGAAGCAAAGGGTAGGCGCTGAGTAAATATTTATTAAAGGAATGAAAGTGGCCTTGAATACATCTGCTCTTTACTCACCAGAGAACAGCCCCATACCAGGCAAATGGCATCATTAACAAAATTTTAAAAATCATATCCTTATTAGCTCGTAATCATGGATTCAAGGCTCCCATTTGTTTCCTACATGTAAGTACAAATGAATTCTGGTGTATTAAGGAATGTTTCCACAGCATCACTGTAAAATAAAACAAGACTTTTTGGCCCATTAATTGCTGGTTCGAGCAGGGCCCATCTCTATACTTACGTCTAAACAATTAACTATAGATTTGTTATCCCAATGAAGAGCGATTTGGTATGGAAACTGTTTTATCAGTGTCATGCAAAAGTAGCCATTTGATATGTCTTTAAGTGGTGATATGGATAATAATGTTGATGCAGAGGAAGACAACTAATAATTCTCTCTGGTCTTTGTCAAGGGAATGTGGGTGAAGGGTATCTTATTGTCACTGGATTTCAGAACTCAAAAAGAGTCGTCGAACTCTTCATGTCACAGGTGAAGAAAATGAGGTCTAAAGAGGTAGAGAGATTTGACCAAGACTAATTCCTGGGACTAGAGAGAGAGCCTCTGATTCTCAGCTGGCCTCATTGTAATAACATCTCCAGCTCCAAACAGCCAAGAGAAGCTAGTCTGTTGATTTCCAACTAGCAATGATTCCCCTTCACGTTTTCACTTTCTCTCTCTTCGATGCCTGCTCTGCCCTGACAAGGAAATTTTCTGATGTTTACACTACACTTAAGAAGAGGAAAATGCTCCTGGCAAACACTAGTGTGATTCAGTGTGGCACTGGAGAGCACAGTCATGAAAAAATGAGAATCAAAGGAATAAGAGGTAAATAATACTAAAGAAGAAGAGAAAATCTATTATTTTAGTGGAACATAACTTAAAAGTTTAGAACTGGTAAATAAGTGGAGTAATGTGAAAGGAAGCTAGATTCCTATATGAAACATCAAAAATATTGTTACATGAGCAAGAATTCATTTAACCATGTAAATAATCATTCCATTCACAAGAGCAATGAATTCTTTAAGATAAGTAGTTAAAATAATTGGAACTGCACATTAGTTATATGAAGAAGATTATAAAGAGATACAAAGCGTGTAAAAGCTCTGATTAAATGGAGAGATATGCTATACTTGTGACTGAAAACAGTCTTTCAAAGATATCAGTTTTCCAAACATTATATAGATTCCATATGCTTCAAATCAACTTTTAAAATGACGCTGTATTTATTTTATAGACTAAATGATATCCATTTGTAAAATAAAACACTGGACCATCAACTAACATTATTCACAAGTAAATCATTCCAAATGGATTATAGGGCTACAATTAAAAATAAAAATCCCCCATGTATAACAGTGGTGGATGACAATATAGAAGAATATCCATAATCTTAAAATTAGTGAAGATATTCTTAATATATATGCTTAAAGATGTCTGGTTGAAAAGAGGAAGGAGAAAAAGTAAAATGGAATGTGATATGGTCTCTGATTTTCTTTCAGAGACTTAATCTAGAGAAGGATATTCCAGTCTACGATATTGGATAAAGAAATAGAAATCTGTGATAATTACACAAATAATGAGAGGACATATATAAATGGTAGCATAAAGTATCAGTTAGCTTCTGCTGTATAAAGAACCATCCTAAAATTTGGTGGCTTCAAATAAGAATAGTTTATTTTTTCTCAAGATTCTGTGGGTTAATTGGGAAGTTATTTTTATCTGGACCAATTGGTGGCTTAGCTGGGAATAGATAGTCTAGGATGGCCTTACTCGCATATCTGATTGTTGACTTGAAGTCACCTGGAGTGATGGAGATGTGCAGTCTATCTAGACTCATTCACATATTGATGGCCTCAGGTTTCCCAAGGGCAGCCAGAGAAGGACAAGTACCAACAATGAACAAGAGTTTTTCAAGCCTTTGCTCATGTCATTTGCTAATGTCCCATTGGCCAAAGCAAGTTACAAGGCCAAGTCTACCCAGAGTCAACGTGGGATGCTATGACCAAACAGACAGAGGGAGAGGACTAATGTGTGGCCATTTTCGCAATCTCTCCCACATAATTTTAGAGGAGAATTAGTATGAATGTTTTTGTATTTGTTCATTTGAATGCCCGAGGAAGATTGTACAAAGTCAAAAGAAACGTAAAGCAAATAGTTAACTGGAGATGTATGGTAAGTTTAGTTGATACTTAAAGTGGGTCTGGAAAAATGTGGTAGTTTTGTTGTCAAGTGTATGCAAGTTCTTGTGACCTATGAAAATAACTTACATTTCGATTATTTTCTCCATGAATGTGTTTTATTCGTTAACACTTTTGATGTGTTTCTCTCTGGCCTTAGGAAAATAATGTAGCACTTGGTAGCAAAGATGCAGCCTAATAGCCCCACATTTGAGGCCAAGATGGAGAAGACCACCACGGCCACCATGCTCTTGCCCTTGGTACTGTGGTAGACGGGGAGGAAGGTGACCCAGACACTGCAGAACAGCAGCATGCTGAACGTCAGGAACTTGGCTTCATTAAAGGTGTCAGGCAGGTTCCAGGCCAGGAAAGCCACAGTGAAGCTACCCAGGGCCAAGGAGCCCAGGTGTCCCAGGACACAGTAGAAAGCAGTGACCGAGCCCTTGTTGCACACGATGAAGATGTGGCGGTGTTCAGAGTGTGCATCTGTGTCAATGAAGGGAGGAGAGTTTCCCAGCCAGATTCCACAGAGACTCAGCTGGATAAAGGAGCAGATGGGAATGATGAATTTAGGTGCCTCTGACACCAACCACTGCCTCATCCTTCTCCCTGGTGCAGTGAACTTGAAGGCCACAACCACAATCATATTTTTGACCAAGACACTGGAAAGAGCCACAGTAAAAACAACTCTAAATGTGATTTGTTGAAGACTGCAGGTGGCTGTGTTGGGACGACTAATGAAGAGTAAGGAGCATAGGAATCGGAGGGTGAGGGAGATGAGCAGGATGTAGCTGAGAGTCTGATTATTGGCCTTGACTATGGGAATGTGTTGGTGCTTCACAAAGACACCCAGGACCACAGATGTGAGGACAGAGAAGCACAGAGCTGTGCAAGCCAGGACCATCCCCAAGGGGTCCTCATGAGCCAGAAAGATCACAGCATTTTGGAGGCAGCGATCTTGTTCTCTCTTGGCCTACTGATGATCTGGACACTTCACACTCTGATCCATATCTGGGGAGAGATGCAAAGTGTTCTCAGCCCAGGTTCAGTCACTCTCTCTTATTCGCATGCCCCCAAAGAAGGCATTGGGTCAGTTTAGATAATTGTCTTCCTTTGTTGCTCCATACACCAAATAACAGAATACTCTGCAGAGATCTGTTCCCAGTTAATAGTGTCCATCTTCTTTCTGGTTAAGTAAACAAAGCTATTATGCTTCTCAGTTTTTATCTTGCATAATCATGAAAGCACTTTTTTCTCAGCAGAAAACCAAAAGTGCTCCCTGTCTCTCTGAGCTATACCCCTGTAAGCTTTGGCCTAGGTTTACTCATTAAAGGAGCAAGCAGTTATTGGAAAACCTCCATGAGGCACATAATATGCTACATTCTAGGGAAACAGAAATGACCAAGTCATAGACCTCACTCCTAGGGAGTTTCAAAATGAGACCCTGTCTACCATCTAAAATGATCTCCAGTATATTTCACCTTGATTTCACTTCCACCACTTCTGTTAAGATTTTAGTCACTTCTCTCCTATGTTATCATAAGATCTTTTTACTCTGGTTCCCAGCCCTTGTCCTGCATCACAAGTGATACTTCTACATGTAAGTGGGATCATGTTTAGCCTCCATTAAAACATCCGACAAACTCTTAGGAAGACCAAAAAGACGGTATAACCTTGGTCTTGCCTACCTCTAATACCTCTGCTCTGATTTTTAAGATTCCCAAATCTTCCTGTGGTTCTGAAAGTGTTCCGTGCCCATTCATCCCTGCAAGTATAAATATATGTTTTTACTTCTACAGGGGCATTGCTCCTTCCTCTTTACGTCCCTTTAAATTTTCTCACTTTTCATGTTTAGAACTACAATCTGCCTGATAAGGATTTCTGTGGATGGTCTGAGTTCGGGTTGGCGAGTCATTGTCTTCTCCATGAAGACAGCCAATTTACCCAACATGCTTTATTGAAAAGTCTTTCATGTGCCCACTCCTCCTCAGTGTTTCCTTGTAAATCAGACTTCTATATGTGAGTCCCTATATGAGCAGCTTGTATCTGAACTTATCATTTGGTTCCGTTGATTTTCTTGTTTATCCTCTTGATGAACCTCCTCTATTGTGATGCTATAATACTTGATGTCAGGTAGAGTAAGTACTCTCACTCTATTCTTTTCTGCAAGATTTTCTTAGCTAAGTTTTTCCTTTATCATTTCCATAAGAATTGTATCAATTGTAATTTCCACAGCATGGTCAGCATTTTCGCTGCAATTTTGTGGAAGTTGTAGATTAATTTGGACAGTTTTGATATCTGTTGACTTTTGAGTCTGTTCAGTCACGAACTTGGTTTATCCCTCCACTTCTTTCAGTCTTGCTTTATTTTTCTAAATGCTGTTCTATAAATTTATGGACAGAAATCTTTTGAAAGTCTCATAAAGTTATTTCTAGGTACTTCATACTTATAAGATGTTGTAAATGTCATTTTTTAAAATTTAAATTTTGGATGCCTTATGATGGGTAGATGGAAGCAAAATTTTCTATATTAACCTTGTATTCAGCCACCACTAAGCTCAGTTAATACATTAATTTACATGGATTTTACATTTATACCATAATAGCATCTGAAGATAACATCAATTTTACTTCTTCCTTTGAAGTACATTATTCCTTTTATTTCTTTTCTTGCCAATATTGTATCAGGCAGGACCTCCAGTGTAACGTCTAATAGAGGCAGTGATGTTGAACATTCTTCTCTTACCCTTGCTTTCAACAGTGCACCTTAAAGTTCCATTCTGTGACTACTGTGTATGGGAGTAAGAGAGTTTCCTTCTGTTCCTGATTTGGTAAGGGTTGTTCTGTTGTTGTTGTTTGTTTTAAAATATGAATAGGTGTTTAATTTTACTAGTTTTTCTTACAGTTATTGCGATTATTATTTCTCTTTTTTCAGAGATTAGTGTACTGAATTACATTGCATGAACCTAATTTGGTCATGATATGTCCTTCTTATAAAATATAGCTAGATTTGGAACATTGATTTGATTTGATTTTTTTTTTAGGATAAATGAATTTAATCCAAGAAAGAGAGTGGCCTGTAATTTCCTTTCCTGCAACGAATTTGTTATATTTTTGTACCAATGTTAAGCTAGTCTCTCATAGTGAGTCAAAAAGTTTTCTGTTTTTCCTATCCTCTGGAAGAGTTTGAGTAGATGTATATTATTTCTTTCTTGAATATTTGGGAAGATTCATCAGCTTTGTACCAAATAAATAGCCTACAATAAAATTTTGTAGAAAAGTTTTAAAGGATGGTCTCAATTTCTCTAATAGGTATGGCAATATTCAGATTTTTCATTTTTTCTTGAGACGGTTTGGTCACTTTTATTTGCCTGGAAATTTGTGAGTTTCCTCTAAATTTTCATTGTATCAACATGATGTTATTTATGTTTTCTTCATGTTAAAAATTTTCCATATGATCTGCACAGATTACCCTTTTTCAGCCTTGGTATGTTTTTGTTGCAATTTTTCTGTTTTGTTGAACACTAGGACTAGGATTTTATTGAGTATATTTGTCATTTATTAGAATCTAATTTTCAAGGGACTAGAGTGCTTTAGAGTATTGGGCCTTAACAAACTGAAGCTTGAAATATCTAAATCCAATTCATTGGTTGGATGCCATGCTTATTGTATGATATAAAAGACTGGTACGCCTCCGACGTATGGTGGGTTTTTTTCCAGAGCACCGCAACAAATCAAATATTGCAATAAAGTGAGTCACACGAATTTTTTGATCTCCTAGTGCATAAAGAAGCTATGTTTACACTATACTGTAGTGTACTAAGTGTGCAAAAACATTATCTCTTAAAAACATGTACATAATTTTTTTTAATAATTCCTAAAAATTACTAACCACCTTCTGAACATTCAGCAACTTGCATTCTTTTTGGCTGTGAAGGTCTTGCTTCGATCTTGGATTATTGGTAAAAGAAAAAATTACTTCAGTTGGAAGTGAATTGTTAAATTCCCATATGTGGCCTTTTATGAAGCTTTGAGGGGGTACAAAACCCTCACAAGATTATGGTTATTCATGTATGGTGTAAGTAATTGTGATTGGGATCAACACATCTCAGTAATTTCTTTTGCACACTCAATCACCTCCTCAGATAAAGACACTTCTTGACCACGTGGAGTATGTTGGGAATATTCTCCTACTTTCACCATAAGTCTAAGACCTTCTGAAAATTCCAAAAGTTGAGAATGGTGTACTCTTAATCTGATTTTCCTCCTTCAGCCAAATTACCTGAGTCACCAGCAGGATTGTTAAATTCTATGTTCCTCAGAAAGGGGTGCAGCTAGAAGTGACACATCATCCTGCAGTGAAGTAGGCCCAGGTGTTAAAGAGAAAAACCTTGAATTGGGGACAGCCTTTCATTGTCTGTAATCCTTGCTTCATAATGTAACTTTATTACAAGTAGCCAATGAAGTAAAGCAAATGAAAGCATATGGAGAACTACAACATCATAATGTTTCTAAAATATCAGGTAGTTTCAAGAGAAAATGCCTAAAGACAAGAATATCAACATGACCAGTGGTGATAGGATTCAGACAAATCTCAAGTACAAAGTCTAATCTAGCCACCCCCATGCACTCTCTGAATTTTCCCAGACCATCAATCTGCAAAATGATGTTAGCAATACTTAAAGTGGTTGCAGAATTAAATGAGATCATTTATGCAAAGTACTCACCATGATGTTCAGCACCAGATAGTCACGTAAAGGACAAGTTCTCTTCTTCTTGTCATTGAGGAGCTGCATGGGAGAAGGCTGGATAATCCCTATTGAAACATTAGGCAAGCAGGATGTTGGGATCCTTTGTAACACAAAACATTGATTTTTACTCATAGCTCACTTTCTCGTTGCCACTAGAACCTTCTTGTTGATGACTTACTACCCAGGACTACACTTACCTCCTAGAGAGTGAAACAAGTACAGAAACTCCTCTGCTTTTCATGGAGAAAGAATCCTAACTTCTTGGTTTGAACACATGTGGAAACCCATAAGAAAGTCACTTTTACAAGGGTACATGCTGTTAAGTGGAAGAGACTTTACCTGCTAGGGAAAAAACACCAGATCTTCCCCACTTCCCATTAGCTGAATTTCTGCACGTTGAAGAAGCATCTCATGAAGGCTCCAGGCCACAGCATACCCAGCATTGTATACATTGTAACTCCATTCAGTCATGGTCGTGTCAAAAATCTACCAAGGCAACCATCCCAAGGAGGCATTGGGTGAACAATTCTCCAGTGTTTTACAATCAGGCTCAGAAACGGTGCAAGGAATAAAGGGGTACCACAATCTAGTGAGGTAAATGTCTTCCGGATATTTGGTAGGGTTAACCGGCTGGATAAAATTTTCAAAGCCATAGACCTCACTAGGGTGGTGTCAAAAAATGAGAGTCCCATGGAATGAGTCAAGGATGAAATCTCTCTCACTGTGGATAAAATCCCACTGTAATGTCGTGACCCAGACTTTCCATATCACTAAATACTCCCAAGTAGAAAAGCTCAAGCTTACGAGAGAGTCGGCATCACCATAAATTATAACCACACTCTCTTCTGCTTCCTCTACTTGTAAACCATATGGCAAGGTCATTGAGGAATATGACCTTTCAGCGACAGGTATCATTTCCACAAAGGCTGCACGGATTCCATTCTTGTCCATCTCTCCTCTCAAGTCTGAGAGAAACTCAACATCTTGCTTGTCTTCTGAGATGACCAGCCCCACCCAGCTCCAATTGAAATGGAGCAGCAAAGAGACCATGCCAATGGCTAGAGATGTGTCCCTGGGGGCCAACTGATAGAGAGATGGAAACTACTTTTCATCATTCAGGATAAGATCACAAGGACCATATGTAAGTTAAAAGGAAAAGACAATTGGAAGCAATATGAGGATGAGGATTGGCAAAAACCACACTCTCAGTCCTGAAGGCTGTTCAACAACACTTGGAGGTGGTAGAAGGGGACAATATCTCATTTCATTTTCTAATCATTTTCCACTCCCTGAAAGCTTTCTAGAAAATAAGATCAGTAGACTTCCAGGAAACTGCTTTATCTCCTTCCCCCTCAGCTTTCTCTCTACTCCAAAGAAAGGAAATGTCATACTCAACCAAGGTCCTGTACACGTGCCCTTTGAGATCATATCCTTTGAGAGATGCACAAACCCAGTCTTCTCCTCTCCTCCTATTTAGGCACCTGAGAATGGCACCAAAGGAGACATGGTTTCATCTCTCCCCCTCGCACCCAGTCTTACCTGCGGAAATTTGTACAGATCCAGCAGTGTTCCAATCTGGGCAGAAATTGCCCATGTGGTTCCTGTAAGGACCGCTAGAGACTTGCTCTCTTTCCTGCAGTTGTAATTAGGGATGTCCTGGTCCAACCCCGAGAGTCAAATCAGGGAACTCTCCAATGACCTCCGTTCACTGGGCAGGGCATTATAGAGATCAAATCCCAGAGACATGTTGGGCAAAATATGAGGGTTCCCGTTGATTTCCTCAATGGCAAAAACGAAGGCCAGAACATACTGGTAGATCTTGTACTGAAACCTGCATAGAAGGATAGGGATCCTTAGGGAATATACTCAAAATGATTTCCTTCAAATACAATATAATAACTCCATTAAAATGAATTTGCTATTGACTCGAACGTCTGTGGCAACATATGGCTCTCCTGAAGCCTTATAATTTATAACTAAAGAAAATAACATGACTCTAGCTGTGGAAGGTCCTTAGTGAATTCCACACTCATGAAGGTAACTGGTTAAGTACACAAAAGAAAGTACAATGAATGGAAATACAGATCACATTCAGATTAGATTTGTAAATGGCTCTTTGGTTCAGGAGGCAAAATGCTTGTTTATATGAGCACACCATTAACTCCTTCCTAGAAGAGCAACAATATTAGCATGAGATTGGGGATAGCCATGGGGAGGAAGAATAATCGCAACTGACATGTGAGTGACAAGCATAGATGCATGACATGTGCAGGTTGAGAATGGTGCAACAGAAAGCTGTGAATCAAATTGCCTAAGCCTCTGCCTCCTCAAACCTGTGCATCTGCCACCATCAAAAGCCAGGAAACTAAGGTGAACTTCAGAGATCCAATGAAGGAGGAATCATCAACAGGCAGGAACAATTGAAAGAATCAAGAAGAACTGAAAGGACTAGAAACACTTTGGAATCTAAGAGAGACAGTATTGTAAAGTTTAAAAGCTTCTCATCCATTTCTTATTTAAAAAAATATTAAATTAAAATTAATCCTTAACATCTTTAACAGTACCTATTCCTGATAGCCCATATTGTCTTCATCTTTTCTACAGACTTTCTACACAAATAACTCCTAAGCCAAAGAAAATTCTTTGCTTTTCTATTGCCTGGGATCTGTAAGACCATCAAGAATAAAATAGAGCAGTCACTTGTACTTATTTCAAGTGTTCTATTATTTGAGGATTGATTAGTACCCTAGTTCATGCTCACTGCTTGTTAATGCTCCCCGTGTCCTTGTGAATAATAGGTATTCTTCGCTTGTTGGGTATAGGGTTCGATATGTATCCACTAAATCAAACTTGCTAATTGGTTTTTCAAATACTCTATTAATAGATATGTGTTATTCTTTGTCTCAGAGGAATGTTGAAATTCTTCACTATGAAGGTATATTGTTTCTACCTCTCCTCTTCCTCTGCCTCCTTCTCCTATACTTCCTCCTCCTCCTCCTTTAGTTTCTTCTTGTCTTCTCCTTCTTCTCCTTCTCCTCCTCTTCCTTCTCCTCCTTCCTTTCCTAGTTGAGGCTATATTATCTTCACATGACATCGTGTGTAGTATAACAACGACTATATCTTCATGATCAGTTGAACTCATATACCATTGGGAATTAACCACTTACTTCCTAATGATGGTTTTTTCCTCATCTGTTTTATCTCATATTATTACAGCTACCCTGGGTTGATTTTTGATTGGTATTTTACTAGCATATGTTTATATGTTCTATTCTATTTTGAATTTCTAGTTTTCCATGTTTTTTAGTTTTCACAAGTCTTGTAAACAAGATACGGTTACGTTTGTCATTGTCCCATCAAATTTAACAATCTGTATTTAACTAGAGAATTTATTCCATTTACATTTGTTGTGATCATTTATATCCTTGTTTTGCCCCCATTATCTATATGTTTTCCTTCTATTTTTTCCACAAGATTTATTATGTTATTTCCCTTTAAAATTTATTGATTTATGCTTGTTTTCCATATTCTATTGTATCTCCTGTATTTGGGTCAGAGTTATATTCTCTGCTTCTATTTTACCACCAGCCCACATTGCCTGAAGTGGATATAATTTCTCATCTCCTGAGAAAGTTATAGACCCTTTAACTTTCAGTTTTTCCCTCATGACTCACTTGTTTTTGTTGTACAGTATTATATTTCTCCTTTTTCTTTACTCTCTCTCATCATCTCCATATCTACCTTATCTTTCATGTTTTCTACTTCCTTGTCTTTCTATGATGCATTCTGTTTCCTTCAGAATTCAAAATTAGTTTTGTATTCTCTCTTCTGTTGTAGAACCTATCGGTGGAGTTTTGAAACTGAACAGTTAAGTCTTTTTCATCTCTTAAAGTTCTATAAGGCCCTTTGGCAAATATGTCAGATAATTTCTAGAGTCTCCTGTTTGATTTTGTTATTCCCATTTTTCTGGTTCCATTTTTTATAAACAGTTTATACACAGTTATTTTATATCTTGAAGTTGGTAAATCTCATATTTGAGGTTTTACTGTTTAAATCTATTGTTTTATTTTTAATTTCCTCATGTGTTGATGACACTTATCGACAATGACATGTATTCCTTATTTGTTTGGTGAACTTTGATTATGAGCTCATTTTGGATGATTTTAATGTATACAGAATGTAAGGTTTTAGTTTAGATCCTTTCCTCCAGAGAAGAATGTCACTGGTTTTGGCTCACAGTCACATGCGTTGACACCAAGCTAAGTGACATTTTTGTGTGATTCACAACTAATCTGTGACTCCCAGATTCATTCCCTCAGGTCACTTGTGACACAAAGACAAATCCTTTCATTAGAGGATCGTACTGACCTTTGACCACTGGGTGAATCCAAATTTGTCTAGTGCTTACAGTCTCCTTCTTCTGTCCTTTGATATTTGGCTTACTTCATGTGAACTCAAGAATGCAATAAAATTATATTTTACGGAAGATATTGTTATGTGGAGGGAAACCCCTTCAAGGTATCTAGTCCTGTATACTCATAGTATTTCATTCTTTAGGCTACTCCTTTGGATTTCTTTCTTTTAATAGAAATTCTTTCCTTAAGTTGAAAAGAAAATAAATGTTACAATCAAATGTGTGAGCTTGGGGGCATAGAAATAATTTACATGCTATTCAACAAAATAAGTTTCTGATATAGAACATTTTACAGACCAATAATGCAAGTATGGATTAGGTACATTTAACTGAAAACCTCTATTTAGAACATATTTAATCAAATTTTAGGAGAAGAATCATTGAGCGACACACTCCAGGAACATTCTGTTTCTGTGAGATGCACACATACTATACATATAACTGATGGTCATGTGACAAGCCATGATATGGCCAAATGTATTACAACTTAGTTCAGATGTGATATGATCAATTAAACTTGAAGAAGGGAGACTTTCCAGAATGTCCAGAAGCCCCATGTGTTTCCAATATTAGAGCGTTAAATGATGAGAACAAGGAAGAATGGTGCAGGTGTCGTAAAAATACATTGCAATCTCTAAAGAGCAGAGAGAAGCATCCATATTAAACTTATTGCAGATTGTGTGACTTTTCTGAAAATAAAGTACCTCTTTCTGAGGAAAAATGAAGAACTTTTGCGTGTCAGTTGGGGCCTCCAAATGCTGAGGTGGAGTTAGGAGTACAAGAAGTTTATTGTGGCATAACACTTGTGAAGAATCAAAGGATTGGGGAGGGAAAGCCCTACACTGACACACGGATTTTACTGCCTGTGAAATGAAAAAAAATAGGGAATATTAGGCAGGGGAGCTTCTAATCACAATATGGAGATGCCAGTCCTTCAGCCCCACCCGAAACCTACTGAATCAGAATATCTGGGGTGGGGTCCAGCACTCCTTCTGTGTTTTAACAAGCTCTGCAGATCATTCAGATCCTTAATCAAGCTTGAGGATGACGGGTTTCAAAAAAAAGCACCACACCAAAGAAGTGAACACTGAAAAAGTAAAACAATTGTCTAAGTAGTTTGTGTTAATGTGATTTATAAAAAATGCAAAATACAAAGAACTTTAAAGAATGTGCATAAAATTTAAAACCATCTTGAACCAAGTGCTTAATCTAAACCTAGAGACATTGGATTTGGAGAAAAAGAAAAGAAGTAAAATACTAATTAATTTTTCATCTAACATTGAGGAGTCAGTGAGGCAAGACTTCAGATTCTGGGTTCTTCTTATTTCTCAAATTAAAAATATTGTAAAATAGGGGCCATCCTGGTGGTGTAGTAGTTAAGTTTGCACACTCTGCTTTGGTGGCCTAAGGTTCATGAGTTCGGATCCCTGGTGCAGACCTATACACCGCTCATCATGGCTCATCAAGCCATGCTGTGGCGGTGTCCCATATAAGGTAGAGGAAGATGGGCATGGATGTTAGGCCAGGGCCAATTTTCCTCAGCAAAAAAAAATAAATAATAGTAATCTAAAATAGAATGTGAGAATTATCTGTATATCCAACACAGTGGAGAAAAATTTAATAAGGAAAATTACTTTAAACAGAGCAAAACTAGGAAAAAAGAAAAAAAGCAAAGTACAAAAAAATAGAACCACAGAGATAATGCTACGTGTATCAGTTATACTATACTGAAGTTACTTAAATCAATTTTTCAATATTGAATGTTACTCTACATTCCACGAAGACATAGGAAACTAACACTGAACGTAGATGCTGAAAGAAAGGGGATTGTCAGTAATAGTCCATACACGTGCTCACAAAAGTAAAGCCACAACTAATATGAAACTTTTATATATATACAGATCATTCTCACATTATATTTTAGATTACTATTATTTTTTTTTTTGCTGAGGAAAATTGGCCCTGGCCTAACATCCATGCCCATCTTCCTCTACCTTATATGGGACACCGCCACAGCATGGCTTGATGAGCGGTGTATAGGTCTGCACCAGGGATCCGAACTCATGAACCTTAGGCCACCAAAGCAGAGTGTGCAAACTTAACTACTACACCACCAGGATGGCCCCTATTTTACAATATTTTTAATTTGAGAAATAAGAAGAACCCAGAATCTGAAGTCTTGCCTCACTGACTCCTCAATGTTAGATGAAAAATTAATTAGTATTTTACTTCTTATTCTATATTCTGGAAGAGTTTCCTGGTAGATATTCTTTTTTTTTGGACAAAGTCTGAGAAGTTAGTTGAATACTCTTACTATGGTTGTAGTTAGGTGCACTTTACTTCATATTTTTAAAATCCTTTTTTTAATATATGATTGAACAAATACTTTTTGACTGCTAACCACCTTTTAGACCCTAAATATTTTGCCTTCGGATATGTGTACCATTATACACATTCATATATAAAAATCTTCCTCCTTTCCTCTTCCTCAGTTCTTTTAACCTTGTTAATCCCAGGAATCAATATGGTGTGATGATCCACTTCCACACCTTCAGGATTAGTTTCCTCCACTGTTTATGCTGTTGTGAGAACATGGGACTATGTGGGAAATTCCTTTATTTTTTCATCCTAAAGTGGAAGATACATGCTGGAAAACACCTATGTTCCCATCACCCCAAACATCAATGACAAGGGCCACATCTATACATCTATCTGGCCCTGGAGCACAGTGCATTTTTATGGCAGGAAAATGATTATTCTGTATGATACTGTAACGGTGGGCACAGGATACATTTCCAAAAACCCACAGAATGTACAAGACAAAGAGTGAACCCTAACGTAAACTATAGTTCTTGGTTAATAATAATGTATTGATGGTGCTCAGGGCAAGCTGAATTATAGCTAATATACCACGCTAATGCAAGATGTTAATAATAATGGAAACCGTGCGTGTGTGCAGGGAGGAAGAGTATACGGGGACTCTATACTCTCATCTCAATTTTTCCATAAATCTAAAACAGCTCCAAAAACATAATATTTATTAATTATTTTGTTAGCCAATCTGGTAGCCACTGGTCATATGTCATTATTGAGCATTTAAAATATGGTTAGTGTAAATTCAGATATGTTATGTGTGTAAAATATGTATGGATTTAAAAAAAAATTGTACGACAAAAGTGAATATAGAACATCTCAATAATAATGTTTATACTGATTATACATTGAGACCATAATATTTCTTGACATACTGGGTCACATAAAATATATTCTTAAGATAAAAATATTAAAGTATACATGACTACTGAGTTGGGAATTGCAAAATGCATCCAATACACACAGACATGAGACTCTGGCAGAGGCAAGGGCTTCTAGGTTTTGCAACCACCACATCAAATTATGACTTACCACATTGAAACCCACCTCCTCTGACTTGAGACAAGGCTACTGTTACGGGTTGATTTGGTCCCCCAGGCCTCAAAAATCCCCTCCACTCAGCACTTACATCAAACCCACCACTCCAGTTTCCTGCCAACTGCTGGCACACACACATTCTACATTAAGATGGTACCATTTGCCACACAATTCATCCTGGTGGGAACCATGTTCCACTTCCCACTTGCAAGCCTGTGTTCACCTTCTGTTGCTGATTTCGGTTGACTTCCGGTGCACGTCTTGGTTCACTTCTGGTGCAGCCACAAGTACTCCATTGACGGCCTGACTCTGAACCACCAGGAAGTCCAGCATCTAGTCCATCAAAAAGATGCTAGGACAACTGCTAACTTTTTGAGATCCATTGTCTCCATACCTATCCCCCTAGTCTGAAGTCTAGCACACTCCTACCCTTAACCTCATGATGACAAGTCAAGGGACTTTGTGGAAACCCTCCAGGTTGGGCACCAGCTGGACCAGGGACTTCTGGGTCGTCGGAATGACCCAAAGCTGGATCCCTTGTAGGGTGGAGGAAGTGAGAATTTGGGGTCAGTGTTTCAATGTCTTTGAACAAGTCTAGCCTAATGCTATGTATCCCGATCGAATACATAGTGGGTTTTTTTTCTTCTTTGTATGTGTAGATGTATTAGTTCTAGATGTATCATGTTGTCATGTCCTTCGTTGGTGCAGCCACGTTAAGTTTCCATCTAGATATTTACGTACAAAGACATATTGCAACTATGTACCCTCTCTTTACATTCTTGCAGACAAAACTCCCCTATGAACTATCTATTTACAAACCATAGTTAAGTGTTTCCATACATCCATTTCCTCAGACAAAAATAATATTGGGGCCTGGACAAGTTGCGTAGTGGTCAAGTTCCCGTGTTCTGCTTTCGTGGCCCGGGGTTCACTAGTTCTGATTCCGGGCACAGGCCTATGAACCACCAGACACTTAATGCACCACTCCTCAAGCCATTCTTGAGGAGTGGTGCATTCCACAGAGAAAAATTAGAGAAGAATTGGTTCAGATGTTAGCTCAGGGGCATTCTTCTTCCCTAAGTGATAATGTTGATGGAAAAGTAGATAACTGAAAATTCACTCTGTTCTTTGTCAGGTGCATCTGGGTAAAGGATACCTTGGAATCATAGGACATTAAAACTCAAAAACACTTTTCAAGCTCTTCATAATAAAGATGAAGAAAGTCTAAAGAAGTTAAACTATTTGACCAAGATTAATTCCTGGAACTAGAGTGAGATCCTCTAATTCTCAGTGGGTACATTGTCATAACATATCTAGCATTAAATAACCAATAGAGGGAAGTCTGTTGACTTCCAGGTAGAAATGGTTCCCTTTCACGTTTTTGTTTTCTCTCTCTTAGATGATTGCTTTGCCCTGACAAAGAATTTATCTGGTGTTTATGCTACACTTCAGAAGAGGAAAATGCTCCTGGTAAACATTATTGTGATTCAGTGTGGCACCAGAGAGCCCAGTCATTTAAAAATGAGAATAGAAAGAATAAGGTAAATAATATTAAAGAAGAAGAAAAAATCTATTATTTTAGTGGGAAATAACTTATA
Organism: Diceros bicornis minor; assembly: GCF_020826845.1. Lineage (NCBI taxonomy): Eukaryota > Metazoa > Chordata > Mammalia > Perissodactyla > Rhinocerotidae > Diceros > Diceros bicornis. The sequence continues at coordinate 4,060,252 of NW_026690866.1, forward strand.
AAATTTAGAATTTTAAATAAGTTGACTGATGTGAAAAGATACTAGATAACCATATAAAAAATATCATTTTATTAGCAGGAAATATTTTAAACATATAAGTAATTATTCTAGTCTTAGGATAAATAAAATATTTGAAATAATTGGATTTATGCAACATGATGCCATATGTAGTTATATAATTTATAAGTTATGTAAGATAAATGAAGAAGATTATAAAGATATACCAAAGGACATAAAAGCTCTGAAGAAATGGAGAGATATACTACAATTATGAATGAAAATAATATCCATTTTTCAAACATCATTCAGATTCACTGTATTTAAAATCAACTTTTAAAATGATACAGTAATTGTTTTATAGACAATAAGATATCCCTTTGCAAAATAAAACACTGGACCATCGACTAACATTATTCACAAGTAAATCACTCCAGATGGATTATAGGGCTAAAATTAAAAGTAGAAATACTCAGTGCATAACAGTGGTGGATGACAATACAGGAGAATATCCATGATCGTAAAATTAGTAAAGTTATTCTTAATATATATTCTTAAAGATGTGTTGTTGTCATTTACTAGTGTCCAATTGACCAAAGCCAGTTAAAAGGCCAAGTCCACACAGAGTCAAAGTGGGAGGGTTCTACCAAAACACACAGATGGAGGGAGAGAACTCATGTGTGGACATTTATGCAATCTACCACAGATAATTTTAGAGGAAAATTAATCTGAGGTGATATTCATATTTGTATATTTGTGCATTTGAATGCCCGAGGATCATTGTACAAAGCCAAAAGAAAGTAAAGCAATAAATTAATTGGAGATGTAAGGTAAATTTACTTTGTACTATTTTTGTGTGTGTGTGTGTGTGTGTGTGAAGAAGATCAACCCTGAGCTAACATCCATGCTAATCCTCCACTGTTTGTTGAGGAAGACCGGCTCTGAGCTAGCATCTATTGCCAATCCTCCTCCTTTTTTTTTCCCCAAAGCCCCAGTAGATAGTTGTATGTCATAGTTGCACATGCTTCTGGTTGCTGTATGTGGGACGTGGCCTCAGCATGGCCTGACAGGCGGTGCGTCGGTGCACGCCCGGGATTCGAACCCGGGCCGCCAGTAGCAGAGCCCGCACACTTAACCGCTAAGCCACGGGGCCGGCCCTTTACGTGGTACTTAAAGTCTGCTTGCAAAAATTTGGTAGTTTATTTTTCAGGTGTATGCAAATTCTAGTGAAAAAAATATATATATTGATTATTTTCACCTGAAACAGTTGTATTCCTTAACCCTCTTGATGGGTTTCTCTCTGGCCTTAGGAAGATAATGTAGCATTTGGGGGCAAAGATGCAGCCTAATAGCCCCACACTTGAGGGCAAGATGGAGAGGCTCTCCACGGCCACCATGACCTTGCCCTTGGTGCAGTGGCAGGCAGGGAGGAAAGTGTCCCAGACACTGCAGAACACCAGCATGCTGAACGTCAGGAACTTGGCTTCATTAAAGATGTCAGGCAGGTTCCAGGCCAGGAAAGCCACAGTGAAGCTGCCCAGGGCCAAGGATCACAGGTATCCCAGGACACAGTAGAAGGCAGTGACTGAACCCTTGTTGCACATGATGAGGATGTGGCCGTGTTTAGAGTGTGCATCTGTGTCAATGAAGAAGGAGAGGTTCCAGCCAGATCGCACAGAGACTCACCGGGATAAAGGAGCAGATGGGAATGATGAAGTTAAGTGCCCCTGACACCAACCACTGCCACATCCTTATCCCTGGTGCAGCGACCTTGGATGCCACCACAACAGTAATGGTTGTGGCCAAAACAGTGGAAACAGCCACAGTAAAAACAATTCTAAATGTGATTTGTTGAATAATGTAGGTGGTTGTGTTGGGTCAGCCGATGAAGAGTAAGGAGCAGAGAAAGCAGAGGGTGAGGGAGATGAGCAGGATGTAACTGAGAGTCCAACTCTTGGCTTTGATTACAGGAGTGTCTCGGTGTTTCACAAAGACCCCCAAGGACCACTGCTGTGACAACAGAGAAGCAAGGAGCTGTGCAAGCCAGAATCTTCCCTAAAGAATCTTCAAATGCCAGAAATGTCACAACATTCAGCAGGCTGCAATTTCTCTCATTGTTTGCATACTGGCTTCCTGGATGCCCTATACATTGATCTCTATTTGAAAAGCAAAGGAAAATCTTGGTGTTTCAGTCAGCCACTCTTCCACATTCCCAAGACAAAAAACAAAAGTCTCATTGGCATTATAGGGCCCATTGCCCACACCTTATTTGGTTGTGTGACACAAAGTTGCAGAGACTTACGTTAATAATATTCACATTAAACAGTTCCGTTCTATGCCAGAATGCTTTTAGCTTCAAGTAGGTGATAATCCACCTCCAGAAGTTCCAAGTTTGGGTCTTGTGTTAGTTGGATGTTTCCATAAACTTAAGGGTTTATGGGCGAATATTTTAGGTGGTGGGGACTTTGCAACACACCAGTGACGTACTGGGAAAGTGAGGCAGGTAAAGGAAGGCAGGTCATCAGGGACATCAAGTGCTTTACCACTGTGCTCACCTAGATCTCAATCGCTCTGGGGAGCACTGTGAGGCAAGAAGAACACATGGGAAAAAGTCATCTCAGCTGAGGATGAGGCAGCTGCAACACATATGCAGGCATGCCCATCGGCCATGTTTCAAGGGCTACGCCCTGGCCTATGAATTTGTTTTTGGCAAACTTTTACTGTAAAGTGACAGAGAACAAATATTTTAGGCTTTGTGGGCCATAGGGTCTCTGCCACAACTACTCATCTCTGACCTCAGGGCATGAAGCAGCCATTCTTATTGTTGAAATTGGGCATTCATTTCTCGTCCCTATTTCTATAAATAATATTAGAACAATACAATTACTGTAATTACAGCTTTTCTTTTTGACTCACTTTTCTATATAAATTCTGTTTCTCGATTTTTCTAACTCGATTTTTGTTTGATAAAAAATGTAGTAAAATTTTTAATTTTCAAAGTAAATTCCTTTGATAAAGTGGTTTGAATTGCGTTAAAGCTAAAAATTATTTAAAAAAGGATGCAGACTTGTAATATTCAGACATTCCATTTGGGAAATTTAATGGCGCTAAATGTATTCATTTTCTTTTGCATTTCCCAAACACATTTTTAGCAAAAATTAAAACTATGCTTCACGTAACATACAGCAACTACCTACAAGTACACTTCCTCCATTATGCCTAGATATTAGAACCCCAATTTTGAGAGACCTAAGCCAATTGTGGCAGATCTAAGCTAATTTTTGCCAGAGTGTGCTCCACCTCACTTGTCAGCTATGCGCCATGGGCCTAAATCAATGACAATCTGATTGTATGGTCTCTTTCTGGACTAAATAAAACCTGCATCTAATAGGATGCTATAGCTCACTCTTCCTCTTTCTTTCCCCTGTGGATGATGAGCAGTGGCAGACACGCATAAAAATAAAATCCGACACACTAAGCATATTGAAGCAAAAGTTATATGGAGCCTGAGTCTTTGTTATCAAAAAGTTGATAGAAAAAAAAAACCTTTGCATCTGTCTATTTCTGAAATTCTTGTAACATAAATAACAAATGTCATGATTTAAGGCCACTATGAGGTTCTCTATCACTTTGAGCTGAACACATTCTAACTAATGTATTTTGTGCATTACGTTTTTCTGTTTTTGAGAGTGAGAAATGAGACTTTAATACTGCATTATCTATCACTTTAATATTGATAAGTGGGAAAATCATTACTATTGATACATTAATTTCATCTTTTATTTATTTAGTTAATTAGTTATTCATTTATTTATTTATCTTTTGATTGAGGAAGATTAGCCTTGAGCTAACATCTGTGCCAGTCTTCCTCTATTTTGTATGTGAGTGGCCACCACAGCATGGCTGATATGTGGTGTAGGTCTATGCCTGTCATTTGAACCCATGAACCCGGGCCACCAAAGTGGTGCATGCTGAATTTTAACCACTATACCACAGGGCCGGCCTGATACATTATTTTGGATCCCACTAATTGATTAGACATTTTTGCATTCTAATTTAAAATATTTTTTGCATTATGTAAGTAAACATTGAAGCAGATTCCACTGGTTGCCTATTCATGACCCATCTATCCCCTTTCTACCAGCAGCTCAGTTGTGCTTTGACATTCAACTTCTTCCACGGGGACCTGTGATTGAGGGGAGGCTGACAGCTCTAAATCAATTATAATTGGCCCCACTTGGAGGATGTGTTTTTGAGTTACTCTTACAAAATCAGGGGGAGTAGATGCCCACTCTTTTTCATCTTTCTGCTCGATTACTATGGTATAATATTTTAAACAGCTCAGCCTTTGAGACCACAGGAAGCCCAGCCTGAAGAGAAAGCTGAGAACCAGAAGATGATAAACAAAATATGAGAATATCATCTGTGTTTGATTATAGTTTTGAGCTGCTGAATTCTCTAATCCTGGAGTCACTCTATCTCTGGCCATTATTTTTAATTGTTTCACTTTTTTTTTATTTTTGAAAAGTGATATTTAGACAATATTCATTAAGTAAATAACAAATGGAACGAAACATATTTCCCTCTCCATCTTTATAATACAACACTGTGCTTTTATTTTTTCTGGTACAAAGAATCATCGTAGTAAATTACTGTGGACTTTTTTATAGGATATAATAAATATTTTTTAAAAGACACATTTAGCTTGTTTTCTTTTTAATTTATAGCCAGATGCATTCTAACAACAAACATAATTTGTAAACATGCTCTCTCCCCCAGCTCTTATTTATTTCTGTAATATGTTATTTCATGCATTATTTTACTGGACAGAACATTTAGCAATGTCAAGAGATAACTTTGGTAATTAGTACGTATGAATTCCTTGCTGTTTTGTTTGTTAAGACTGGAATATTGTACTTTACATATGATGGGCTTTTTTTTTCATTATTTACTTATTCCATCATCATCCACGATCAGTCTTTTATCATCTCATTCCAGCCATACTAGTCTTATTCCATATTTCTGCATATACCACATAAAAACATTTTAAAAACACTTTATTGAGGGTATGACTGACATACAAAAAGCTGTACATACTTAATGTGTACAACTTAATGTTTTTGGAGATAAGATACACCCGTGAATCTATCACTACAATCAAGCCCTTAAACCTATTCCTCACCTTCAAATGCTTCCTCCTGTCCTCTTTATTTTTTTATTTTAACCTCCTTTTTGAAAATACTTTTTTTCTTTTGAGGTAGGAACACTTAACATAAATCTACCCTCCTAGTAAATTTTTAAGTCTACTATACATTATTGTTAACTATAGGCCCATGTTGGACCGTAGGTTGCCAGAACTTATTCATCTTGCATAACTTTTGTTGTCCAAATTTCTATTGCCAAGAATCCCTCTTCATCTTGAACTCACAAATCCCCACATGTTTTTAAAAACTCAACTCAAACATTAACTTTCCATGAAGAATTATCTGATTCATCCAAGTAAGACTATCTATTCTTGTTGACTCTGCTAACTTCTAACTACATTTATTATGGCACTTTTCAAATTGCCCTGCTATTCTTTTTTCACATGTACCTCACTATGATTTCTTGGAAAGCAGACCCTTTATCTTATCAAGTTTGCATGCTCGGTTCATTGTTTATATCTTCTATCAGAGTAATAATAATATAATATTTCCATTCATTTATTGAATCTTTAGTTCCGGTTTTTGCACACCTACTATTTGTAAGACACAGTGCTCGTCAACTTGGGTGTAAAGATATGAATAGGAAGCATGTCTTAAAGACACCCACACTTACTTCCATCTTAATACCATGTGTGTTCTTTTGTGATAAAGATTAGTATATGGTGCTACGGAATCTCTAAGTGTTTGCCTAACACAACATGTAGTTTAAGAGCTGTATTCCCTTGAGAAGAGCTGTTTCAGCAGAACCTAACAATGTGAGTATAAAGAAGCCAGATCAAGGTAACTCCCAACATGGAAATGATGTATTGATTACCTGAAATGAATGTATTGAATGAGTGAATGAAATAATAGAAAATAAAGAAGAAGTGTGATGCTATTTGTTAATCCCAGACCCTTTACATTTTATTTGGAGACAAAGAAGAGCTGAGAGAAAGTGATTGTGTAGTTTTGCCAGTTCATACCTGTCTGATTACATTTTTCTCTCTCTTGGCACAATACACAGTCAAAGCAGCAGGTAGCTATATTCCTGAGGGATTTTCCTGAATTCTGGCTGACAGAACATCCTACACCCATAGGGGGGAGTTTGAAAGAAGAGAATTATTGATAATACTGAACAATACTATATAATTTGATAATATTTCATGATTTTATAATGTTGAATAATTGATAATATTATTTAAATTATCTCAAAAACTCTCTTAAAGATCACCTCTAAGATGTGACATGATTGATGCACCCAGGGAAAGCAAAATAAAATCAAGGTCAATCTGCAGAAAACAATTCCCAACATGAAGATACATAATGATTTAAAACATTTTCCATCTCAATGACTAGGACGCTTGTTTGTTTTAAGCAAATGGAACATCTGATCATGAATCATATTTGTTATTGCCAAATGTGATTCTGAATATGGTATTTCTGGATTACTTTTTTGAACTATAAGCAGATTTTACCTTAATAATAAATAATATTTAAATTCATACAATACATTAACATGAGAATTGTTTGATTAGTACAAATTGCAATTATTGAATTTATTTAATAATATATTTAATGTCAGGTAGATTCTACACCAAAGACACAGGGATGGGCTTGAATGATATAATAAATATAGCATCTTGAGGGATGACTTACAGGACTGAGTTTTAAAGGGAAATCTGATGAAGAGGAAGAATGTAGTTCCTGGAAGAGCAAAAGGAATCTTTTTTTCTGATGGTGAATTTTTCTACAAATATGTATAAAGGTGGGATGAAGAGATGGAAATATAAGGAATATTAATAAAATATTTAAATATTTAAAAAAAACCTTAATGTCAATTCTTTTGATTCTAGTTAAAGAGAATAAAATCTGTTTTCTGGAAGAACACCAAATGGCCAAAGACAATTTGATTTGTATCTACAAGTCATCAAAATTCTAGATGGTCAGCATCTGTTATGTCTTCAAGGCACAACGCATGGACAGCAATGAATTTGCAAGCAATGAGATTGACACTTTTTCAGCTTAAATGGGAATTTAAATCATCAATTTTTTATTAGCTCCTCCTACTAAATTGGTAGCCTCACTGTCCTGCTGTAGCATAGAAAGCATTTCAAAATTTGGGAATTTCTCCTTAATTAAAAGTGTACTTTCAATATCTCTTGGACAGTAAGAAAAATTATATCAATAAATGAGAATTTTGTTATGAGTTAAATAATTTCACCATTATTTTCATATACAGTCTCTATCTTGTGATGTAGAGGAAGAATTAATCCAAGATTGAGTTTTCTGCAACCTTTTTGAATCCGACGGCCCAGTCTATCAGCTCCTCATGTATGGTGAAATCTTGACCAAGTGGATCCTGGGGAACAAACTCCCTTACTTTCACCTGAAGTCCAAGACCTTTAGGAAAATGACATAGTTCAGAATTTCATGCTATGACACAGAGTTTATTTTCTCATCCAGTGTCACATGAGCTCCAGTGCTGTTTTTAAATTGGGTGTTTTTTAGGAATGGGTGGAGCTGAAAGGGAGACATAGTTCTGAAATGAAATGAGCGTGGAAAGTGAGGACAGAAAACTCAGATACGAACTGGTGGGGATACTCAGTTGCCCAGCAATTAGATTTTTTCCCCTCTATATTAGTCATCTTCTGAATAAGTTCAATTTGGGAGTGTTTACTATTCTGCATGCTTACGGAAGAAGGCGTTCTTGTCTGCCCTCAGAGAGCACATCGTGATTTGTTTAAACCATTCCTGAAGGTTTCATGTCCAGGGAGTGCTGTAGAGCTAAACCTGATCCCCTTGAGCAATGAGGTTTGCTTTAGGGGTACTAGGGAGTTTCCTTGAACTCAAGAAGAGACAAAGAAAGAAAGCTTGCTCCTTACTAACGTTGAAAAAAATAATTTATTAAATGAGAGAGAAGATATAAAAGCTACTAGTAAATAATATGCATACATTAATTGATATAATTTATATATAAATGTATAACTAATATTTATATACTACATAAATATATATAAAGTTCTATATTCATAAATAAATGTATATTCACAATAAAATGTGTGTATTTAGATGTGACATCACATTCACTTCCTTGTACATAAGAGCAAGTATTTCAAGACACATTATGCATAGGTTTTGGATTTATAAAAGTCTAGGTTCATCTAAGTAGAATTGAAAAGGTCTTGGGGAAATTAAAATATATTTCAACGTATTGGGGTTCTCATCTGTAAAAAGGGGATCAATCTCCTTGCTTCCAAAAGTCATTTTAAATTTCAATGAGGAAATACTCATTTAGCTATCAGTAGCCTTTCTAGAAAAATGCAGGAAGTTCAAATAAATTGTCTTATCCCTAGTGGCATTTAAGATATCATGGGATAGGGCCAGAAGTAGATTTTGCAAATCCCTGAAGTTTTAAATTCCCTGGGATGAATTGTCATCAAGTTTTATCTTACAAACTTACCTCTCACAGAGAAAGTTTTTAATTGATTATTTCTATTTAAAAGAGTTGACACTGTTGCTAATTAGCCCCTACAATTATAAGAGATTTACTTGCAACCTGTAAAGAAAGAACAGAAATTCATTATGCTCAAGTCACTGCTGATCTGTCACAATGTCAAAATCAAAATTCTTTATCCAAATAAAATAACTCACGGCTCCTAAAAAAGCAATAATGGGATCACATTTAAGGGAGAAATTTTACCTGCTAAGGGAGAAACATGAGCTGGCCTGCATCCATTATGGACACCACTTCTGCTTTTATCAAAAGCATTTCATGGAGGGCTCAGGCCACCATATCCACAGCATGATAGATGTAGTAGCTGGATCCAGACATGGTCGTGTCTAATTTGTCCTTTGCAGAGAATCCAGGGAGGCATTGAGCGGACACTCCAAAATTTTCCACATTCAGCTTCTGCAAATGAGCAGTTAAAAATTTCAAGCCATAATTTGGTAAAGAAAAAGTCTTCTTGGTATTTAGAGGGGCTAACTGTCCATAGAGAGTGTTTAAATCCAGATATCTCAAAGTTCTGGTGTGCAAAGGAAAGACTCCCATGGTAAGTATCTAAAAACTGGTGAAGTGGAATAAAAGTAGAATCCCATTGTGCATGTAGTGATCCACACCTTCTGAGTGGTTAAATAATAGTTTCCTGCAATGCTCACACTTATTAATATACTTGTGTCAGCATACATGGTAAACGTATTGGCTGATGAGCCTATGATTCTGGCAATGAAGGTCCAATCTTTTGAAGTGTACGTCCTCTTGGTCACAGGTATCTTAGTAACAGGCAGGCACCGTTCATAGTCACCTCTCTTCTAAGTACCCAGAGGAACTGCTCACTTTTTATATCAATTGACACTAAATTTCCCACCCAGGTCCAGCCAAAATGTGTCAACAGCGAGACCCTTCTGAAGACTAAAGATATGTCCTTGGAAGCCATCTGATAGAGAGGAAATCTAGTCCTTACCTTTCAGTACAGGATCAATATCTCCATAGGTTATCTGAATCAAAAGAGTTAAAAGGTTCTGTATTGAGTTCTCTGGAAGAAACATAAGCAGAATTTCAGAAAATTCATATGATCAGGTCGGTAAACTTATATTCTTGGACATAACACTGTGAATGTGAAGCAATATTATCTGATTGTAGAAGTGATTGAGTGTAAGCTTGGCTTTGAAGCCAGACTGCCTGGATTCAAACCCTGACTCTAGTATGACTAGCTTCACGATCTTGAGAAGGTTACATAACCTCTATCCATCTTAGTTTCTATATCTCTAAAAATTCCCATAATAATGGTACTTTTTCATTGCCTTTTATTAGGATTAAATTTGTGACTATTCGTAAAGCATTTGAAGAGTGTAAAATTTTTTTATTTTTTCATTTTTAAAAAAATTTTTATTGCAGTAACATTGGTTTATAACATGGTGTAAATTTCAGGTGTACATCATTATATTTCTATTTCTGCATAGATTACATCATGTTCACCACCAAAATACTAATTACAACCCATCACCACACACTTGTGCCGAATTATCCCTTTCGCCCGCCTCCCTTCCACCTTCCCCTCTGGTAACCACCAATCCAAACTCTGCCTCTATGTGTTTTTGTGGTGTTGTTAATATCTACTACTTAGTGAGTGAGATCATACGGTGTTTGACCTTCTCCTTCTGACTTATTTCACTTTGCATAATACCCTCAATGTCCATCCATGTTGTCACAAATGGCTAGATTTCATCATTTCTTATGGCTGAGTGGTATTCCATTGTGTATATATACCACATCTTCTTTATCCATTCGTCCCTTGATGGGCACTTAGGTTGCTTCCAAGTCTTGGCTATTGTGAATAAAGCTGCAATGAACACAGGGGTGCATGTATCTTTATGCATTGGTGTTTTCAAGTTCTTTGGATAAATAACCAGCAGTGGAATAGCTGGATCATATTTTAGTTCTATCCTTGATGTTTTTGAGGAATCTCTATACTGTTTTCCATAGTGGCTGCACCAGTTTGCACTCCCACCAGCAGTGTATGAGAGTTCCCTTTTCTCCACATCCTCTCCAATACATGTTGTTTCCTGTCTTGTTATTATAACCATTCTGACGGGCAGGAGGTGATATCTCGTGCTAGTTTTGATTTGCATTTCCTTGATAGTTAATGATTTTGAACATCTTTTCATGTGTCTGTTGGCCATCTGTATATCTTCTTTGGATAAATGTCTGTTCAGGACTTTTGCCCAACTAACATGGTTTTTAAGTACATGTTTACGTATAAAATTTTACTAACGAGAAGATAAATAAGTAAGGTGTGGTTATTTCAGAATATTCAGCTTCCACTCCTTTGAGGGAATTTGAGCAACTACATTTCCAGAAGCTACTGTGGTCTGCTTTAGCCAATGATGCTAGCCTCAGGCTACTTCATACCTTCTCAGCTTCACACACCAAAATAATGAATCCATCATATCAAGAACTATCTGTGGTAGGTATTTTCCTATTAGGGAGATATGCAAACGCACTTTCTTCTTTTCCACTTGAGTGGCCACAGAATTTCACCAAGGAGGAAAACTTCAGTCCCTCCAGATCCATCACCCCAACATGCTCATAACTGTGCTATTTGTAGAGCTCCAGCAGTGTCCCAATCTGGGCAGAGAATGCTGGTGTGGTTCCTGCAGTGACAGCCACATCCTTGTTCTGTGCCTGGCAGGTGTAATTAGGGCTCCTCTGGCCCCCACCCAATGACTACCTCATGGTGTTCTCCAAGGTGCTGACATCACTGTGAAAGGAATTGTAGACATGGAAACACAGAGACAGGTTGGAGAGCAGCTGGGGGCTCCTGTTGATCTCCTTGAAGGCAAAAACAAAGACCAGGACATAAGGATAATTTTTGTAGTTCAGCCTGTACCAAAGCCATAGTATTAGAAATAATGATCAAGTCATGCATTTTAGGAGTAACTCCTGTGGGAAAAAAAGGAGGAAAAGCATGGCATTTTGACTCAAGCAACTTTTACATTCCAGAGCAATTACTATCTCTTCATGACTTTGGAATCGAAAGCACATGCACATGGTGTTCCCAAAACCTTCGAAGATCCAGCACTACCGCTCTGCACTCAAAAGACATAGACCAATGTCCTAAAATGAGTTAGTTGTTAGGGTGCTTAAATGGAAAGGACAATTTACATATTTGTTTACGAGTCAAGCACTACTTCATGCAGGCCAGCAACATGAGGTTGGTCATGGTCAAGTGCCGGTATAATGAGATGAAGCAAAAGTTCATGATCCATACAAAGAAACTAGCTAGGTCAGGGAAGTGCATAAGAAAAGTTTGGAGGAAGGGCAAGTCGAATATAGAATGGTGTCATCAAAACTCTTGCAATATATCTTTCTAAAACTGCCTGCCTCACAGACTTAGGAAACACATACTAGCAGAAGCAGGGAAATGCACCATCATAAATAAGGAGATAGTCTTAGGGAGAAAATAAAGAGGAAGAAGCAATTTATGACTCTATGTTTTTCTAAAAGAGTAAAAACTATTCAGAGTCCAAGGAGCAGGGGAAACTTGCATCTTTTCATCTATTTCTTTACAGATTAGAAAACCATCATAGGCAGTGAGCTTTAGAGCTTATCTTTGGGTTGATTCCTCTCTTGCACATCTAAGTTCAGTCCAACTTTAATTTTCAAACAAATTAATTGACAAGGTACAGCATGCAATTCCAGAAGATTGCAGAGTAGAACATAGGCATTTGTCGCTCTAATATTAAAATATTATTTTCATTGGTGAATACAGCTTTAAAAACCAAAATGTTGGGATGTTGTAATTCTGAGTCACACAGAAACACTCAGATTGGATTACAAATAGGACTTTTATTAATTTCCTATTGCTACTCTGAGAAACTACCACCGATTTAGAGGCCTAAAACAAGACAAATTTATTATCTTATACTTTGGGAGGTCAGAAATCTAAAATGAGTCTCACTGGTGAAAATCAAGGTGTCAGCAGGACTGCATTCCTTCTGGAGGCTCTAGACAAGAGTCCATTTCTTTGCATTTTCTAGCTTCTAAAGGCTGCTCCCATTCCTAGGTAACAGCCTCATATCACTTCAATCTCTGTTTCCGTTGTCATAACTCCTTCTCTGACTCTGACATTCTTGACTGATTCTTTCACTTGTGAAATCACCCTTGTGATTATATCGGACCCATCCAGATAATTCAGGATTATCTCCTCATCTGAAGATCCTTGACTTCATCACACTTGCAAAGTCTCCTGTCTATGTGAGGTAACATATTCACAGATTCGAAGGATTAGGACTTGGTCACTTTTGGGGGCACATTCCACCTACCACAGGATCCAACTACATACTTTCCAATACTTGAAGCAAAACACAGAAGAGATTAAAGTAGATAGAAATGATATTCCATTTAAATATGAACAAAAAGAAAGCATGGGTATCCTCGTTAATATCCGATAAAATCCGAGTTCAAAGCAAAAAACATGTGAAATATCAAAGGTGGTGACCATATGGCATATGTGACATATGTGGTGACCATATGTGGTGAAAGGAAGAGAAGATCGAGTGCTAACAGTCAATATACATACCCCCCAAAGTGAAAAAAAAGCTATTATTTATAGATCCATGTGCATAAATACATATATGAACAAACAGATTTGGAGATTTAACACAACCTCTGGTCAAATTAAAGATGAAGAAACTATGCAAAGTTATGGAAGACTTAAGCTTAACAGATATTTACATAAAAATGTCGTAAAAGAATGGTATTCTATGAACACCAAAGCATATACATACATTTAACCATGCACTGGGTCATCAAGTAAGCCTTTGAACATTGAAAATATACACAGTGCATTCTCTGACCACAGTATCATTAGCCTAGCAATTAATAAAAAGACATCTAGAAAATTTCATCATATATATGTTAAACACTTGATCTTTGATAAGTACTAGGGAAATAATGTACACCATGACTATAGTTAACACTGCTGTATAGTACAAATAAAGGTGTTAAGAGATAAAACCTGAGTTGTCATCACAAGGAAAGAAATATCTTTTATTTTTTTTGCTTTTTCTTTTTATTATATTTATATGAGATGATAGATGCTAACTAAACTTATTGTGGTCATCATTTTACCAAATGTCTAAGACAAACCATTATACTGTACACCTTAAATTTATACAGTGATGAACTTCAATTTTATCTCATTAAAATGGAAAACAACACATCTTTTTCAGAGAATACTCCAAATTATTTTAGACCATAAAGGATACTCAGTAAATGCATTTTGAAGAAAAATGAATATCATCTCAATAAAAAGTTCATTTTTGAATAATCTATATAATTTGATGAGACAGGCTCTTAGCACTAACTTCTAGCCAAGATATGGTGTGCACAAGGGTTCTCTCCCCTCCCACTTCGTGGGTCAGGAGCAGGATGGCATGAGGATCACCGCAGTGGGATCTTGGTTTTTTGTGCCTGCAACTTGCATCCCTTAGGCTTTCAGAAAATAAACACTAATGGAGATTATTCCAAGGCAGGCAGGAGAAAATAAAAGATGCTTATTTCTGTCTTCTATTTAGAAGGAAAATATTCCAGAAGGGAAAAAAAAAAGGAAGCCACAAATAATTATTAAAGGAAAAAAAGGAGCTGATGATTCACAGTTTATGGGAGATTCTCAACACAGCTTTTATATTCAACTTTCATAACTGTCAGAGGGATTCACACACACACATGAACTTACAGGTAAAATGTGACATCTTTGCTTGGACGAATCACAAAGAAATTTCTGCTGCATTTCTGAATCCTGAGTCAATGTATAGAAGGGGGAAAACCCAATGACCAACAAGTCCCCTTCCTTGTAGACACTGGGCCTTATGTAATCAAAGCCATCATAATAACTCATCATGCACATGGAATGTGGAAATTTCCCAAGGAGGGGCAGAAGAAGCAGAAAGAACATCTCAGCTGACTCACCAGCTTGAGGCAAGGCGTCTAGTCAGTTGTGACTGGGGGAGCAGAGCTGGAAGGAGACCTGCAGTGTAGCCCTCTGCAGGGAAATTTTACTCCTGTGCAGGGTACACGTGTCTAAAAGTGCTCTGCCATTCAAGACCATGGAAAGAAGATTAGTTATTGATCAGAACTAGGGCATTTTCAGAAGCGATATATACTGGCTCAGATCTTCCATCAATGTCACTGTGGATCAGAGTTTCTTCTCCTCTTGCTGTCATTCCCCTAGTCCAGGCCTAACAGGTCACTGTTTTCAGTAATGAGCTCTGGGGTCCTCCCTGACCTGGGGCTCTGCTCCTGGGACCCTGTGCCCTGGTAAAGACAAAGGTGAAAAATATGTTTGGGCAACATCTTACACTGCAGGTGCCAGAGATGTCTTCAGGGCTGGGGGTCAGCAAGGCTCTGGGAACAACCCCATACGGAGGTTGGATTTTTTCTTTCCAAGGCAAACATTCTGTTTCTTGCAATTGACTGAGAGTTGTTACATCCAACACAACACAGTATCACAAAGAACTGATATTACAATCAGCATAAACAGCCCAGCATGATTCCTGTGATACCCAAGGAGGAGGTCATTGACCATGCCTTGGGTAACCCTCAAGGGTACTTTACAGCCTATATCGCCAACCTGACCCTTAGGTCTTTTTGACCATTATCTGAAGAACTGGTCTCATGCACAGTTCAGAGAATAGATATCCATTATCCAGTTCGTACCAGTTTGGCATGGGATAAAGTCTAAGTTCACATATAGTTACACCTAACCTATTCCTTAGACCTATGTCCTGTTCCAGGACTCCAGCACTTACTTACTACATGTTCCAGTATCTTCCCTTTACAGTCTGTCTCTCCTAAACCCAAAGTCTCTCTCAACAGCTCTTTTGCCGTTTCTCCGCTAATCTTCAAGTCAAACATTTGCAAGGGTTGTTCGTGTTCAAATAATCCTCTTCCTCAATTCCCATTCTTTTCAATTCACTTCAATCAGATTTGTCCAAGTATGTCACTCAATCTGCTCTTGTCAAGGACATCAGCAGCTTCTATGAGGCCCAAATCAGTGGTCATTTTTTACTCTCATTTTACATCACCACACAGCATCATTTGACTCAGCTGACTGCTCTATCATTAGGACACTACTTTCTAAGTGTTTTACTTTTTTTAAGTTCTCCATATTCTCCTACCTCGTGTGTATCTCTCTCCTGATCTCCTGTACTGTAACCTCTTTGTTTTATTCACCGTTAAATGCTTGATAATTGATAATAATGAGAAAACTGGCATGTCACTTGCCTGAGGTCTCTGGTTAGAAAATGGTACAGCCCAGATTTGAGCCCAGACAGTCGATACCCTTAACCACCAGCCTATTTGTTGAGTGTATTCTATATGCCAAGCACTTCTGGAAACACTGGTGTCTGCAGCAATGAATAAAACTCCACTTCTGCTATTGGAGCACTTAAGTTCTAATAGGGGAAAGACAGATTATAAAAAAATCAAGAAAATATGTTACTATAAGTGTTATGTAGAAAATGAAAGTATTTTAAGACAGTTAATAGGGATTGGGATCTTGCTATTTTACATAGAATGAGAAGGGAAAAAGTCTTAGTTAAGGGGCACTTGAACAGAGACCTTCACAAGTTGGGACAGTGAGTCATATGAATTTGTGTGGCTAAAGCAGTTTATTCATGCAAAGGTCCACATAACGGAGGCCAGTGTGACTGGAGTACATCATTGTGGGACAGGGAAGGAGTGGTAGAAGATGATGTGGTCAGAGACTTGGTGGGTCTTGATCTTGTTGGGTTTTATGGTCCACTATTATGTCTTTTCCTTGTGCTATCAATGAGTTGGCATATAA
Source organism: Diceros bicornis minor (assembly GCF_020826845.1). NCBI lineage: Eukaryota > Metazoa > Chordata > Mammalia > Perissodactyla > Rhinocerotidae > Diceros > Diceros bicornis. Next base: position 4,076,780 of record NW_026690866.1, read on the forward strand.
GTAGGAATCTCAGCAGGAAACAGAGGACACACTGAGACTAGAATGATTCAAGTAGAGTTTTCACACAAGGGCTTCTCGGAGTTGTGGACAGGATGTAAGAAAACCACAAAAGGTGGTTGGTACCCAGTAAGCTGGTAAGTGTAGGGCTCTATTAACACCTATGAACCTGAAGGGGTAAGGAGAGTGAACAATTATCCAATTCTAGCAACAAGAGAGGAGGGAATTGCATTCCAGGAGCTGAAAGGAGGTCAGAAGTAGCATCCAGCCCCAGGTTCTCCTGCAAGAAATATCCAGGACCAGATGTCACTCTCTTTCATCCTTCTGATTTCATGTCTAGGCTCTCCATTGACTAAACCCAGCCAAAAGCCTTAAGGCAAGAAAGCCCGCTGATGTAGTTCATCTTCACTAAACTTCCTGGGTGCATCAAGATAGAGAAGGCGGATCTACTGGAGCAATGGAAGATATTCTGAACTGTGCAGCCCTTTTTAGCCCGAGAATCTAATCTTGTCAATCACCTGGGTGGAAAGTTCATAGCCCTGCCCAGGATTCCCATCAGCTACTGCACTGTCCTAGGTGCAATCCAAGCATGGATACTCCCAGGTGTAGTATAAAATAGTTGCCATTGCAGGTGTTCTTCACGTATGATGGGTTATGGGGTTCTTGGGAAGAATTGCAAACAATAATTAACCAATAGGTCCTAGTTCCCAGAGGTGGATACTTCTACCAGGAAACAAAGTCAGAGTCCCATTGAACTTTACTACTGCTTATGAGACCAACAGAAGGAAAGAAGTCACTATGGCCTCTGGCACAAGTAATTCATCCAGGGGACACGGGGCTTCTGTTATAGAGTGAGGGCAAAGAAGACATTTGGCCTTCAAGTAATCCATTGGGATGTCTTTTGATATTCTTTCCCCAATAATTAAGTGTAGCAGCTGTATCCTGTGAAGGGAGTGGTGATCAGGTGTTCAGATGACTCAGGGATGAGGAACTGGATCCTCCCTCCTGATAAGCCACCCAGACCACCAGAGGTGCTTGTCAAGGGTCAAGGGAATCTAAATGGGACAGTAGGAGTAGTGGGATGGTAAGTATCACTTGGAGCACAAAGAAAAGTTGCAGTCAAGAGTTGTCTGTAATTTGTCCCACTGATCTTCCTCTTCTAAGTTTCCCCAGTCAACATGACCAACCAGAATCCTAGTGCACTGATTGTAAGAAGCAAGTACATCTGAGTGGCATAAGTGGTGGACCACAATGGAGACAGTGATATATTTTCTAGATTATTCTTTAAGGACTAAGTCGCTCGCTCTTGTAACTGCAGAAAGTCTTCTAAGGGCTTATCCGGCCAACCTCTCAGGGAATTTCCTTGGGCCAATGGAAAGTGCCACACCTAAGATTGTGACCACTCCCAATGGCAGCCCACTTCCAATGACTGATTCATGGGGGGAGGATACAAAGGCCCAATTCCTTTGCCTCATTTGAGAGACCCCTGAAGCCCCACCTCAGCTCCAGTGCTCCCATTGGGATCAACTGTGGTCTCCATTTTTACCTTATCACAGTTGAATCTCTTCTGTCTAATCTCAGTTCTCTTCTTCAGAGATGGTTACCTCAAGCAAGTAACAAACATTTTATGCCAAAGTTTCTTCATCTGTATAATGAGAACAATGAGAGTGCCTACTTCACAGATTTGTATTAAGGATTCAATCAGCTAATATACGTAAAATATTTATGAGACTCCCAGTATATAGGAAACATTATATACTTCATCTTTTATTGTGAATTAATTAAAATCCATTGCAGGATTATACTGAGCAAATCAGCCACATACAAAAAAGAGTAAATATTGTATGATTCTATTTGTATGAGTTCCAAGAACAGTCAAAAAATAATCTGTGATAGGAAAAATAATCAGAACAGTGGTTGCATCTAAACTCATATTGTGGAGAAGGGGTGAGGCAGGAGTAAGGATTGACCAAGAACGGACATGGAGGAACTTTATGGGGTCAGGAGAACGTTCTATATCGTGAAAGGAGTATAGGTTACATAGGTGTATGCATTTGTCAAAACGCATTGAGTTCTACACCTAAGATCTATGCATTGTGCTATGTGTAACATATGCCTCAATTTAAATCAGATTCATTTTCCTAAGTGAAAGAAGCCAGAGACAAAAAGCCATTTATTGTAAATTCCATTGTACGCCATTTGGGGAAAGGCAAAACTGTACAGAAGGACAACAAATCAATAGTTTCCAGGGGCAAAGAGTAAGAGAGGGGATGATTACAAAGGGACTGCACAAAGGAATTTGGGAGTGATGGAATTTTCCTATCAAGGCAGTTCATGTGTGTGTCATGTTCGATCATGACTATGTTGATGGATACACTACTCTATGCATTAGCCAAGGCCCATAGAACTGTACACCCCAGAATGGATATTACTGTAGGTTCAAAAAATTAATCCACCTGGTAGTGAATGGAACGTAAAACGGAAAACAAGCTATAACAAATGAATCTAAATGTATTGCAAATGAATAACATTGCCACAATGAAGGATATGAAAATGAAAGCAAATTTACTTTGGAACAATATGTTTTACCAGATCCTGTAAGCCTGGATCAAAAGAACTGATCAGAAATCCTGTACTCTAGTTCATGAAAAATGTTTCTCGGAAGGGTATGGGTTAGCAATTCTGAAACTATTTTATGCGTATACCAGATCTGAACAACTAAGTAAATATATTGTAGATGATGAGAGCCAGTGTATCACAGTCAAAGAAAGATGTTATAAACAAGGAAAGAGAGAAGACTAGTTCTTGTTCCAATCCAACTGAGGCATTTGATTGGAATAAGAGCTACCATTATCAATTCACGCTTTTCACGGATGGATGGGTAGATAGATAGATAGATAGATAGATAGATAGATAGATAGATAGATAGATACATTGATAGATAGATAATGTGTGTATGTAGAGGATAGTATAGCTTCATATCTTTCCAAAGCCTGTCAGGTCAGAATGCCTAGAAGAACGACACTCCAGTAATAATGAGAATACTTATCAACCACCCAGAAATTGGTTTCTAAGATACTATTCTAAAGAAAAAGGAAGGGACCAGGGCTCTCTGGAAGAATACTGGATTCCAGGGCTATGGTAGAGGAAATACAACCTGACCCTGAAATATCTCTCAAGGATATTTTAGTGAAAAATAAAGATTCACAAACAGAAGCCCCCAAAATCTGCCTAGAAATCACCGCTCATGTCCTTGAATAACACCTCACTTGTGCATGTGCAGGGAAAGAATCTAGGAAACTTAGACGAGAAAAGCCACTGAAAACTGAATGTTGTGCAGAAATGTCAGAAATCACACATGCCAAGAGTGGGAAGTTGGCTTTTGGACCCTTCTGAAGTGGAATGACCTTGATAAAATAAAAAAGCCCTGGCTTTCAATTATGACCCTAGAAGTGTCACAGCCTGAGAGTCAGTCCCACACACTAAGAGTAAGGATTACATCTTGGGAGTCAGTGCAAAACTGAAATATATATGTCCTTTTAGGGTCTAAAACCTAGCCTTCAGAGGCTCAGGGTGATCCATTCATACTAGAAACCTAATCGTTAGAGAAAGAAAACATGATTAGGACCTTCTACGAGGTATTGTTCATAAGATCCAGCACACAATAAAAGATTAATAGACATGCAGAGCAGCAGGAAAATGCTCTGAATTATGAATATATAAATCAGTAGAAGCAGACCCAGAGACAATCCAGATACCGGAGTTAGCAGACAAAGACTTCAAAATAACTATGAATCAAAGAAAAGAAACATGGACAATTGTAGAAAATGAAAGACAAACTAGAAATCTTTAAAGCAACCAAAGGAAAAGGACACGTTTCTTTCATAAGAGCAATAGTAAGTCTGGAAACTTTTCAAAAGAAACTTTGGAAGCAGAAGACATGAATGACATCTGACAGCTAAATGGTTGAATGAGAGGGGGAAAAAAAATTGCCCATTTAAAATTCTCTGACTTAAGAAAAATATTCTTAAAAAATGCAGACAAATTCAAGATATTTTCCAAAGGGCGTTTAAAAAAACCTAGCTAGAACAATTAAACAACAGCAGAACTGAACTTCAAGAAACTCAAAAGAGAATTTTCAGGCTGAAGGAAATGAATTCCACACAAAGACACATAATGCTGGAATGATCATCAGCAGGAAACAAAATGCACGTAAATATAATGAATATTGACTGAATAAAACAATCTTGTATACTTTTACAACTTTTATGTAAGTCTAAATATTTTCAAAATAAAATGCTTTTAAAAACACGTTGATCTGGAACCTGAAAACTAGAGATGATGGAAGCTCCTCCAAGGGAATCTTACTCCACCCCCCAAGACTAGAGATTATGGAGCCCCAGCAAATGGTGCTCACAATCTGCATCCAACAGCAGATGTGACAGAAGCCCTAGCGACACACCACCTGTTCCTTCCCAAACTAGAGGCAACCAGACCCCAGATAACAACTGTCATCCACAAACACAAATGCTGGGGTCTGAGCATCAAGACCTCCATTCCCCCAAAACTAGAAATTATGGGACTCCAGCAAGCACTCCCTAGTCACTTCCAATTCTAGAAATGAGAGCAGCCCCATAAGTCACACCCTTAGCTGCTCCTCAACACTAGAGAATGGGAAGCCCCAGCCCAGTGACCCACCTTGTCTATGCCAACAATACAGACAAAGGCAGACCCAGAAAGTGAGACTTCTACTCTCCCGCAGCACCAGAAAAAAGGAGATCTATAAAGACCCCTCCAGAGCTCCCTGACTAAAGATAAGTCGAATCTCATGCAATTATCCCAATTTTCTCTCTGAATTAGAGACAATGGCCCTCCATCCAGTTACCCCTCCCTGTCACCCCAACACTTGAAAAGTGGGAGCCCCATACAAACAGTGGTCTTCCAGCCTCCAAGCACCAGAGACAACAGGAACCTCAGTCTCATGCCTCCCAGTTATCCCCAACATCATGAGGGCTCCATCAAATGATGGAAGCTTCAGCAATTGATCCCCCATATTCCTGCCAGATTAGAGATGTTGGAAACCCCAAAAAGCAACTTGCAACCCCCTATACACCAAGAAGAAAGGATCGCCAACAAATACCACACCATTTTCACCAACACAAACACCAGCTTGTCTCTTGACTCCTCAGACTAGATATGAGTACCCCCAGCAAAGAGTAACGCAGTCTCCACACCCCCAGAAAAGCAGTCACCAGAGTCTCACTAGGCAACTGACCAGGTTCTCCAATGTAAGTGTCAAACAGATCCTCAGAAAATTACCTCTCGGGTTCCTGAAATGTTTGGTAGAATTTGATGGTAAACCTGTCTGGCCTGGTGCTTCTATAGGAAGGTTTTTAAATCGTTGTTTCTTTAATGGTGATGTGTCTTTTTTCATTCATTGTTCTGGGTATTTGTGGTCTTTTAGGCCTGGAAATGTGTAGTCTTGGCTTGTGGAATGTTTGGTAGATTATTTGATCATTTCTTCCCACCATTACCGTTGTTTTTGTTTGTCTTGAAACACCTAATTAGATATTTGACCTCCAGGTTGATATTCTAATTTTCTTTGCTCAACTGCTTCTCATTTATCTTTTTGGGTGATTCCTCAGCTTTCTTCCAGCTCTACTCTTTGCCTTTATGTTTTTTGGTGTCCCTGAGGTCAAGTTTAACCTCAGGAGTAACCTTTCACTCTGGTCTTCTTTCAAGGTGTCAGTGGGTTGTGACCTGGGCTTGTGGAGTGAGGCAGATCACTGGCCTCAAATGTGTCTTTTAAAGACTCACAGCTGTTTTGCGTTTTCAGTCTCTCCCGGGTCAGAGGATCAGGGGCCTCATTTCTGAGCTGATGAGAGTTCTGCAATAGGAATCAGCTTGTTTCTTGCTGGCTTTCTCCACTCTAGAACTTGGGCTTCAGCTTTCTATGTTCTGCCATATTAATTGCCACGTCTCTATCCACTTTCTGTTTTCTAAAATGGTTGATCTCTCCTATGCTGCTGTCTCTAATTCTCTGTCTTCATGATCTCTCTTTATTCCTTTAGTGGCCAGTGGAGGTGGGGAAGTTGATCTTGTTACGTCTACAGCAATATAAGAGGAAAATCGATATTCTGGAATTAGGGAAAGAAATTCCTCAAATCAACTATACAACATATGGTATTGGGAAAGGTATTTCATCTGTGATTTTGCTGTGAGATTTCAGCATGTGGATCATGGGGCCAGGTGGATTTGTTAATTTTTCTTCCCACACTCAGATCTGACCACATCAGGAGGTAATACCAGGTGTGTTTGGGCAGTGACAAGTTGACACAACAGGGTTGGTTGTAGTAAATAGTGAAGTTCATACTCTTAGCAACCAACCAATCTTTACTAGTGCAAGGGCTATATGCAAGGTGCCATGCCAGTCTGTGAGGGAGGTTCAGACACACACGTGGCTGACATGGACACGCAGCATTCAAGAAAGGACTTGCCCAATTGCCGGGCGTGTGATTAGCTGACGGTGTCCTGCTATCATCTTTTCAGACTCTGCTTTGGCTTTCAAGCCCAGGTCACTCTTTCCTTGGGTTTTTCTCTTCTTGAGGTTGCCCACACGCAATGACTGAGCAAGGTGGCGGTACAAGGGCCTTGCATTTCTACCCAACATGGACTCCTCTAAAGGGCAGTTTTTGCTTTGCAGGTCCCCATAAGACTGGTGGAGACTTTGGTAGGTGTGTATAACGTTCTGCTGTTCCCCTGGCCCAATCCTGCGGCACGTTATTTTCACAAGAGTTAGGAGTGCAAAAGGTTTCTTTTGTTGTTTTTTTAATTTTCTGATTATTGAAGTAATTTTAGTTTATAACATTGTATAAATTTCAGGTGTACATCATTATACTTCTATTTCTGCATAGATTATATCATGTTCACCACCCAAATACTAATTACAACCCATCACCACACACATGTGCCGAATCATCCCTTTCACCCTCTTCCCTCCCCCTGCCCCCTCTGGTAATCACCAATCCAATCAATGTCTCTATGTGTTTGTTTGTTGTTGTTATTATCTACTACATAATGAGTGAGATCATACAGCATTTGATCTTCTCCTTCTGACTTATTTCACTTTGCATAATATCATCAATGTCCATCAATGTCACAAATGGCTGGATTTCATTGTTTCTTATGGCTGAGTAATATTCCATTGTGTATATATACCACATCTTTATCTACTCTCCCCTTGATGGGCCCTTGGGTTGCCAAAAAGTTTCTTAAACCTTTTGCAATCCTAACTCCATCTCAGCATTTACTTCCTGAAGAACACAATCTTCAACAACGGGAAACATATACTTCTACAAAGTTAGCTGGAAAGAGAAGGAATTCAGAAAAAAGAATGAAAGGGTGTATATCATATAACAAGAATGATGTGAATTGTCAACTGGGAGACTGTAAAAGTTATTACTGAGCTCTTTAAGTCACAGGTATTATTAGAGCAGTCTTGTCAGTTTGCTTTACATAGAGTTCATATAATAAATTCTATTTTTTAAAATAAAAGAAATGGCTAGATCCTTATTAAATTATTATGGTACAGAAAAAGAAAACTCCCTCTCTTCCCATTATCAAAAGATAAGAGTCTATAGAAGCATCAGCAAGCAGCACTCAACACAAATGAGAGGAGCCCACAATGCAAGTCCCTCAAGTCCCTCCCAATAGGAGACGACAGCCCCTGTGGTGAGTCCTCCCTAATACCAAACACAAAGAACATTCTGAGCCACAGCTGGCAGCTCCTCAGCTTCCTCTTGCTGTGTAGGTGTCTCTGTCCCCAACTGTAGTGGATAGATGGAGCCCCATCTAATATCCCCTGCCCTGGGGAATGTGAAGGACCCAGTCTCAGAATAAAGAACACAGAAGTTGTCCTGACAAACCACCAACAACCCACAAGCTCCCCTTCTACAGAAGGTGACAGGAGCCCAGGAAGCAAACTTTACCCCCACATTTCCTGCTCCAGCAAACCCCTCTTATCTGTTGCACATCCTGCTGACCTTCAGAATATCCTCTACTGCTAAAAGAATCACTAGGAGCCAAGGAAGGCTGGAGCTAGGGGAGAGACTGAGAAGGATAGAGAGGGGAGAGGAGCAAGAGTAAAGGGAAAGATGAGACCTTCCACGTTGTCTGAAACACAGCAATGAACTCCAGAGGCCCCAAACAGCTTCAATCAAACCAGGTTCTCAGGGGTGAGCTGGAGCAGAAGAAAAGGAATTCTGAGCTGATGAGGAGAGTTGGCCTGGAGGAAAGGTGGGTGTGTAGGCTAGCAGCCAAGATAGCCACTAATGTTACTTTCCACCTGTGTTTATGCCCTGTGCAGTCTCCTCCCACATTCGATTATCCATGAATTGTCATGAACCCAAGTGATCAATACAGTGCTGCAGAAATGACAGTGTCTCACATCTGAGGCTATATCATAAAACACACTGAAGGTTCCTCCTTGGTCTCTTAGATTGCACGCTTTCTAGGGGAAGCCATCCACCATGCCATGAGGACGCTCAAGTAGCCCTGTGGAGAGGTCCATGTCGAGAGGAACCAACTTGTCAGCACCAAGTGCTCACCATTCAGTGATCCACTTGGGAAGCTCTTCCAGCCTCAGTCAAATTTTGAACTTTAATGACTATGTATGCTACCATGTTTAGGAGTGAAGTCTACTGTTGTCTGCAACCTATTTCAAAATGCATTAAACAGAGATGGATTCTTGGGTGATAAATGGATGGAGGTGGCAAAGTAAACACAGTAAATTGTAACCGATGAAATATAGGTGTGGACTGTCTTCATTAGGGCTGCCCTAGTAATGTACCACAGACGGGGTGGCATAAACAGCAGAAATTTACTTTCTCATAATTCTGGAGGCTGGAAGTCCAAGACCAAGGTGCCTGCAGGATTGGTTTCTCCTGAGTCCTCTCTCCGTGGCTTCCAGATGACCACGCTATTGCTGTTGCTTCACGTGGTCATCCCTCTGTGCATGCGTGCCCCTGGTGTCTCTTGGTGTGAGTGTCCTAATCTCATCTTATAAGGACACTGATCACATTGGATTACGGTCCACCCTAATTGCCCTATTTTATCTCAGTTACTTTCTTTTAAGTCACAACCTCCAAATAAAGTTACAATAAGAGGTACTAGTGATTAGGGGTTCAACACATGACTGTTGAGGGGACAGAGTTCTGTCCATAACGAGACTGTTCACTGTACAACTCTTTCAAATTATCTCCATGCCTGAACATTTTTCCCAATAAAGTGGGTGCGGGTGGTGTGCTAAGGCAGGAAAGAAAAAACGAATGGTTAACAAAATCATGTTGGAACCCCTCAGTTGTTCTGTGGAATAGGGATTATCATAGATTTAAATGTAAATATTAAAGCTGTGAAAGTTCTAGAAAAATCCAAAGGATAAGTATTTTATATATAATCTCAGAGAAAAGATGTTCTTTTAAAAATATAACATAAAACAAGAAATGAAATCAACACGTTTGATTTCCTTTCAAAAAATCTGCATGGCAGCAACAACTAGAGGCAAAGACAAAAAAAGGAAAAGAGGAGAATGTTGACAACTCATCACAAAAAGCTAATTTATTAATATTAAGGAACTCTTACCAACCAAAAAAGACCAAGAATCCGTTGGAGAAATGGACAAATGGCGAAGAACAGTTCACAGAAAATACAGAATGCTCTCAGTATAAGAGATGATTCTCAACTTCGTCCACCAAAGGAAAAATAAGTAAAACACCAAGATTCTTGTTTTTATTTATCAGATTAGGAACATTTACTCTTTGCTTAATATGTTGATGTATTAGGATGTAGAGAAAGTGACACTCCCATACCACAGTGAAGAGGGGGGAATTTGAACCACCTCCACCCACGTACACGAGGACTTTGGCAAACAGAGAGAGCCCAGCGGAGCCCGGGACTTGGCGGAGAGAGACGGAAAGAGCCGAACTGTGGCAGTGAAATCGTAGAAAGCCGAAACCAGATGGAGAGAGACGAACCCAAACCGCTGAGCCAAGGAATCGCGGGAAGAGGCGGCGGGAGCCGAAACCAGGCAGAGAGAGACGAAGATAAACAGAAAGAGCCGAAGATGTGAAGACACAGCGGAGGCCAGGCGGAAGGGCCCAACGCCTGGTTGGAGGAGCCTAGCCCAGCCGAAAAGCGGCGAGAGGCGGCCAAGAGAGCCGAGCCGAGGGCCCGCTGGGAAGAGCTGAGAGTTCGCGGGCGGCCCAGAGAAGAGAGATTGTTGGCCGCGCCGCAGAAGGAAGCGGAGTCGAGGACGGCAGAGAATGAAGGCGACCGCGCTGGATGGGGCCGTGGACGCGGAGCCCGGAGCCTTCCACGCGTCCGAGCTGCCCCGAGCGACACCCCGGAGGGTCGTGGAACCGGTCCCCGCTGCCCTCCTCCTCGTTCCTCCGGCCCCACCTCTACCCACGGCGTGGGGCAGTCTGGCTTGACAGCTGCGTGTCCTCCGCCCATGACGAGGACGCGCGTGTCCCCAAGGCTGCATCCTCCGGACGTGATGGCTCCTTGGAGTCTGGCGCCGATGTCCGCTGCGGGGACTGACCCCGGGGGTGTAGCCTCTAACCCCTGCTGAGCCCGCGGACCCAGCCCGTGGGGAAGGCCACTGGGGGCCAGTGACGACGCCGGCTGACCGGGGGTCTGGGAAGAGGGCCCCAGCCTAGACCAAGGCTGGAGTGCGAACAGTGGGCCCCTCCTGACCATCTCCCCACTTCCAACACCAGCGCCAGGCTCTCTTTCAGGGCTCTTGATTGTGTGCAACAGAAGGATTGATATGGTGATGGCTCACGGAGCCTCTGGGAGGACGAGGATGGGCTGGAGCCCCGCTGAGGCTGCTTCTATTAACTGTTGTCCAAATCCATCCTCATCAGTGCATCGATCCCACCTCCTGGGTCAGTCTTTGTGGGTGCGTCTGATCCACAGAACTCTGCCCTGGTTGCAGCGGGGAGGATGCAAATGGACGTGTCTGGCATTTTCTGCTTTTAAATCTGGAAGCTGGTGTTGTCTCCCCCCAGGATCATAAAGTGAGGGAAGCCCTCAAACATAGGATAGGGGTTCAGTGGCTGAGAAACCAAGAAGGATGACAGATGTCTACTAGGAGGCCCTGTACTTTAAGTGTTTTAAGAGTAACCACTGGAGACCACTTGTGTCAGCAACCTTGGGAATTTCAGCTCTAATTTTTTATGTTAAAGTTGCAGCTCTAGAAAGCATGTGTTGGACTTGGCAGTCTTCAGCGAGGTGGCCACTACCCGTCCCAACCTCTGCCTTTTAGGGCCCTTGCTAAGGGATCCAACAGTGTTTAAATTGAGAAGACCTAGTGCCTAAGCAGACCTGAGCTGACTGGATGGCAGTGAATACTGAAGGGAGATAGGAGGCATTGATGTTGGGCTCTGAAGGTGAGAGTGGGACAAGAAAAAGGTGGACCAGAGTAGCCCCGATATCCATCATCTAATGAATGTATAAACACAAGGTGCTCCGTATTTCTCTACATTGTATGCTCTTCAGCCATAAAGATATGAAGGACACGTGCAACACCATGGAAGCACCTTGAAGACCTGCTAAGTGAAAGCAAGTAGTCAAAGAAGACCACATATTACATGATTCCATTTACATGGAATGTCAAATATGGGCAAATCTGTACAGACAGGAAGTAAATTTGTGGTTGTTTAAGGTTGGAGGTGGGAGAAGTGCAGGGGTAATACTCAATTATTTCTCTTTGGTTCTTTTTACAGTTTCTATCTCTTTATTGATATTCTCTGTGAATTGAGACATCATTCTCTTTATTTTCCTGGGTCCTTTGTCCCTACTTTCCATTAGCCCTTTGAGCATATACAAGAGAGTTTTTTTAAAGTCTTTGTCTCATGAGTCCAATGCCTGGGCTTCCTCAGGAAAAACTTCTGTCAATTCCCATTCTACTCCATATGAACCGGCTATACTTTCCTGTACCTTCATATCATTTATAATTTTGTAGTGGTAATTGGATATTTTGCGTATTACAATGTGGTCGTTGTGAGAATCAGATTCTCCTGCTCTCCAGGTTTTGCTCTTGTGGCTTTTTATGAGCTGCAATCATCCTTTTGTTTAGCGACTTTTCAAACGATTTTTGCAAAGACTATGTTCTTTGATGTGTGTGGTCACCGAAATCACTTTTCAGTTATCTTAACAATGAGCAAGCGACCTGACAGAGATTTCTTTAAATGCAAGAATCCAAAACAATACATTTTAAAAAAAGAAAAAATTAAAATCTCTCCAGTCTTTGCAGCTGGTCCCCTGTAGCTCTTCCTTAGACTTCACCCCCTACCTGCATGGGGCCCACAAATTTACCAGAGGTGCAAGCCCAGGTCTTCTCAGGTCTTGTCTGAACACCCATCCAATCCTGGGCGTGCACATTGCACTCCAGCTTCCCTGGTAGATGCAGTGGCCATTCTAAGCTTTCATTCCCCAAGAAACTTCCTCCTCAGATGCCTCCTTTCCAGAATTTTATGTCTCTCTCCTGCCCCAGCCAATTGCCCAGTCATCTACCAGTAGCATAGGTCTTTAAATGTTTCATCAGACAATGACACCACTTGGAAAGTCCCTCCACTCTGAGGGGGAGAAATACCTGTCAACTTCTGTGCTGGTCCTTCAGGGACCCAAAAGTCAGATCACTACCCCCCAGTCACATAATCACCCTATTTTAAGAAGCAGGTTAGTATTTGTCTCCTGGCTCAAGGGAGCCATGCAAGGATTCTTGGCTCCCATCTTCACATCCTCCACTGTACCAGAGAATGGCAGCGGGTAGGCATTAAGCAAAAACACCACAGTGCTTTCTTACACAAATTCAGCCACGTTTTCCCTCATTAATCACTCCTCTGGATGCTGTAAGTTTTTTATTTTATTTCCTAGTTCTGAAACACTTGATTCTGTCAGTTTTGTCCAACTGAACGGTTGCTTCAGTGGAGAGACTGGTTCTGTGAGTACCTTAATTTGCCGATTTGTTAACAGAACTAGGGAGATGTTTTGATACGTCCCTTTGTCTTTTTTCTCTTTCATGTTTATTTTGTTTGGTGGTTGATTCTCAAAAGTTCTTCTTTCATTTTGTAAAATTTCTCTCCCATAAGATTTAAGAATCGCTATCACGATTTCAAATAATTATGATTTTTAAGTTTATTACATTGAATCAAGTACTTTTGAGGAAAACAACTCCAATATTGTTGGTGAAAACAACTCCTCCGATATCGTTAACATTCTGGTCTGCCTGAGGCAGCTCCCAACCTCAACTTGAGGGTAGAGGATGTAGTCGGTTGAATAACGTCTCCCAAAGATTCAAATTCACCCAGAACCTTAGAATGTGATCTTATTTGGAAACAGGGTCTTTGCAGATGTGATTAAAGATCCGCAGATGAACTCATCCTGGATTTAGGGTGGGCCCTAAATTCAATGACTGGTGTCCTTATAAGAAGAAGAGACGACACAGAGACATGGATGGAAGAAGATCACATGAAAGACCTAGGCAGAGATTGGAGATCTGCTGCCACAAGACAGGGAAGCAGGTACCACCAGGAGCTGGAAGAGGTGAAGGAGGATTCTCTGCTGTTGATAAACTGTGAATCAATTGTAGGGCTCCCCTTTGTTCTCACTCAAACCATCAAATCCTAATAGTACCTTGTCTTAAAAATTCTGATTATCACGTGGCTTATATGGATGTCCTGAGGATCATGGACCACGACTGATGCCTCATTTCAATTTCTCAGGTCTGCAATTATCACATGTGAACACTTTCATTTTTCAATGTAACTCACTGAAGTCATGGTCTACATCTACAAATTTGTCATGAATAATTTAGAGGTATGGGAGCAAAAATCCAACTGACGTTATCCTAAAACAATTTAACAGAATATACGAGGGAAGAAAAGATGCAATGAGGGAAGAAGTCGGCTCATGTTAATGAGACTTGAGGAGTAGATTGTGACCAAGCACACAGATGCAGCATACAAATGAGGGTGCAGGTCTTGGCCTGACCATCCCCCATGGCCACCCTTACTCTGCTCTCCTCCCAGATGGCCTCAGACCCCGTCAGCGGCTCCTACACTGTGACCTCACTCAACTCCACTCACCATAACTCCAGGTCTGGCAGGTAATAACCCCGTGCATACCCTGATTCTCTTCCTGTTCCATAAAGCGGCCTGTGCCTGGATCCTGTAGGGTCAGAAAGGACCATTTGACACCCCCGTCCTAGGACATCTGGGGGTTAGAATATGCAGATTAGCTCACAATGAGGAATTAGAACACCCTAGTCCTAGGGAGCAGTCAGCCCCACACCAAAGCTGTGGGCTCTGGGAGGAAGCGATCACTGTGTTAAATCCAGAGGCCATTGTCAGGAGGCACAAGGCACAGCTGTCCACCTCCACTCACTCTCTGCCTTTCTGTTTCTCAGTCACTCTTTGACCCTCTGAAATGGGCTTCCTTCCCCATGACTGCTAAGACTGCTCTATCAAGGGTCTTCAAGAAAGTCCAGAAAATTCCTTGTATATGAGCTAGCATTTAGCAAAAAAAGGATAGAACTTATGTTAGAATGAGATATAAAGGCAAGCTTAGTGAAGTAAGACTTTTATGGAATCAAATTAATTTAAGGTTAAAAAATAAGCTCTTTACAATAGGTATCATCTTTTCCTGAGTGCAAGTATTCTAAAAAAATATAACTAAAAATACTAAATGATCCCTGAGGCCAAATTACCTTTAATATAAAAGTGAAGTTAAATCATGATAAGCAGAAATTGCAGTATACCAGGACACGTAAAGATCTTCTTTCCTGTCACATGAAACGCGATCTCTCACCCACACAACAGTCTACTCTTCACATTTATGTCTCTCAAAAGAGTTTAATAAAGTGCAATTATAAAATGACAAAGCATCACAGTCCAGAGCAAGTAGAGAGAGTGATATTAAATCAGGTGAGTGAAACTGGGGGCTGTTCATGGGGAACCACTTCTCTGGGGCCACACTTCTTGGCTTCTTCAGCAGGACCTTCTCCTATATTCCATCGGGCCTCAGAACATCCTTCTTGGCTCCTTGCTCTCTGCCTCCCTGGCAAACCTCTCTGCCCTCAGGGCCTCAGCCAGTCTCCCTTGCTTTTTTCACTTTCTGACTCTGTCTGCGGATCTCTCCATAAGTTACAGGCTGTCTGTAGAGTGGGTGGGGGAGACTGAGACCCACTCCTGGGATCATCTCTGCCCAGTCTGAAGACTGTGTGGCAGTGGGCTTGAGGCTGGGGTTTAGAGACCAGGCACCAACACAGCCCAGGGATTCACCTGGACCACCTGGTGCAATTATATTTAAGGTAGTTGTGCTATCAAAAGTATTTAAAAGTTCTCCTTCACTGCTGCAGTCTTAGAGTCCCTGCAGTCTTCTGTGTGCACAGACTTGCTGGGGCTTCTGCAAGGTCTCCTCCCGTTGACTGTACCTGACTTCATTGCCAGGGTGGGAAGTTATCCTTGTAACTGTCCTATTGAAAATGCAGCCAGGAAACTGACCTCCTAAAATGCACTTATAGGAAGTGCAGATCTTTCACGATGTCTCTGCTTGGTCTTGGCTAAATGGACATGTCTTTTCTTCTCTGACGTCTGGGGCATCATATTTCTTTTGAGCTTTCCCTTTGAAAACAAAATGAAATGTGAAATTTGAATAAAATGTGGAATGCAGACTGCCAGCCACGGAGAATTTTCTCACCTCATTTGGATCTTCCACCCTCCTGTATCCTGGAGAAGTATCTCTCAAACTGCCCTGTGCTTCACAATCATTTGGAGGGTTGTTAAAACACCAATTGCTGGACATCAACCCAAGTAGGCCTGGGGAGGGCCAAGAATTTGCACTTCTAAGTGTTCCCAGATGCTGCTGATGCTGCTGGCACAGGCACCACACATTGAGAACTAGGTTCTGGGACATCAAGCTGATTTGAGTCAAGGACAGAAAGGACTATGAAGACTAGATGGTTGTGTGCCCAGAGCAAAGCAATTTAGTGCCTCATCTCTAATGAAATCACGTTCCTCTCAGCAATTTGATGCTCATTTCACTTGCACACCCAAGTGCCATCTTCACTCAAATATTCTCCTGTTCATAAATAAATAACTCACACATGCCATATTCCCATCACATAGTTCTAGCTACTGTAAAAAACCATTTTTCCTCTCCTGACTCTTCCTCTCTCCTCCTACTCCTCCCTGTTAATTTGGGCTCCACCATCTGACTTAACACAATAGACGCTTCTTAGAAGTCAATCTTGCTCTCACATTGGTTCCACATCCACACCCTCTTCTAGGCTATCCCATCCATTTCCCTGGCTTCAAATACCATTAATGAACTCGAAATGCTCATAGAATCAGCATAGACCTGGCTTCAACCCTGAGATCCAAATACCCTTCTGCCCACTCACCACATCAGTGCTAACTTGATGACTCAGCTCACAGTTAGCGGGTCCCAAGTTGAACCAATCGGTTCTCCAAATAATCACCCATAT
Source organism: Diceros bicornis minor (assembly GCF_020826845.1). Classification (NCBI taxonomy): domain Eukaryota; kingdom Metazoa; phylum Chordata; class Mammalia; order Perissodactyla; family Rhinocerotidae; genus Diceros; species Diceros bicornis. The sequence goes on from NW_026690866.1 coordinate 4,093,323, forward strand.
CTCAGGGTCCCCTAATCTCACTTGTTTGTACTGATATCCTGTCTACACCTGAGTGTCATTCTGGACACCCTGCCACCCCCACTCACATATCAGTGAACCATCCATCTACCCTCCTGAATCCACCTAAAGATTCTCCACTTTTGAATAATTCTTGAGCACCTTTCAGATTTCCTACAAAATACCATTTCCACAGAGTGACCTTTCCTTATCCCGCCATCAAAATTAATGTCATTTTCTCTGTTAATTTTTAAAGTTTTTAATTGTATGTGTATTATCATCTATTTCTCTCATAGTGTTTTTCTCACTAAATTGGATACTCCAAGAAGTGAAGACTGATGTGGACTGTAATGTTTTACACTGCCGTATTCACTCACTGCTTTGCCCTTAGAAGGTGCACAACATATTTATTGAAAGAAATTATTCAAACTCCAAAAAGTACTTTCTAAATCTTTCAAACAAATTCACTCAACTAATGTTATACAAGGATAGAATCTCTTTGGTGGTAGACGGCAATAAATTATCACTAAGATTGCAAATCCTTTCTGTCTGTAATTCATTTTAAGACTCTAGCCACAATAATCTATTTAAAATGTAAACCTAATAAGTGCACCTTTCCTTTACAATCTCTCATTTCTGTTTTCAGATCCTTTTTAAAGGTGAAGTCATACATCTGACTTCATCCCTGTTGTCCTGCAATAATCATTTATACCATCTCTTTCACTCTCCAACATGTCCCAGTTTGGAGGGAAAATTATTTGATCCTCCCATTTATAGAGCACCTATTATAAGCCAAGTTATGTACTAAAATCCATGATCCAGAATTTAACTTAAAAATTCACTTCCCCTGTTTATTTTAATCTTGGTGAGAGGAATGAGTTAATAAAGAGATGGATGAATGTCTAATATAGTGTTAGGTATAATTAGATCCTGTAATAAAGAGTAAGGGCTACGCAGAGATACAGAAACAGAGGGAGGGATGGAGGAAGAACAGTAAGGAAGGATAAAGGGAAAGAAATTACCTACAATTATTTCATTTATTTATTCATTTTGTGAGGAAGATCAGCCCTGAGCTAACATCCATGCCAATCCTCCTCTTTTTTTTGCTGAGGAAGACTTGCCCTGTGTTATCATCTGTGCCCATCTTCCTCAACTTCATATGAGACGCCGATACAGCATGGCCTGACAAGTGGTGCGTTGGTGCTTTCCCAGGACCTGAACCTGGGCCTCCAGCAGCAGAGTGTGAACACTTAACTGCTACGCCAGGGGGGCCGGCCCACCTACAATTAGATGATGCAGAGATTAAGGAAGGACTATCGGATGAGGTGATATTTGAGCACAAAACTGAATTTTTTTAAAAAGGCCAATCACATTGTGGGTAAAAGATTTTCCAGAGATGAGAACAATGTCAACAGTGCAGAGATGAATACTACTTCCACTTCCCAGTGATGTTTTTGGTTAAAAACAAAACAAGTGTCTGGCCTATTATCCCAAGGAAGCTCCCTATACAGAAAAGTACAACACCTTGATCATTACTTAACAAACATTAACACCTAGGAAACAACTTTCAATAAGTTATCTTCTTGTTTTAAGAGCTACTGCCTGCTCACTTAAAGAGGTTTCACAGAAGCACAAAGTGTACAAATGGACACTCTTGCTGTCCATATGGATTCCATCTCACCAGAATAGGCTGGCTTGGAAAACAGGTTGATGCAGGTTTCTCCATGGCTTCAGAGTTCTCCTGCTCAGACCACTCCTGATATGCAGACAGCCCGTGGAATGCTGGAAAATGCAAGGACTTCTGCCTCTGATTCCCCTTTTATTGAGGAAAGGAGTGGATAATCCAATCTGTGGATAATCCAGGGGAGACATCCTGTCTCTTATCAATGGGATTAGAGAGATTTCTAAAGATTTATACCAAAAAAAATAATGTTGGGTTATTGACACTGTCAGATACTGTTGGTATGAAAACATTTAATACAATTGTGTGTGGAGGTGGTATTTGCAGTTTCTGTCAACATTTTAATGTTTCCTTTTCCTTCCACTAATAATATTTTCTCTAAAAATAGGAATGGAAGTTTATATGTACAAAAATGTCCATACCACTTATGTTTTAATAGGAAAAAATAGAGACTGTGTAAACGTATATCAATGAAAGAATGTCCAAAATATTTATTAGCAATTCTCTAGAATATATCACACAGCCATTAACAAGAAATTAGTATTTTGTGCATTTACATCTCATGTAATTACCAGTAAACTTGTAATTATTTCAACCGTCTTACTCTTTCCCTTCCCTTTGACCTGAATAATTAATGTTCCTTTACTTTCTTTACTTCACTGATGTTGATTTAACTCTTTTGTTATTCTGTTATTTCCTCTATAAACTTATTGCTTGGAATCATATAGAAATCTTTAATTGCACTAATGGTTAAATTCTGAATCCTTAATACAGTCTAATATGAATAATTACTTTTACCATCTCCCCGAAATGCTAATACGTTCAACACTTTCAATTCTATTTTTAACCTTCTTGTCATTTGTATTACTGTTTTTATGCATTTCATTCTACATATATTTTAATCTCCATGAGAGATTTCTAGAATTACTTCCCGAAATAAAATTCATTTATATTTATTTATAAATTATCCTTTCCTTTCCTCTTCAGTCCTTTGTGCATTCCTGGTTTTCAAGCTGGGTTAATTTTCCTTTGGAGGTGATAACTCACTGCAGTATTTTGTCTAATTCAAGGCTGCTAACAATGAAAAGTTTCACTTTAAGATTTTCTGGGGCATCTTTATTTGGGACACTATTGTTGCTGGGTGTAGAATTCTGGTTTGACATGAGATTTCTTTTAGCATTTTAAAAATGCTGCTCTGTGGATGTCTATCTTATTTTCTTTATGGTTAGAAATCACCAATTGGCCTTTTTCTTGCTTATTTGGCCTCTCTTGTCCCTAAAATACTTTACATTAACTTTGGTTTTTAGACCATAGTTTAGTTCATTAATATTTCCTGTGTAGTCACTCTGCTTGGGAAATGTTGAATTAATTGAATCTGTGGATTGATGTCTTTCATCAACTTGGAACATGCTTGTGTATTTTCACTTCTGATATCAATTCCTCCCCATGTTCTCTCTACTCTCCATTTAATCACACCCCATGTGTCTTTTAATTCTACCCTGAAATTTCCAATGCCATTGGCCCTATGGTTTTCTTGGGAGATTTGCTCGTGGACTGTCTTCCATTTTAGTAAACCAGCCTTTTGCTGGAATCAAGTCCTTCTTAATTACTTAAATTTTTAATTTCAGTTCTAACATAAACAAAATATATCGCTTTAATTTATTAAAAAAGAGATAGCAGAGCAGTTTGACAATGAGAAAATGATTTCCTTTTAATTCAATAAAGCTCAAATAGATGGGAGAATATTATATATTGGATCATATTAAGATATATGAGGAGCCAGTATTCATTAAAATTCACCAGCAAGACAGAGGGGGCGGAAAACCAGGGTTTCTTCTTCTTTGTACTGATGTGGACTGCATTTTGAAATGATAATATTTATATTTCTTGAGTTAAAGAAAATGTTATAAAATCCGGTTTCATCTGTTTGTATTTACTTACTTTAACATGTGTTCTGGAAAATTTAAATGACATAGGTCACATTGTGATATCTCTGTTGATCTTGTTTGGATAGAGCCATGATATGATGATTAATTTTAGCTGTCAACTTGACTAGATACAGGGGTGCCCAGATAGACTGTGAAGAATTATTGCTGGGTGTGTCTGTGAGAATGTTTCTGGAAGACATTATCATTTGATTCCATGGTCTACATAAACAAACTCACCCTCACTAGAGTGGGTGGGCATCATCAAATCTGTTGTGGGCTCAATAGAACAAAAAACAAAGAAAGACTGAATCTATTGTCTCTTCCTGAGCTGGGATGTCCATCTTTTCCTGCACTTGGACATCAAAGGTCCTGGTTCTCAGGCCTTCAGAATTTGACTGAATTATATCACTGGCTTTTCTGGTTCTCCAGCTTGCAGATGGCATATTGTGGGACTTCTCAACCTCCATAACCTTGTGAGCTAATTCTTACAGTAAATTTCGACTTCTATATGTTTATATATATTCTATGGTTGTATTTCTCTAGAGAATCCTGACTAATACACATGGATAACAAACTGCATATTAAGTGCACATGGAGAAACTTTCCCGAGGCATAGGAGGCTCCCCCAATCCCCAGGAGGAAGCAACTCATCCCATCCAGGCAGCAGGCATGAGCACGTGCAATCACACACACACGCACACACACACATACACACACAAGTAATTTGAAAATGCGCTCAAGCTCAAACTCTCACTCTCTGCCTTATTGTTCATCACAGCAGTGATTTCTACATGGCATGTTATACATCCTTTGCCATTTATGATATCTTTCCTCCCACTAAGACTAAACCAAACAGGGGCAGTGAGTCTATTTAGTTATTTTGTAGATCACAGGTTTTACACCAGAGCTTTGCATGTAGTAAGTGCTCTAAAAATAGAATGACCAAATAGTTTTCCCTCCAAACTGGAACATATCAGGGAATGAAAAGGGTAATATTAATAATTATGATAAGACAACAGGAGAAATATGTGCTGAAGACAGAAATGGAGGATTTAAAAGTTAAGATGGACTGATCACTTTTGCATTTTAAACAGATCATTGTGACTAGAATCTCATGATTGGATTACGAGGAGAAAGGATTTGGAATCTTAAGCTACTTCTGCTAATTTATTGCAGTGTAGCACCTAAAGGTGGTATCTTTGCACAAGAGTAGTTAAGTGGAGTGGCCGGTCCCGTGGCTTAGTGGTTAAGTGTGTGTGCTCCGCTGCTGGCGACTGTGGTACGGAAACCCAGGTGGGCTTCTCCAGCCATGCTGAGGCCGAGTCCCACATACAGCAACTAGAAGTATGTGTAACTATGACATACAACTATCTGCTGGGGCTTTGGGGCAAAAAAAGAGGAGGTCTGACATTAGATGTTAGCTCAGAGCCGGTCTTCCTCAGCAAAAACAGGAGGATTAGCATGGATGTTAGATCAGGGCTGATCTTCCTCGGGGAAAAAAAAAAGAATAGTTAAGTGGATGGATTTAAAATATTTCATGAAGCAATGTTTTAGTGTTTGAATTTTATAAATATATATGAATATAAATTATATATTGTACACATAATATATGTGAGCCCTTTTTGTGTGCAAAGCCATATGTGAACACTATTGTGGGAAAATTTGGAAAATCCACATTAGTCTTGTCTTCATGGAATATCTAATTTAGTGAGAAAGAACGAAATCTTGAAAGAAATAGATAATAATGCACATATAACTAAAATAGAAAAAAAATCAACGAAGAGGAAAAATGGAGTTTTGTAATTTAGGTTATTGGAGCAGGAGTGTTCATTGTCTGGAAGTGATATTTTGTATGAGGTCTGAAAGGTGATTAGAAATAAATCAGAAGTGGATAACCTGTAGGTAGATTCAGAATGGTGGATGGATGGTTCATTGCTATGTGAATGGGGGGTGGCAGGGTGTCCAGGGTGACATCCAGAGGTAGACAGGTTATTACCAAAAATAAGTGAGTTTGGGGACACTGAGAGAGAAGCAAATTATTTGGGGAAGTGACTTGTTCAACTTGGGACCCGGTCATTGTGAGTTATCACTGATGTGGTGAATGTGAAGGTGGATAAATTGGTCTGGGGTTCAGAGTTAGTCTCTGCTGATTCTTTGGACATGTTTGGCTCATTAGTGGTATTTGAAGCCAAGGAAATGGATGGGGTTGCCCCAGAAGGAGGATGCAGATGTGGAACAGGTGTCAGAGCAGTGCTGAATTTTGGGAAGCATCAGTCATTGTGGGGTGGTAATAAAGAGAAGCCTGGAAGTTGCTCAGGACATTTAGACAGACATGAGCAAGACAGTGAGGGTGGTGGATCCCAAGGACAAATGGTCTTTTAAAAGGACATTGGAGTCCGCAATGTCATGTGCTACTGCAGAGCATGTCAGAAAAATCATGAAAAGTCCCCAGTGGATTAGTAAGAGACACGGCTTGTGAGGTTAGCAAGAGAAGTATCCACAGAATGGGGATAGGGTTGGGTGGGCACTGTGGAAACAGAGGCATTGGGATATATGTGAACTTTTCACAATGGATCCCTGGCAGGAGGAGGAGACGAGGGGCGTGGAGGGTGAGGACTATTAGGACCGCTGGCTGAGAGATTAGTTTGTAGACGGTAGAGATTTGTGCATATTTGAAACCTGAGGGATGATTCCAGTAGGGAAGTTATGGAAAGCACAACAAATATTGAGGGCATGATGTCATTGAAATGGAAGGATAAGATAAAAATCAGAGTGGTTTCAGCCAAAAAATCAATTTCTTTGGATATAATAACAGAAAAGTTGTGATAAATGAATTCCTTATGAGGAATATTTGTAGATCTGATGACTAGAGAGTGAAATAGTTCTTGTCTGGTGGTTAACAATTTATCTGTGAAATATGGAGGAGGTCGGAATATAGAAATTTATGGAACTCAAGAAATGGAAAAAATGAGCAGAGCATTCAGGAAGCATTAGAGAAATGCATATAGGTCCATTGGTTGCTGTTGATACTCTGTTGGGATCCACAGGCTCCTGGTGCATTCTCTGTTCAGTGCAAGTGTCAACATGACATGGCAGGTATTTGAAATCATCTGAAGTGTGCGGGTGGATATGATGGCAATAAAGTATCTGGGACTATGGTCAGTGGATGATTGAAATGATGGACTGTGAATCTGAGATTACTAGAAAAGATTAGGAGAAGAAAAGTAAGAGGCTTGTGAAGATATTCCTACTGGAGTAATCTAGTTTATTGAAGAACGGTTATTTAGAGTGGATTTCTTTGTGTACAAACTGGAAATGTGGAAATTTGTGTTGGGAATATGGTGTTTCTGAATTACTGACTGGTGAGCAGGAGAATTTGGGGTGAAGATAGGATCAGGGTGTGGAAGTGAATGACTAAGGATGGAGTAGTGAATAATTTCATTAGAGATGAGGCAGTGAAAGGAGCTCTGGAGTCCTTGGAACTCTGTGTCCCAATAACAGTGTGCTGTGGGACACCAGCATGTGTGTATTTGACCATGACAGAGAGAGGAAGAGAGGAACGTCCTGAAGCAAGATGGCGGAGGGAAGTTGGTCTGGATTTGACACTGGATAATGACCTTGAGCTTTCTGTCCTTGTCTCACATCAGCTTGATGATGTCACTGAATCCTGTTCTCCATGTGTGGTTCGTGTACCAGCAGCTGATCATCACATCTTAGACATGAAAATTCTCTATTCCTTCCCCAGACCTACTTGGTTTCAGATCCAGCAGTCTGAGTTTTAAAAACTCTCCAATGATTGTGATGCACAGTGTGATTTGAGACACATGTTTCCAGGGAGAGGAGGAGGGTGGAATGTCCACGTGAGCTGAGAACGTTCTCCATGGATGGTAGTCTTCATCCTCCATTTTGTTGAAATTTCACATTTAATTTTGTTTTGAAAGAGAAAGCTCCAAAAATATTCCCCGACTTCATAGTGGAAACAGTAAGACCATGAAACTAAACCCAATCAGAAAACTGATGATCTATGCACCCTGAAGCCTAAGCAGCTGCATATTCCAGAGTCCAGTTGCTGGAATAACTTCCCATCCTGGTGGTGAGGTCAGGTGCAGTCAGTGGGAGCAGACCATGGAGAAGCCGCGGCAAGTCTGTGGATACAGCAGACTGCAGGGACTCCAGGCCTGCAGCAGTGAGGGAGAACTCTTAAGTTCTTGGGAGTCTCAAATACCTTCAAAACAGTCACACAGTCTGGTCCATGTGAATCCCTGGACCATGCAGGGGTCGAGGGATCTGCACACCAGCCCTGATCCCACACTGGCTCGCTGTACATATTGGGCAGACATGAGTCCAAGAATGGGTCTGGGTCGCTCACAGACCCTCTGCAGGCAACAGGCATCTTCTAGAGATATCAGGAGACAGACACAGAACGTGAGGAAAAGCGTGGGAGAGACTGACTGTGGTTTCGATGACAGACGATATTGCCGTGGAGGCAGAGAGAGCAAGGAGCCAAGAAAGGCATCCTGAAAACAATGAGGAAAGCAACATTGGTGCTGAAGAAAAGGTGAGTGGTGCCGTTGAGAAATTCCCCATTAGACAGGCTTGACTCTCACAGCATCTCTTTGTAACGTCCATCATGATCTTGACCTTTCATGGTAAACCTCAATTTTTATTTACCATGAGTTTTCTCCTTTTTATATTAAAATTGATAGGCTAATTGAAGCTGAGGAATTAGTGTTTTGAACTTATATTTGTTTTTTCTAGAACTTACACTCAATGAAGTGATGATATCTACTAGAATGAGATTTCTCTTTGAATGTGTATTAAATCCGATTCCATAAATTTTTATTATGATTTTGTATCTAATTTTTTTTTGTTTTTTTGCGGAGAAAGATTTACCCTGATCTAACATTTGTTGCCAATCTTCCTCTACTTTTTGTGTGGGTCACCATCACGGCATGGCTGCTAATGAGTGTTGTAGGTCCGTGCCTAGTAACTGAACGTGGGCCACCAAAGCAGAACATGCCAAACTTAACCACTTGGCCAGGGGACAGTACGATTATTTTGCATCTAATTATAACGTAAAATCCATCAGTCTTTCTCTTCATGGTCCCATGGTAATTCAGACATAGGTGATTTCTATATCATGAATTAAGTATCTCTTATCTGTTACTTGGCAAACTTGTGTAGCTTTGATTTTGGAATCTCAAGAATGAGCATACTCCCCTGGGGGCATTATTTTCCACTTAGAGAACCTTGGCAACAGGCTCATTGCCTTACTTCCCACACTAGATCCAGAGTCATGGAAATGTGTTCGCCTTGCACACAGCACAGAGCACATAGGAATTACTCAACAAACATGTGATAAGTGAATAATTGGTGGCATCATCAGGTCATTCACAGAAGCCAGACTGAGAGAGAGCTTCCTTAGGTCAGGAAGAAGAAGCATTCCTTTATATTTGTGATGTTTTAATTTGTAACATTGTAATGTGAACACCAAGTATACTGTTTTTATCAAAAGTGTGTTCTGAAGGTTTTCAAAAATCTCTAAAACTCAGAGTAGAGAAATATCAATCTTTGTGAACCTGTTACTTGCTTCAAACATTGTCAACTCGTATACCATCTGATTTTGTTTATCCTCACACCAAGACCCTAAGAATTAACCAGAGGAGATGGCTGAGAGCACATCATTTCAGTTGTAAATATTTCAGTTTCTCTTACAGATGAGGGATTTTTGGAACACAAACACAATAACGTTATCACATACAAAAATAAAAATGTCATTCGGATAATCAACTATCTAGTCAGTTTCCAAAGTCTCCCAGTTTTGTCAAGGTTATTTCCTGGTTTTACATTTTATTTGAGTCAAGATCTTAATGAAACCCTTCTTTTGCAATTGGTTGATCTGTTTCTGAAGTCACTTTTAATCTCTTAGTAGTTCATGCATCTTGGCATTTGGGTGGGATATGAGTGTGTGTGTTTGTGTTGTCTACACGGATGTGTTAATTCTTTCTTTCCTGGATGGCAGTGCCTTGAAAGGAAGGGCCTGGGCTGTGGGAACTAAGATTTCTACTCTGCTTCTGGCTGAACTGAAAAGGCCTCCCTGGATGACACTTGCAGCCTTCAGAAAGGAGGGGGAAGAGGTACCAAGATATTCAAGGCAATGGCCCTTGTCTTACAGAGTGTTTCCAGGGCATGATGTTCAAAATGCCGGGTGCTCACCCTTTAGCTCCAGGTCGTGGGGTGGGTTCTCGGCATGAGCTCTGAGCAGTGTCTTTTAACCACCCACCTGGGGAGCATTTCACCATTTTAATTGGTATGGTTGTGTCTGTGGTGTCTAAGATTGGTGGCATTCCCCTGATGGACCCACTTCTATACCTGCCCCTCTCCTGCCTCATCTTTCAAAACTCCCAACAGGAAAGTTTCACATCCCTGTAACACAAATCCATATAACCACAGCACAGACTGGGGAAAAGAATACAGCTGTCCCAGGGGCTATGTGCTCTATTCCCTCAGGCCCACCTGCCACTTTGGGACAAGTCAGTAACAAGATGACTGAGTGTGTAAACTAGTGATTGTCTGAGACCAGGGACCTCAGAACCACATGCGCCCAGATGTCACCCAGGGCAGCAAGGGACGGTGTGGGGCATTCAGTGGACAAGATTAAGGTATCTTGTCCTGGCAAACCAGAGCTTACCCCTGATCCATCAGGCCCAGCTGGGGAGGAATGGCTACGGTGTGCCTGACAGAAAGGCTAAGGGCCTTCTTGGGAAGTTTTGCCCAAATAGAATCATACAAAGCTGTGCAGGGATGCTGGAAGTCCTAGTTCACAGGGAGCAGTGAGGTTTATGGAACAAAGTCCTGTTGTAGGTTTAAAAGCTGCATCATGAATCTTTCCCTCTGGATATAAAACAAGCGGGAAAAGGACTTCCAAGTGCATGGGCCAGGATCACAGGAGGATTCCAATCTAGGCAAAGGGTGAACAGGGAGCCCTAGAGGCGAGCTTATGGGGATGTCCTGTGGGCCCTTAGTCCATCTGCACATGGTCTTCCTCTGTCCTTGTCCGTTACACATGCAAACATTTATCTTTTTTCATTTATTTCTCATTTAGTGTTGATGCAAATCCAGAGACTGGTTAGAAAATGGCAAGTTCCAATATCTGATCAAAGAAACCTCAACAAGAGAAGCAAAAAACTTTCCTTCTTCCTGGAAAACTGTAGAAAGACAGCCACTGTCCTGGGGAAGGACATGGTCCTGGTAGGTGCTATTTGAAAGACACCCACATTTCAGTGGTTATTGTTCTGCCTGGGAAAGTCCCTCCAACCTCTACCTCCAGGGAGATCTGAGGGGCTGTCTCTGCTCCTGGCCCAGGTGAACCACACAGAAATGCACCTCTCCTCTGAGGAAGGAAGACTTGAGGGTTTCATTCAGTAGCCAGGGTGGAGGCTGGCCCTCCTCCCTTCTCCCACATACAATAAGCTGTGAGCATACACAAGTTCTTAATTCAAGGAGGAAATTGAGATTCTGTGTCTCATTTACATGAGCATAAGAAGTGAAAGAACCACACCACAACACCCAGGCTGTGACAGAAACAGGATATATCGTAAGAGTCAAATCTACCATTTACTAGTAAAGAAATAATATCACTCCTCCCCAATGGGTTAACAGTCGCTGGGGTGCTGATGTCAGGGAGTTGGAGGTGGTGGTTCCCTCCCTCTGGGGCTTTAGGGAAAACCAGGGAAAGTCTTAGAATGTGCTCCTCCACTCAGGGTGGGAAGAGCTGGCCCGGTGCACCCCGAGGGCGCCAGTGTCCCTGCTGGTCAGGAGGAGCTGCACTTGTGGTCTCCAGAGTGTGACGGCTCATCGCCAAGGGCGTGGTGGCTGAAGAGAAGAAACAGACTATTTTGGGGTCCCTCCCTGAGATTCATGGCACACCTCCCTGCACCCCTGCACTCTCATCCAAACCCTGTGCAGAGTGCTCAGTCCATCAACAGCACCTCATTTGTCGCTGATGCAGGAGGCATCATTTAGCATCACCCATTTCAGAGGAGGCAACTGAATCCCAGAGACGAGAGGGGAGCAGCCTGTCCCAGGCCTGGTCAGCAGTGGAGCTGGGATCCAGGCCCATGCTTAGGCCGAAGGTGTACTGAGCCCCTGGATGCAGTTGGTGCTGGTCCCAACACTCACTCGGCCCTAAACTGGAGGATGTCTGGTTCCTCTTTCTCTTGAAGAGCCGCATTTTGCTCGCCTTCTGTTGTGCGGACTCCAGCTAGCAGGAGACCCAGTAGCTACAGGACAGAGTGGACCTGTGAGGTACCAGGAGCCACACCTCAGGTGCCCCTCCCAGAGCCTGCCAGCAGCTGAATCCCAGTGCCCCATGGGCCACCCCGCTACGAGTTCTGTGGCTGAATAGCGAGCCAGGCCACAGGCTCTGGAGCTGGCCATCAGACAGAGTCTGCCCTGCCCTCACCCAACTCCTGTCCCCCTCAACTCTCATGGACACTGATGGGCTCCATGACCTGGAACCAGGCCCCAAATCGCTCTTTGGGCTCCAGGTCATACGCATTTCCAGCCTGCTGGAGCAGCTGGATCCTCCTGATGACTTTTAATTTCTGGGAGGAAGGACAGGATGCAGACAGAGCTTGGGTGGGGAACCTTGCCAGGGACTTGTGCGGATTGAGGATCTGGTCTGGGGTCTGTGCTCACTCGGGAACCCTCCTTCCTTCCCACTCCATTCAGGACTTGCCTGTCCTCACAGTTGGCTGGAATTAGTTCCTTATCCAGGAAGGTGTCTTTGATGTCAGCCCCTCACACACACGCCAACGTGATGGGATTCCCAGCTTTGTGGATCTGACTCTCCCAATGAACGTAAGACCCAAGGGATGAGGCCAGAGAAAGTCTTGCCAGGGGAAGTCTGTGATTTCCACTTCCCCACCCTCCTACAGCTGCTCACCTCATACCATTTCTGGAAGTTGACCCGATTTCCCTTGAAGGGAGACAGTTAATGTCCATCAGAAACAGCCCCCTAAGCCCATAACCAACCCCCATCCCACCCCTTCTCAGGCTGCAAGAATATCAGGGCCCAGCAGAAGGCAGAGCTTCCACAAAGAGAACTTGACACTGGGCCAGGCTCTGGCCCCCAGAGCAGGAGGGACAGGGGAGCTGAGGCCAGAGATCTTATGTAGCACACCCTCTCTGATGACAGATGGGGAGACTGAGGCCTCAGGGAGGAAGGGACAGTTGGACCACAGAAGTGCTTCCTCACTTGCAGGGGCTGATGGCACTACCCCAGGGGCAGGGCCTGAGTGGGAGGCTGAGTGCAGCTCAGACACAGCCTGCAGCTCTGCAGGCAGGCAGCTCTGAGCTTCACTAGCCCAGGGAGCCTGGTGGGGGGCTTATGCGGAGCGTCTATTCATGCATTGCTAAGATGGGCCTGACTCCCCAGCTCCCAGGGGTGGCCATGGGGCTCTCATGAGAGGAGGTTTGCCAGGTACTGAGAGCTCAGGGCCCAGTGCAGGGCTCTCGCCTCCCAAACCTCAGGATCCTGTTCCTTGGTCCCACCTCCAGGCTCACTCACTTCCAGATCATCCTCCATCCCAATGTTCAGCAGCTTCAGGTGATAGAGGAACATGCCCAGGAAGGGGACGACACCCTGTGAATTCAGGGTGGGAGTGGTGAGATGAGTCCCACCTCTCAGGTGACCCATGGACCCTCCCCCAAATCACTTCACACCATCCTCCTGCCCACTACAGACTCCCACAGAGAGCAGCCTAGGACCCTCAGCGGCCTGCCCCCAGTTGCCCCCTCCAGGACCACTCAACTTCCCCAGTCACCTCCCAGGGGCGGCTTTTGGCAAATCCCAGAGTATGTGCTCCCTGCCCCTTCCCTCCCTAATCCATCCTGGGCACAGCCCAACTAGGCCTCATCCTGGTCACTTACAGGGCAGGCATTTCAGGCTCTGGGGCTCCAGGAGCTGGGCTGGAGGAGGAGGGACCCCTCTCTTAAGGAGACCTCAAGCCGTGAGGAGAGAGACCCCCTCTTCTAACACCTGAACCCTCCCCCTCAGGCCCCTTCACCTGCTGCTGCTGCCTCTCCTGGGCTTCCTGGGGATCCATCTCCAGGGTGGCCCACACTGAGGTCACCTCCTGCAGGGTCAAGGACAGGCTCAGGGAGGCCATGCTCCCTTCCCCATGTCTCCCAGGCCCCTGATCCTTGACCCTGGACATCTGGTGTCTATGGCTGATCCCATTCCAGAGTGCTCTGATTCTAGATCACTCCCAGCTCCAACACTCCCTCCTCTGTGCCCTCAGGCCTGCCCAGGCCCCTAAGCCTCTCTCCTCATCAGGAAAGTGTGAGGAGGACTCCCATGCCTCCCAGGGTCCCCTGAGGACTCAGTGTCATCTGACTGTCACCAGTACTCTCCCCTCCCCCCTCGAGGAGGATGAGCACAAAGCTTCTGCTCATTCCTCTCCCCCTTGTACCTCATCACCCCTATGAGACTTGCACCACAGATCATCTCCTTCCATTTCCCAGATGAGGAGACTGAGGCCCACAGAGGGGCAGTGAATTGCTCAGGGGCCCACAGAGGAGACCGTCCCCCTTCCCAGCCAAAGGGCCTGGCCCCCGACCTTCACTCCTCCTCCAGACACACCTCTGACCAATGTCCTGTCCTCTGGACTCTCGGGGTGTGTTGTGGCCCTCAATCAGCCTGAGCCAAGGATTGGGAGGCACAAGGTGTCTCGGGGTCCTATCCAAGTGGATTCTGTGTTTTCCAGCCCCCTGGGATTCTCTGACATCACGCTGGACCTGAGGCCATGCCAAAGGCCTCAGCTCCCTAGGATCCCCTCATGATGGACCCTGCACAGAACTCCTCCTTTATTCACTCAGGAAGGATCCCCCTTGTGCCACATCTGAATGACAGTGTAGGGGGTGACCGGGGCACTGTGTAATGGTGACATTTGCATCCTTTTTTACTTGGAAACTTCTAATGTCCTGTCAGGAAGGTCCATTAAGAATCTGTAGGTTCCCCGATAATTCTCATTGCCATCTGGGGCATATCCTTGTCAACAAGGCACCGGGCGAGACTCACTGGTTTGTCAGCAGTGACCACTATCTGGCTAGAGTGCACAGTCCCAGAGACCACACAGTTCTGTCCCAGATCCACCATTTGGCCCAAGGCTGGGCAGCCCCTGAGTCCACAAGACCTGTGTGACCTCACAGTGCCCATCCCTGGGGCAGGCAGAGTGCCCAACCCTGCGAGGTAAAGTGAAGACAGAAGAAGCAGCAGGGGCCTGGCTTCCTGAGGACAGGCTGGGCTGCTGTAGGAAGAAAGGAACCCCCACCCACTCCATCCACCCGCCAGCCTGGAGGAAGAAGGCCAGCTGATGGGTCCACATGGAAGCCAGAGACCTGCTCATTCTGCCAGCTCTTCACCTCCTGGAACAGTCCAGCCGACATCATTGTATCTCGTGACCAAGGCCTCCTTCCCCAAACAGTCCCCACCTGCCCCTGCAGTTCACACCCCCCGCTTCCTGTCAAGCTGGACAAGACAGACCGTTATTTCTCAGGGAACCTTAAGTGAAAAACTTCCCAAAGCACATCCTGCCTTGTCCCTCCCCCCCTCACCTCCCCTCCTTCCAGATCTCCAGCCTCCATTCACCTCCTTGAGCAGCTTCCTGCTCTCCTGCTGGCTTGTTTTCATCAACTTTTTAAGTTTCGTACCATTCTTCCTGAGGAGGGAAAAAAGGAAAGAGACACTGTGGAGTGGTTTGAGGGTAAATCCCTTTTGTTTGAAAACCCAGAAGACCCAGACAGCCTGGATGAGCGTTTTCACTGTGTCCTCTGAGCCCTGAGGTGTCTGGGACTGAGGAGGGGGCTCTCCTATTGTCACCTGGGGCCTCCATTCTCTTATCCCCTCAGCAGAAGTGTTTTAAACAGTATTAATTACATGTGGACAGAGAGTTCTTTTGTTGAAAACACTTGAAAATCTTCAATTTGGCTCAAGCCAGGATCTGTCACTTAGGGAAACTGATTCCTGAAGCAGAACCACTGGCCTAAGTTTTCAGAACGACTCCAAGCCTCCAACCAGGTCAGACCCTATCGCCAGGGTTTGCTGTCTCCCAGGAGGTCCCAACTGACTGAAGGACAATGCTAGCCCTGTGGGGGGTGTCTGGTCCACCCAGGTGGTGCTCATATGGACAGAGGCCTACCCACCTGGACACCCATCTCCATGTCTCTTTTAAACGCTGAATGGAGGGGACCTGCAGAGCCCAGAGGATGGCATGGAGTGAGGAAAGGATCCTCAAGCCCTGGCATTCCTGGGGAAGGGAAGAGAATGAGCTGTGAGGGGGAGCTGGAGCCCTGCTTCCTCTGGCTTCTGTCGCCTCATTGACGTCTCCTCTCCTGGATGAGACAGTAGCTCAGGGAACCCGGGAAAGGCACAGCTGGAAGCTGATGAAGAATACTTCCAGGGAGGAGGATTTTAGCTCAAGGTAAGGAAGGAGCCCAGGAAGGGGTGAGATTCCCACCACTGGGACCAGGAATCAGGTCATCGAGGCACTGGCAGGAGGGGCCTAATAATTGTACAAAGACTCAGACCACAGACTTCAAACATGAGAGCTGAGAAAGTAGAAGAGGCAGTTCCCCTGACTCCAGATAGGAGCTCTCAGGGCCTCCCACATCTTACCTTGGCCACCTGGATCCAGAGATCCACCACCCTGGCCCTGTGCTAGGCCGTCATGCTCGGGTCCCCAATGCAGGTGGTGACAACACATTCGACCACTCTGTTAAAGTGGGTCGTGGTGGCATGGATGGTGGGTGTCAGGTGTTCATTACCCCTGTTGTCACACTGGGACCAGATGGAGTCCAGGAAGTCGTGGGGCATCACTTTCTTGAAGAGCTCCTGGGGAGGACCGGGCATGTCACCCAGCCCTGCCACAGCCCAGCTCAGCGCCCGCAGCCCCCAGTCCCAGGCCGGGTCAGTGGTGAGAGCTAGAGCACAGGAAGCTGAGAATGTGGCCTGAGGCTTGTGGGAGTCCCTGGGTGTTGCCTGTGTCCCCTGAGGGTACCCAGAACAGGATGACCCAGGACCCGATACTGTGGCACCGGGAAGTCACATTTGTTCGCCGCCCAGTCTCACTTCCTCCAAGCACCAGAACTCGGCTCCTGCTTGACCGTCTCTAGGGGCATATCCCACCCAATCTGACCATCCTGGGGTCTGACTCCTCTTTCAGATGCACGTTCTCCCAAGGCAGCAACAACCACAGGCTTTGTTTGTCTGCCTTGCAGTCATGAACACATGAGGTGCTTATTAGTGCTGAGGCTGTTGAGGCCTCCTGGTCAAATGAGTGAACTAACCAAGGATGAGACAGCACTTCAGTGTGCTCCCCTCCCCCACCAAACCGCAGACTCTGCCCAACTTCCTCTCTGCTCCACCTCGTCCATCTGCACAGCCACTCTGCATGGCAGCTGCTTTCATTGTCAAGCTCTACTCTCCACATGAGGACAGCAAAGGCTTGGGAGTTAAGAAAGCTGCTCAGGTCACATGAGGGTAAGCAGGGAAGCTGGACCAAGATCATGGGATTCTGGATCAGGAAATGGCAGGTGTGGGGCAGCTCATGGCACAGGGAAGGCTGAGCCCACATGCCGTGAGTGCCCCGCTGTTCACCACATCAATCAGTGTCAACTGCTCTGCCACTAGCCTGGGAAGGATCTCCAAGAAGCCAGGCTTCTCCTGCCTCAGCAGGTTCTTGCTGGTCACATCCCAGCGGCAGGTGGGCTCTGGGGCTGGATCTGGCTCTGCTGTTATCTCTCCAGGTGGAGTGAGGAGTCTCCCTGGAGCCAATGGTCCAGCTGGCTCCAGCTCAGGAGCTGACACTGGGGCTGGAGCTGATGTTGGTGGTGGCTCTGGCCCTGGAGGGACTGATGGAGGTGACACTGGCTCCAGCTCTAGCACAGGTGGTGGAACAAGAGCTGGAGCTGGATCTAGCCGTGGAGCTGGCCCTTGCTCTGGCTCTGGAGCTGGAGGGAGCTCTGGAGATGATACTGCAGCAGGAGAAAGAAACAGTTTCACTCAAGTAGCTGACTTCCTCGGTCCCTGTCAAAGCCAGGAAAGACACTACTGCCATTAAGGGAACCTAGCCTTTGAAGACCCTGCAAATCATCTTCCCATACTGCAGTTTCCTCACCTTCCAGATCTGCCTCAATGGGCCTTGGATGCTCCAGCTGGACCTGGAGAAATTAGGCGTGGTCCCCAGCTCCGAGCCAGGCGAGCTGAGATGCAGAGAGGTCAGCTTCATCCTGAAGCAGGGAAAGTGCAGGGGTTCCCAGAAATCCTGCCCTGGGTCCAGGCAGATTCCCACCAGAGAAGAGATGGCACTGGGGGAGGCAATTTGGCAACAGAGTCAGAGGCCTGGCCTTTCCCTCCACACTTCTCATGCAAGGCACTGATGTCTGTCCCTTCCCATCCTGGGGATGAGACCCTGCTCATACAGCACGTTGAAAACAGAGCCTGTCGCGACTCTCTTCCTGCTGACACTCTTCTCCTGAATGGCCGGGACACAGCCCAGCCCAACCCTCCATGTACTTGTGCAACGGGATTGAGCAGAGGCCATTTTTTGAGCGGGTTTTTCACAGACTTCCTGTCTTGGGCCTGGAGGTGGTGGTCAGAAGAGGTGGATATGGAGAAGGGGAGACAGATTAAGATGGTTCTGTGATGGGAATGGGGCTCTTGGAGACAACTCAGCCTAGACACCCCTCTGTTTCCCAGGTGTCCTGGCACCCATCCAGAGCTCTTTGACTCCTGTCCTCCTAGAGTGGAAGCCACCAGACCTCAGCCTTCCCTTGGGAATCAAAAGATGTGTGAGACGCAAGGTTCTGACAGGCCTACCACAGCCACAGCCCCCATCTCTCCCTCCACAACTTGTTCTGTAGAGACAGGAAGCCCTTCTTCTGGACCCAAAGACCACTCACTTTTTTAGATGGGCCTGTGCTCTGCCCTCCTGGCTGGAATAAGGGAAGATGCCTCCAGCTATAAAGGAGGCTATCAGGGCATCACTTGGGATGTACCATGGAAGACAGGACCTGCGAAAGATGTCTAATGTCACTGTCTGACTCTCAGACGACAATTGAGGCACAGCGATTGTGTCTCCTTCATTCACTGACTTTGCTAAGTGTCTCCAAAAGTCCTGCATGTAGTAGGTGCTTAATCTACACACTTGAATGAATGAAGTGCAGCCAGACCATCCCAGACACTTGAGTGGGCCTAGGGCCTCTCTGGTGCCCCAGAGATCCTTAATTGGCTACCCCAAGGAAAAGGATCAGGACCAGCTGGATGGAATCTCAACTCCGTGACAGGGTGCTTTCCATGTGCTGTTCCACACTCAGAAAAACCACAACCTAGAGATCAGTGAGGCAGACTATTTTTCACGGGGAAGAGAAAAATAAACACCATGGATAACCACAGCACGTCCACAGCCCTCTACGCAGATCCAGGCCCCAGGTAAGCACCTGCCATTGCTGATCCCATTAGTCCCTACAAGGTCACCATGAAATTTATCCTCCCCCCCAACTTTTGAGAAGAGCAAACTGAGGCTCAGAGAGATGTGGGGATTTGCCCAAGGTACACAGCTGGCAGTGGGCAGAGTCACCACTGTGCTGAGGTGGGAGTGGCTACTCACCTAGTAAACAGCTGGTCCAGGGCCCGGTGGGATGTGTCTAAGGCCAAGTAGTTGATCATGAAGGTGGTGAAGCTGGACATGTTCCTACTCAGGAAAGCTGGTGCCATGGACTCTGTCAGCTTCTCCATCACGCTGCCTGGAGGGCACGCATCCTGCAGGCCTCATTTAAATTCACAGTGAACTCATCCTCACACTGGGGGAGAGGAGGAGGGACATACAGTAAGTGATATCACAGTGAACCACCAGGAGGACTGAGGTGACTTTCTACCCTCCTGTGTAGCTGGTGGGGAGGAGTGGAGGTCCAGATTCCTTTGGGAGTGGGACTGTGGGGTACTCTAGTGAGAAAATCCTGGGGGTGGGGAGTCCAGGGGTTTCTCAGATTTAAGTCTGCATTCTAGCACTGCCTTGGTCATCTCAGAGTCCTGGGTGTGAAAACCCCTCTTCACCCACACTCACCTCAGAGCAGCACTGGTCATTGATGGACTGGTGCACTTGTGTTCTCTCCAGGGAGAGGGTGAACTGGAAACCATCCACCAGCTCCTCGACCATCTCTTGGGTGCAGCTCTACAGTGACAGTGCCCAGCAGTCAGGCCAGGAGGGATCAGGGGCCTACCTGGAATTTGCCACATGGGGAAACCCCGCCACAGATCAGGCACAGAGGGGAATCTGCATAGACTCCACCAGGGAAGGAATGGGAGGACACCTTGATGGCCCAGGATTCACATGCAGATAGAGGAACTTGATCCCCAGCACTCACCTGACTCTCCTGCAGCCAAGATATTGAGTATGAACATGACACACTGCCTGACTCCCAACATCTAGCTTCCTGTTCCTGCCCATGCTGGGTCCTCCTCATCCCCAGCTTCCCTAACTCCACCTCCTCCAACCCACACACACACAATGAGTGTTAAGGGGTGTGGGGCTGTCGTTTTGGGATCACAGTTCTGGCCTGATCTAGAGTGGCCTGCCCTGGCCCACACTGTTACCTCATGGTTCCTCCTGCCAAAAGGCCACACACATTCGAGGTGAGGGCTGAGCCAATGTCTAAAGCGACTTAACATGCTCTCATTCTGGGCTTTCCGGGGACCAGAGCCTCGGAAAGTCACGAGACAACATGAGAACATCCTACTCTGTCGAGTGCCTCCACTCAAATGAAGTGGAATGGAGGCTGTGATTACAATGTGGGTGCCTGGTAACCAGAGTTCTAAGTTCTATTGGGGGCTGTCACCAAGGAAGTGAGGTCACTTATTAAAGGTTCTATTACTTGGCCCCTTCACTCAATCAGACCCACCCAAAGCCCCCTTTAGGCTGTTGGCTGCTCTCCCTCCTTGTCCATGTCATCTCCATCACTGTACACAAATACCCATCACCACCCTCCCCACAGCTCCTTGGGAGTGGATCTAGGGGGCCAGCTTTGAGGAGACAGAGCTGAAGTCAGACCTCTTTTTTCCTACTAGATCTATGTCCTGGAAAAGCTGCTGTGCCTCTCAAGATCTGTCCAGTCTCCCAAGCTGCACAATGAGGATTGGGCTAAACACAGCTCCCTGGGGACCGTGTCAGGGTACATGTGATAATACGTACAACACCTGTGGGCTGGTGTCACATGTGTCTAATGTACACACTTAGAGAAGGAGGAAGTACAAGAAGGAGTAGGACATCACATAGAATACCAGTCAGAACTTCTCTGGGTTCCAGATGTGTGATCTTGGGAAAGTCACTGCCCCTCTGGGCCTCATTTTCAGGTATGCATCCTGAAGGGGTTGAAATTAGAGGAAATTCAGACATTGTGATCCACTGGCATTAACACTTCCACGGTCCCCTGATTTACTCAGAATCAGTCCCAAGTGCCTCACGTTGGCCTATGTGGTGGGCAGCCTCCACAATGGCCCCAATGCTCCCTGCTTCCTGAAGTGCACATCCTTTTGTCATCACTAAGTGGTCAGTATCTGGCTTCTGAACAACAGAACACAGCCAAGGTGATGGGATGTCACTTCCAAGTTTTAATTACAAAACATCTGTCACTTCCTGCTTACTGGCTTACTTGGGTTCCCTACTTACCTCCCTCCTTCTGTTTCCATCTCTCTCTCTCTCTCTCTCTCTCTCGCTCTCGCTCTCTATCAAATCACCAGAACTGGGAATGCAAGTGCTGATGTTTTCAGTTGCACTATGTAGAGGCTCCATAGGAGAGAACTGAGGGAGTGTCCAGACAACAGACAGACAGGAGCTCAGACTCTCAGTCCAAATGGATCCTAACAAAACCCATGTGAGTGATCTTGGGTGGGACTCCTCCCCCATTTGAGCCCTGTTGAGACCACAAACCTGCTTCAGAGAGACTTTGAGGCAGAGGCACCCAGCTAAGCCATGCCAGATGCTTGGCTCACAGAAACTATGAGATGTTGTATATTTGTACTTTATAGGTGGCAGGTTTTGGAGTAATGTTGTCACAAAGGAACAGAAAGTAACAGTCTACCATGTCCCAGGATCCAGCCTGATCACCCTCCTCTCTCCCCTCACTCTCTCTTCTCAGACTCCCTCCTGCCACACTGGCCACATTTCTGACCTTCCCTGGTCAAACTCGCTTCTTCCTGTGAGTCTCTGCACCAGGGAGCCTTCTCCTTGACACACTAACTGTTCCCAGACATAGGCAGGGGTGCTTACATTTGTCATTCTGGTCACAGCAAAGGTCTGAAATGCCTCAGAGAGGCCTTTCAGAACCTCCTAGCACATTTTCTACCATCACAGATCTTACATCCAGAAGAGCATTACATGATTTCCTGCTCCTTCTTCCCATTGAGATCAAATGAGTGCACGGGGAATGGCTGTCTGCTTTGGCTGATATAGAGGCAGCTCCTTCTGGTTATACCAGGAACACGACTGTCTCTTCCAGGCCGAATTTTTCCCAACCACGAATCCATTGTTTAAGGAAACCGTCATTCCCTCTCTTTCATGGGTCTGGTTTCCCCAAGAACACAGTGAACCATCCCCTCTCCCTGTGCTGCATCACCATAAACCCACAGCCAGAAGATAAGCACCAGGTTAAAACACCACCAGATCCTGAATTCAGTCACTGCAGAGACCCTCCCATCAATGTTGTCATTCAATGGTGACTCCTGAGGACACCTTTCCCCTGAGACCCACTCCCTGCCTGTCCTCAGCTTCTAACAGTAACACTGAGATTTCCTCAGAGTCCTCCCTACCTGGGCAAGAAACATTCTGAAATGTTCTCTGTATTAATTTTCAGGGACTGGGGGCATTGGTAGATGTAATTTGAGTGTGTATGTGCAGTAGTTTCTACGCAGGTATTCTATTTTTCAGACACAGATAAAATAGTGTGGCTACTCAATGCACCAAGAAAATGGATAACTGATCAAATTTTTTCATGATGTGAAGTCTTTAGAGAGTAAATATCGTGGTTAAGAGCACAGAGTATGGAGCTAACTCCTCATGTCCAAATTCCAGCTCAATCCCTTACTAGATATTTGTACTGACTGAGTTCTTTACCTGATTGGTGCCTCAGTTTCTTCATCTGTCAGTTGGCAATAATGATCAGCATACATATTTTGTAGGTTTATGGAGAGTATTAAAGGAGTTAATGTTTGAAAAATGCTTGGAACACCTAGTGTATTACCAGTGCTGTACCTATATATTAGAAATACAATTTAGAAATTCTTCTAACTCTGCCTGTGAGCCCCAGAGGGTGAGCCTGTTGTCTGGATGTACACAGAAAGCACTCAATGACATACGATGAATAAATGAATGAACAACATTGGCGAATGCATTACCAATGTCACCTATGTCATCCTACAGGCATTCCCAAGCCGAACAACTGGCAGACATTCCTGCTTTGTCCTGCATCACATTCCCTGGAGGAATCACTGGGGCTTCTTGGACCCTGGTAACCGTGCCCACTAAAGGTTATTTTCTGTCAGCAAACCCCAGTCTTTGTCCAATTGCTGCAGCTCACAGGGTCTGCGTTCTGATCCTTGTCTTCACTTGAGAGAGAAGTGCCATCCCCAGAGCTGGGCACACGCAGAGCCTGAACCTCGGAGAAAATAATTCCCTGGCCCTGGGGCAGGTAGAAGAGCACAGGGACAGAGTAGGATTTGGGGAAAATCCTCCAGGTGTTGTCAGAAGGGATGGAGGCAGGGAAGGTGTCAGCAAGGACTAGTCTGGTTGGTGGGCCTTGGTGGTTAAATAGTAGGGGGCTGGGAAGTTTCGTAGGTTCTAGCATAATACAATCAATATGACGGTCATGAAATCAGAATCAGCCTAATTAAGGTCAAATTAACCCAATGTCAGCTGTTCCCTGACTCTCTAATCCAGTAGTGACTTATAATAAGGGTATTCGTGTTCTATCATCTCCTTTTCATTGATTGGCTAGAGTAATTATTCTTTACATAGCCTGTCTATTATGAAATAGTAAAGAAAAAGTGAGTTTTAAAACAACCCTCCTTGGAAAAGTCTCCCTAACATATTGAATTAATAACAGAAGCCAGGACAGGAAATTCACCACATATCTTGAGCTTTAGTCTCTGGTTTTAGATCTTCCTAACTGGTAAATTACCTTGACTTCTGCCTTCTTTCTTGAGATTAGTCCACTTAGGACTAAGTAGGAGTGCAACCTCATGCCATGTGAGAAGAGGTGGGACACTAGGAAGAGGTTTTTTTCATTCTGTCAGTGTGTGCGTGTGTCTGTGTGTGTGTATGACAGTTTTTGCTCCATCTTGCAGTGTGGGTCAGTGTAGACTCATTTTCTAGGGAAAAAATGTCCCTAACCACTTTCTCTGGAATTTATTTTCACTGATGACTTCATCGGCACTGTCCAATAGTAACATTAAGCACTCCATATTATAGAATTTAATTTTTTTTCTTAGTAGCCACATTTTAAAAAATTAAAGCAAACAAGTGAAACTGATTTTAATAGTATATTTTAACCCACTATAACCTAGATATCATCAATGTTGGTGCAATCTATACAAAACTTAATAATGAAAGAGTTTATATTGTTTTCCTGGGTTTCATAAATCCAGTGTGTACTTCCCACTTACAGAACAATCTCCATTTGGAAGTTGAGTTTTTTCAGACATACATTCTCTGTACTGAGATTTAATGTTCACAGTTGTCAAATAAGTGTCACTAGGAGTGGGGTAGATGATAATTTCACTACTGATTTAAACTCTAATGGAGCTATGAACACCAACTGGTCAATAGATTAATCAAATGAATAGTCATATAGTACAGAAGAATGGTATGATTTGGGATTTATAAAAAAACTGGGGACCGTGTGTCTTGACAGGGAGCACCAGAGCTTTTCTTGTTGAGAGTGACAAGGACAAAAAGAGAATAAAGTCATACTGATAAGTGTCTAACAACATGGGGGAGAAGAAATGACCTGCAGTAGTCCTGAGTTTTGACCTCGAGCTTTCTGTTCTTGACCCAAATCTCTTTGATGATGTCCCAGGACACAGGTAAGATTAATCCCCACAGGGAGAGAGGGAGGGTAGAAGTACAAGGCATCTGACATAATTGTCCTGGGAAGGCGGGCTTCATTTATCACTCTGATCCACATTCATATTTTATTTTTATAGGATAAGAGGAAAAGAAGTATGATGGTCAAATCATCACAGAGGAAGCGACATGATTGTGGAAACCAATCCAACCCAAAGCCTGGTTTGAGCATCTCCATCCCTTTGAGGATGTCCAGTTACATATTCAAGAAGCCAGTTACTAGAATCACATCTTATCCTGGCAACGAGGTCAGATGCCATCAATGGGAGGAAACGTTGGAGCAGCCCCAACAACTCTGCTGGCAGAAGAGACTGCAAGGTCTCCAGGCCTGCAGAGTGCAGAAGAACCGTTAAGTCCTTTAGACCTTGCCAAAGCCCTGCTAAATCTTTCACCTGGTTGCACAGGTGCATCCCTGCCAGGTGTGCTTGCAGGTGGTCTGAACTCCAGTCCCATGCTCACCCCTGCCTGGTCTTCAGATTCAGCAGAGACGATCCCAGGAGCTGGTCTGTACATCCCACAGCTCCTTTGCAAACAACTTCTGTTGACTCAGGAAGATATCAGGAAACAGGAAGAGAAAGTGAAGATGGCAAGAGAGAGACTGGCGGTAGCACTGAGGCAGACAGACTCTCTAGAGAGGCAGGGAGAGTGAAGGGCAAAGAAGGACGTCCCGACAAATACGGTTATAAAAGACAAGACGGGGCAGATGACATGGAGCTCACACTACATTAATGCCTCTGCAAGGGTCATTAGGTTTTCTTGCTTTGAGCTCTTGAAAATTTAATATATACCAATAATTTCTTTTCTTTGATTCCTTTGCATGACAGAGAAGATACTGAGAGTGATGCTTCTGAGGTAGGAGATTGAGTTTCAGGTGAGGAGAGAAAGGTGATCTTTCCTTCCTTTCCTTTCCTGAGTGTTATGTATTTGTATTTTAAGATCAACAGAGAGTTATCACAGTCAGGGGATTCTTTAGAGTTTTACCCTCACAGTCACAGAGAAAACATACCTAGTCCAAATGGATTGTCCTTTTTATGTAATATTGCAATAGATTCCAACATAACATTTCACTAAAGAGCTGTTATATCTGTCTTCTCTAAAAACACACCTACTTCTGCGTCTCATTTTTCTGGTATTTTTTGCATGTTGAATCACTAGTTGCATACAATGAAATACTGGATTTTCCCTGTTATTAGATTTATATGCGTTGGAAATTTGATTCATGAAAATTGATATGACATTGCGGTATCATGCTGTCAGGAGAACGACTGTTTTCAGCATCACAAGTCTCACAATAAGACAGTGTGTTGGGATTTGTCTATTTGTCTGATCGAGTATGTTGCACTCTTCACATCCTCTTTATCATTACTTACTTTTGTCCCACAGATTTATCAGTTTCTGAGAGCAGTGTGTTAATAATAGAGTATCTTAGTATGTATATCTTCCCTAAAAAATGAGTTATTTTTTACCTAAATCTTCTCTCCTCTATTCTTCCATGTGGTAATCATCTGGAATTTTGGTGTGAATGTGTTTTTAATGTCTTGTTTGAAAACTAATACTAAATTAGACAGACGGTTTTTTTCCTTTCCTTGTGACTCCTGTTATGTTTTCCTGGGTTAACATTTCTTCTTCCTGATGTACATTCTTTACCGGCTCTTTCACTGCAGGCCTGTGGGAGGTCAACTTTGAGTCTGTTTGTAAGTCAGAAAACGTCTTTCTTTCTTTGACACATAGTGCGAATAGGTGTTTAATTTAGCTTTGTAGTAATTTTTTTCCTTCTTTGTCATGTTATTTAATATTTCTGATCCTACGCATCTTTACCTTAAAATGGATATAAAACCCTAAATATTGTGACTGTAACTGAGATAGTACACGCAGAGCTTGCTAGTCATGTTGCTTAGGAGAATTAAATAGTCAATAATGATAAAGATTATTAACCATTATAATGATATCATAATAATGTAACATATAATAATATTAATGTATAATAATAATTATACATTAATTTATAATTATAATGTACAGTGTATAATGTATGCAATGAATAATAATAATATATTAATATTATTAATCATTATAATCCTCAGAGTGTGCATTCTCAGAGAACCACTGCTTAAGATTGAGAATGTGAAGCTCACACACAAAAAGTATGAACGAGTAGCATGACTGTGACTTTAATTCTCAGCCCTTGGGTATCTTCAGCTGTGGTCGTCTGCACAGTGTGTACAGAAAATGTAATCTGTTCCCACAGACCCAAGGCAGAAGAGCACAGCCTGCCTCATGCCTGGGTTGCTCTGGGCTGCCTGTTGGGGAGCCTCTGCTGTGAGACTAGTTGGACTCTGAACAGAGAAAGATGAAAAAAGACTCTTTCTTTTCCCTCAGATTTCTCCCCCCAAGTTTTATTCACTTTTACATCCAGAGCAGATACTCTCTTCCCAGAACCTTGGTGTTACTCTGGGATTCAGGCTTCCCAGACATCTAGTCATTTCAGCTCCCAAGGCCCAAGGTGACTGCAGAGTCATGTATCACCCACTCATCCCATCTTGGCCTGTTTCCCGTCATGGAGGACCCATGAGTGGGGAGAGGAGACATTGAGGGAGATTGATCTGGAAGTCCTGGTGAATCTGAGCTTCAGAGAATGAAGAAGAAAAGGGGAACATGAGACTGTCAGGGCTTCAGTGGGGGAGGAATATGGAGGAACCGAGAGGGGTGTGATGGCCGCACAGAGTCAAGGGGAGGGATGTTCCAAAGTTTCCCAAGAAGGGAAACCTTGCACTGAAGTGGGGATACGATTTTACATGTTGGAAATGTCTGTGCTGGTTTCACCAATTCTGGTGTCCCTGAGGGATCAACTGGTGTGACACCACAGGACAGAAGTTGCAGTCACTTTCAGGACTTAAGGAAGGTGAAACCTTTCAGCTTAGTCCTTTGTGAGCCAGTCAGGGGTCAAGTCTAGAAAGGCTTGGAGCCTGAGTCCGTCCAATGTGGTTTCGTACTGTTCCAGCCCAGCTCCTCTGGACCCCAGCTGGGAAAAGGGGACATCAGATATAGTCAGATCTACTCATCGCAGCTTCCGTAGGTTGCCATGAGGCAGGTAATAGCCCAGGCATCGTCACTGGAGCTCATAGTCGCCCTCCTTCTTCCGCCGGCAGACGAGGTGAGGTGAGGAGAGCGCATCAGAATGGTCCAGTCAGCTGCCCAGTATGGGAGACTCCAGGAGAAGGAGATGCCAAAGCCACAGAGACCCAATGTCTCCTGTGTCTCCCTCTTCCTTTTGTCCACTTAATTTTCACCCTCAGTCCTTCTTTTCCTTTCCTTTTCCCTCTCTTGGCTCTCTCTCCCTCTCTTTCCCCTACATGTTCTAGCTTAATTGAGGTATTACCGACATACAGTAAACTGCATACATTTAAAGTGAATAAATTTATACATTTTGATTATAACATATTGAACCATCACCTCAATCGAGAAAAGGAATGCCCATCCTCCCCAAATTTCCTCATGCTCATTTTAATTCCTCCTTCCCTGCTGTTTGCAAACACAGTCTCATTCCCAGGTAACCAGTATATGTCTGGTATATGTCCTTATAGATTTTCGTGTATTTTCCAAGGATTTTTATAAATGGGATCATATACTATGTACTCATTTTTTACTGGCTTCTTTCACTCAGAATAATTATTTTGAGATTTATTCTTGTCATCGCATGTACTATGAATTCATTCCTATCCCCAATGCTTCCCTGGCAGCACTGTGCACACACCCGAGTGCTTCCCAGGTTGGAGTGAGAGCCAATAGTACTGCTGCATCCCCCAAAGTAGGAATGCACCTTGGTGCAAATCTGGGAGGGGTTGGCGGGTGCCCTGGACCCTCAAATGAATGCTTTCCTGGATGATTGGAAAGCCCACCATGCCACTGCAGTCCCAATGATTGGCCAATGTTCAGAACCCGTGAAGAAGTCCCACCCACCAAGCACAGAGGCTGGCATGAGCATGAGAAAAGGCAGCAGCAGATATATGCACACATGCAAATGCTTTCCCAGATGGCACAAATACCCATAGTAGTGCTGCAGTCTCACAACTGGGTAGGTGCCTCCGTGTGGCTGCAGCTCTGAGCTCAGTGTTAATGCTTTCCCAGCGGATGGGAACACCCACTTTACCAACGCAACTTTCAGCATATGGGGTGGGATCAGAAAGACAGCTCATGCTTCCCCCACAGCGGTAGCAGGTGGAATCTGTGACCTGATACAACCACAAATATGCAGGCAAAAGATTAGTTGATCAAAGACCATAAGAAACTACACTAACAATTCAGAGCAGAAGGAAATGACAAACCTCTAGAAACGAACCTTGAAGTCACAGAAATTTACAATCTAAATGACAGAGAATTCAAAATAACTGTCATTACAGAAACTCACCAAGTTACAAGAATGTTCAGACAGTTCGATGAACTCAGGAATAAAATTAATAAGGAAAAGGAATACTTCATCGAAGAAACTGAAACTATTATAAAAAAGACAAGCAGAAATTCTGGATATGAAAAACATAATTATTGAGATAAAAAATAATCTAGAATCATTAAAAAACAGCTGATATTATGGATGAAAGAATTAGTGATTTAGAGGATTGAAATACAGAAATGCTTTCAGTAGATGAGGAGAGAGGACTCAGATTTTTAAAAAATGAAGGAATTCTTGGAGAAATATATGACTCAATTATAAAAGCAACCTAAGAATTATACGTATCACAGAAGGAGAAAAGAGGGAGAAAGGAGCAGAGAGCTTGTTAAAAGAAATAATAGCTGAGAACTTTCCAAACCTGGGGAAGAACCGGACTTACAAGTACATGAAACCAGCAGAAGGCCTAATAACATCAATGCTAAAAGACCTCCTCCAAGGCATATAATAGTAAAATTGGCAAAAAGCCAATGACAAAGAAAAAATATTAAAGGAAGCAAACAGAAGAAAATAACCTACAAAGGAACCCCTATCAGGCTTTCAGCTTATTTCTTGGCAGAAACTTTACAGGCAAGGAAAGAATAGAATGATATAATAGAGATATTGAAAGACAAAAACTTTCAGCCAAGAATACTCTATCCAGTGAAATGATCTTTATGATACAATGGAGAAATAAAAGTTTTCGCAGATAAACAAAGTCTGAGGGAGTTCATCGTCACTAGATGTCCCATACAAGCAATGATCAAGAACGCCATCATACCTGAAACAAATAGAAGACAAATGTCTACAAAGCTTTGAACAAAGAGATAAATAGACAGACAAAATCAGAAAGCTACAGCTCTGTTTCACAACAAGGTAGCAAATACTTAATTATAACTTAAAAAAAGAATGGAAGGAAAGCATAAAAAGTAACTATAAACACTTCAGCATAGTCACAAATGCACAACACAAAAATGAATAACTTGTGACAACAATAACTCAGAAGGAGAAGAGGAAAGGGATGGAACCTGCTTAGTCTAATGGAGATAAGAGGCTCTCAGAAGATGGACTATGTCATCTATGACATCTTCATACAAACCTCACAGTAACCAGCAAACAAAGAATCAGAGCAGAGCCATAGATAATAAAAAAAGAGAAAACTTTCACAGAAAACCCCCAAAATGAAATAGTAGTCCGAAACTGAAAGGAAGAGAAACAATGGAATTATAGATTAGGAGGGATTAAGCCCTCAGGTATCAATAATCACTCTAAATGTAAATCGATTGAATTCTCCAATCAACAGACACAGAGTGGTGGGGTGGATTAGAAAACAAGACCCAACAATACGCTGCCTCCAGGAAACACATCTCAGCACTAAAAACAAACAGGCTCAGAATGAATGGATGGGAGACAATACTCCAAGCAAATGGCAAATAAAACAAAGTAGGTGTTTCCATAGTTATATCAGACAAAGCAGACTTCAAGATAAAAAAGACTATGAGAGACAAAGAGGGGCAGTATATAATGATAAAGAGGACTTTCCACCAAGAGGACATAAGACTTATAAAGTTATATGCACCTAACGCAACACCACAAAAAAATATAAAGCAACTATCAATAGACCTAAAGGGAGAAATTAACAGCAACACAGAAATAGCAGGGGAGCTGAACATCCCACTTACATCCATGGATAGATCATGCATAGAAAGGCAACAAGTAAATAGTGGAATGAAATGAAACATATGATCTGATGAACTTGATATATATAGAGCATACCCTCCCAAAAAAGCGGAATACACATTCTTCTTAAGTGCACATGGAACCTTCTCAAAGATAGACCATATGTTGTGAAACAAGGCAAGCCTGAATAAATTTAAGATTGAAATCATATCAAGCTTCTTTTCTGACCACAATGCTATGACACTAGAAATCATCTACAAGACAAAAGATGGGGAAGTTACAAATATGTGGAGACTAAAGAACACACGACTGAAGAAACATTGGATCAATGAACAAATCAAAGGAGAAATCAAAAAATACCTGAAGACAAATGAAAATGAAAAGACAACAAAACAACTCTTATGGGATGCAGCAAAAGCAGTTCTAAGAAGGAAATTCATAACAATACAAGCGCATCTCAGCAAACAAGAAAAATACCAAATAAGTACCTTAAACTACACCTAATAGAATCAGAAAATGAAGAACAAATGAAGCCCAAAGTCAGCAGAATGAGGGAAATAATAAAAATTAGAGCAGAAATAAATGAAATAGAGACTAAAAAAACTGTAGAAAGGATCAATGAAACAAAGAGCTGGTTCTTGTGAAGATTGAAACAAAACTGACAGACCCTTAGCCAGACTCACTAAGAAAAAAAGACAGAAGGCTCAACACATAAAATTAGAAATGAAAGAGGAGAAATTACAACAGATACCACAGAAATCCAAAGGAAAATAAAAGAATACACTGAACGACTTACATGCCACCAAATTGGATAACCTAAAAGAAATAGATAAATTATTAGATTCATACAACCTCCCAAAACTGATTCAAGGAGAAACAGAGAAAATGAACAGACAAATCACAAGTAAATAGATCGAAATGGTCATCAAAAACCTCCCAAAAAACAAAAGTCCAGGACCAGATGTCTTCTCTGGAGAATTCTACACAATATTCAAACAAGATTTAATACCTATGCCTCTGAAACTATTCCAAGCAGTTGAAGAAGTTGGAAGACTTCATAATTCATTCTATGAGGCCAACATCACCCTGACAGCAAAAGCAGGCAAGGACATCACAAAGAAGGAATATTACAGGCCGATATCGCTGATGAACACAGATGCAAAAATCCTCAACTAAATATCAGCAAATCGAACACAGCAGTATATTACAAGGATCATATACCATGATCAAGTGGAATTTATACCAGGGATGCAGGGAAGGTTCAACATCCGCAAATCAATCAATGTGCTACACCACAATAACAAAATGAGGAATAAAAATCACATGATCCTCTAGACAGATGCAGAGAAAGGATTTGACAAAACACAACATCCATTTATGATAAAAACTCTCAATAAAATGGGTATAGAAGGAAAGTACCTCAACACAATAAAGGTCAAATATCACAAACCCACAGCCAACATCATACTTAATGGTGAAAAACTTAAAGCCATTCCTCTGAGAACAGGAAGAAGACAAAGGTACCCACTCTCGCCACTCCCATTCAACATAGTACTGGAGGTTTTGGCCAGAGCAATTAGGCTGGAAAAAGAAATAAAAGAAATCTAAACTGGAAAGGAAGAAATTAAACTCTTGCTGTTTGCAGATGACATGATTGTAAATATAGAAAACCCAAAACAATCCATCAGAAAACTATTAGAAATAATCAACCACTACAGCAAAGTTGCAGCGTACAAAATCAACTAACAAAAAGCAGTTGCATTTGTATACTCTAATAATGAACTAACAGAAAGAGAACTCAAGAGTACAATCGCATTTACAACTGCAACAAAATGAAAAAAGTGATTAGGGATAAATTTAACCAAAGAGGTTAAAGACCTATACAATGTAAACTGTAAGACATTATTGAAAGAAATCAATGATGACCTGAAGTAATGGGAAGATATTCCATGCACATGGATTGGAAGAATAAACACAGTTAAAATGTCCATATTACCTAAAGTAATCTACGGATTCAAAGCAATCCCAATCAGAATCCCAATGACATTCTTCATAGAAACAGAACACAGAATCCTAAATGATATATGGAATAACAAAAGACCTCAAATAGCCAAAGAAATCCTGAGAAGAAAGAACAAACCTGGAGGAATCACAATCCTAACTTGAAAATATATTACATAGCTACAGTAATGAAAATGGCATGGTACTGGCACAAAAGCAGACTCATAGATCAATGGAGCAGAACTGAAAGCTCAGAAAAAAAAAACCACACATCTGTGGTCAGTTAATCTCTGACAAAGCAGCCAAGATCATACAATGGAGAAAGGAAAGTCTCTTCAATAAATGCTGTTGGGAAAACAGGACAGCCACATGCAAATGAATGAAAGTAGATCATTATCTTCCACCATACGCAAAAATTAACTCGAAATGGATAAAAGACTTGAATCTAACACTTGAAATCATAAAACTCCTAGAAGAAAATATACGCAGTACAGTCTTTGACATCAGTCTTTTCTGCACCCTTCCCAATACTATGTCTACTCAAGCAAGGGAAAGAAAAGAAAAAATATACAAGTGGGACTACATGAGACTAAAAGGCTTCTGTAAGGCAAAGGAAATGATGAACAAAACGAAAAGACAGGGTCAGGCCCGTGGTTTAGTGGTTAAGTGCACGAGCTCCGCTACTGGCGGCCCAGGTTCGGATCCCAGATGCGCACAGATGCACCGCTTGTCCGGCCATGCTGAGGCCGTGTCCCACATACAACAACTAGAAGGATGTGCAACTATGACATACAACTATCAACTGGGACTTTGGGGAAAACAAAAAAGTAGGAAGATTAGCAATAGATGTTAGCTCAGAGCCGGTCTTCCTCAGAACAAAAGAGGAGGATTAGCACGGATGTTAGCTCAGGGCTGATCTTCCTCAAAAAAATTAAAAAACGAAAAGACAACCCACGAACTGGGAGAAAATGTTTGCACATCATATATCTGACAAGGGGTTAATTTCCAAAATATATAAACAACTCATACACCCGACAACAAAAAAAAAGATAATCCAATCTAAAATGGGCAGAGGATATGAACAGACATTTTTCCAAAGAAGATATACAGAAGCCCAACAGGCACATGAAAAGATGTATAACATCACTAATTATTAGGGATATTCAAATCAAAACTACAATGAGTGATAACCTTACACCTGTCAGAATGGCTATATCTCCCAAGACAAAAAAAATAACAAATGTTGGAGATGATAAGGAGAAAAGAGCACCCTCACACACTGCTGGTGGGAATGCACACAGTTGCAGCCACCGGGGAAAACAGTATGGAGATTTCTCAAAAATTAAAAATAGAAATACCATAACTTCCAGCTATCCCACTACTGGGTATTTATCCAAAAAAATTGAAATCAACAATTCAAAGAGATTTACGCACCCCTGTGTTCACTGTGGCATTATTCACAATAGCCAAGACATGGAAGCACCCCAAGTGCCCTGCTACAGATGAATGGATAAAGAAGATGTGGTATGTATTATATACAATGGAATACTACTCAGCCAGGAAAAAAAGACAAGATCGTCCTGTTTGCAACAACCTGGATGGACCTTGAGGATATGATGTTAAATGAAATAAGCCAGACAAAGGTATATGCATGATTTCACTCATATGTAGAAGATAAACATACACAGGGATAAAGAGAACAGATTAGTGCTTACCAGAGGGGAAGGGGGCTGGGGGTTTAGTGAAAGAGTTAAAGGGGCACATGTGCATGGTATGGATAAAAGTCAGACTACTTGTGGTAAGCACGATGTAGTCTATACAGAAATTCACAGATAATAATGAACACCCGAAATTACACAATGTTAAAACCCTTTATAATTTCAAGAAAATAATTAAAAAAGAAAAAAATAATTCATTCTTTTTTATGGCTGAATAGTATTCCACTGTGGGGATATACCACACTTTGTGTATCCTTTCACCAGTAGATGGACATTTGAGTTGTTTTCCGTTTTTGTCTACTATAACTAGGTTGTTATCAACATGTGTGTACAAGTCTGTGTATAGAAATATGTATTTATTTCCCTTAGATGAATTCCTAGGAAAGGAATGGCTGGTTAGACATATGTAATTATTAAAGACGCATCCAAGCTATTTTTCACCAGTACTGATGAGAGTTTCAGTGACTTGACATCTTCAACAACATTTGCTATAGTCAGTTTTTTTAATTTTAGCCATTCTCAAGTGTGGTGGAATCTTATGGTGACTGTCACTTACATTTCCCCAATGACTCATGTTGTGAAGGAGTAGGCAAGCCACACACAGACTGGGAGAAAACATCTGCACATCATATCCCTAGAAAAGGATGTGTATTTATAATATATAAAGACCTCTTACAACCTAATAGTAAGAAGACAATCAACACGTCATGGCTTGCCAGGAGACAGCACATCAGGTTTGTGATGAGCACCAGGGGGCCCGCCAAGCAGATGAGGATGAGGGCCCAGAAGGGGAGGTCTGGGGAGACAAGTGGTGTGGTGAGCCATGTCCTGTCATCACCCCAGGGCTCCTGGTGACCCCACTGTGCCTCAACTCTCCTTGACAAGGGTTGGCCAACATTCTTCATCATCCAAGACACTGTGCACATGGTTCTCTTTGATGAGACACAGCATCAAGATACTCATCCCCTACCATGGGCTAGGACTTCCTGCAGGTTTAAAAGGTTTCTCAGTCAAGGTGTCATATCTATTGGGAAAATATTCTGGAAGTGAATGAAATGGAGAATGCATGTGAGTGTGTTTCACTCTTTTTAATAAAACTTTTTAGACACAGAAAAATAAAAGGAACAGTTTCATAAACATGCACCATCTAGATTTAACAACGTATATTCCATCCAATTAAAACAATATTTCATCAATGTATAAATTATTAACACTTGCCACCCTTGATTCATCAAATGTTTTCAATGAAATATTAAAGTCAAGTAGACATCATGATGTTTCAAACAATTTTAGTTTCCATCTCTAAAAAGTGAACACACTTTGCTACAAAATCCAAGACCATTATCACAGAACAAAAGTGTAATAAATTAAACCAAATTCATACCTCTGGGCACAGAGGAATGATTTTGGCCTGGACTTTCTTAGGACGGTCGGGGGGAGAATGGGTCATCATAGTTGGCAAGCCTATGGGATCTCTCTAAATTTGTAAAATCCCACTCAAATGTGTTCTTCCATGCCTGGAAACACATCATCCCCTTCTCCTCTATCTATTTGCTTAATATTCATTTTCTAGAATTAACCTACAATGTAACTTCCTGCAGGAAGTCTTCTCTGATTACCACCTCCAAGTATGAGTTTGTTCACATCAAATAATTGATAAGTTTGAATTCTCTATTCTTGTTATTGCCAGCTACAACATAAACTCCAGGAGGTGAGGACACACAGCACCCAGTGGGCATGGGTGGAAGGGTGCAGGTCCCTCTACTTGTACCTCTATCCAGACAAACTCTTAGAGGTGTGCTGTCTGATATGGAGCAGCAACAAGTCTCTTTTTGAATTAAAATTAATTTTAGTTAAATAAAATAAAAAATCTAGTACCTCAGTAACATTAAAAATCAGTACAAATAAAGACCAGTCACAATACCATCTTTCGAGTACTCAACAGCCACATGTGACTATGCACTGGAGAGCACAGATATAGAACATTCCAACACTGCAGAAAGTTCTAGCGCATTGGTGCTCATCTGGAGCGGGACTGGGTAAACTATAGCCTGTGGATCAGAAACCACATGACGCCCAAACCTGTAAGTCTTCTTCACACACAGCTGGAGACCCTCACTGACCATCTGGCCCAGTGGCTTTCAGTGCAGAGATAAGGAAACAAAAGTCCAGAGAGGGTAGGTGCCTAGCTTGAGGTCACAGAGTTGTCTAGGAGAAGGTGACGGCCTCCTATATTACACTGGTGTCCATTTCTCTCTCTCAATGGTGGGTAAAGACTGGGGGTCTATGCCACCTCCTGCCAGCCTGAGAAAGTTCAATGCTCTCTCAGCCCCAGGCATCCAGAATCCCCAGAAAGTCCGCATTTCCTTTCACAATGACCAGGGAGCCTTATCATTCCCAAGGACACTCTTCCTGACCAGGGTCAAGTTCTGCAGCTGGGTCCATTCTGGGTCAGCCACAGGAATTCCTCCTAGATGGCAACTCTGTCCAGTCTCTGTGCCAAGGCGGCAAGGTACACAGGGAGTCCACTCCAGTGTGGTTACTGTGGGGGACAGACCTGGAAGGGCACAAGGGATGAACAAGGGTGTCTAGAATTCTACCCTGATTCTAGATTCCCTGCCTCTGTGTCCTGTCCAAGATAACTTTCTGCAATAATGTAAACATTTGTCTGCACTACCAAATACAATCATTGTTAGCCCCGTGTTGTTATCAAGCACTTAAAATGTGGCTAGTGTGTGTGAGTGTGGAACTCAATTTATCACGTAATTTCATTTTAAGTAATTAATTTATAAATAAATAACCACAGGGAGAACATTTTTGAAACATTTGAGAAAGGACCTCTGCAAATGCATAAAAACAATGAATACACTGGTAAAAAAAAGGTCAAAATCAACTTTTCAAAAGTCTAGAAATTAATCAATGGCTTGTAAGAATCTGAGGAGGGTTTAGTGAAGAAACATGGTAGAATCTTGATAACAGGAGCAAACTTTGTGGCATTATAACTTGCACTATCCCATCCTGCTCTCACAATATCTTGCATAACTTTGAAAACCATCAGTCTCAGAACCATGGTAGCTGAGACAACCAGCAGCCAAGCAGAAATGATGGGTTTGGAGCTCTGAAAAGAGCCATCCCCATTGAACTGTCACTAGCTGACCTGCCTGGCAGCTTCCCGAAAAAGCCCCATGTTCAGGGCTTGATGTTACTTGACTCAGAGCTTGCCCAGGGAGGAAAGTCTGTCCCCAGGACACTTGCTAAAAATATTCAGGGCTAATTGTTTTCTATTGTAGCTGCCTGAGGGAGTGACACCAGCTGAGGCAGGCAATGGTGAGCCAAAAACTCAGAAGAAAAATTGGGGGAATGAGATGTCCACAAGGGGCTTTGAAAAGCTCCAGTGTATTTGCGGGCATCTAGAAGGCAACAAATGCTCAGGGCTGTGGCACGCCCAGGAAAGACTTGAGACCATCTTAATCTCTCACCTCTAGTTGAAGGGTTGGCTTAATATCTGAAAACTGGATGATGTATTACACAATATTAATAGAATAAGGGCAAATACCACGAAATCTCGAGCACATATACAGAAAATAATTTTACAAAATA
Organism: Diceros bicornis minor; assembly: GCF_020826845.1. Taxonomy (NCBI): domain Eukaryota; kingdom Metazoa; phylum Chordata; class Mammalia; order Perissodactyla; family Rhinocerotidae; genus Diceros; species Diceros bicornis. The sequence continues at coordinate 4,131,533 of NW_026690866.1, forward strand.
CAACGCCCTTCATGTCTAAAAAAGAAAACACTCAACAAATTAGGAATACAAAAAAGCTTTCTCAACCTATAAACAGCATCGATGAAAAACCCACGGCTAACACCATATTCAATGGTGAAAGACTGAAAATTTCCCCCTAAGACCAGGGACAAGACAATGATGTCTTCCCATATCTCGTATGTTAATCACAGGTACTAGAGGTTCTAATGAGGGCAATTAGGCAAGAAAAAGGAAAAAAAGAAACCCAGATTGGAAGGGAAGAGGTAAAACTATTTGTTTTGCAGATGAGAAGATATTGAATATAGAAAAACCTAAAAAATACACTCCTCCCCACACATAATATGTGAATCGTATACTAATAGGTGTATAAAAAATTTAAATTGCCCCATGTGGTTAGCGGCTCCACTATTGGAGAGCACAGTTAGACTGCTGATATTTGTTGAAAGTCTCCAAAAGAGGAGGAGGAGCAGGATGCTGGAGGTTGGTGGCACCAAATGTTAATGCTTTTCTCATCCCCCGAAAACCTATGGAAGGAGATGTTAGGATTAGTTGACAGGGATGTGGGGCAGAATGGGCACGATGTAAGTGACTTCCAGATCAATGATGTGTCATGGGAGCTCAGAGTCATCAGCCACCAGCTCAGCCAATGCTTCCAATCTCCTCAAGCTACATCAAGTTGGTGACCAGGCAGGAGTGAAATATGTCTCAAAGCTGGCTGCCTCTGTAGAGCTTGGTGACCTAGAACAAACGTGAGGGAGAGTGGGTGAGGTGGAGGTCTCCTGGGGATGCAAGGCGCCACTGGTGCCAGTGAAAGATCACAGACCTTGGGGCAAGGGAGATCTGACTTCAAATCCTGGCTCTCTCCCTAACTCACTGTGTGACCTTAAGCACAATACTCCCATTTCTGAGCTTCAGTTTACCCATGTGAGAAATGGGGATGGCAGCTAGGACATCACCTCTGGACACTGAGAGAACCCAGACATGCAGGGAAAATGAAGGGTTGAAACAATCACATAACAGATGTAAGTCAGATGGAGGAATGATTGTGCACTTAGGGCAAGGAGAGACGGGAGAGGGAGACCCCACCTGGTCCTGGGTGTCCCCGAGCAGGGCGGTGTACTCCAAGGATGTGGGCTCCGAGTTGCTGAGGTTCCAGCTGATGATGCAGAAATGTAGCTGGTGCTCTCTCTGGATGCATAAACTCTGGGCTGCAGAGCCTGGAGCCACGGAGAGGAAGAGCAGACAGGTGGAGACTCTCAGCTCCCAGCACAGAGGCATGGTGGCCCACGAGGTCAGGGTGGTGGGTACAGACAGCGTCCACACTGGTGGCTGTCCCATCCTTCTCAGGCCTGGGGAGAGAGGGATGTGGGGACTCTAGAGAGAGGTCCTGAAACCTCTGGGGGTGGGGGCCAGAACAGGAAGGAGGAAATGGGAGTACAGTGGGGTGACAGATAGGGGTGGTCACAAAAGAGGTCATTAGGGGCAAATGCTGAGGGGAGGGTCTCACCTGAGGGAGACCAGTCTGCAACTTGAGTAGAAGGGGCCCAGGTTGCTCTTCTTGAACAATGATCCAGCTGGGGAGGAAGGAGGAGGAGGAGGAGCAGGAGGGACAGGGTTTGAAGGAGGGGCTGGGTGGGATTTAACCTACCGGGAGCTGCTGGGACCAGGGTCTCCCCAGGCTCTGCAGGACCCTCTCAGTGAAGTTGATCGTGGCTTAGTCTTTGCTCATGTCTGAGGAACACCAGAGGGTGGAGATGGTGACGTTGACTGTGAGGGTCCTCAGGTTGTGCCCCAAAGCTGCAAGACGAGAGGGAGAGCGATGGCCGTCTCTGAAAGCTGGGCTGAGACCACACCAGGGTCCTGCACTCATTATAATCTGTCGTCTTCTTTCCCAGTGGCAACACCATCCACACGTGCGGTCACCCAAGTCAGAACCAGCATATCTGCTCAGCTCCACCTCCCTCCCAGTAACACCCATTCACCTTGCACACTGGTCCTCACATACACTCCCTCTCTCCATCCCTGTCCTAGCTCAGGTCTTAACTTCCTTCACCCGGACAAACACCCCAGCAGGTTCACTGAATGCTCTAAAGGATGTTCCACGTGGACTACTAGAAGAATCTTTCTGAAATGAATACACCACTAGGGCCACCATTGCTCTAGTACCACCCATGGCTCCCTATGGCCTTCAGTGTTTAGTTCAACCTTCTTGACCTGGCACTCAAGGCTCTACTCAATCTGGTTCCTGCTGACCTTTCAGTCTCATTTTATCCATCTACTGCGGGTTAAAGGTTATGCTTCATGCAACCCAAATTCGTTTCAATTCTCCCCATACGGAATGTTGTTTCTGGCCGGAGCCTTTGCTCATGGAATCTCCTCTGCCAGGAAAACCCTTCATCCTCTATTTGCCGGGGTCACTCCTACTCATTCTTAAAGACTTCATTCTGGTGAAACTTTCTCTAGCAAGCTCTTCCCCTCCAAATTATGCCAGGTGCATCTCCCCGAAATATCCCATATTGTATTATAATGGTGTGTTAATTTCACAAGACTAGGGGCTCTCTGAGGTCTGGCCTTAGACTGAATCGTTGGTATAATCTTTGTAATCAGCATGATTGCCGTAAGACCAGAATTTCACACCCTGGCTTCCCAGCTCCTGGATAACACCTGGCTCATGGGGAGTGGGGCCAGAGAGATTCTCTTGGGAAGGAAAAGGGGCCCCCAGATACCTGTGGTGGCTTCTGGTGGCACAGGTGATGATCAAGTATGCAGGGACCTGGTGGTCGGCTTGGGAGCTGTGGAGAGGGCTGTCAGCAGGGAGGGACAGAGTGGGAGGAGCCCCCAGGCTCACACGGGCTCCAGCACTGGCTGTCTCAGGACCACCATTCACAGGTGAAGCATAAATGAGAGTGAGGGGACGGGTGACTGTGCTAGCAGATGGATGAGCAAGACTGTGGATGAGAGGAGCCCAAGAGAGAGAGATAGGTGAACAAGAGAGACTGAACTCGGAATAGAGACAGATAGACAGGCAGAAAAATGGGAAGATGAATGGGATACCTGGAAAAGGAGGACCAAGGGTGAATTAAAGGAGAATTAAAGTGAAAACCACGTGGGGTCAGAATGTGGTGGAGAACATATCTGTGTCTAAGGCTTTGTCACAATGGGCTGGGACTCTCCACCAGAACCCGGGAGGGAGAGAAGGGATGAATTAGAGCACTTCCAGGTGCCTCCCTCATCAAGGACAGCAGGTGAAGGAGAACAAGTGCTCCACAACCCCAAATGCAGACGGGACCTAGGAGATCAGGGCCAGGAATACTCACTGTTGGTAGTCGGGTCCATGGCTCCATAGGTGTAACCTGTGGGGAGAAGGCGAGAGGAGCTGAGCAACAGTTGGGGTGAACATAAAGAATTAAGGGAAAGGAAGGATGTAGGGACCTTTGAGGGAAAAGCAGAGAGGAAAGCAGAGGGGATGAGTAGAGGGGTGTTCAGGGAGAAGGCAACGAGATGGAAGGTGTTTGGACCCAGTGATCACACAGTGATGAGAAGACTGAACCCAGACCATGAGGATAGAGAGATGGATCATAGCTCACTTTAGAGCAACAGAGGGAACACAGACCTCCAACTGGGAGACAGAGCGTGGCTGTATCACAGCCCCTCACCACTGACGTAGAGGCTGTCCCAGTCCAGGGTGAAGGAGCCCAGGTGGGTGATGCTCTGTGTCTCATGGCTCAGCTCCCAGTAGAGTCACTCTCTGTCCAGCCTGGGACCTGCGGGAGTCAGAGTGGAAGGTGCAGATGATGTCCACCACAGTGGCTGCCCCACCCTTCTCAAGCCTGGGGGAGGAAGATCATGGGGATGTGGAATACTGAGCAGGGGTAGTTCTGGGTGTGGAAAAAGAGAGAGGGGAAGGGAGGAGGCTGATGGAGATGCTGAAGGGGCTGCTCTGATGCCTGCAGTGTCTCTCCTAGGTGTCTCCCGTGTGAGACAACCCCCTCACAAGTAAGGCCTGAATTCTTTTAGGATGTGGAGGGGTGCCTGCGAGTGGCAAAGAGGGGTGAACACACAGACCTGGGTGAGGGGACGCCTGCAGGTCTGCACGGACAGCAGCGAGGAGCAAAGTCAGTGCCCTGTGCCATCTGACACATGCAGGCAAGAAAGTACCGTTATGTTCTCTTGGTTCTACAATCCAAGATCTTTTCTTTCTACTTCTTTCCTACTCCACAGCCATCAGCCAGGCGTAGGGAACAATCATCTTATTCTTAATCTTATTCCCAGCACCTCCCATCTTGCATATTAAGTCTTCATTCTTAACCATGAAGTCCATTTTAACCCACATGCTTAGACCAAACCCTAATCACATCATCCTTCTACACGCATCTCTCCAGAGTCTTCCCACAGTTCTTAGAACAGAGTCTCAAGTCACCCCTGATCTGGTCCTGCCTGTCCCCCCTCGCTGGTGTGGCTCACACCTCTCCCCCTGTGTTGACTCAGCTCAGCCATCCCTCTTCTCAGTTCATGGACTCACCAAGCTCTCTGCTTCAAGGGTGTGCTCATGCGGTCCCTCTGCCTGAAACGCTCTCTTGAACACACTCTCACACCCTCACTCCAGTCTAACCCTCCGACCAGCTAAATCCAGTGCCAACTCCAGCTCTCAAGCTAAATATCAGTCCTTCTCAAGAGGGCTTCACTGCCCCCTCAGGTTGATTCCCCTTGTGCCAAACTCCTACATCACTCTCATCATTAACTTTTCAAAATCCAAATTCCCAAATACAATATAAATTCCATAGAGGTGGGACAAGGTCTCTCTGGTTCTCCAGGTCCCCATGCATGTGGCCCAGGGCCTGGCTCATGAGATGAGGAACCATCCCGGTTTGTCTAGGACTGCCCTGGTTTGAACCGTAAACGTCCTGTGTCCTGGAAATCCCCACTGTCCTGAAGAAACGAGGATGGTTGGTCACCATTAATTATACACTCAAAGACTATCTATTGCATGACAAGCACACATTCCCCTCAAGAACATCACAGGAAATCTAGAATGAAAAAGGCACACACACATACACACACAATTAGTAGAGGCCAACAACTAAATACAAAATTACTTAACAAGATTCTCTGCAACGTGAATCACCAGACTGTTATTTCAGAAAAGTTTCAAGAAACAAAGTTAATTCCCTTTAGATGGCAAGGTGGAGAGGACAGTCTATTTGGAGACTAGAGCCCTTCCCTTCAACCTACATTGTTGCTTAGTACTCCTCCAAATGACTTGAAATGTCATAAAGAAAAAAATGCTCAAAATAAATCTGGCTACTGGCAAATTCAATTTTAAATTCGTTATTAATACAAAGAAGTTCCAATCATCTTTTTCCCTGAATGCTCCTTTATTTCAAATTTATGTGGAGGATTTATAGGACTTTAGAAGTCAAATTGAATGGGTCTAAGGAATGTTGCTGATTATCCCTGCTAATATTTCATGGGATGTCTTCTAATACTACATACACACGCAAAACATTTCTGTATTTATCTTATATATAAATCCTGACTTTTGAGTATTATGCAATGTAAGTAAATCTATATTTTCTACTATAATACACATTTGCAGTTATTTACGTTTGTTTCATGTGGTTTTATTTGCATACAACTGTACTTACTGAAATATTTACCACACAGAACCACACACAGCTTACCATGTTTCCATCCATCAAACATCAACAATATTTCTCAAGATACCCTCACTCTCAGTGACTCCATGTGGTGACAACCTGAGCCCAGGAAAGGCCACTGGCAGGTCTTCTGCACAGCGGAGGCTGCCGGAACCTCTTGGTACCAGGTCCACAGGGTACTCACCTGGTCACACAGAAATCCACAGATCAGTGAGGACAGGTGGACTCTGAGCCTGTTTTCACCTCAAACTTGATCTCCACGGACGCTTTTCGTGTCTGAGGGGGGAAAAAAAGTGCAAACAAGCTTTTGAGGCCTTTTATAGGGTGTTGGATGGAAAGGCCAACCCCATTCACTTTTCTTTCTTTGTATTTACTGATTTGACTGTAACTGTTAGCTGTGACTGTATTTTCCCGATTCCTATCCAGCCACCTGCTGCTCCCCGAGATGGGAGAAAGCAGCTTTGTGCTGTGTGCACTTGAGTCGCTCAACTCACTTGGCTGGCCAGAGACTTTTTGGTGACTCTGGACCCTTTAAACAAGCTTGTCATTTAGGGACACTGTAAGTTACTCGCTGACTTGTCAACATTTTCCACACTTCATTCAGGGCTTGGGAGATTTTCAGGCCCTGGAGCAGGTTTCCCAACCTCGGCACAACTGATATTTCGGGCCTAATAAATCTCTGTCAGGCGGTCCTGTGCCCTGGAGGACACTGAGCAGCATCCCTGCCTCCCCCACTAGATGACAGGAGCGCCCCATTTGTAACAACCCAAACACCATCTGCAGACGCGGATAAGCCCTCTGGGGACAAAATCACACGGAGGACGATGATGGGGACTCTGAGGATGGGACAGCGGCTCCCGGAGCCAGGAGGAACAGCAACCTCGGGCGCACTGAGCGAACAGCCCCGGGGGAAACGGGGCTCCGGGAGGACGGAGGGACGCCGGGCCCTGAAGGGGCTTCCCCAGGCCCAGGCCCCTCCCTGGACCGCGACTGGAGCTGGGACAGCCCGCCACTCACCGAGCCCCGCCCATGAGGGTGAACGTCCACAGGAATGCTGTCCGCGCCAAGAAGAAGGAACACACCGCGCAGAACGTCCGCTCCATCCACGGCGCCGCCCGCGCTTCCGGTTCCGGTCTCGGGCGGGCGTTCGGGGAGGACGAACGTTTGTGGGCTGCGGGATGAGGCGGCTGGCGGGGCGAGGCCGCACACCCCAGCCTTGGGGGTGGTGTCTAGTTTCTAGAGTGCGTGAGAAGCTGGAAAGCGGGCTGGGTCAGCATCAGGGACAGGGACAAAATCTAGGGGCGGGGCAGTGTGCGGGAACCAGTTCTAGGGGCGGGATGTGGGCGGGGACAAGGCTGTGAGTGACAGCAGGCCTGGCGGGCGGTTCTGTGGGCGGGAACAAGGGTGCGGGTGGGGCAGTGATCCGGGACCAGGCTGTGGGCGGGGAAGAGGTTGTGGGCGGGGCAATGAGACGGAACCAGGCTGTGGGCGTGTCCAGGCTGTGGGCGGAGCCAGACCTGAACGTTGTGGGCGGAGACCAGTTCCAGGGGTGGGACGAGGCGGGGTTGTGGCTGGAATAATTCAGGCAGACTTCACAGGGGGAAGAAATCAGCTCCAGGGGTGGGGCTGGAAGCAAGGCTTTCCGTGGACCCCTAGACTGTACAGGTAGCTGGATGTTGAACAGCTGTTCTTCATTCATTTCCCCACCTTTACACAGCCTCATAGAATGATGTGCCCATATTTAGAATTCTAAACTTTTTGAGCATTTGCTGTTGTTAATTTCGTTAAAAAATTGGATCATATATTCACATTTCTCTACAACTTGCTGTTCCAAGCCAGTAGATAAGGATATAACGCTATTTTAATTTTAAAAATCTGGGGGGAGGGAGACCTATGTCGTAAGTGCATGTATAGGAAAACTTCAAAGAGTGGTGCAAAGTCAATAAAATATTCTCACTCTACCACAGTCTCCCGGTACTTTTGCACAGAGATAAACATCCTTTCTTGCTTTATCCTTCCAGACATACTGTGTATATGTGGGCCTGTGTATATGTTCAAGCCCAAGAGGGATGTCCCCAAGCAAAACCTGAAGCCCATGAATTGTCTCATGCATCAGAAGTTAATGAGAAGAGATTTAATTTTCTGGTGGAAGGAGATGAACCAGTGATGAATCCATAGGAAGACAACAAAGAAACAAGAGAATTTTACCATTTAAAAGGTCAAAAGAAAAAGTGAGAAAGAAGATGTATTCATACTATCTGACGTAGCACATCTCTGGATAAGATTCATATGCTATAAAATGGTAAACACTTATGTCATAAAACAGTAGACATCGAATTTTGATTTATCCTAATTAATTAAATAGTTATATTTGGCAATGGGAATTATGTTTTTCACATAGGTACTAACATTTCATGCTGATTTTTTCAGAGAAGAAATAAACTATAAATAGTCAAAAGCTGAAAAATGAAAAAGCTATATGAGTAGCTAATTTAGAAATATAGATTTTCAACCAGAAATTTAAAGTTGTTGTTTTTGGAACCAGAGTCAAGAGTGGGGAAGGTAGCTTTTCATTATAAGGCTTGGAGTATTATTTGAGAGATGTGCGTATACATCCACACACACGCACACACACGGGAGCCTGAATTTGTATTCCAAAGGGATCATCTAACTCTACAAAGAATTTGTAAAAAGGATTCACTTTACAACAGTAGAACGTATTTTGAAAATTACAGACTTCATGCATTAAAAAAGCTGTCACCATCCCGGTGGAAAAATGAATGAGGCATCACTTTCCAACCCACATGGTGATAAGCATTTTACATACATTACTCTTGAGTTTTCTCACAGCAACCCGTAATGAAGATGGTATTATCTATCTCCATTTTGCAGAAGAGGAAATTGTGACAGCATATTGCTAAAATTTTCATATAAGTTCTCAATAGATATTGTTTTATGTTAAAATTGTTTATTGAATTTTCTTTTCATTAATAAAATGTGTCACTCTTACAAATAAGCAAAGGCTGTGTAAAAACAATTTAGAAAAACTAGAGTTTTCTTTTTATATAATTAAATATAACAATCACTTTATTATTTTTCTGCTCTCTGCCTCACATCTACGAAGATACTTCCTATCCTAAAGGCTTACTAGAAAACTCTACTAAAAATCAAGAATCAGGGAATACCCATAGTATGCAAGGTTCCTGAATACATGCAAAAAAAGACATTATAACAAATTTTTGTACCAAAATCTTAGATCGTTCATGAACTGATAACAACACAAATCATGATTAAGTAAGGTATTGCTGTAGAATGACAAATATTTAAATTTTAGACATTTAGAAAGGTAGTTCATTACAGTAACTACTGTGTATAAGAAGAATTTTTTCAAACTCACTAAGTGCCAGGAAATCATTTGACAAAATGCACTGCAATATTATTCACAATATCCAAGAGATGGAAGCTACCTAATTGTGCATCCGTGGGTGAAAGGATGAAGAAAATCTGGGGCATCTATACAATGGAATATTATTCAGCCTTAAAAAGGAAGGAAATCCTGTAATCAGAATTGCTTGCCTGGATAATTTCTGTAGCCATGTGCTTTCTTCCTTAGTCCCCTCTGGTCCTTTCACCAACCAGGAACCAGGGTGATCCTTTTACAACATAAGCGCAACAACATCTAATGGATCCCTAAAAGAGATTTTGGAGGTGGACTGCCTGGGTATCAGCTGTGTGACCTTGGTCAATTATATAACCTCTAATGTTCCTCATCCATAGAATAAAGGTTAATAGTATTGTCTCCATGGCATTGTTGTGAGCATTAAATGAGTGAATACATGTCTGATGCCTAGAATGTGCCTGGCACATGATAAGGCATCATGAAAAATTTAACTGTAATTATAACCAAATTAAATATTGTGATGGCTTATTAATTAAGTTGAACCATATGAAATTTCTAATATTCAACCATTTTGACCCATTATTATTGTTGAATAAATGATAAAACTCAGTCTAGGCATGTTTGGTAGAGTCAAAAAGGATTGGATAAATGAAAATATTATTAGAAAAAATAAGCTGAAATAAATTGCTTTGCAATTTACAAAGCAGTTTCTCATACTTTGTTTCATTTAATCTCTATAGAATGCTTTTCAGGGTATTATTACCACTGTCTCTGAAGGAGTAACTGATTGGCCCCAAATCACACCACATAAAATAACACAATTAGAGTGGAAACATCATTTCAAGTACAAATCCTATATGATATTTTGTTTCCCCTTCAGAATACCATCGATCCTCACAAGAAAGTGATGAAATAATGCTGATTCATAGGAACTTATTCTTAAAGAGACATAATCTCAGATGATAAAAACTACGTCTTTGAAACAGGGGTGTTGCGAGAAGTAACTTGGAACCAATGCTTTCTGGGTTTTCAAGTCCATGATTAGACTTCTGGAAAACAATCAAAGAAGGGAAAGGGTGAATAATAGTCCAGAATGTAAAAAGTTTGACGTATATGTAACATTATTGATCACCTCAAGATTCTCTTTTTGTTTATGGGCTGTGTCACCCTACTAGAATATAAATGCTTTTAGGGTAGATCACTGCTATGGTGCAGCAAGAAGTAGGCGCTGAGTAAATATATATTAAAGGAATGAAAATGGCCTTGAATAAATCTGCTCTTTACTCACCAGAGAACAGCCCAATAGCAGACACATGGCATCATTAACAAAATTTTAAAAATCGTATCCTTATTAGCTCGTAATCATGGATACAAGGCTCCCATTTATTTCATACTTTCTAAGTACTTAAGCATTCTGGTGTATTAGGGAGTGTTTCCACAGCCTTTCTGTAAAATAAAGCAATATTTTTTGGCCCGTTGATTGCTGTTTCTAGCAGGGCCCATCTCTATACTTACCTCTAAACAATTAACTATAGATTTGTTATCCCAATGAACAGTGATTTTGTATGGAAACAGTTTTATCAGTGTCATGCGAAAGTAGACATTTGATATGTCTTTAAGGGGTGATATGGATAGTATTGTTGATGCAGAAGAAGACAAGTGGAAATTCTCTCTGGTCTTTGTCAAGTGCATCTGGGTGAAGGGTATCTTGTTGTCACTGGATTTCAGAACTCAAAAAGACTCGTCCAACTCTTCATGTTACAGGAGAAGAAACTGAGGTCTAAAGAGGTTGACAGATTTGACCAACACTAATGCCTGGAACTAGAGAAAGATCCTCTGATTCTCAGCTGGCCACGTTGTCATAAGATCTCCAGCTCTAAACAGCCAAGAGAAGCAAGTCTGTTGATTTCCAGACAGAAATGATTCCCCTTCACGTTTTTACTTTTTCTCCCTTAGATGCCTGCTCTGCCCTGACAAAGAATTTATCTGATGTTTATGTTAAACTTAAGAAGAGGAAAATGCTCCTGGCAAACACTTGTGATTCAGTGTGGCACTGGCGACCACAGTCATGAAAAAATGAGAATCCAAAGAATAATAGGTAAATAATATTAGAGAAGAGAAAAATCTATTAATTTAGTGGGACATAACTTATAAAGTTTAGAACTGGTAAATAAGTGCAGTAATGTATAAGGATGCTAGATTCCTTTATGAAACATCAAAAATACTGTTACATGAGCGAGAATTAGTTTAAACATGTAAATAATTATTCCATTCCTAAGAGCAATGAATTATTTAAGATGAGTAGTTAAAATAATTGGAACTACACATTATTTATATGAAGAAGATTATAAAGAGATACAAAGCGTGTAAAAGCTCTGATTAAATGCAGAGATATACTATACTTGTGATTGAAAACAGTGTTTAAAAGAAATTAATTTTCCAAACATTATTCAGATTCCATATGCTTAAAATCAACTTTTAAAATGATGTAGTATTTGTTTTATAGACTAAAAGATATCCATTTGTAAAATAAAACATTGGACCATCAATTAAAATTATTCACAAGTAAATCATTCCAAATGGATTATAAGGGCTAAAATTAAAAGTAAAAATCCCCCGCCTATAGCAGTGGTGGATGACAATATAGAAGAATATCCATAATCTTAAAATTAGTGAAGATATTCTTAATATATATGCTTAAAAATGTCTGGTTGAAAAGAGGAAGGAGAAAAAGTAAAATGGAAGGTGATATGGTCTCTGATTTTCTTTCAGTCACTTAATCTAGAGAAAAATATTCCAGTCTACGATATTGGATAAAGAAATAGAAATCTGTGATAATTACACAAATAATGAGAGGACATATATAAATGGTAGCATAATGTATCAACTAGCTTCTGCTGTATAACAAACCAAGCTAAAATTTGGTGGCTACAAATAAGAATAGTTCATTTTTTCTCAAGATTTTGTGGGCTAACTGCGCAGTTATTTTGATCTGGACCTATTGGTGGCTCAGCTGGGATTGGCTGGTCTAGGACGGCCTTACTCATATATCTGATTGTTGACTTGTAGTCACCTGGAGTAATAGACATGTGCAGTCTATCTAGACTCATTCACATATTGATGGCCTCAGGCTTCCCAAGGGCAGACAGAGAAGGACAAGTACCAACAATGAGCAAATGTTTTTCATGCCTTTGCTTATGTCATTTGTTTATGTCCCATTGGCCAAAGCAAGTTACAAGGCCAAGTCTACCCAGAGTGAACGTGGGATGCTACGACCAAACAGACCGTGGGGTAAGACTGATGTGTGGCCATTTTCGCAATCTTTCACACATAATTTTAGAGGAGAATTAGTATGAATGTGTTTGTATTTGTTCATTTGAATGCTTGAGGAATATTGTACAAAGCCAAAACAAACGTAAAGCAAAAAGTTAAGTGGAGATGTAAGGTAAGTTTAGTTGGTACTTAAAGAGGATCTGCAAAAGTGTGGTAGTTTATTTTTTAAGTGTAGACAAGTTCTTGTGACCTATGAAAATAACTTACATTTCGATTATTTTCTCGCTGAATGTGTTTAATTCGTTAACACATTTGATGTGTTTCTCTCTGGCCTTAGGAAAATAACGTAGCACTTGGGAGCAAAGATGCAGCCTAATAGCCCCACACTGGATGCCAAGAAGGAGCAGACATCCACGGCCACCATGACCTTGCGCTTGGTGCTGTGGTAGACGGGGAGGAAGGTGACCCAGACACTGCAGAACACCAGCATGCTGAACGTCAGGATCTTGGCTTCATTAAAGGTGTCAGGCAGATTCTGGGCCAGGAAAGCCACAGTGAAGCTGCCCAGGGCCAAGGAGCGCAGGTATCCCAGGACACCGTAGAAAGCAGTGACCGAGCCCTTGTTGCACACGATGAAGTTGTGGCGGTGTTCAGATTGTGCATCTGTGTCAATGAAGGGAGGAGAGTTTCCCAGCCAGATTCCACAGAGACTCAGCTGGATAAAGGAGCAGATGGGAATGATGAAGTTAGGTTCCTCTGCCACCAACCACTGCCTCATCCTTCTCCCTTGTGCAGTGACCTTGAAGGCCACAGCCACAGTCATAGTTTTGGCCAAGACAGTGGAAACAGCCACAGTAAATACAACTCCAAATGTGATTTGTTGAAGACTGCAGGTGGCTGTCTTGGGACGACCAATGAAGAGTAAGGAGCAGAGGAAGCAGAGGGTGAGGGAGATGAGCAGGACGTAGCTGAGAGTCCGATTATTGGCCTTGACTATGGGAGTGTCTTGGTGTTTCACAAAGACCCCCGGATCACAGCTGTGAGGACAGAAAAGCACAGAGCTGTGCAGGCCAGGGCCATCCCCAAGGGCTCTGCATAAGCCAGAAAGGTCACATCTTTTTTGAGGCAGCAGTCACACCCTCTGTTGGCATACTGATGATCTGGACACTTCACACACTGATCCATGTCTGGGGGAGATGCAAATTGTCCTCAGCCCAGGTTCAGTCATTCTCTCTCATTCGCATGCCCCCAAAGAAGGCATTGGATAAGTTTAGCCAATTGTCTTCCTTTGTTGCTCCAGGCACCAAATAACAGAATGCTCTGCAGAGAACCATTCCCAGTTAATACTGCCCATCTTCTTTCTGGTCAAGTAAACAAAGCTATTATCCTTCTCAGTATTTATCTTTCATATTCATGAAAGCACTTTTTTCTCAACAGAAAACCAAATGTTCTCCCTGTATCTCTCAGCTATACCCTTTACAAGCTATGGCCTAGATTTACTCGTTCAATGAGCAAGCAGTTATTGAAAAACCTTCATGAGCCAGATAATATGCTACATTCTAGGGAAACAGAGATGACCAAGTCATAGACCTCACTCCTTGGCAGTTTCAAAATGAGACCCCTTCTACCATCTAAAATGATCTCCAAAACATTTCATCTTGATTTCACTTCCACCACTTCTGTTAAGATTTTAGTCACTTCTCTCCTATGTTATCATAATATCATTTTACTCTGGTTCCCTACCCTTGTCCTGCATCACAAGTGATACTTCTACATGTAAGTGGGATCATGTTTATCCTCCATTAAAAAATCCGACAAACTCTTAGGAAGACCAAAAAGACTGTATAACCTTGGTCTTGCCTACCTCTACTACCTCTGCTCTGATTTTTAAGATTCTGAAATCTTCATGTGGTTCTGAAACTGTTCCGTGCCCACTCATCCCTGCAGGGATCAATACATGTTTTTTCCTTCTACAGGGGCATTGCTCCTTCCTCTTTATGTCCCTTTAAATTCTCTTACTTTTCACGTTTAGAACTACAATCTGCCTGATAACGTTTTCTGTGGATGGTGTGAGGTAGGGTTGGCGAGTCATTGTCTTCTTCATGAAGACAGCCAATTTACCCAACATGGTTTTTTGAAAAGTCTTTCATTTTCCCACTCCTCCTCAGTGTTTCCTTGTAAATCAGACATCTATACGTGAGTCCTTATATGAGCAGCTTGTATCTGAACTTACCATTTGGTTCCATTGATTTTCTTGTTTATCCTCTTGATGAACCTCGTCTATTGTGATGCTATAATACTTGATGTCAGGTAGAGTAAGTCCTCCCACTCTATTCATTGTCTTCAACATTTTTGTAGCTAAGTTTTTCCTTTATCATTTCCATAAGAATTGTATCAATTGTAATTTCCAAAGAACGGGTCATCATTTTCGCTGCAATTTTGTGGAAGCTGTAGATTAATTTGGACAGTTGTGAAATCTGTAGAATTTTGAGTCTGTTCAGTCACGAATTTGATTTATCCCTCCACTTCTTTCAGTTTTCCTTCATTTTTCTAAATGCTGTTCTATAAATTTGTGGACAGATATCTTTTGAAAGTCTCATTAAAGTTATTTCTAGGTACTTCATACTTTAAGATGTTGTAAACGTCATTTTTTAAAATTTAAATTTTGAATGCTTATGACGGGTAGATGGAAGCAAAACTTTCTATATTAACCTTGTATTCAGCCACCAATAAACTCAGTTAATACCTTAATTTATATGGATTTTACATTTATACCATAATATCATCTTAAGATAACATCAATTTTACTTCTTCCTTTGAAGTAAATTATTCCTTTTATTTCTTTTCCTGCCACTATTGTATCAGGCAAGACCTCCAGCAAAACCGCTTATAGAGGCAGTGATGTTGAACATTCTTCTCTTAATCTTGCTTTCAACAGTGTAAGATAAAGTTCCATTCTGTGAATACTGTGTATGGGAGTAAGAGAGTTTCCTTCTGTTCCTTATTTGGTAAGTGTTTTTTCTGTTGTTGTTGTTTGTTTTAAAATATGAATAGGTGTTTAATTTTACTAGTTTTTCTTACAGTTATTGAGATTATTATTTCTCTTTTTTCAGAGATTAGTGTATTGAATTACATTGCATGAACCTAATTTGGTCATGATATGTCCTTCTTATAAAATATGGCTAGATTTGGAACCTTGATTTGATTTGATTTTTTTTTAGGATAAATGAATTTAATCCAAGAAAGAGAGTGGCCTGTAATTTCCTTTCCTACAATGATTATGTTAGATTTTGGTACCAATGTTAATCTCGTCTCTCAAAGTGAGTCAAAAAGTTTTCACTTTTTCCTATTCTCTGGAAGAGTTTGAGTAGATGTATATTATTTCTTTCTTGAATATTTGGGAAGATTCATCAGCTTTGTACCAAATAAATAGCCTACAATAAAATTGTGTAGAAATATTTTAAAGGATGGTCTCAATTTCTGTAATAGGTATGGCAATATTCAGATATTTCATTTTTTCTTGAGGCAGTTTGGTCACTTTTATTTGCCTAGAAATTTGTGAATTTTCTCTAAATTTTCATTGTATCAACATGATGTTATTTATGTTTTCTTCATGTTAAAAATTTTCCATATGATCTGCACAGATTACTCCCTTTTCAACCTTGGTATAATTTTGTTGTAATTTTTCTCTTTGTTTGAACACTGGTACTAGGATTTTATTGAGCATATTTGTCATTTATTAGAATCTAATTAAGTTTTATTTAACCTTTTGATATTTGTCTTTTATTTTGTTAACACTTCCTCTAATATTTATCATTTTGTGTTTTCTCTTTTCCTTGTGTTTACTTTTCTGCTCTTTTTCTAGTTTGTGATGAATGCTTAGAACTTAGAAATTCAACTTTTATTTATTTAAATATACACAGTAATATGTAAGTATATACAATCTAAGATTATATATTTCTCTTTAAGGATAGATTTAACTCCACCCCTTAAGATTTGATGAATAGTATTTTTAATTGGAAATACATTCTAATTTCCATCATAGTTTACTCATTAATCATCGGTTGTTTACAAGTGTATTTATTAATCTCCAAGCATGTAGGAATTGAAGTTAGTGGACGTAGTGTTCTTTAGATGTGCATATGAAACATACACCCAAAGTTACCACATGCCAAATGTGCACGTGGAAACTTTATCCAAATTGACGATATGCCAGACTATATCATTAATCTCAGTACATTTCAAAAAAATTGAAATTATACAAAAGATGTTGTGAAATTAAGCTTCATATCAATCACAAAAATAAAATTAGATAAAGCCAACATTGAGGGGATTCCAGCATTGCACCGGTTAAGATCATAAATCTGAGTAATTCCAAGATGTTAATTATTGTATGAAAAATCTTCAGTTTTGGTTTTCTGTTCCTCTTCTACTTCATGACCCAACTCCCAAACCCACATTGTCTGTGTTCTAGTCATGTTGAACCTTTTCTCAGCTCCCTAGAATATCAAATGCATGGCTAATGTGCCAGTTTCTGCCCTTTCTAAGAATTCCAAAAAGAATTTAATCCGCTTTCATTAGTCTGATATAATACTAATGCTACTGCCTCTATGAAGAAGTCCATGACACTTCCGTCGCCACAAACATATATACTATCACTTATTTCATCCCATGTGTCTCTGTGTACCTATATTGCAGCCATATGTCACCAGCTTGAATTCGCATCACTGTATGTTGTCTCCTCTACTCACCTGTGAACTCGAGGAGAGCAGAAACCAAGCTGTACCATAAGCTCATTGTACACCATGGAAATACTTACTTCTTAAATCAAACACAACCTTTCTGAGCTCCTGCTCTGTGCCAAGAACAGCATCAGGCACTGGAAAAATAAGGATTTGTTCAATGTGATCTAAATGTAGCTTTAAAGAAGATGAAAAGTAAGGACTTACAATACCATGTGTTAGATTCCATGAGAGAGATTTAAGTTAATTACTGTGGAGTGGTCAAAAAGGTTTCCTTGAGATAATAATGCCGGCAAAGATGCTAAAATGAGACAAGCAAGCTAGTTGAAGGTAGAGAGAGAGTGTATCATTTTGGGAGGAAATATTATTGGCTATAAAAGTTAAATTACTAAATGGAGGAAGGCAACATTTTGACCCTGTAGTCCTCATCACAGCTTTTCTGTTTCTTTGGGAGAACGGTGCATACAAAAGAGAGGTGGAGAGCCAGCCCTGATAACCTATTGGTGAAAGTTCAGTGCTCACCACTTCAGTGGCCCATGTTGGTTTCCTGGACATGAAACCACACCATCTCTCTGTGAATTACCATGCTGTGGTGGTGGCTCACATAGAAGAACTAGAATGATTTACAACTAGGATATAAAACTATGTACTACAGTTTTTGGGACAATAATAAAAGAACAAGGTTGGCAACAGATGTTAGATAGCTCAGGACAAATGTTTCCCTTCAAAAAAAAAATAGAATTGGAGAATGTCGCTGCAAGGCATATACTCACCTATCTCATTGGAAATCACATTCTCTGGGCTGGGAATGCAAGCAATACAACAGGCAGCCTTGCTCTCTTGAGGGCTCTTCCTGAATCCCGGACTGCAACTCTCACTGCGTACAGAGTGTGGAGTCTGGAGAAAATCAGATAACACTTGGTAACAGCTGTGACTTTTACCTAATTTTCAAGTAACTAGAGTGTTTTAGAGTATTGGGCCTTAACAAACTTAATCTTGAAATATCTAAATCCAATTCATTGTTTGGACACCATGCTTATTGTATGATATGAAACACTGGCACACCTCAGAAATACTGTGGGTTTGTTTCCAGAGCACCACAATAAATGAAATATTGCAATAAAGTGAGTCACACCAATTTTTTGATTTCCTAGTGCATAAAGAAGTTATGTATACACTATACTGTAGTGTACTAAGTGTGCAATAAAATTATCTCTAGAAAACATGTACATAACTTAATTTTTGAAAAAAAATTATTCCTGAAAATTACTAACCACCTTCTGAACCTTCAGCAACTTGCAATCTTTTGTTTATGAATGTCTTGCTTCCATCTTGGATTGTTGGTAAATGAAAAAATTACTTCAGTTGGAAGTGAATTGTCAAATTCCCATATGTGGCCCTTTATGAAGCTCTGAGGGGGCACAAAACCCCAACAAGATTTTGGTTATTCATGTGTGGTGTAAGTAATTGTGATTGGGTTCAACTCACCTCAGTAATTCCCGTGTCCCACTCAATCACCGCCTCAGCTAAAGACAATTCTTGACCACATGGAGCCTGTTGGGAATATTCTCCTACTTTTACCTTAAGTCCAAGACCTTCGGGAAAATTCCAAAAGCTGAGAATGGTTTACTCTGAATCTGATTTTCCTTCATCAGCCAAATTCACTGAGTCACCAGCAGGATTGTTAAGTTCTATGTGCCTCAGAAAGAGGTGCAGCTAAAAGAGACACATCATCCTGTGGTGAAGTGGGCACGGGTGTTAAAAAGAAAAATCCTGAATTGGGGACAGCCTTTCATTGTCTGTAATCCTTGCTTCATAATTTACCTTTATTACAATTATCCAATGAAGTAAAGCAAATGAAATCATATGGAGAACTAAAATATCATAATGTTTCTAAAATATCAGTTAGTTTCAAGAGAAAATGCCTAAGGACAAGAATATCAAGATGATCAGTGGTGATAGGATTCAGACAAATCTCGAGTACAAGGTCCAATCTAGCCACCCTCATGCACTCTCTGAATTTTCCCAGACAATCAATCTGCAAAAAGATGTTAGCAATACCTAAAGTGGTTGCAGAATTAAATGAGATCATTTATGTAAAGTATTCACTATGATGTTCAGCACCAGATAGGCACATAAAGGACAAGTTCTCTTCTTGTCATTGAGGAGCTTCATGGGAGAAGACAGGATATTCCCTATTGAAACGTTAGGCAAGAAGGATGTTGGGATCCTTTGTAACACAAAGCATTGATATTGACTCATAGCTCACTTCCTCGTTGCCACTAGAACCTTCTTGTAGATGACTTACTTCTCAGGACTAGATATACCTCCTAGAGATGAAACAAGTATAGAAACTCTTGTGTTTTTCTTGGAGAAAGAATCTTAACTGCTTGGTTTGAGCACCTGTGGAACCATAAGAAAGTCACTTTTACGAGTGTACATTCTGTTGAGTCGAAGAGACTTTACCTGCCAGGGACAAAACACCAGACCTTCCCCACTGCGCATTGGCTGCATTTCTGCATGTTGAAGAAGCATCTTGTGAAGGTTCCAGGCAACAGCATACACAGCATTTTACACACTGTAACTCCATTCAGTCATGCTTGTGTCAAAAATCTGCCAAGGCAGCCATCCTAAGGAGGCATTAGGTGGACAATTCTGCAGTGTTTTACAGTAAGACTCAGAAATCGTGCAAGGAATAAAGGGAAACCACAACATAGTGAGGTAAATGTCTTCTGGATCTTTGGAAGTGTTAACTGTCTGAATAAATTTTCCAAAGCCAGGGACCTCACTATGGTGGTGTGAAAAAATGAGAGTCCCATGGAATGAGTCGAGGATGAAATCTCTCTCACTGTGGATAAAATCCGACTCTGATGTCGTGACCCAGACTTTCCATATCACTAAATACTCCCAAGTAGAAAAGCTCAAGCTTACGAGAGAGTTGGCATCACCATAAATGATAACCACATTCCCTTCTGTTTCCTCTACTTGCAAATCATATGACAATGTCCTTCAGTAATATGACCTTTCAGTCACAGGAAACTTTTCCACAAAGGCTGCACAGATTCCATTCTTGTCCATCTCTCCTCTCAAGTCTTAGAGAAACACAACACCTTTCTTGTCTTCCGAGATGACCAGCCCCACCCAGCTCCAACTGAAATGAAGCAGCAAAGAGTCCATGACAATGGCTAGAGATGTGTCCCTGGGGCCAATCTAATAGAGAGATGGAAACTGTTCATTCATCATTCAGGGTAAGATCAAAAGGACAATATGTAAGCTAAAAGGAAACGACAATTGGAAGCAATATGAGGGAGAGGATTGGCAAAAATCACACTCTCAGTCCTGAAGGCTGTTCAGCAACACCTGGAGTGGTAGAAGGAGACAATTGCTCATTTCATTTTCTAATCATTTTCCACTCCCTGAAAGCTTTCTATAAAATAAGATCAGTCAGAGTTCCAGGAAACTGCTTTGTTTCCTTCCCCCTCAAACTTCTCTCTACTCCAAAGAAAGGAAATGTCATACTCCATCGAGGTCCTGTACACGGACCCTTTGAGACCATATCCTTTGGGAGATGCACAAACACAGTGTCCTCCTTTCTTCCTTTTTAGGCCCCTGAGAATGGCACCAAAGGAGACGTGGTTTCATCTCTCCCCATCCCACCCTGTCTTACCTGTGGAAATTTGTACAGTTCCAGCAGTGTTCCAATCTGGGCAGAAATTGCCCAGGTAGTTCCTGTAAGGACCTCTAGAGACTTACTCTCTCTCCTGCAGTCATAATTAGGGATCTCCTTACCCAACCCTGAGAGCCAAATCAGGGAACTCTCCAATGTCCTCCTTTCACTGCGCAGGGCATTATAGAGATCAAATCCCAGAGACATGTTGGACAAGATATGAGGGTTCCTGTTGATTTCCTCAATGGCAAAAACCAAGACAAGAACATACTAATAGTTCTTGTACTGAAACCTGCATAGAGGGATAAGGATCCTTAGGGAAAATATTCAAAATGATTTCCTTCAAATGCAATACAATGACTTTACTAAAATGAATTTGCTATTGATTCGAATGTCTCTGGCAACAGATGACACTCCTGAAGCCTTAGAATTTATAACTAAAGAAAATCACATGACTCCAGCTGTGGACCGTCCTTACTGAATTCCACACTCATGAAAGAAACTGGTTAAATACACAGAAGAAAGTATAATGAATGGAAAAACAGATCACATTGAGAGTAGACTTGTAAATGGCTCTTTGGTTCAGGATCCAAAATGCTTGTTTATGTGAGCACACCATAAAATCCTTCCTATAAGAGCAACAATATTAGCATGAGATTGGAGAAAGCCCTGGGGAGGAAGAATAGTTGCAACTGGAAGATACGTGACAAGCATAGACGCATGACATGTGCACGTTGAGAATGATGCAACAGAAGGCTGTCAATCAAACTGCCTAAACCTCTGTCCCCTCAAACCTGTGCGTCTGCCACCATCAAAACCAGGAAACTAAGGTGAACTTCAGAGATCCAATGAAGGAGGAATCATCAACAGGCAGGAACAATTGAAAGAATCAAGAAGGACTGAAGGGAATAGAAACACTTAGGAATCTAAGAGACACAGCATTGTAAAGTTTAAAAAGCTTCTCATCCATTTTTTATTTTAAAAATATAAAATTAAAATTAATCATTAACATCTTTAACTGTACCTATTCCCGATAGCCCATATTGTCTTCATGTTTTCTACAGACATTCTACACACAAATAACACCTAAGCCAAAGAAAATTCTCTGCATTTCTATTGCCTGGGATTTGTAATAGCATCAGGAATAAAATAGAGCAGTCACTTGTACTTATTTCAAGTGTTCTATTATTTGAGGATTGATTAGTACCCTAGTTCATGATCACTGCTTGATAATGTTCCCACTCTCCTTGTGAAGAATAGGTGTTCTTCACTTGTTGGGTATTCGGTTCGATGTGTATCCATTAAATCCAACTTGCTAATTTTTTTTTAAAATACTCTATTATTAGATATATGTTATTCTCTGTCTCAGAGGAAAGTTGAAATTCTTCACTATGATGATATATTATGTCTACCTCTCCTCTTCCTCTGACTCCTTCTCCTGTACTTCCTCCTCCTCCTCCTCCTTTTGTTTCTTCTTGTCTTCTCCTTCTTCTCCTTCTCCTCCTCTTCCTTCTCCTCCTTCCTTTCCTAGTTGAGGCTATATTATCTTCACATGACATCGTGTGTAGTACAACGACTATATCTTCATGATAAGTTGAACTTATATACCATTGGAGTTTAACCACTTAATTCCTAATGATGCTTTTTCCCTCATCTTTTTTATCTCATATTATTATAGCTACCGTGGGTTGATTTTTGATTGATATTTTCCTAGCATATCTTTATATCTCCTATTCTGTTTTGAATTTCTAGTTTTCCATGTTTTTTAGTTTTCACAAGACTTGTAAACAAGATATAGCTAAATTTATCATTGTCACCTCAAATTTAACAATCTGTATTTAACTGGAGAATTTATTCCATTTACATTTGTTGTGATTATTTATATCCTTCTTTTGCTGACACTATGTTTTCCTTCTATTTTTTCCACAAATTTTATTATGTTATTTCCCTTTAAAATTTATTGATTTATACTTGTTTTCCATATTCTATTGTATCTCCTCTATTTGGGTGAGAATTATATTCTCTACTTCTATTTTACCACCAGCCCACATTGCCTGACGTGGATATAGTTTCTCATCTCCTGAGAAATTTATAGACCCTTTAACTTTCAGATTTACCCTCATGACTCACTTGTTTTTGTTGTACAGTACTTTATTTCTCCTTTTTCTTTACTCTCTCTCATCATCTCCATATCTAAATTATCTTTCATGTTTTTTAGTTCCTTGTCTTTCTATGCTGCATTCTATTTCCTTCAGAATTCAAATTTGGTTTTCTATTTTCTCTTCTGTTGGAGAACACATCTATGAAGTTTTAAAACTCAACAGTTATGTATTTTTCCTCTCTTAAAGTTCTATAAGGCCCTTTGCCAAATATGTCAGATCATTTCTAGAGTCTCCTGTTTGATTTTGTTATTCCATTTTTTGTTGTTCCATTTTTTATACACAGTTATTTTATATCTTGAAGTTGGTAAGTCTAATAGTGAAGGTTTTAGTGTTTAAATCTATTGTTTTACTTTTAATTTTCTTATGTCTTATGACTCTTATCGACAATGGCATGTATTCCTTATTTGTTTGGAGAACTTTGATTATGAGCTCATATTTGTCTGATTTTAATGTGTACAGAATGTAAGGCTTTAGTTTAGATTCTTTCCTCCAGAAAACTATGTCACTGGTTTCTGCTCACAGTCATGTGAGATGACACCAAGTTAAGTGCCTTTTTTGTGTGACTCACAACTAGTCTGTGACTCCCAGATTCATTCCCTCAAGTCACTGGTGACTCAAAGACAAATCCTTTCATTAGAGGATCATACTGGCCTTTGACCACTGGGTGAATCCAAATTTGTCTAGTGCCTACAATTTCCTTCTTCTGTCCTTTGAGACTTGGCTTACATCATGTAAACTCAAGAATACAATATCATTATATTTTATGGAAGATAGTGTTTTTTGGAGGGAAACTCCTTTGAGGTATCTAGTCCTCCATACTCCTAGTATTTCATTTTTTTGGATACTTCTTTGCATTTCTTTCTTTTAAAATAAATTCTTTATTTAACTTGAAAAGAAAATAAATTCTAAAATCAAACGTGTGAGCTTGGGGGTATAGAAATAATTTACACGCTATTCAACAAAATAAGTTTAAGATATAGAAAATTTTACAGTAATGTATGTATGGATTAGGTACATTTAACTGAAACTAAGAACCTCTATTTAGAACATATTTAATCAAATTTTAGGAGAAGAATCATTGAGATGCACACTTCAGGAACATTCTGTTTCTGTGAGGTGCACACATACTACAAATATACCTGATCATCATGTGACAAGCCATGATATGGCCAACTTTAGTTCAACTTAGTTCAGGTATGACATGATCAATTAAACTTGGAGAAGGGAGAGTGTCCAGAATGTCCAGAAGCCCCATGTGTTTCCAATGATAGAGCATTAAATACTGAGAACAAGGAAGAATTGTGCATGTGTTGTATAAATAAATTGCAATGTCTAAAGAGCAGAGAACAGCATCCACATTAAACTTATTGCAGATTGTGTCACATTTCTGAAGATAAAGCAGCACTTTAGAGGAAAAATGAAGAACGTTTTTATGTCAGTTGGGGCCTCCAAATGCTGAGATGGAGTTAGGAGTACAAGAAGATTATTGTGGCATAACACCTGTGAAAAATCAAAGGCTTGGGTAGGGACATCCCGCACACTCAGATACGGATTTTACTGCCTCTGAAATGAAAAAAAAATAAGGAATGTTAGGCACAGGAGCTTTGAATCACAATGTGGAGATGCTAGTCTCCACACAAGACCTACTGAATCAGAATGTTTGGGGTGGGGTACAGCAAACCTTCTGTGTTTTAACAAGCCTTCCAGATAATTCAGATCCATAATCAAGTTTGAGGTTGACAGGTTTCAAAAAAAAACCACCGTACCAAAGAAGGGAACACTGAAAAATTAAAACAATTGTCTCAGTACTTTGTGTTAATGTGATTTTTAAAAAATGCAAAACACAAACTACTTTAAAGAATGTGCATAAAATTTAAAACCATCCTGAACCAAGAGCTTAATCTATACTTAGAGACACTGGATTTGGAGAAAAAGAAAAGAAGTAAAATACTAATTAATTTTTCATCTAACATTGAGGAGGCAGTGAGGCAAGACTTCAGATTCTGGGTTCTTCTTATTTCTCAAATTAAAATTATTGTAAAATAGCGGCCACCCTGGTGTCATATTGGTTAAGTTTGCACGCTCTGCTTTGGTAGTCTAGGGTTCATGGCTTTAGATCCCGAGTGCGGACCTCTGCACCGCTCATCAAGCCATGCTGTGGTGTTGTCGCATATAAAGTAGAGGAAGATGGTCATGGATGTTAGCCCAGGGCCAAGTTTCCTCAGCAGAAAAAATTTCTAAAATAGAATGTGAAAAAGATGTATATATCCAACATGGTGGAGAAAAGTTTAATAAGGAAAATTACTTTAAATGGAGCAAAACAAGGAAAAAAGAAAAAAAGCAAAGTACAAACTTTAAAAATAGAACCACAGAGATAATGCTACATATAGCAGTTATACTATACTGAAGTTACTGAAATCACTTTTTCAATATTGACTGTTACTCTACACTCCATGAAGACATAGGAAACTAACACTGAACATAGATGCTGAAAGAAAGGAGATAGTCAGTGATATTCCATACACGTGCTCACAAAAGTAAAGCCACAACTTATATGAAACTTTTATATATGAATGTGTATAAAGGTACACATATCTGAAGGCAAAATGTTTAGGGACTAAAAGGTGGTTAGCAGGCAAAATGTATATGTTCAATTATAGTATCATATATTTAAAAAAGGATTTTAAAAATATGAAGTAAAGTGAACTTAACTACAACCAAAGTAAGAGTATTCAATTAACTTCTCAGTATTTGTCCAAAAAAAGTCAATATAGGAATCATATATATTGTTAATCTTGATTTATCATTAAATATGTTTGGAGCATACACACACACGTGCCTGCATATAAATATCAAACACCCTACTTCAAAGCAAAGAAAGCATATTATTATAAAATTAAGTTCTATCCTTGTCCAGCAAGCAATATCGACATAGCAATCAATTCCTGAAGCTGCCAGAAGAGAGATACATGGCGAACCACAGATATTCTGACTCAGTAGCTCATCAGAGGAACGGGCAGAATTGAAATCCAGTTCCTTAACCAACTTGCACGCAAAAATCCTCATTAAGTGCCAACATATCTTAAGCAAATCAGACAATTTATAAGCCAATAAACACTCTCATGAATAACTGTTTGGTCAAACAGGAAATCAAACCAATGATTAGAAAGCAGTGGTGATGGTTTGTAATTGGTATTTGAGTGGTGAACACGATGTAATCTATGCAGAAATAGAAGCATAATGATATACACCTAAAATTTATACAGTGTTACAAACCAATGTAACTGCAATAAACAAAAATTAAAATTAAATAAATAAATAAATGAAGGAGTAGCAAGGAGCCCTGGAGAGAGAGGAGAGAGAAAGGAAGAAGAGAAGAAAACTGTCTGTTCTGAGAGAAAATATCTCAGCGAGGGAGGAGGAGAGGGGAATCACCTCCTGCAAACCTGGAGGGGGAGAGAGAAGGGAAGGAAAGGGGGAGAGAGAATCCCCCTCTGACCGTTCCCTGCAGGTTCTTAGGGCTGGCCAAATCGTTAACAAGACAGGTTGGCTGGAGAAAACCAGACCCAGCTGAAGAACATGAGTCCGTGGGAGAAACCCGGGAAACTGAGTCTCTCGCCACAATGACAGAGAGTTTCATCTTGCATCCTCTCCTGTGCTAATGACAAAGGTGGATGTCGTGGGTGGGCCTGTGGGATGGGAGAAGGGATGAAGACGATTGTCATTCAGAGAGACATGTAAAGGTTTGTCTGACCAGTTTCTCCTGCACTGGAGTCAGGTCCGGAAGGGCCGGCACGGAGGTGACCAGGAACCCTCCTCTCTGTGGTGGGGCTGGCCCTGGGGCGGGTGTGGGGGCGGTGGGTGCAAGTGGCATGGCGTGTGAGTTGGCAGCAGCCAGCGGTGGAGGCAGCGACTCAGACGTCATGGATCTCTCTCTCTCTCCCTCTCTCTCTCTCTCTCTTTTTCTCTCTCTCTCTTTCTCTCCCTCAGGGACATGAGGAGAGGAAGGTGATACACCCTTCCCACCTCGCCTACATCGCCCATGGGCCCTTCTTTCTCTGACCGCTCCGGGAGTCCTGCTGGCTTGTGTTCAACCCCCACACCCCCGCACAGGCCAAGGGCACATGCGTGACCGCCAGGGCCTAGGGCTGGCTTCAAGGGTCCTCAGTGAAGGTCCCGCCCACCCGCCAGGCTCTGACCGGCGGGCAGACCTCTGGCGCCTCCCCACTGCAGCTGTTCCATTGCGGCCCTTCTGGACTTGGCTTCAGCTGTTCTCTCCCTCCCCTCCCCCACTCCCACTCAGCTTGAAGGCCGCTTCCCTTCCTTGGAAGTATTGCTCTGGCCCTGATGGCCAGAGGCATACTGGGCTTCTAGCTCAAGGATCTGCCTGGGCCAGCTGCTTCATCCAGGGGCTCCTTTTTTCCTGGAAAGAAAAAACCATGGCCTCACCCCACATCTGCACTTTGCGTCTGCAGCCAGGTCAGGTGTAGGAAAGGCTCTGTGGAGTCAGAAGGGCAGAGACAGGTAGATGGCACCACAGGGCTAGGGAGCCAGGGCCAAGTGGGCAAGCCCTTCCGGTGACAGGTCCCAGCCTCCTCCCTGGAGTCGGGAAGGCCTGGCCTTCCTAGTGCCCAGACCACGGCTCCAGGGAGAAATCCGCCAAGGAGGGCACGCGTGAGGCCTTCTGCCTGAGGTCGCAGGTGTCACGCGCAGGGCCACTGCAAGCCTGGCTTGGCTTCACTGCTTCCTCCAAAGGAGTCTGGCCAACCAGCCAAACCTGGCACCTGGGCCAGGCCCCTTCGAAGGGGACGAGTTCTGGGGGACATAGCCCTGGGTACAGCTGCCAAGTCTCCTGGGGCGTGTGCTGGGCCCCGTCAGAGGAGGAAGCAGCCTGCCAAGTGGTGTGCCAGACCTGAGATCTGGAGGCCTTCCACACCCGGGTCCCTGTCCTGCCCAGGCCTCCTGAGGGAGGACGATGGTCGTGGCAGTGGCGAGTGAGGTGAGGCTGGCACCAAGCCTGCCCTTGGATGACCCGTGAGAGGGCACCGGGGTGTGGGCTGCCCCTGGCCAGGTCTGAGGCACCGACCCAGCTCGGGGCTGTCGAGGGCAGAGAGAGAATCCCTCTCTGCCCTTTCCCTTCAGGTTCTGATGGCTGGCCAAATCCTTAACAAAACAGGTTGGCTGGAGAAAATCAGACCCAGCTGAAGAACATATGTCCATGGGAGAAACCCGGGAAACTGAGTCTCTCCACACAGGGCAGAGATTCTCATCTTGCATCCTCTCCTGAGCTAATGACAAAGGTATATGTCTTGGGTGGGCCTGGGGGATGGGAGAGGGGAAGAAGGCCATTGTCATGTAGATGAACATGTAAAGGCTTGTCTGAACCATTTCCCCTGCACTGGGGTCAGGTCTGGAAGGGCCAGCATGGAGGTGACCAGGAACCGGCCACTCTGTGGTGTGGCTGGCCCCGGGGCGGGCGTGGGGGTGGTAGGTGGAAGTGGGATGGCGTGTCAGTTGGCACCAGCCAGCGGTGGAGGCAGTGACTGAGAGCTCAGATGTCTCTCTCTCTCTCCCTCTCTCTCTCTTTCTGTCTCTCTCTCTCTCTCCCTGCCTCGGGGACCTGAGGAAAGTAAGGTGCTTCGCCCTGCCCACCTCCATAACTCTCCCATGGGCCCTTCTTTCTCTGACCGCTCCAGGAGCCCTGAGGGCTTGGGTTCAACCCCCCACACCCCCGTACAGGCCAAGGGCGCGTGCGCGATCAGCGGGGCCTAGGGCTGGCCTCGGGGGTCCTCAGTGAAGGCCCCGCCCACCCGCCAGACTCTGACTGACTGGCTGGCGCCACCCAGCTGTAGCTGTTCCATTGCCGCCCGTCTGGACTTGGCTTCAGCTGCTGTCTCCCTCCCCTCCCCCACTCCCACTCAGCTTGAAGGCCGATTCCCTTCCTTGAAAGCATTGCTCTGGCCCTTACGGCCACAGGTGTACCAGGCTTCAAGCTCAAGGCTCTGCCTGGCCAGCTGCTTTGTCCCGTGGCTCATTTCTTCCTGGAAAGACAAAGCTATGGCTTCACCCCATGCCTGCACTTTGCGAGTGTAGCCAGTCCAGGTGTATGAAACGCTCTTGAAGTCAGAAGTGCCAAGACAGACGTATGGCACTGCAGGACTAGGGAGCCAGGGCCCTACTGGCCCTACTGGGCAATCCCTTCCCGCAACAGGTCCCAGCCTCCTCTCTGGAGTCGGGAAGGTCTGGCCTTCTTAGTCCCTGGCCATGGCTCTGGGGAGAAATCCGCGCCGGAGTGTGGCATGAGGCCCTCTGCCTCAGGGCGCAAATGCCACACCCAGGGCGACATGAAGGCTGGCGCAGATCGCGTGCTCTTTCCAAAGGAGGCTTGCCTCTTGGCTCATCCACCTGCGCCGGGCCCCTTTCCTTGGGGGATCATGTCCGATGGAAAGAGCCTTGGTGCCTGCTGCCAATTTTTTTGGGTGTGTTCTTGCCCCCTTCTGTGAAGGGAGCCCCTTGGCAACTGCTGTGCCACACCTCGGGTCTTTTAGCCTCCCTCAGCTGTGTCCCTGCCATGCCCATGCTTACCTCCATGGAGGGACTACTAATGTCTTGGCAGTTGCCAGTGGAAATAGTCATTAGAGACTTAACTTGGAGTTGTAGTAAAAGAGCATAGCATCACAGCATTTAGCTTGAGCTCTGCCATTCATGAGCTGTGTAACCTGTATGAGTTTTCTAGTCACTGCACCCAGTCTCTTCATCTATATAATTGTGAAAAGACCAACATCTACTACGTCGGGATATTTTGAGGATTATGTGTGTTAATGTATCTTCAAGCACAGAATTAACATTCAGAGTGTAGTGCTTGGCTCAGTAGAAGTGTTTGCTGCTGTTATTATAATTATCATTATTTCATGTCCTTCACTTCCTCGTGAGTTCCCTGTAAAACCAACCATGGTCCATGGTGTCAACAGTTTTATTCCAGGCTCTTGCTTAATGGCCTGCAGATGGATCCTCCCGCTCATAACCTCTTATTTTTATCCCAGTCTCTGGAACTCTTTCTTCTTGGCACTGAGGTACTGAATGGGGTCCCACACCCAACTCTGTATGTCCTCCATTTAATATCCCATGCTTTGAAACACTGTTTAGTGTTTACTTGGTGGAATGTACTCCCTGACATGAACAACGCACGGGAGATAGGATTTAGGAAACATTGTTCCATGTAGGGCTCTGATTTTATCATAACACAGAGTACAGTTGATCAAGGGCCAAGGTAGAGTTCCTTATTGCAAAAATCTTCAGAGATGAGGGTGTTCTAATGTGATACCACCTGAAAATAAAGCCAGCACATAAAAGCAGATGTAGTTTTAAAAGGAAAAGCACACAACTGAAAGAATTGATCCCATTAAATACATTATTCTATTTGTTTATGTATCAAATTACTGATAGGTAATAAGCAGGTGTACAGATAGTAGAATTATCAATTTCACAGAGAATTCTTTTAACAGTTGTTCATATCTTGTGTTTTACATCATTTATTAAGGTAATATTTTCATCTTTACATTTCCTTGTGTCTCTACCTTTCTCAACTTTTCCAAGAGATATATTTATATTATCTTCTAAAATTTTAGGGAAAGTTAAAAAAAGTTATGAAACATTTGAAGTTGTTGATTTTGTATATTGGAGGAGGACTAGATTGCAAGTGAATTAGTGAAAATTAGAGTTTTAGTTTGGTAAAAGATGGTAGTTAGAATTGATACCAGGATGTTTCTAACCTAGTTTTTACTTCATTATTTGATATAGTTTCTAAAATGCCAAAACTGGTAATTTTAAATATAATAACTTGTCTCATTTTAAAATATGTGTTCTTGGAGAGGGTGACTGAGGTAAGTAGACAATAATTTACTGTAGTGACTTGTTTTTCTCCAATTTATCAGTTATAAACCCAACAGCCATATAACATAGTTTTGTCCAAATGACCTGATGGTGCTTTCTTAACTTTTCTTGCTGTGACTCTGGCAATCTGGGGTCACACCACCCTCTCGCTCCTAGTCATGCTTTCAGTTGTAAGAGTAACATTGTCAATAATATGGTGACAAATTTGCACACTGTCTACTATTTACTAAAATATATATATCAATTGCAAACTTTGATAACATAATTGTTAAGGAATGAACAATTTGCAGTGCACTTAACAACTGATTGCTACACATTATTGTTTAATGACATCATGGTTAAAACCATTATTTGCAACATGTGGCCCCTTTCAATTTTATTTTAATGGAAAAGGTTCAATGACATTTTTCTTTTGAAGAAGAAAGACTTTCATTTCCATTGTAGAAAATTATGAGCTTGTTTTTAGCTCTTTTTCTTGTCTTCAGCTCTTCTTTATATTGATTACTAATTCACATGTCCAGTTACTTCAGAATCATGGTGCTATCTCCTCTGTCTTTTTCATGGCTCTCACACTAATTTTTCCATAATCCATTCTGTGAAAGAGGTTTATCTCCATCTTCATATATTGAGGAAGGAACCGACCCTCCTTTATGTGAACTTGGAAAGAATGGCCAAGGTGATGCCTCGGTGTCCCTCCCCACCATTGAGCTGCAGAATGGCTGCAGAGTCCTGTGAATCTTTTGCTCACCTCCTGGCTCCCTACATACTTGTCATTTTCTGCACGGAGAACCCCAGCTTGTTACAATTGAAATTTTGAAGTCTCTAGAAGCTGGCTGAAGGATAAGACTGGCTAGAAAGGACATAAGTAAGCAGTGTACTCCATAAGTTGGTGGCAGAAACATTAAGAAGAAGAAAACCTTTCCGTTTATCTTGTTTTCTCTTTATCTTCTCTCTTTTCATTTTCTTTTAGTTATATGGTATAAATCCTATCCACCACCCATGGTGTTTTTTTTTTTTTTTCCATCAAAGCCCCAGTACATTGTTATATATATTAGTTGTAGGTCAACCAATAGTGGTTCTTTTTCCTGGAGTCCCATGGCATTTTATTCATATCTCTTTCTATCAAATTATTTCTATAACGTAATTTATCTGTTTATACATATCTGTCTTCCTTGCAGACCTTCAACATTTCAAGACCTTTGGGCACATAATATATACTTAAGTATTTGAGTGAATCAATGAAGATCTCTTGTTGAATAAGATCTAAATAAATACAATACCTACTCAGCACATGAATGCAAGCATTTGAGAGAGAGTTTTGCGTCTGCTGAAGCAGTCTGTGAACTAATTTAGGGGCTCAGTGCCAAGGTTACTCAATAGATTGAGAGAAAATGAAAGACATAATTAACTATAGTTTTAAAATTCATGGAGAACAGAAGCAGGATATCTAGGTGTGAATCAGCACTTGATCATTCTTGTTGCATCTTTGGAAAATCCAGTCCTTTGTTTTTCTATGAAAATGTGACAGGCCAAGAGGGTGAACAGAGGATTGGTTTTTAGAAAGGCAATTTTGTCGCAGGAAATCCTGGAGGAAAATATATGGAAGGAGAGCTGGTAGAAACATGGCAGAAACTTTTTGTGTAGAAACCCTAAAAATTGAGTTTACATGCTGGGTGAAAGATTTGTAACCCAACATTCCTCCAATATAGGTTAGAGCAGATTTTAAATATCTAGGAATACAAAGGAACATAGATCACACTGAAAGGAGTTTAGGATAGAACAAAGAAATGAAGCTAAAGTAAACCAGCACACTAAAATGTGTTTCAGAAGGACCTGTAGTTTTTAAAGGTAGTTGGAAATTTATCACTTAGGTTTAAAGTAGAAAGGGAAAGGGGAACAATTCTCTATCATTTCATGTCCATAAGATTAAAAGCTACAGTCTGTCAGAGAAGAAAAACTTGTATGGCATCTAATGTCCAAAAAAATGTTTTGAATCGTGCCTAATGAAAGAGAGTCTGTGTGATGTAATGCGAATACAGTATCATCAACTCATTTCCAGGTTTATTACAAACACTTTAGCACATGTGTAATTGAGGTAATGCAGAATTCTATTAGGGGCCATGGAAGAGGCTGATAGCATTCTCTCTTACAGCTTCTCACTTGACCAAGGGAGAAAATGTTCTTGAACAGATTGACCACGTCTCCTAAAGACAATGTTCATTTTCAATTTTTCTTTTTATAAACTCATCCTGCATTTCCTCTTACATATGCAAGCTAAAGCGTGTGTGTAGACATCCTTCATTGGCAATGAAGACAGATCCATACTATTAAATAATCAAATAAATGTAACATACGGTTGGTGCCTTTTAGGAAAATTACAGGTTTAAGCCCACCTTCATTGGTGGAAGGACATGGTATACCCGAATTAAAATATCTACCATTTATTATGCAGCTAATCATGTCATGCTATTTAAATGAAACTTAAAGAATTCTTCTTCTATAAAATTGATTATATTTTAGACAAACTGATGTATAATTTTATATAAGTGCATTTAAAATGTAAAACTCTTTAGAGTCTGCTTCATTCAGTTTTAGAGGCATATTTTGTATATTTTGGTGTGATTTTATTAATTATCCTTCATAGCAGAGAGGCACATCCTACTCTTTTTCTTGCTGCCCTCTCTCTACAAGATAAAGCTCATCCAAGTTTATTTTGCTTCATAAGGCATAGGCTTACTTTGTGATGAAAAAGAGATCATTTCTGAAACATATTTGGCACTGTAGGGAGCCCAGAATTTTAGACTATGCTCAGAATTTTGTGAGGTAACTTCAAAAAAGATGGAACATTTAAAGTTTGCCAGGAAAGTTTTCTGCTACTTTGCTTAACAGTAGGTTTTTTAAATTTTTTTTTAACAGTTTAGTTTCTTAAATCTTTGGAAGGATGAGTGATGGATTTGGCAGGTTTAAATGTACCCTTGAAAAAGCTCTCTTTGGGTTACTCTTTCAAAACAACCATCTCAAGTTGATGAATATTTAATGGGGACTCTGTCAGTCACAGAGCTGAGAGAGGCAGTTCTCAAAGCTCCAGCAGGTCCTGGGAGAAGATAGCGCTGGTAACCAGCGCCATTAAAGTTTGGATGAGGCATGGTCTTTCTCAGGATGTTAGAAGTGAGTGGAGTTCTCAGATGCAGCCCAGTGACTCTAGACCTGAGCCCTGCTCAGAAGCCAGTTGACTTGTCATTCGCTCTGAGCCTGGTGTCTTCCCTCTGCTCGTGCCCCTTTCTGCCATTTCTCATGCTTCTCCTAACCCTCTCTCTTTGCTTACACTTTCTTTCTTCTTTTTTCTCTTTTTCTTACTTTTACTCTCTATTATATTCTTTCTCCTTATCATTTTTTTCTGTCTCTTATTGTTCTCATTCATTTTCTTTTTATTTTGTAGTACAGTTACTCGGTACATCACTTTCACCTTAAAATCTTGACCCTCTACAACTCCTATACTTCAGCTAGCTATGTTTTTTAAAGATTTTATCTATTTTTCATTTTTTCCCCCCAAAGCCCCAGTAGATAGTTGTATATCACAGCTGCACATCCTTCCAGTTGCTGCATGTGGGACACGGCCCCAGCATGGCCAGTGAATCAGTGCATCAGTGCACGCCCGGGATCAGAACCTGGGCCAACAGCAGCGGAGTGCGGGTACTTAACCGCTAAGCCATGGGGCAGACCATCAGCTAGCTATTTTGAAGAGAGTATTTTGATAAATTTCTCTTAGATGTTATAACATGCTGATTCAAGGAAATAAAAACTATCACAAATGGGATGGGGATGAAGAGTGAATTCAGTTCAGGTAGCCATGGAATTAGACAGAGGGAAACTGAGAGCTTAAGTGTAGGTGTTCAAAATATTTCCTGATACATCTTTGTAGTTCATTGTTGTGGTAAACTGCACACAGTCTTATTTATTGCTGGAGCCCAGATGTTTGCTCCTTGGGCCATATCATCATACCTCGGCCTATAGAAAAGAAACTAGGAAACATTGCATGCATTTCTAATGTGAAGAACTGTTAGTGTTCCACCAGGAGACACCTTGGGCTCTTCCCTGCACTATCTGAATAGAAAAAGAGGAAGAGAAGCTTTTCTCCATCTGCAAAAAACCAGAAACTTATCTTGAGTTTAAGAGGATTGGAGGTGACTGAAAACAAAAGTGTTCCCGAGTTTGGATTTGCTTTAACAAGAACTATTGGCTGGCTTTGATGTTAAAGGTCTTTATTCAAAATTGACTACCTCTAATGCTAAGTTCAGAGTGGAGATTTGTCAGTATAAGAGAGAAGAATCCCTTTTTGATTATGTCACTGAAATACAGTATTTGGGAGAATGGTTATATTTGAAGATCACTTGTTCATATTCTGTTGCCACAGTGACATCTGTTGATAAGTGACTACTTGATGCTATTTTCGATGATTTCTGTTTGAAAGACATACTGAGCTTGATAAATAAACGGCAAGCAATAGGATATATTGGAACACATGAGGAAGCCATTTGGGGTAAAGCTAATTCAGCCTGAATTTGTTTTTCCAAAAGGATCTGTCGCCTGCACTGTGTATAAGCTTTGTCATGTCCCAAAGAGAAGAGTAAATGCCCTTAAGATAAGAATGTAACTTCCCCCTCATTGACATTTCCTTAAAAATAAGCATTTCTCCCTAGGCTTGAATTTGATTGATACAGTCATCCTGTGACCACCCAGCTCCAGACAACAGACGTGACACCAGCCATGCCCATCGAGACAGCAGATCTGCTCCCTGCTGTGTCCATCAATAGCTGTTCTGGCAGGGCAATTTGGCAGGGCTGATCTCGTGGCTATTGTAAAAGGGACATTGCAATCACTTGCGATACATGCTCTTTGATGGTATATAACCGCTCTGTACACCCCACTTCTTTGGTGCCCTTCCTTCCTTAGGGAAGGAAGGCCACAGGCCATGGTCCTCAAAAGTTGGCTCATAATAAACTCACGCCAATTTTGATTTATAGATTGATTATGGATTATTTACGTCGACAAGCTGAGGTGCAGGAAGCAGTAAAGGCACAGTGGTACCCATGTTGCCTGATATAAAATCTTTCCTCCCTCTTTCCCTTCCCAGGATGTCCACTCTTCATGGTGGCACTTACTTCCATGGTGTGATCATTCTTCCGATCACTCCTTTCATTCCCTCTTACAATTACTCAACAAATATTTAAACACCTACTGTATGCCAGGCTTGGGATACACTAAGGAAAAATTTTTCTACAAAATCTCTGTCTACACAGAACTTGTTTTTGTTGGCTAAGTGAGATAATGGATAAGTAGGCAGACAAGTGAATTACTTAGTCTATCGTGTGATGATCTGTGTCAAGAAGGTAAGTGACAGGCAATGGGGAGAGCTAGAGAGTGAATGGGTTGCTACTTTAATTAGAGAGCACAGGGAGGCTGGAGCAAGGCCCAGAGGGAAGGGACAGAGCTGGAGGACATGCAGATATCTCAGGGCTGCAGAGATGCTGTGGAGGAACTGTGACTCGGATGTTGTTGGGCAGCAAGAAGCCAGTGTGGCTGGAGCACAGTGAGCAAGAGGGGAAAGGCAGAGAAGGTTTGAGATGCCGGGGAGGGTGAGCAGATGAAAGAAGGCCCCTGGGCCCATAAAAATTGTGTTGTAAGTGAAATGAAAACTTTCAATGTCATTTAACTATACGTTATACAATTTAAGTAGTAAATACATTTTATTTTTCTATAGTCTTGTCAAGCACATCAAATAAAATGCTGCTAAATTGGCAATGTCTAAATTAGCCCCAGGAGTGACTGCTGTATCTTGTCAGGCGTCTGGTCTGCACAGCAGTTGGGGGTGGGAGTGATGTGACAGTCAGGAGACGAACTCTAGTCTTCAGGTTGTCACCAACTGTTTGTGTTATGTTTCATCGGTTAAATGCGGAGGAGGGAAAAGATGAGTGGTTTTCAGACTCCGATCCATGGAGCACTGGATATTCCTGAAGGTTCTTGGTTTTTGTTTGTTTCTTTGTTTGATTTGTGAGGAAGATCGGTCCTGAGCTAACATCTATCACTCCTCCTCTTTTTGCTGAGAAAGACTGGCCCTGGGCTAACATCCATGCACATCTTCCTCCACTTTATATGGGATGTCATCACACCATGGCCTGACAAGTGGTGCATCGGTGCGTGCCCAGGATCCGAACCGGCGAACCCTGGGCTGCTGCAGCAGAGCGCGCGCACTTAACCGCTGGCCCCACCCAGCTGGCCCTGAAGGCTCTTTGTTTTTTTTCTTATGCTTATAAACTTCGATGCAAGCTTCACGTAGAAGAAAGTGTCCCCAAGCTTTAAAAAGATTCCTGGACCTGTTCCTCACTAAGGTTTTCCAGTATGAAGAGTTTGCAGTCTCACAGACTCCCAAAGGACAGACAAAAGGAGCAAGATCCTTTTTTTCCGAGCGTCTCTTGTGACAGTGCTCATTGTCTTTCATTCAAACCAGAAGGTGATTTGTCAATAGGGAGATATAGCATTTGAGACCCCATCCTTCAAGATGGCTGAGTTGTCATCCATAATTTTACAGACTTATGCTAAGTGAATAATATAAAAAGTGAATGTCTCAGCAGGTACTCTCTGACACAAAATAGAAAATAGGAATTGAGAAAAGTAATTATGATTGATGTCTGTCAATAAGGGCATAGGGCTAGTCTAATTCAAAAGTAATTAAAGGCATGACTGTCAGTCACTGTACATATTACATATATTGAAAAGTATTTATGTTCTCATAACACAGAATTATAACTGGAAGATAAACTAGATGTTTTTGGTACTTATGGTTAAAGATATATTTTATTTAGTTTTGTTTTCCGATTGAGGAAATGAGAAAATTTATTTTTTAATATATTGACTATCTTCTTCCTTTCCAACTTAGAATCTCAATCTGCTATTTTGGAAACTCTGAAAAATATGCTCAAATGCTGTTCAACAGGTAAGAAAATCTTGTTTAATGTCAAATCCTTTTCTCTCTTATTTATCATAAAATTGTGACAGACTCTCCTTTATCTTCCTGTATGCCCATCTGACTAGGCAACCTTGTTTCTCTAAGCCTGCAGGGGAATCCAGTCAGGTGGACGGGCATGTTTTCTTCCACTTAGACTTTGCAGAGAAAATCAGCCTTGAAGTGGAACTGAGCACATGCTTTTCAGAAGCTGCATCATTCTGTACCCAGCCAGAGCATTGGGCCTGACAACAGCTGGATCCAGCAGAAAACTGGACACTCTAGTAGATGTTATGTGGAGATGTGCATGGCTGAACTAATAGTCACATGGATATGAGTTTTAAAAAAATCTCTCAGAGCTTTTCCAAAATCAAATAATATTCTTAAGTTGCTGTAGTAGATTAAACATTAGTTAGTGTCTTTTTAATTTCAACAGAACCTTTTTTTTTTTGTTACTAAAGAAGACAAATTTCATGTCTTTTTTCTTGTTACCAAAATGGGCTTACTATTAAAAAAAAAGAAAACTTCAAGAAAGGAAACACTCATATGGTATAGAAATTGTGGGTAGCAATTGTTACTTTTTTATATAAAATCATCTGTTTTATTTATTTACACTTTCTCCCAACTGTGCTTTTGAAAATACCTTAGTATTAGAAATTACGAGTAAGAAGAGAGTGTGCTCCCTTGATTGTGGTCCAGTAGAAGTCAGGTGACTCAGACCTGAGTTCTAGGCCCAGGTCTGTTTCTGGTTAGTGTGTGACAACGTACTTAGGCTCTCTGGAACGTAGTATTCCATTCTGCAAAATTAAAGAATTTGATGATTTTTGAGAACTTTCCCAAATATTAAATGACTTCTCTTATAAAATGTAAAAAGATTCTTCTCAAACTTATAAATTATCAAAAATTTTTTGTGACCTTTCACGTACCAAGAACAACTGTGTCCCTTCAATTATATTGATTGAAAATAAAGATCATAAAAGTATATATTTGGTAATCTAATAAATGAATTAGCATAAAAATGAGCCAGGAAAAAATTTATGATCAATCAAGATATTACACTATGAAAGTATTACTGTTTGTTACAGTATATAAAATTATGACTCTAAAATAGTATCTTTTTGCTGTCTGTAAGTTTATATTGTTACTCATATATCACTATTAACCCTATTATGTTTTACAAGTAATAAAATGTCTTGAAAGGGAAAAACAATAAAGCAGCAGCCCTGCATTACACATGAAACTTGTGCTCCCCCTGGAGGGAAAATGAGGATACAACATTGGTCGAGTACTTCATTTTGTAATCCACTGGTGTCTTTCAAAAATATAGCTATTATTGTCATAGTAAAGATATTCTTAAGAATAGTGCCACAAAACTGGTTTTCTAGCTTCTTTTTGTCAGAGCTGAGACCTACATCAGGCTGGGGCACTTGAAGAGGCATAGGGGATTCAGCTGAGGGTGGTTTAATTACTGTGAGATGATTAGTCAATAGCAAATAAGACAGAGAAAGATTAAAAAGAGGTAAAGGGAAATAAAGATGGAAATAATTAAAAAAATAGTGCCTTCAAAATATCCTCTCATTATTTTTATAGCTTTTTATTTATTTTACTTTTTATTGAGGCATGACTAGGATAGCATGTTAGATTTTTCTAAACCCTTATCTCCAGGACATATATTACTGAGTTCTTCATTATAAATGATAATGCCAAAGAAAACCTGGACACAAGTATTCTGTACTATCCACAAGGACAAAACATGTACAACTTTGCTATATATATTAAGAGTCCAGCTGTAATAGTCAAGATATATACTCATGTGTGTAAAATTATAATAATTCTCTAATTTACTCGGGCTGTGAACCATGGTAAAATATACAGTAATAAACAGGAAACCTGGAAAAATAGGTAATTTAAAAAACCTGATGTTACAGCTAGACCATTCAAGGGTGAAATCAATTTAAATTTCACACCTTCTCCTTTCCTTGTAGCCAGTGAAGTGTCTGGAAGACAGAAAACACATAAAATTAATTGAGAGTTAACAGTATTTGGAGGCAGTTGAGGTTAAGCACTCAACAATGATGTCCATTACTTCAGGAGCCATTGACTTTTTGTCATAAATTTACTTTATACACGGGTTCTCTTCTTAGATTATTTCTGTATGTTTCTTAGAAGAGAGACAGGGAAGGAGAATTAACTATCAATCTACTGTGCACCGGTTCTTTTACTGTATTACCTTATGCAATTCTTACAACAATCCTTTAAGGTAACTGTTATAATTCATATTTGATAAAGAAAACCATGTTTACAAAATTGATCAAGGGTAAGAGGGAAGACCTGAACATCATTTCGTTGGGATTATGCCTCATATTCTCTCCACTGTGATAAAAATGGTGCTTCAACATGAGTACTCACCATCTGGCTATTTAATACCGGCTCCTGCAAACAGCATTGGATGAGATGAGATGAGAAGTTATTTCCAAAGATATTCTATTATATTTAAACTGTACTATTTATGAGTCAGATGTCAAGACATGTTTTAGAGGCACAGAGAGCAACTGATTAGTTCACCTACACATTATTAATGTTTACTATAACTTTCGTGTACCACATCGTGTCAACTTTACCAACTTTAGTGCTTGACGGTTCTTTTTGAAAAAACTCACAATGTCACTTTTCGTGTCAAACACCTTGCTGTTTTCTTCTTATTCACTAGATGACAGTTATGTATCTCTGTAAATTACCACTGCAGCAGGAAATGAGAGGTCTTAAGCCAGTTCGCTCTGCACAAATGATGGACATAGGAGGTCTTCTGCTCCATCAAGGCTGCCTGTAGTATTCCGTTGCTGTAACGGAGATGTCCAGGACTGCTTAGTGAGATGCACGAAGCAGAGTCAGAAAGCATCCTGTAAATTCTTCTTCAGCTGTGAGTTCAGACACCTGTCCTCTCACCTGAGCACACTGGAGTTTATTGAATGTGTTCTGACTCTTACTCTCTCCCTGTAGTTAATAAGTCTGGGAGCTCCATACCCCTACAAAAAACACAAGACTCATAAAGCATTTTCTCAACTAAACGGAGTTGAGGGCTATGGTGTTGCCCGAGAGTCTGGTGCTTAAAGAAAATACAGCTGGTGCTCAGGCGGAAGGCAAGAGAGTCAGCCGCTCCCGAAGGGCTTTTATTGATGCTCCCATGGAATGAGCAAGTTTAAAAGAAAAGCACAATTCTTAAACCTCACTAACTGATTGTTTTATTTTCAAGTAATATGCTGTGAAATCTGCTATGTCTAAAAAACCATTTCAGGCCGGCCCCATGGCTTAGTGGTTAAGTGTGTGCACTCTGCTGCTGGCTGCCCGGGTTCAAATCCTGGGATCTCACCGACGCACCACTTCTCTGGCCATGCTGAGGCCGCATCCCACGTACAGCAACTAGAAGGATGTGCACCTATGACAGACAACTATCTACTGGGGCTTTTGGGGAAAAATAAATAAATAAAATCTTTAAAAAAATAAATAAAAAAATAAAAAAATATTTCATAAAACTTAAACTTCTGAATTTTATTCTCTGGTATTTGAAATTATTATTAAGACTGTAAATCCTTTAACATTCTACAATATACAAATAGGCAAATATCAATTATATTCTCTAAAATGGTTTGCTCCCATGTTAAAGATTAATATATTGTAGCAAAACAGGTTACCATCCAGTTTTTAACTCATTTTTTGCTTTTGAAATTACATATAAAATTTGTGATTTGAAGTATTTTCCTAAAACTCAACTACTTTCTGATATAAATCGACTAGATGAAAGGTAACTAAAATGAAATTTGATCTTTAAAGATTTTATTTATTTATTTTCCTCCCAAAGCCCCAGTAGATAGTTGTATGTCATAGCTGCACATTCTTCCAGTTGCTGTATGTGGGGCGCGGCCCCAGCATGGC
The DNA here is from genome assembly GCF_020826845.1 of Diceros bicornis minor. NCBI lineage: Eukaryota > Metazoa > Chordata > Mammalia > Perissodactyla > Rhinocerotidae > Diceros > Diceros bicornis. The sequence continues at coordinate 4,173,263 of NW_026690866.1, forward strand.
CAGAGAAGCGGTGGGCGCCGGGGATCCGAACCCGGGCTGCCAGCAGCGGAGCGCGTGCACTTAACCGCTAAGCCATGGGGTCGGCCCAAAATTTGATCTTTAAAACTCGAGCTTTGTGTAAGAATTGGTAATATAAGGCAGTTGAAAGTTGGGTCTCTCCACATTATGATATTTATTAATTGTGAATAGCCACATCTATTACAAAGTGCTGAAAAATTAAAAGAAATTGAACAATATCAACACTCTCTTACCCCACATGTTGTACAGTTTATATGCAAATAAATTCTCAAAGGTCAGAAAAATGTTTATGATGTCAGATAACTGTTGAAATACTATCTCATTCCAGTTTTAACCTCATTTGAAATGGACTGAAAACTCTTCTCTTAGGATTTTGCTCTGATCAGTGCCTCCAGGTCCTCTCAATGCCTCATTTGCTTGTAAATTTATCTGAGGAATTGAATATTCTTTTCCATTTGTTCTCTTTAAGTTATCTGTGATAGTGCTTTTTATGCAATGACCACTTGGTACAATTTATTATTAGTTTCAGAAACATGCTTATTTAGGAACAAATCAAGGAAACAGATGTGAGGAATGTGGGGTCATCTAGCTGATGGTGTTCGAGGGATTCCTCATGTGAATCTTGGCATAGAAAAGCTCAAAGGGTAAAGCAGTATTGGTCAGATCAAAAGTGTGGGGTGAACATAATTCTGAAGGAATAATGATGGAGACATAAAAACAAGAAACCCCTTGAATTACGTTGGAAGTTATTAGACACATCAAAGAGCTGGGAAAAAACATTGTTTAATGTAAGTTCTTTCTAAACTCTAAGGCAAAAAGTAACATGAATTTACATGGTAGTTATAAACCACAAAACAACAATTCAAAAGACAAGTAAACAACTAAAGTAGAAACCAGAGTGAGAAAAATCGAGGTTAAAGGAAAGATGGAAAGAGATTGTTGGGGTCAGAAAATATGGCTTAGTCATCCTTGAGGTCTCCCTCAGACTCTACACATTCTTAGTGCTCAGTAAACACTTTGAAACCATGAGCCTGGGGAGGAGCAAAGTGACGCGTGGTTGGGAGAGGAGATAATGCCAAGATACCTTTGTGGAGGCACTGACATTGAAAATCAGTGACATTTTGCAAAGGTGTTTACCATAATATTTTAAGGATTATTCTGGAAAGTTAAGGATTTTTCTGGAATGTACGTTTTCATTTTATGGAAACTCCAACAAGCCCAGTGAAAGATTTAGACATTTCAGCTTTAGAAATAAAAAGAGGGGCCAGCCCCGTCTTGCAGCGCTTAAGTGAACGCACTCCAGTGCAGTGGCCTCATGTTCACAGGTTCGGATCTCGGGTGCTCACAGACACACCGCTTGTCAAGCCATGTTGTGGCAGCATCCCATATAAAGTAGAGGAAGATGGGCACAGTTGTTAGCCCAGGGCTAATCTTCCTCAGCAAAAAGAGGAGGATTGGCATCGAAAGTTACCTCAGGGCTGATCTTCCTCACACAAAAAAAGAAAGAAACAAAGCCATAATGGGAATTTTTTTATGTCAGTTTTAACAATGAAAACCAGTTAACATTTGGAAATCAGTTGCAATTTGAGATGAGAATGTGAAGAAAGATTTAGATGTCACACGTTGTTTTTGCTTCTCTAAGGCAGTAAGGCTTGCAGGGGGAATGAATTTCCATCTTTGCTCTATTGAGTTTGTGAAGGTGTAAAATTCATTTGTGCTGGGCAACACTGTTGACCTGTGGAGAAAAACAAATGGTTTAAGCAGCTGATCTAAAGGAGTAACTGAGCTTATAAAAGTTCTTAGTTTATAAAGGGTGGTTCTTCTTTACTCAACTTTACTGGACATCCATTGACCTATATGAGCAAGGTATTTGTGGTAGGTATTGAAGGAAATACAAAGAATTATAGGGTTCCAAGCTCCTTCACATACGTGATATGATTTGCAAGATGTAATTTAATTCTGCCATGATATTTAGTGTATGTTGTATTACAGAACCTAAAAAATATGGCAATGTTATTGAGAAATTGTAATTAAAGGCAGCTTCTTAGGAGAGATCGACTAGATCAAGTCCTCAAAGAGACCACTTTGGGCAGGTGGAGGGAAGAAAGAGCGAGGATTTCAGATGGGGGAAGAGAGGAAAGGTACAAAAGTAGAAAGGAACTTGGCATTTGGGCATGGGGGTGGGGAGGCCATAACAGGCACAGTCTTCCCGTGACTGCGATGCAGCTCAGTTTCCTCCTGCAGGAGCCCAGCACTGCTTCCCATCTCCTGGCCTCCTCCACCTGCAGACCCCACTCCTGAGCCAAGGCCAATCTTATCTGGATCACTGCCTAATTTCCCAACAGGTCCCTTTACTTCCAGTCCTAATTTCTTCTAATCTTTCCTCCACCACGCCTGCAGAGTTACATTATAGTATCCAGATTTGTTTAAATCTGATATCTGCTTCGACTCTTTCAATAACTGTTCGGAGTAGCCTAGAGAACATTCAGATTCTTGAGCTGGACACGCAGGCTTTCCTTTGCTGTCCTCATCTTTACCCTCATCACCCACTCTGTCCCACATGTTTGCTTTGTTCCAGCCTTAAAAATACCACCCATTTTCTGAAAGATTTAGCATCCTTTATATCTGTCTTTTTATATGTGCTTCTTCTGTACTCCTACCCCATTTTTTAATCAACTTAATTCCTATTTTTTAATCTAAATTCATGTCAAATGTTCCTTTCTCTTGGAGACTTTTCCTGAGAGGTCTCCATCTAGAGATCCATTTTGATGTCCCCACTCTGGGACCATATACTTATCTACTTTTCCATAACTGTTGTTTTATTCATGTCTCATAGACAGTGAGCTCCTTAAAGCTGAGACTATCCTTCTTCTTGATAAATAAATGGCCAGCAACAGGATATATTGGAGCATATGAGGAAGCCATTTGGTGTAAATCTAATTGGGCCTGACATTGTTTTTTTTTTTTTTTCCAAAAGGGGCCTGTAGCCTCTGTTCATCCATTGTATATCCGCTTTAAACAATTAACATGTCCCAAAGACAAAAGCAATGCCCTTAAGGTGTAAATGCAACTTCCCCCACATTGGCATTTCCTTAAGGATAAACATTTCACTCTAGGCTATGATTTGAATGTTACACTCATCCTGTGACCACCCAACTCGAGACAACAGCCACGCCCATGGAGACAGCAGAACTGATACTCACTGTGTCCATCAATGGAGGTGCTGACAGGTCAAGGTTGCGGCTATTGTAAAAGGGACATTGCAATCACATGTGGTACATGCTGTTTGATGGTATATAACCACGTTGTACACCCCACTTCTTTGGAGTGCTCCATTTCTTTGTGAAAGGACTCTCCTGGGCTATATGGTCCCAAATGTTAGCTCATAGTAAACTCACCCCAAGTTGGTTTTATAGATTTTTTATTGATTATTTGCCTCAACATTCTATTTGTCCCTCTAGTATCTAAACACAGTACCTGACACATTGGGGATGCTCAGAAAAATTTGATGAGTGAATAAGTATGTGGGAGACCACACTGGCTGGAGAAGAAGGGGTTTTTTGGGGAGTGGTAGAAAATTCCCTCATGTTCCTACCATAGTGGTTGAGGCTGTGGGCTTTGGACCAGTTTGTCTGGGCATCAATCCCAGTTATCCTGCTTTTAACTGGAGAAGCTGTGCAAAGTATTTAGTCTCTGAGCCTTAGTTTCCTCATCTATAAAATGGGGCTACTGAGAGCTCCTGTCTCATAGGGTTTTAGTGAGATTTAAATGCATTAACTTATGTAAAGTGTTTAGAAGAGCTCCTGGCGCATAGTAGGCATTAACATGTTAGCTGTTGTGTTATCATTATTGCTCTTATATCTTAACGATACTCTGGTTTTGAAAAGATGTTATCATAATATAGTTGATCCTCATTATCTGTGGATTCTGTGTCTGCACACTCGCCTACTAGCTAAAATGTACTGGTAGCCCCCAAATCAACACTCACAGGGCTTTCATGTCCATTTGTAGATAAACGCAAAGTGGTGAAAATTTTGATTCACTCGAAGTGCACGTTCCCAGCTGAGGGGTACAAGGTGACTCTCTGCCCTGTTGTTTCAGCCCATGCTGTAAACAAGTGTCCTTCATACAGTCTATTTAGTTCCTCATTTGTTATCTTTTTGTGCCTTGTGTTGGTGACTCGACTGTTTAATATGTCCCCCATGTGTAGTGCTGCAATGCTGCCTGGTGTTCCTCAGGGAAAGAGGCTGTGACGTGCCTTTATAGAGAAAGTATTTGTGTTTGACAAGCTTCTTTCAGACACGAGGTACGGTGCTATTAGTCTAAGTTCAATGTTAATATATCAAAAATATATATTAAATAAGGTGACTTTAAAGAGAAACACACAGAGAAATAGGTTATGTATTGATCAGTTGAAGAAAATGTGACTAAGGCTTGCAGGAACATAATCTTGTATTTCCTCGAGGAGCAGTGGGTCATATTCACTGATTCAGTGTTCACAGTGACTTTGTAGAATGTCACACTGTACATAACGAGAACTGACTGTATCTTAAGTAATCCTCACACACTCCTTTATAACAGGCAGGGTAGGGAACAGAGTGTCCACATTCTACGGGCTATTACAGACCTTATGAGCCAAGTAGAGAATTTAAAATGTCTTGTGTTCAGCATAAGAGCCATGAGTTTTTGAGCAAGGAAGATCTATGATGAACTGATGTTTAAGGAAAAATTCCCTGGCAAGAGACTGTAGTTTTGAGAGGAAGAGGGAGAACTGAGCCAGAAAGAAGGACCAGCTGATAACTCTCCAAGTATTCCCATTGCTAGGTGAGGAGATTCGGAGCTAAGGTACTGATGTGATAAAGGAAAAGTAGCAGCCAAGGGATGAAATAATGGATTTGGTAACCATATATAGGGTGTAAGTTAGGCTGTGGTTCTCAAAGTGGGGTCCCTGAACCAGCAGCATTAGCATCACCTGTGATCTGGGAAGAAATGTAAATTGTCAGGTGCTGCTGCAGACCTGCTGAACTGGAAGTTCTGGGGTGGGGCCTGACAACCTGGGTGTCAACAAGGCCTCCAGGTGCTTCTGGTGCCCATCAAATTTAAGAGCCAATGAAATAGAAAAATGATTCCAATACGTCACCATGCCCAGGTAAGCCACAGGGCAGGGAGGTGGTATTTGTTTGGAGGATAAGACACATTTTAAATTTTAGGAAAAAATAATTCAGTGTCTGTTTCATCATGAGGATTCCAGAGATCCCATTTTAGCTCTCTGCATGTGAAGCCCTTTTTTCCACAATATGTTCTCCTTTAGAGAGCCCTTGGTAAGTGATTTACCACTTACCACATGTTCTGAGAGTCCCTTATTTCTTGAAATCCCATTTCAGATGTGAAAATGAACTTTATTTTTGTGCACAATCTCCTCTATTTAAAATCTGGAATTCTCTTCCTATAGGATCATGTATCACACATGCAGCCTTACTGTCAATTTGGTATGCCATTGGTTTGTTCCAAAAGCTTAGAATGTTTTAGAATTTAGAACCTGGTGAATAGAGAATTTATATGCTTCTGTGTAGGATTCATATTTTTCAGATGTCTAGAGGGATCCCAACTTGCCAGTAATGTGGCCTTAAGATTTAACAGAACTTGAAAACCTGAATATAGTAGAAAATTAATTACATCTGTAATATTAACATTTAGAAAATAAATGATCATATTGTTAACGTAGCAATAAGCACTTTCTATATTCTAGGCTCTGAAAGTATCTTGCTTACATAGTAAACCTGACAAAGTTTCAAAGATGAGCCAATTAACTTTTCAGCAAAAGCTTTACTTGAGTGTATCTTGGCTTCCTTTTTGACAGTTTTAGCCTTAATGTCACAGTAATGTTTTCTTTTTCTGGGAATCAGATAATCTTCTAGTTGTTGAACACTTTAATTTTTAATGGTCACTTGTATTTTGTGATATGGACGTGTTCAAATAATCTATAAGAACTAACCATTACCACCCACATATAAGATTATACAAGAATGGAAGAATTTTGGCTGACTTACTGTATATAATATTTCGGCCAAAGCAGATGGTAGACTCTACCACATACAATGATTTAGGGGTTTGAAGCAGTATCTTTAAATACAAATAATGTCAAAAATGTTAATATATAAAGTATATTACTTACTGTGTTAACTAACCAAAATAGTTAAATTTGTTATCTTTCCTCCCTTTATAAGGATGAACACATTATATAGATTCTGTACAAAGTTGCAAAGATCAGTTTTTTCCTTTTCAAAATTTATTTATTTTCATTTTTAATAGTGAGAACCTTAGTGTTGTGTAAATTGCTGCACAATTACTGGAAATGCTGAGACTCATTTGGAAAAGTGTAGAAGTCTAAAGATAATGAAAAGTACATTTCTCCAATGTCAAGTCCTTTGAGCTTCTGTCTAGTTGTACTCTGAAGAGATGGAAAATTAAGTACCAGCACAGGACACAAGGGAACAGGCTGTCAACTTGAGGGCTTCCCATGGAATACAGAGTGCCTGGCAGACTTTTGGAGAGTGAATCTGGGCTTTGTCCATGGCTGGGCCCTGAGAGGAGGATTTTGCTTAAATGATCAGAGAATAGACCACCTTTTTTCTTGATAATAAGTAATATTTACCATGTAAATTTCCTTATAAAACTCTGAATAAAACAAAATTATAACCCGTATAGAAATCAACTCTTACTGACAAGCCCCACAGCCTTCTTTAGAGAGCTCAACAGAAAATGTCTCCGCTGACTGTGAATTTCTCTTCTCTGAAAGACAGCCAGCACTTCACTGATAGCCCTGGATGAGGAAGGCCAGATACAATTCTTTGAAGATGTTTAGCTGAATTCAGAACCAAAAATCCTACCTCCAGTTGGCTCCTATGTGAGAATGGATGGCCGGCCTTATTTCACAGGCTGGGCAGTTGAGGGTTCAGATGAACTTAATTGTTCTCTTCCACAGGGATGGAAAAGGAGGAATGTGACATTGATTCAGTCCTCAGATTTTGCAGGTAAAGATAGGGTCATAGAGGGGAATAAAGATTTCAGCAAATTGGTTTTTTGTTCTCTACAGTGGAAGTAATTTAAGAAACAGATAGTCTCTCACTCCAACTTCTCTTCCCTGTTGTCTTCTGTAATATCGCTGTAAAAATTCTCTCTTTAAAGATTTCAGTCTTGGGCCAGCCCTGTGACTTCATGGTTAAGTGTGTGTGCTCCATTACTGGCGGCCCGGGTTCAGATCCTTGGCGCACACGGACCCACCGCTTCTCCGGTCATGCTGAGGTCGCGTCCCACATACAGCAACTAGAAGGATGTGCAAATATGACATACAACTATCTATTGGGGCTTTGAGGAAAAAAAGGAGGAAGATTGGCAGCAGATCTTAGCTCAGAGCCCGTCTTCCTCAACAAAAAGAGGAGGATTAGCACGATGTTAGCTCAGGGCTGATCTTCCTGACACACACACACACACAAAAATTTCAGTCTTTTTTCTTTGCAGTCTGTTTATTATCATCTTTATGAATGCTTTGATTTCACCATCTTCTTGGCACTACAACGGTAGCCATTGAGATGTTATATAGATTCAGTTTTGCAATTTTATCATCTTATCTCTATTTCCTCTGCCATTTCTTAGTTTTAGTTCTTACTGTATCTTATGCTTGAAAATATTTGAAGCTTATATTGTGTATCAGTTCCTTATTTTCTCAACTTTTATTATCTAAGTTCCCTCAACTATCACTTTTTTAAAACAAGAAGTGAAATACATTACAGAACAATACACTGTAATAAACTGACCACTTATAAAATTAAGTTAAACCTGAAATCCCTCTCCACTTAACAGAGACCATCTTTCATAATTCACCATGCTTTAGTTTGGACAGGGTCAGTTTATCAATGATTTTTAGATGTTTTAAACCACACAAGATGAATACAATATAAGGTAAAATTGTTAATCTTGCAGAAGTTGTAGAATTTATTGATGGTTAGAGAAGTTGATGGCAGAGAACCTGAATCATATGAAAAGTAGTTGATTACTTAGCACCTGACAGAGTTTGTTAATATGTTAAAGATGATGATAAGACATACATGTTAAAAAGATAACTTTGCATATCAGAGTATTGTCAGAGGCCACTGGGAAAATTCATAATGTTCTCAAATACTACAAAAAATGACCATTTTTTCATAAAAGATGTCATACATGATGGCATCACATACTTATGTCAGAAAATTTGCAATGAAGAAAATTAACACTTGAGTCATTTTAATTCTAACAATTTGTTCATGCTTACTATTAGGTTAAAAACAATTTTTAGAAATAAAGTGATAAATTATGTACTTGTTTAAATTTTAATTTTTTTAGGAAAAAACTTTTTCACATTTTTAAAAAATATTTATTTGTATTTATTTTATGTTGAATTTATTCCTAGGTCCAAAGGCTTTTTTTTAATTAACTAACACCAATTCTTTTCAAACTCTTTCAAAAAGTTGAAGAGGAGAGAATACTTCTAAAGTCATCCTATGGGGTTAGCACTACCCTGATATCAAAGCCAAAGACACTAAGAGAAGGGAAAACTACAGGTCAATAGCTTTCATGAATATTGATACAAAAAGCAAATTCAGCAGCATATTAAAAGGATTATACATCATTTTTAAGTGGGATTTATTCCTGGACTACAAGGATGTTTCAATATATGAAAATGAATCAATGTAATTAACCACATTAACAGAATGAAGGAAAAAAAGTGATCATCTCAATGGATGCAGAAAAGGCGTTTGACAAAACTAAACATGCTATCATGTTAAAAACACTAAAAAACCCTCAGAGTAAAAGGAAGCTACTTCAACACAATAAAAGCCATATATAGAAATCCACAGAGAACATCGTATTCAAGGGTGAAAGACTGAAATCTTTTTCTCTAAGATCAGGAGAAAGGCAAGAAGGCCCACTTTCACCACTTCTATTCAACATGGTTTTATAAGATCTAGCCAAAGCAATTAGATAAGAAAAAGAAAGAAATAGCATTCAAATTGGAAAGGAAGAAGTAATATTATATTGGTTTACACATAATATCTTATATGTTGAAACCCCTAAAAATTCCACAAAATTTTTAGAACTAATAAATTATGCAGAGTAGTGGCATACAAAATCAACGTGCAAAAATTAGTTGTTCTTCTATACATTAATTACGAGTAATCTGAAAAAGAAATTTAAAAACTTTACATTTTTATTTGCTATAGCATCAAAAAGAGTAAAATACTTAAGAATCAACTTACTCACAGAGGTAAAAATTCCAATGATTTTTTTACAAAAATAGAAAAATCTATCCTAAAATTCCTATGGACTCTCAAGGGACCCTGACTAGCCAAAACAATCTAGAAAAAGAAGAACAAGGGCCGGCCCAGTGGCTTAGTGGTTAAGTGAGTGTGCTCGGCTGCTGGTGGCTTGGGTTTGGATCCTGGGCACACACCGACACACCACTTCTCTGGCCATGCTGAGGCCACGTCCCACATACAGCAACTAGAAAGATGTGCAACTATGACATACAACTATCTACTGGGGCTTTGGGGGAAAAAAATAAAATTATAAAAAAAAAAGGAAGAACAAAGTTAGAGAACACACACTTCCTGATTTCAAAACTTACTACAAAGTAATCAAAACAGTGCAGTACTGGCATAAATACACACAATATACTGATGAAATATTATAGAGAACCCTGAAATAAACCTTTGCATATATGGTCAAATGATTTTTGACAAGGGTGCAAAGATCATTCATTGGAGAAAGGATAAGTTTTTCAACAAATGGTGCTGGAAACCTGGATACTCACATGCAATAGAATGATGTTGGACCCTCACCTTATACCATATACAAAAATTAACTCAAATTTGATCCAAGATATAAATGTTAGAGTTGAAGCTATAAAATCTTTAGAAGAAAACACAGGGTAAAATCTGCATGTCATTGGGTCCAAATGCCATTGCCAACAATGATTTCTTTACTATGACACCAAAGACATAAGCAACAAAAAAAATAACAAATTGGACTTCATCAAAATGAAACGTTTTCTGTATCACAAGATACTAACAACAGAGTAAAAAGGCAATGCACAGAATGGTTGAAAAGATTTGCAAATCACATATCTGATAAGGGATTAATATCTAGCATATATAAAGAACTCTTACAACTCAAAAATAAAAAAAAAATCCAATTTAAAAATGTACAAATGACTTGAACAGACATTTCTCCAAACAAGTTATAAAATGGCCAGTAAATACATGAAAAGATGTTCAACATCACTAAGTATCAGGAAAATGCAAAATAAAACCCAATGAGATACATCTTCACACCGATTAGCATAGTTACTATCACAAAATCAGAAAATAACAAGTGTTGGCAAGGATGTTGAGAAATTAGACCCCTTGTGCAAGGAAGGTGAGAATATAAAACTGGAAAACAGTATGACAGTTCCTTCAAAAATTAAAAATAGAATTACCATATGATCTAGCAACTCCACTTAAGGGTTCTGAAATAATAGAAAACACATTTATCAGTCTCTGCTTTCAGTTCCTGACACAGAGCTCCTAAAACTTTGTAATTTCCTAAATGATAAGAACATTAGGAGCGACTCTTATTCTAATATTTGTCTTTGACACCATCCCTGACACAGAGACCATAAACCCTTGTAATTTCCCTTTTTTTTTTTTAAGGACGATCAGCCCTGAGCTAACATCCGTGATAATCCTCCTCATTTTGCTGAGGAAGACTGGCTCTGAGCTAACATCTATTGCCAATTCTCCTCCTTTTTTTCCCCCAAAGCCACAGTAGATAGTTGTGTGTCATATTTGCATATCCTTCTAGTTGCTGTATGTGGGATGTGGCCTCAGCATGGCCGGAGAAGCGGTGCATCGGTGCGCACCCGGGATCCAAACCTGGGCCACCAGTAGCATAGCGTGTGCACTTAACTGTTAAGCCAGGGGGCCAACCTCCTTGTAATTTCCTAATTGATAAGAACACTAGGAGAAGCTTTTGTTCTATTGAGGCAACTCTGGGTGTGCTTCTGGATGGCTCCTGGATGGGAGCTGGTCACCAGGAAGACCAAGCCCTGATTAGAAGCTTCGAATTTTTAGCATAACCCCTTATCCTGCAGAGAGGGAAGGGGGGCTGGAAACTGAGTTAATAATTGATCATGCCTACATGACAGAGCCTCCATTAAAATCCAAATAGGAGGAGGTTCAGAGAGCTTCCAGGTTGACAATGACAAGGAGGGCTTGGAGAGTGCTGCATTTGGATATGGCATGAATGCTCTGTGCCCCTTCTCCATACCTTTCCCTATGCACCACTTCCATCAGGCTGTTCTTGAGTCATATCCTTTTGTAATAAACTGGTGAACTAGTAAATGTTTCTCTGAGTTTTGTGAGCCACTCTAGTAAATTAATCAAACCCAATGAAGAGGTTGTGGGAACCTCTGGTTTATAGCCAGTCAGTCAGAAGTACAGGTAACAGCCTGGGCTTGTAACTGGCATCTGAAGTTGAGGTGAGGTTGGGTGGGTGTGCAGTCTTATAGGACTAAGCCCTCAACCTGTGGAATCTGATGTATCTCTGGGTTGAAAGCATCAAATTGAGTTGAATTATCTGACGGCTAGCAGGCATTCCAAGAATTGCTTGTTGGAGGTGTGGAGAACCCCCCCCCACGTGTGAAAAAATGAATCTCAGAACACCATTTATGGGCATACAGCCAAAATGATTGAATGCGGAGGTATAAAGACATAAATGTACACCTGTGTTCTTAACAGGATTATTCAAAATAGTCAGAAGCTGGAAGCAAACCAGGTGTCCATCAACAGATGAAGTGACAAAAAAAAGGTGGTGTATACACACAGTGGAATACCATTCACCCTTAAAAAGGAAGAAATTCTGACACATGCTATGACAAGGATGAACCTTGAGGACTTTATGCTAAGTGAAATAAAGCCAGCCACAAAAGGAAAAATACTGTATGATTCCACTCATATACGGTATGTAGAGTACTCAAATTCATAGGAATAGAAAGGAGAATCGTGTTTCCTAAGAGCAAGAGGGAGGGACAACAAGGAGTTGTTGCTTAATAAGCACAGAGTTTCAGTGCAATGTGAAAATAGTTCTGTGGATGGTTGGAGGTTATGGTTACACAATAATGTGAATGTACTGCATGTCACTGAACTGTACACTTAAAAATGGTTAAAATGATCAATTTTATGTTATGCATATTTTATGACCATTTAAAAAAATTAATTATTTTCAACAAATGAACAAACACTAACTACATATAATAGTATGGATGAATATCACAACCAAAATGCTGCATAACAGAAATTATATTCAAAAGGCTATATATATTTTAATTCTATTTATATAAAATCCAAAAAAGAAAGAAAACCGAGGTCTGGCTTCCAGTAATGGTGGAGTGGCTTGTTGAACTAACACTCTCACAGATAACAAGGATAAAAACTGCATAAAATATTATATGTATTTATATAGAATCATGTATTTATATGTAATACACATATAATAAATGTGTATATGTGTGTATGTATAAATCTCTTCCGAAAGCAAGCAGAACTGAGAGGGAGTCTTCCCTTAAATGATGGGAATTGCACCAGGAGATATTTGCAAGCTTGAGTCTTTTGCCTCAAAGCATTCCAAAATCTGTACATGGCACAGACGGGAAAAACTACAGTCTTACTTGTAATGTTAGAGGATGTATTTTGGGGCTAACAGAGTAGCTGGAAAGTTAAGGGAGAAATTCTGGAAGGGAGGGAGACACAAAGAGGAAAATCTCAAAATATGTATGTAAGTCTCTCCCCCACACACATAAATTGGCAGATCTTTGAACAACACACATGCAGGGTAGGCCCCAGAGGGCCTAGTGTAAAAACAGCAGTTAGAAGAGGAGAGAATTGAATGAGGATTTCAGCTATGCCCATTGTAAAGGAGAGAAGATTGGAGTTTCAGTCCAGCCAAGTTAACTCCCTGCTAGAAAAATAACAACACTCGTCAAAGGAATACAATAGAATCCAGAGTCTCTATAACTATCATTCATGGTTTCTAGTACAGAGTTTAAAAAATCATGAGATTTGAAGAGATTGGAAAATGTAATCCACATATGACTAAAAGCAGGCAGTAGCAACTCTCCCCAAGGTGTTGCAATTATCTGACAAGGATAAGATAGCAGCTATTATAAAGATGATCAAGGTGGTATGAAAAATATTCTCATATCTGGAAACTCAGCAGAGAAATGGAAATTACAAAAAAGAACCAAATAGGAAGATTAAATTTTAAAAAATGCTTTTGAATTTACATGTACATTAGAAAAAGTAAAAGAGGGCCGGACCTAAGGCTTAGCGGTCAACTGTGTGTGCACCACTGCTAGCGGCCCGGGGTTCGGATCCCGGACGTGCACAGAGGCACCGCTTCTCTGGCCATGCTGAGGCTGCGTCCCACATACAGCAACTAGAAGGATGTGAAGCTATGACATAGAACTATCTACTGGGGCTTTGGGGAGAAAAATAAATAAATAAATAAAATTAAAAATAAAAAGGAACAGTAGAAGAAACATGAAGATAGAGCAATAGAAATTATCCAGTCTGAACCAAAGAATGTAAAAATTTTGAAGAAAAATGAAGAGAGCCTTACCTGTGAGATGATTGAGTCCCCAGCAGAGAGGGGAGAGACAGAAAAATTAAATGAGGCAGAAAGGCAAATCAATAAGTAATAGCATAAAACATCCAAAATTTGGTAGAAAATCTAAAATTTTAGATCCAAGGAAGTCAGCAAACCCAGAAAATAAAATACAAAATAAAACCACACCTGGGCACATGATAGTCAAGCTGTTAAAATCCAAAGATAAAAAGAAAATCTTGAAAGCAGTCAGGGAAATACATATATACAGGGGAAGACATTACATACAGGGAGAAATAATGTCAATGGTGGATGATATATTATCAAAAACAAAAGAGACAAATCAACAACAAAATTACATCTTTCAAGTGTAGAAAGAAAACCTAAAAGTCAACACAGGATTCTATATTTAGCAGATCTCACTTTCAAAAAGGAGGCAGAAGCCACAATAATATTCCGCACACCTATTAGGTGGCTGAAATAAAAAATAAAATTGCAAATATCAAGTGCTGGTGAGGACAAGGAGCAACTAGAACTGGGAATGCAACATGATAGTTGCATTCGGATAACGGTTTAGCAGGTTCTTATAAAGTTAAACATACACTTATTATATGACTCAGATATCCCACTCCTAGGGATTTACTTAAACAAATTGAAAACTAATGTTTAAACAAAAATCTTTGGGTGAATCTTCATAACCATGTTATTCATAATTGCCACAAGCTGGAAATAAACTAAATGTCCTTCATCAGGTGAATGGAGAAAGAAACTGTGGTGAATTGGGACATTAGAATACTACTTGGCAATAAAAAGGATAAACTCTTGATTCACACAACAACATGGATGAATCTTGGCTGCATTTCTCTAAGTGAAGGAAGCCCAATTCAAAAGGCTGTACAGTATATGATTTCATTTGTATGACTTTCTAGAAAAGTCAGCATTACAGAGATGAAAAATGATCAGTGGTTGCCAAGGGATGGAATGGGGTAAGGGGTTGACTACACAGGGACAGTATGAGAGAATTTTGGGGGGTGAAGAAAACAGCTCTGTATGCTACTGTGGAAGTGGATACTTGACCATAAAGTTGTCAAAACCCACAGAACTGTACACTACAAAGAGTGAATTTTACTCTGCAAATTTTAAAAATCAATCGGGATGCTGGGGAACTCAGAAGAAATGCAGTGACAAATGAATCTCACTGTATTACAAGCATGTGACATAGCCCCACATAATGGGTGGGAATGAAAGGTCCTGACATAAGTTACTTTGGAAGACAGTGTTATGATGGGATACTGTAAAACTAAAGTATTGTACACAAACACTGTACTCTAGGTGGTAAATTTGTTTTTCATAAGGGTATGGCTTAGCAATTCTGAAACTAGTTGACACATTAGGAAATATATTGTAGCTAACTGGAGTTAAGTTTCTCACTTTTGGTGAAAGAAGTTAAAAATAAACAAAAGGAGAATGCTAGAATAAACTATGTGGTGCTGGATAGGAGTTGGAACTATCAGTATGAATCCATGTCACTTCTAATATATCTATACAGATAGATGGATAGATTGACAGATCAATAGATAGATGTGTATACCTAAGTTTATATTCATACATATATTTCCAGGCTCTGCTGAGAGGGTCCAGAAGCAGTGACACCCTAGTATTAATGAGCACACTTAGCTCCCAGATCTTTGTTTCTAAATATCATTGTCCAATAAAAAGAACCAGGTTTTCTTGAAGAAATGGCTAATTCTAGGGCTGGAGATGGAAAATACAATATGAGCCTGGACCATCTTGTAGTGCCAGAAAGTAGAAAAGTGCTTTAAATAAAACACAGCAAATGATGAGAGGTGTCAAAAGGAATCAATCTGAAAGATTTCTCAATGGCTCAAGCTGGAAAACTGTGAGCAACATAATAAACAATGGTAACATTGCATTATTACACAGAGAATAAAATAAATATCCATGAGTGTATACTGACATAAAATAAGAAAGGAAGAAAGAAAGAGGAATAAAAAAGTATAAGAGAAAGAAAGGAAGAAGGAAGGGAGAGGGAGGGAGGGAATTTTCCTCACACAATTCCAAATAATAAATATGGCTGGATAGCATGAAATAGAAAATCGCCACTAGAACACCACAGTAATAATTATTGTGGGTTAGGCTGACTGATGAATGCAAAAACTGTGGGTGAAACTTAAAAAAAAAATACATTTGCAGAGCCTCAAATCATCTGCCTCAAAATACATAACGTTTTTCTGTTAATTACTTTAAAAGACCTCTGACTATTGAAATCAAAAATTATAACACTGTATTGTGGGATTTATAACAAGGGAAGATGTAAAATTTATGACAACAATAGCACAAAGGACAGACAGAGGTAAATGGAACTGTTCTGTAGCAAGTCTTCCATATTTTACATTGATTAAACTGGTGCACTATTAAGTGTAGGTAGGCTGTGATCTGTTAAAGATGCATATTGTAATCTGGACCAACCACTAAAAAATGTAAAGGTGTGTCACTTAAATGCTAATAAAGGAATTAAACAGCATACAAAAAGGGTTTGTACAAAAATGTTCACAGGAGATGACCTGCACGTCCCCAGGAGGAAGATGAGCCCACTGCGGGGCATCCTCAGAGCAGAACGCCCTCAGCCGTACCGAGGAGCAAATGTTGACACACACATGTTGGGAGATACTCATCAACCTCGTGCCGAGGGAAGCAAGCTGGACAGAAAACAATACACGTGGGATGATTTCAGCCAAGATGAACCTATGCTGAAAAAACCAGAACAGTGGTTGCCTCGGGGGAAGGACAAAATTGCCTAGGAAGGAACAGGAAGGGGTTTTCTGGGGGTGATGGAAATATCCTATTCTTAAAGGGGTGAAGGATATATGGGCATGTTTATTTGCCAAAAACGTAAGGTTGAGATTTGTGCCTTTCAGTGTGCGTACTTCTTACCCCCCCACACACACACAAAGGACTAAAAGAATAATAAAGTGAGGTGGGAATGGGATGGAGTGTGGAAGAAACAAAAATGGCAGATGATTAGTAGTTGTTGAAACTGGGTGACAAGCCTACTATGCTGTTTTGTTTATATTGTATATTGTGTAAATTGTTCTGTAATAAAACACTTGTATAAGAAGACAAACTCTATATATAGTGTTCGCTGGTAAGATGTCAGTTACCTTTGGGGAGGAAGGAGGGAGAAAGGGATTGTCGGGGCCTGAGTGAAGCTGGTGCTAGTTCTTGGTCACACAAGTGTGTTCACTTTGTAATAATTCTTTGAGGTTTACATGGATGACTTCTGCGTATATTTCTATACGCATGTTATACATCAATAAACATTTTAAATCCGGCATATTTGCAAAAAGATCCTAACTCAATATCTCAGAATAACAGCAGTGTTTTGTTTTAAAGTGGAACACGTTCACTCATGATATCATCAGATGGATTTTAATACTCCCAAGTATCTCGTAATGTCCTCACCCTTGAGTGACCCCTTGGGTCGTTCCATTTTTGCCTCAATTTGGCAAGTGGCATGGCTTTGAGTTTTTATGATGGGTATGGGCCCTTAAGGTGGGTGGGTTCCAAGGGGAGGATCTCTGCAGCGACCCTGATCACGGGGTCCAGAGGGAGGATCATGGCAGGCTGGATGGATGGAGGGCATGGTAGGACAGATGGCCTTGAAAAGGCAAATTCCAGGATCCCATGCACCCGGTATTTCCATTTTAGATATTGAATTTACATTTCAAATACTGGCCAGGGAGCTTCCACCATGGCTGCAAGCATTCTCAGCAATAGCCAGGCTGGTGAGCCCCACTCCTACGTGAGTACTGGCCTCAAAGGATGCAGCCCAACCACACAACACATACTCTGGGGGATGGGCAAGGCATGGAGAGTTGGCATCATATAGAGAAGAGACGGGGTGTAGAAGCAGAGGGGAGTGGGCCAGGGGTGGAGGGATAGGTGGGAGTTGGGTCCCCTAGCTGTGCATGCTGAGTGCTTTTGTCTTTTAACAATTCCCGGCTGGGAGCTTGAAGGACTGCAGAACTACAACTCCCAAGACGCTCTGGGCACGGGGCTGTGCCTAGCCCTGGGGGGAGCAGCAGGGCGGTGAAGGCTTGCCTGAGGGCCAAACAGCCGTTGACTCAGGACTCTGGTCCTGCACAGGCTCCAACTGGACTGAGTCCCGGAGGGATGTGACGGGACGAGAGGGACCAGGGAGTTAGGGTGTGGCAGCTGCATGGGTAGCCGCGGGCCTGCAGCGTGCAACAGCTTTTGTCCAAATTTGAAGCTGGACTCGCGCCTCTTCCTCACCGCCTCCCTCCTTTGCTTGATTCCTCCTCCCCGCTGTGTGCCTGTGGGTCTTACCACAGCCTCCTACCTAGTCCAGGGCCAGGTGCTTCTCTAAACTGCTTATGGGAACTGGCTTGACATCCTAGAAACTTTCCACTTTGCCTGCTGCCCTCTGCTTTCTCCAGCCAAAGTGTCATCATTTCATCAGCTTTTGGGAGACATTCGCCCTTGTGGCCCCTCTTGCAAGCACAACTTAAGAGTTTGCAGGGTGGTAACATTGGCTGTTGCTTTCCTTTTTTGCAGATGTAGAACTTGAGGCATCTGTGAGGTTAATCACTGGTTTCCCCAGGATCTGCTAAGAGCAGAGGAGAACAAATCAATTCCCAGGCAATTATCTAGTAGGCCGTTTTCACCAACCCATTCCAGTGCAGAGGCCTCCGAAACAGCATACTTAAGATGAGAATAGCTTAAGTATTTTGCTCTTTAGATTGATCACATAATCTCAGCTCAGGCCTGACTGGCCAGTCTCTCAGGGACAGGGGTGGCAACTCTGATCACTCAGGAAGAGACCGGTGGTCCAGCTTTGGGAAAGGGATGTTCATGGTAGACAGCACCTGGGCAGCATTTGAAACCAGTCAGCTTTAATATCTCTGCTTTGGAATCAGGCAAGGTTCACGGATAAACACACATAGGGATAGTCAGATGTACCGTATTCTTTAAAAATTGATTACAGCAGTGAAAAGAACAGAACATAAGATATCCTGGTCATTTGCAAAAGATAAAATGCAAGCAAGACTTTCTTGTTAATTTTTTTCTACTCATTCTCTTGGCTGTACTGTACGCTTGAATGCAGAAACAAAAAACTTGAATTTCCGTATTCTCTTTTCCTGAGATTGGTAAATTAACTTAAAAGTCTTATTGAAACCTGTGGAGGAATGATTAGCAGTTTTACTGATTTATGTCATCCTTAAAAGTCTGGGCGTTGATCTAAATGAAAACAAGTCCTTGTTTATATCGCATATCCCAATAGGTTACATTTCCAATTCCTGAATGTGGAATATTATCAAAACAACTGGAAAACCTGATCATGGAAACTAGACCCTGTCACTTTGTCAAGAATTTGCCTCTTTATGAATTAATGACACACGATTTCTTTAACATTTTTGTAAAGAAAGAATGAGAAACACTGCAGTGTCTCTGAATGTCGCAAGACGGGGAACTCTCGTTAGACCACATCCTCGGGTTCTTCTCTCATGTTCAACAGTCCCGGGTGGTAGTCCATGTTGTCAGGTGCAGCGCAGCTCCCCAGCCCCAGTGTTCTATCCTACTCTGGCCTGTGACCTCTTCAGGGGCTTCTGATGACACTCGTCCACAAGAGTTGGGAGGAGACATGGTAACATGAGGCTATTCCTCATCTTGAAACAAGGATTAATTGAGAGGAAAGTCTCTGGGTCTGTGTGCTCCGCTGCACTGCTGTTGGGGTGTGGCTTCAGTGACCACTGTACTCCCAGCAGTCCCCACAATGGCTGCCTCAGACATTTGATCACCTGGTGCAACCAGAGCAGCTGTTGACAGAGCTGGGCAGTCGTCATGGTGAAGTGTCTTCCATCAGATTTTGTGGCTCTGATCCTCCTCTGCTCACCTCCTTCCCATTCCTAACTGCTGCATTGATTGCTTTGTAGTTGTTTCCTAGGAGCCACTGTGTGTAACTGGATTTCACAGTGTCTTTAGGGACCCACCCTCACTACACGAGTCACTGTACAACAGCCACATATCCTGGTGTAGCCCATGTTTGTCCTCTAAAGTGGAGCTGTGAAGAACCTTGCTTACTCGGAGCTCCTTTCATTCTCATGCTGCTGGGGCTGCTTATGAAGCTGGGCATCTCGTCTTTGGTCTCATCACATTATTCTTTTCATAGATTATTCTGAAGTCGGATACGACTTTGTTAATAATGTGACACTGGCTGTCCCAGGCACTTCTATGTATCTTCCCCAATAGGCCTGTGATCCCCATTTTACAGGGGGGACACTGAGGCTCAGAGAGGTCGACTAGTTTCCTTCACACAGTTCTTGGTGCATTTTGAGTCTCCACCTGGAACTCCGCCTCTCAGGTGTGTGCACTTAGCTGGTGTTTCACTTTGTCCCTCTCTGCCAGCCGCCCCAAAGGCACACGGCCCATCCTGAGTCCATTGTCTGATTGTTGGCAGTCACCCTACACAAACAGGCCCTGGGTGGGGAGTGGACTAACAGGACGTGGTCGTCCGGCCTACCCTGGGCAGATTCTAGGTTTATTGCAAGAGCTGGAGTAGTGGAAGATACTGACCATCACACATCTGCAAGATTTCTTATGTAGAAATACTCCACTGACTTTTTGCAGGTGTTATGTCTTTTTGTCTTCATTGCTCCTCTGGGCTTTCTCTTACATTCCGTGCTGTGCAGTAACATACAGTACAGAGACTGGTGACCATAATACTGTTGCCCTGCACCAAACGATCACATCACTCATTTTTCTAATTATGAAAGAATTACATACTTTCTAAAAAAAGGCAAATTACACAGATCTATGTAGAGTAAAGTGAAACCTTCCACTTCCATCCCTTTCCATGCAAACTCACTCCCCTACTCAGAAGGAACTATTGTTAAGAGGTTGCAGCTTATTCTTCTGGACATTTCCAATGAATTTATAAGTACACATAAAGTTTTTTTTAACATAAATTACATAACTACATCGTTTTGCAACTTGCTGTTTCCCAAACCATATATCATAGACGTCTCTCCTTATCAGTGCACGTCACTCTAACTTAGCTTTTTAGAAGTTTTAGAGCTTCTCCAAAGGAAAGGAATACCATGATCTGTTTATTTCTTCTTTGATAGAGATGGGGTTATTTCCAGTTTCACTATTATACATAATGCTGCAGTAAGATCCTTGTATGGAATTTATTACACTGCTATTCCACTGCTCAGTTTGCTTTGTTCCCTTTTAGTCAGAGACTATGATATATTTTTAACAATTTTATGGGAATTATTTTATAGGGAAATTAATTTTATCTCTGAATCAAGACATTTATGGGGAAACTGGATTTCAAGGTCATCCATCTCAGTATTCTGGAGAAAAATCATGAAACTTAGAAGGTATTATGCTTGCTGCATCACATTCTAACAAGTCACGTTAACAATTTAAAGTTGACTTTTTGGGCCGGCCTGGTGGTGCAAGCGGTTAATTGCGCGTGCTCCGCTGCTGCGGCCTGCGGTTCGCGGGTTCGGATCCTGGGCACTCACCGGCGCACAGCTTGCCAAGCCGTGCTGTGGCGGCATCCCATATAAAGTGGAGGAAAATGGGCATGGATGTTAGCCCACGGCCAGTCTTCCTCAGCAAAAACAGGAGGATTTTCATATGTTAGCTCAGGGCCGATCTTCCTCACAAAACAAAAATAATAAACAAAATAAATAAAGTTGAATGTTTGTTTAGCTTCTACAGTCTTTGTTCAGAAGAAGGATGACTTTTTCTTGTCTTGAAAACTTCTGACTCCAGGGGCTCTGAGTTTGGCTTCACAGAGGATAAGATGTTGGTGTTGTATCTGTTTCTCTTCAGCTGTAGGCTGCATCATCTAAAGATCATAGAATTGAACATGGTCCAATCGATATATACAATTTGGGTCAAAAATTCAAAGTAATGAACCCAAGATAGGAATCTATAACTTTGGTTCTTAATGAAGAGTATCCTTTGATATCCTCAAGTCTCTGTGATTACTAGTAAAAACTCACCTATGGATGAAGAGATGTGGTTCTGATGGCAATGTCTGGCTTGAGCATCCATAGTTAAGGCTGCCACATCCATAGGTAGATTAAACTTGACCTCTCTACGACCTCTGCCCTTGTTCTTTGAGCTGGGAAAAATAAGAATTTAAAAAAACTGTTGTTACTAACACTGAATGCTAGAAACGCCCATTAAAGGGTGAGTTTGATTTGGTAAACCAAAGGGTGTACATGAAGAACAAAGTCTTTAATATCTATGAAATTTCAAAAAGTTCTAATTTTTTAAATGTAACTCTATTTTTGCAACAATGCAAAATGTATATACGAATGAAACATCCCTCTGTTCATTTCTTAAGTTGTTTCCATTGATTTGATGGATTTATCCTCTAATCAGTATTCCAAGTGTGAAAGAACATATTGGTCTTTCAAAGAAAAGAAGCCATTGATATTTGATTTTCTTTTAGCTCGGCATCCTACAGGTTTGAGGAATAAATGACCAGGTAATGATACAATGATTCTGAAATCTAATTGTTAATTAGAGGGGTGTAAGGGATGATTGAATGGTGGTTCATCCCCATGGTCAGGGGTATTGTACACATGGACGTGTAAACACGATTCAGGAAGCTGCTTCAGCCCCGTGACATCCCTGAGAAACACAGTGCAGGAGGATCTAGGGGCACAGCCCTTTGCCTCGATCTCCTGGGTTACATGTAGATCCAGAGGTCTTGACAGTGGCTTCAGAGCAGCTAACTTTTGACTATTTCTCCCCTTCTTTCTCTCCAGCTTATCTCAAACAGTCCTGACTATCATGTTTTAAAGAAAGACCAATTATAGTTATTTACATGAGCTTCCTGTTCATTATTGCACAGTAATAATCAGGGATACCATTAAACATCATTTAATCTACCTAATTAAATTTGTTGTACCTTTTAATAGATTAGAACACTAAAGTTAGTTCAGAGTTTAATATGCACCAAGTGTGTTAATCTGCTTACAACTGTAATGTGCCTCACTCTTCTTAGAAGTGTATCTTTGGCCCATTACAAGATTTTAATGACTCAAGTCATCATAAATTAAGATAATGCACTGTCTTTTTGATGACCGGGAGGCACATGGGTCCGTTTTGGAAATATGCCCATCTGTCTTTGCTCCCCATGGAAAGTTTCTGGTCACTAGGTCTCCAGGTGGCTTGCACAAGCCCTAGGTCTGTAATAGCTTGGTGCCTCTCCTTCTACCTGGGGTAAAAATAAAAGAGATCAGAGAGACTTATTAAAGTTTTGGTTGCATGAAGTCTTCTATGAAGACAACCCATGCATATTGTTCTTGATAGCTCTCTGTTCCTAAGACTACTAGTTATTTTAAGGGCTTGTCAGGAACTGTGAAAGGTCTGATGTTTTACCTTACCTGCAAACCAATAAGTTAGCCTACAATGGTCTTACAGATGCTGGCAAAAGTCACAAGTCCCATGCGTCAGAGACACAGGACTTAATGACACAACAATAGCAGTGGCCAGAGTATGGCACAACAATAGCAGTGGCCAGAGTATCAGCATTTGCACTGGTTCACTAAACCCCACTTCCTACAGGGTGATACACAGTGGGCCAGGTGACATGCAAAGGGTTGCAACATCTCAGAGCATAAGGGATTCAAATTTTTGATAACGGGCAGGATGTCTGCTAACCTTTGCCCTGGGGGGGGTCTTATTTTTATTATACTGGACAGTAAGCAAGCCTGCCCTTTGCTCCAGAGGAGGCCACTATTTCTATCTTCCAAGGCTGACAGCTCTACACACATCCTTGAAAAGATAGCTTGGTTTTACTGGCTTTCAAAGATAAACTTGAATGAGATTTGATCATCATTCAGTTCTTCTGTTTCCTTTATTGAGATTGTGCAAATATGCTCTTTTCTCTGTAAAGTTCACTAACTTTCTTCATAAATAAGAGATGCTTTTTTTTTATTTATTAAGTTGAAATTTTCTTATTAGAGAAAATGATGAAACTATTATGGGTTGGATGTGAAAGTATGTTTTTCCAGGAAAAATGTGAAAGTAGATCAGTGCTCACAGAACTTTGCAACAAGGAGCTGATAGCAACTTAAATGATTTTAATTTGAATACTGTTTTGTACAACTTTCTTCCATCTTACATCATCCTCTCTGCTTCCTGTAATTTCCATATGGTAATGGGGCAGTTTCAGAGATTCACTGAACTCATATACAGTATTCAAATGGTTTTGTCTGTTGTATTTTTTTAATTGAGATAAAGTTGACATACAACATTAAATTCGTTTCAGCGGTACGACATAATGATTCAATGTTTGTATATATGTTGAAATGATCACCACAATAAGTCCAGTTAACATCCGTCCCCATATAGAGTTACAAATTTTTTCTCTTGTGATGAGGACATGGCATATTTCAAGGTGCAGAAGAATCAAGGATGATGTCATACTTTTCCATATACAGCTTGATGAATTTGGACATAATCATACACCCTTGAGACTGTCACCACCATCAAGGCCACAAACATATCCATCATCTCCCAAAGTTTTCTCTCACCTCCTTTATTACTATTATTCTGTTGTAAGAACTCTTAATATCTACTCTATTAGCAAATGTAACGCATGCAATACAGTCTTGTTAGCTGTAGGCACTATGCCGTATCCTAGATTTCCAGAATTTATTTATCTAGATAACTGAAACTTTGTATCTTTGAATATCAGCTCCCCATTTCTCCATCTCCCCAGGCCCTGGCAACCACCATTCTAACCTCTGCTTGTGTGATTTTGACTATTTTAGATTCCACAAATAAGGAAATATTTGCCTTTCTCTGTCTGCCTTATTTCACTTAGCACAATGTCTTCTAGGTGCATTCATGTTGTCAAAAATAGCAACAATTCCTTCTTTGTTCAATGTTGACGAATATTCCATTTCTTTATCCATTCATCCATCAGTCACGTTTAGGTTACTTCTATATCTTGGCTATTGTGAATTTGCTGCAATGAACATTAGAGGGCAGGTATCTCTTTGAAACCCTGATTTTGATTCCTGTGGGTGTATACCAGAATTGGGATTGCTGGATCATAGGCTAGTTTTCATTTTTGGAGGAAATTCCATACTGTTTTCCATAATGGCTGTATTGGTTTACATTACCACGAGGTTTCCTTTTCTCCACATCCTCACCAACATTTGTCATTTTTAGTTTTTTTGATAATCGCCATCATAACAGATGTGAAATGATAGCTCATTGTGGTGTTGATTTGCATTCCCTGATTTGTGATGCTGAACACCTTTTCATACACCTGCTGGCCACCTGTATGTCTTCACTGGAAAAATTTTACTCTGGTCTCTTGACCATTTTTTAAATTGATTTGTCTTTTTGTTTTTGAGCCAAACAAAAAAAGAGAACAAAATTTCCAGGCATTATGGGTGCTTCCCAGTTGATGCAGATGGCTTTGTATATACAATGGTACAAAAAGATCATGTTTCCTGCTTTTTCTTCAGTCTGTCATAAAACCAGCAGTAGCTGCGGCATGGCAGATAATCGGGATCTTCTGGGTTTGGAGGTTTACAAAATAAATGAGTGGTAAGTAATTTTTTATTTTTTCAAGGAAATTATTGTGATCATAGTCCATGGAATCCAGGAATGATAGTTGTAGGAGGAAATTAAGGTGAGAATCGTTGATCTGGAATTACTACTTATCTTGAGGGACAGGTATCTACTGTATGAATGTTTGAATAAAAATACTAAAGATCAGGAATTTGTGGTGGGTGAATATGTTTTCTGAATTATTTACTTTTGAACATAGCCATTTGGATTTTGTGAACATCTGGGTTATGGGAGTAAGTTCCTAACAGGGGGTGGTTGATAACATCACTATTGATTTAATCTCTATGAACACCAAGTGGTCAATGGATTAAGCAAATGAGTAGACAGAAAACACAAAAATGGTAAGATTTGGGATTTAGTAAAGGACTGGGGACTGACTGTCCTGAGAGGGAATGCCAGGACTCGTGCGGTTGAGAGTGACAAGAAAAAGAAGAGAATAGAATTACACTCAAACAAGAAGGCCATATTAACAGGATGGAGGGGGGAAATGATCTGAAGGAGCCTTGAGTTTGACCTTGAGCTTTCTGTTCTTGATGCAAATCTGCCTGATGACATCCCAGGACACAGGTCAGATCTATCCCCAGAGAATAGAGGAAGGGTGGAAGTACAAAACAGCCAGGATAATTTTCCTAAAAAGGCAGGCCTCCTTTATCATTTGACCCAGTTTCATGATTTGTTTTTATAGAGTAAGAGGAAAAGAAGGATGATAAGTCACGTCTTCACAGAAGAAGCAGCGTAACTGTGGGAACAAGTCCAAACCAAAGCCACGTTTAAGCATTTCCATTCTTTTGAGGATGTCCAGTGACATATTCAAGAGGCTAGTTACTAGAATCCCATCCCATCCTGGCAATGAATTGTCTCTGAGATGACAACTTGGACCAGCCCCAGCAGATCTGCTGGCCAGAGAGACCGCAAGGACTCCAGGCCTGCAGCAGTGCAGGACAACTCGTAAGTCCTTTCAATCTTGCCAAAACTTTGCCAAAACTTGCACCTAGTCACACAGGTGAATCCTTGCCAGGTGTGCTCGCAGGTGGTCTGCATTCCTGGTCCCATTCCCACTCCTGCTGGACTTCAGATTTGGCAGAGATGATTCCAGGAACTGATCTGTGCATTCCACAGCTGCACTGTGGAGGTATCAGGAAGGAGTAAAGGGCAGTGAAGAGCACAGGAGCGAGACTGGTGATAGTACTGATGGCAGACACACTTGCTAGCAAGGCAGAGAAAGTAAGCGTCTAAGAAGGCCGTCCTGACAGCAGATGAAATGGAGTGAGGTGCATTTCACCTCAGTGAGGTCTCTTGGCAGCGTCCCTAATGTTTCCTTGTTTTGAGCTCTTGAAACTTTAAAATATATTGATACTTTTCTTTTATTAAACTCTGCTTAGAGACAAGAAAATATAGACAACTGTTTCTTTCTGAGGTGAGAGGTTGATTTCAGGTAAGGAGAGAAAGATTTTCCTTTTTCATGCTGTTCTCTCATTTTCTTTTACTATGTATATTATTTATTTGTACTTTAAAGTCAGCAGCGAATTATCAACGTCACGGGGTGATGCAGTTTTTCCCCTCACAGTCACAGTAAAACCTACTAAAAGTGGATTATTCTTTTTGTATAATATTCCAATAGATTCCAAAATATTATTTCAAACGCACTTTTATGTCTATGTTCTCAAATTAGATATTTACTTCTAGGTCTCCATTTTTCTGTTGTCTGTTGTATGCTAATTCAGAGTTGCATCTAAGGAAATACCAGATTTCCCTCAGTTTTTTAGATCCATATGTGTTGGAAATTTGATTCATGAAAATGAACATGGCAGTTGGGGGATCGTGCTATTATCAAAAGAGATCTTTTCAGCATCAGTAACGCTGAAAGAACCCACTGCTTGTTGGGATTTAATTGTCTATTTGAGGGATCAAACTTTCACTGTTGGCACTTCTCTTTCTCTTTGGAGGGAAAGTACAGCCTTCCCAGTCTTTCCGTTACCAAATCACTTTCCTGGGTGACTGTGCCATGTCAGGAAGTGCTTGGGATGCCGGGAACCATGATTCATCTTCAGCTTCTGGTTGTCCTGAGAAGGCTTCCCTGGCAGAGTGCAGCCTGTGTGTCTGGATGACACTTGCAGCCATCAGAAAGGAGGGGACAATTCACAAGCGTGAAGCGATTCATCTGGTCCTTGTCTTTCAGGGTGTTCCCAAGTGATGAGGCTCAAAATGCCACTTGGTATCCCTTTGAAAGCTCCTAGTCATGGGGTGGGTTCTCAGTGCGAGCTCAGAGCAGTGTCTTCACCACCAGATAGGAAGCACTTCAGTATTTTAATTGGTAAGGCTGTGTTCATGCACGTCCATGGACCATTAGTTCGGTGGCATTCCCTGCTGGAGAGTCCCACACCCATGTCATGCTTCATCTTTCAAAGCTTCAAACAGTGTTCACACCCTAGCAGGTGATGGTAATGTAACCACAGCACAGGACTGGGGACAAGAACACAACCACCCAGGGGCGACACAGTTTAAGGTCTGAGGACCAATTGCCCCATTTGGACGAGTTGGTAACACCAACACTTAATGTGTAAACTGGAGGATTGTACAAGACCATGGACCTCAGAAAGACACGGGCTCAGAAGTCACCTTGGACAGCAAGGGACAGTGTGAGGTCACTGACTGGCAAGGATTATGGTCTCTTATACTGGCAAAGTAGAGCTCACCGGGGATCCATCAGGAAAAGCGAGGGAGGAGGCTTGGGGCCTTCTGGGGAATGTCTGCCCTAAAGGGAATTGCATAAGGAAGGCGGGGGTGCTGAAAATCCTAGTTCACAGGGACCAGTCATGTTTATGGAACGAGGCCCAGCAGTAGCCTTAAAAGCTGCGTCACAAATCTTTCCTCCTGGATACAAAACAAGCAGGAAAAGGAATTCAGAGTCTTGGACAAGGATCACAGCAGGATTCAAATTCAGGTCAGGGGTGAACACGGAGCCCCTAGAGGGGCCTCAGGAGCTAGATCCTGCCTGCCTTTAGTCCATTTGCTAATGAGCTTCCTTGGGCCTTGTCCTCTCCACGTGCAAGTTTTGATCTTTTTACATTGTTTTCCCCACTTAGAGCTGATGTTATTCCAGAGATTGAGCTGGAAAACTACAAGTTCCTAAAATTTAGTCAAAAGAAATCTCAACAAGAGAAGCAGAAAACGTTCCCTGTTCCTCAAGAATGTAGAAAGGCAGCCCCTGCCTGTGGCACGACATGGTCCTGGGTAGTGCTGTTTTAAAGACACCCATATGTCAGTGGTTGTTGCTCTGCCTGTGAAAGTACCTTCAACCTTAAAATCCCAAGAGAACAGGCGGGGGCCATGTCTGCTCCTGGAGGAGCTGAATGTTACTGAAATGAACTGGTCTTCAAAATTAGGGGGACTTGGGTGTGTTCCCACTAGCCAGCGAAGGGGTGGACCTTCTCCCTTCTCCCACATTCAATAAGCTGATGACCCAGAAGAGTTCGTGATTCAAGGAGAAATGTGAGATTCAGTGTCTCACTTACATGCCTACAGAAAGCGAGAGAATCACACCACAGCTCCCAGACTGTAAAGAGAACAGGACTTTAATATAATATTCAAATATGGCATTTATTGTTTACAACAAATAACTACTGTCCCTCCACAATGTGTGAATAGGTGCTGGTATAGAGACATCAGGGAGCTGGGATGATGTTGTCCCCTCTCTCTTGGGTTTAAGAGGACCTCAGAGATCAGCTTACAATGTTCCCCTTCCCGTCAGAAGGGAGGAGCTGGCCCAGTGCATCCCAAGCATCACAGCTGTGTCCCCGCTGCTGAGGATGGGGCTGTGATGGGCCACTGGTACGGGGGTTGGTGTTGGGGCCTGGGGACTGAGTAGAAGAGTCGGGTTATCCTGGGGGGTCTCCCTCAGAATCATGGCCCCCCACCCTGTCCCCACTGCACTGAGTGCTGCAGGCTCTGTGCTCAGTGCTGTCATCCACCAGTACCCCGTTTGTCCCTGCCACGCAAGAGATCATTTAGTATCACCTATTTCACAGAGGAGGAAACGGAGTCTCAGGAAGCTGAAGAGAGTCACCCCAGTCACAGGACTTCTCAGTAGTGGATCTGGGATCCCAGTACCAGTTGTCCGACTCCCCAAGGGCACGTTTAGCTCAAAGTTTTACTGAACCAATAGGAGTCAGTCACCACAACCTAGACACTCACTCACCCCTGACCTTGATGATGGCGGGTTCTTGTTATCCTTGAGTATTCTGCTCGCCAACTAGGTCTGGGTGTCCAGCTGGCAGGACAGGCTGTAGCTCCAGGACAGACAGGCACCTGTGAGCCTAACAGGAGCAACACCTCAGGTGTCCCTCCACTGCCTGCCCAGCAGCTGGAGTCTGGGTGTCCCAGAAGTTTCCAGGCAATAAGGCTTGGGGCTGAGTGGGGGGCCACGGAGACAGGCTCTGTGGACTGACCAACAGGGAGAGTCCACCCCTGCCCTCACCCAACTGCTGCCCGGCCTCACTTATCATTCTCCTTGAGCAGCTCCATGTCCTGGAACCAGGCCCCAAATCGCTCCTCGGGCTTTAGGTTGTAATTCTTTGTGGTCACCTGGAGCAGCAGGATCTCCCTCATGACTGGGTATTCTTGGGACCAGAGGGAAAGAGAGGCTGCAGATAGGGCCTGAGTGGGGGATGCTGCATGGATCTTGTTGGTGGTGAGGAGTTGGGCAGAAGACCAGTCCTAGGAACTGTCTTTCCCTCCAGTTCCATCCAGGCTCTACCTGTTCGCAGAATGGGAATGATCAGTTCCTCCTCCAGGAAATTTTCCTTGATGCCATCCTCACCTCAACCCACCCTCCAATTGGATGGGTCTCCCACTTCTCTGTTATCAAACTCTTCCACTCAATGTAAGATACAGGGGGTGGAGCCAGGGACTGTTCTGCCCAGAGGGTCTCTGATTTCCTCCTCCTTCCCCTTCCTGCAAGGGGTGTGGCAGCTGTTCACTTCAGTCCTCTTCTCAGGTTGATCTCATTCCCCTGGAAGGCAGACAGCAAGAGTCAATCAGACAGAGCCCCCTAGCCTGACTAGACCCCTATGCCCACCCCTTCTCAAGTTGCACTACTGCCAGGTCCCCAGAGGGGGCCGGGCATGCAGAGAAAACAGGACTTGGACCTAGGCCTGGCTCTGGGTTCCAGAAAAGAAGGACATGGGGGAGAGGCTAAGGTACCTGGCAGCACAACCCTCTCTGATGACAGAATGGAGGCTGAGGCCTCAGGCAGACGGGACAGCTCAGCCACTTATGTGCTGCCTGACTCGGAGGGGCCCGAACCCTCTCTCCCTCTACGGGCAGCATGGGAGGGAAAGGCTGAGTCCAGCTCAGATCAAACCTCAGGCAGCTGTGCCCTCAGGCAGCTCTGAGCTTCCCCAGCCTGGGGAACTGGAATGGGTGTCTCAGGTGGAACCTCTGTTCACTCATCCATAAGATGTGCCTGATGTCCCAACTCCGAGGGGCAGCTGCGAGGCTCTCATGAGACATGCGTCAAGTGCTGAGAGTTCAGAGCTCAGTTCGGGGGCTCCCGCAGCCCAAGGCTCAGGATCCTGGTCCTCTCTGCCTGGTCCTCAGGTTCACCCACCTCGAGATTATCACCCATCAGCAGGTGCAGCATCAGCAGGTGACCAAGGAAAGTGCCAAATAGGGGATGACACTCTGTGACATCAGAGTGTAGGTGGGATGAGCCCTTGCTCTCAAGTCGGCCCCCTGCAGACCCTCCCCTGAAAAGTCCTCACCCTCAGCCTCCAGGCCCACCCCAGGGTTCCCACGGGGAGCAGCCTAGGACCCTTAGCAGCCACCCTTCAATTGCTCCTCCCTTCACACTCCAAGAACACCACATTCCTCCTCCTCACCTCCCAGGGCCGGCTTCTGGAAAATCACAGGGTATGCTGTCTCTGGTCCTCCCCACAACAACCCAACCTGCACCGGCTCTTCCAGGCCCTCCTCCTGGTCACTTCTACTGGGGGATTCAGGCACTGTGGCAGCAAGAGGAAGGGCCCTCCTCTCTTGATTTGAGGCCTGCATCTAGGAAGGCAGAGCCCCTCCCCCACAGGAACACTCACCTGCTGCTGCTGCTTCTCCTGCACTCTCTGGGGGCTTATCTGCGGGGGGGGGTCAAACGTGGAGGGCCCCTCCTGCCAGGGTCGAGGAGAGTGTCAGTAAGGCCACAGTCCCCTCACCACATTTTTCTCCAGCACCACTGGCCTCTGACCCTGGACATCTGACTCCAGGCAACTGGTACCAATAACACTCCATCCTCCAAGATCTTGTGATTCTAGAAGAAGCCCAGCTTCAACTCTCACTCTGGGTGTGAGCTTGGGCTTTGGGCCAGGCCTCCCCGAGCCTGTTTCCTCATCTGGAAGGTGTGAGAACTCCAGCTACCTCACAGGTTCTCCTGAGGACTCAGTGTCACATGACATTGTTCTAGCCCTCACCCTTCCAGGTGGAGCAGGCAGAAAGCTCCCACATTCCTTTCCTCCCTCTTACCTCATCATCACACTGTGTTGCCTGCAACTGAGGCTCAACTGGGGGAGGACTGGCCCCCAAGTTCACTCTCAGCTTTCAGGATTCAGTTTGGACTGAGAGCCTGAGTTTCTTTCTGTCTGTTGGCCTGAGCAATCTCGTGCTTCTCTCTTCTATAGGCGTTCACATTGGGCAGCCCCAAAACACTGGTGTTTGATTCCTCAGTTACAGGGATTCGGCAGAGTGAGAGAGAGAGAGATGGAATATGAAAGAGGGAGTAAGAGGAAGTGAGAGACTTTTTTAGTCAAAATTTAGACAAGACATCCCATCACTTTGGCTGTTATTATGTAAAGAAGCCAGTTACTAACTAGTTAGTGGTTCCACTGGGATGGCTATACCATGGGTGGGGCTTACTGGGTACCAATGTGGAGATTGCCCACCTCATAGGCCAATACGAGGCACTTGGGTCGCATTCTCCCTTAAACAGGCAACAATTGAATGGTTTTATGCCACAGGATGGCAGTATCTAAATTTCCATTAGTTTCAACCTCATCATGATGCTGACATGAAAATGAGGCCAAGTTGGAAGCGACTGTTCCAATATTACATTGCTAGAACCCAGGCCTGTTTTGAGTGGTGTTCTGTGCTACCTGTCACCCCTTCTTGTTATTCTTCCATCTCTAAGTTTGTGCCTTAGGTACATGGGACACCAGCCCACAGGGGTAATAGATATTATGTCATATACACCAGGTGACATCCCTAGGAAGTAGATTCTAGCCTGATCCCCATGGTGCAGGTTTAGGGACTGGGGAGGACCTGAGAGGTACAGGGACTTTCTCAGGATGAAGAACTGGTAAGAAAAAAGAGGTCTACATTCATCTCTGTCTCCTCAAAGCTAAGACCCGACTTAGGTTTCCAGGGAGCTGTGGCTAAGGCTGTATAGGCTCCTTGTGTACAGTTCAAGAGATGACATGGGGGAGGAGGGTTAGCAGCCAGGGCACAGGGGACAACTCTGGACAAGTCTGATTGAGGTAAGGGGCCCAGGTAAAGGAATCTTGAAAACTGACCTCACTTCCTTGGTCATAGACCTCAACAGATCTTAGAACTCTGGTAACCAGGCACCCACAGCCCCCCATCCAGCTCGCTTGACTGGAGACAGTCAACAGGCAAAAATATTTTGTTGTTGTATCCCAACTTTTGAAGGATCTAGGCACAAAAAAACCCAGAAAGAGAAACTTTTTGGTCGTTGCCGACGTTAGCTCAGCCCTCATCCCCGACGCCTCGGGGCGTCTGGCAGGAGGCAGTGAAGGGTAACACGGGGCAGCCCAGGAAAGGTTAGTGCAGGCCAGGACACAACTGTGATCCCACCTGATCAGCCCCACACCCCTTGTTCCTCATCGTGTGGGTGTGTGTGTGTGTGTGGAGGGGAGAAAGCAGGGTATGAGGGGCAGGCCATTCCTGGGCTGGTTGTCAGGTGTCGGAAGCATGGTGGGCCTGTCATATTCATAGCCCAGGTCATGGCTGGCAGCATGAGAAGTTGATCTTCTCTACTCTTATGTTACTGAGCCATAGAGGTTTCATCTCTTTTCCTGCCTGACCACAGTTCCTTGCAGGGATATCCCTCTGTGCCTGAACTGAGGAGCAGACTTTCTCTTGAGGGATGACCCCAGTGGCAGTGTGCAGGCAGCCCTTGATTCCTTCTGGCCCAGCTCCAGAGCAGTCTTTGTAGAACTCCAGTCAGTAGGTCATTGAGGAGCTGCCCAGTGGTTTCAATTTCACCAACTCACTAGGCAAGGGGAAGGTGCCTGAGGCCACAAACACCATCCAGTGCTGCTCTGAGATGAGAACAGGAACAGAGTGTCTCCACACTCAGGACCTTGAGATGACCAGGTTGGACCAGAACTAGGGTGTGACCAGACTGGGGCTGTCCTTTTTTCAAGCTAAAGGGGATGTACACGCAGGTAACCTTGCCTGTTTCGGAGCTGAGCTACAATAACCCTCTTACCCTTGTCCGGTGTGAGCTTCTGGAGGCCACTGAGGCAGAGGCAGAGGGTAAGGGGGACTGCAGGCTGGATATTCCTGGAAGGGAAGTGGGATCTTTCCTGTGTTTATAAGGACACATGCAAAGTCACCTATGTGGATGAATCTTTCTCTTCATTCCACTATAGCACCAGCTGCAGAGCTTCAGCCAGTGGCAGGAGAAGAGCAGTGGGCAGTGGTGGAGTTAGAGCTGGCTACAGCTCCGTTCACATCAACAATACTAGTGCTGAGGCCAGCGTCCCCTCCATCAGCAGTGTTGGAGCTGGAGCAATGGCCAACATCGGCTCCAGCAGGAGTGAGAGCTGCTGAGCTGAAGTCACCTACACCATCATTTCTAGTGGGAAGTCCATCTCCACCTGTGGCTGTTAAGGAGCGTGAGAAGAAGCCCAAACTCATGGCCTTCTCTCCTAAGCTGGTGGTGGAGCAGTTGACCGTGATGGATGTGGTGAAAAGCTGGGCTCTTAGGGCGGGGAGGGACAGGCCTTCCCTCTGCCATCGTTGCCCCAGACCTGATCCAGACTCCCATGATCTGGGCCCAAATCCCAGCTCCACCCTTTACCAACCATATGACCTGGGCAACTTCCAGAACCCCCAAGCCATTGCTGTCCACCTGCAGACCATAGAGGTGGACACTAACAGGACCTGTTCCACAGAGTGGCTGTGCCAACTCCATGAGGTAGAAGAGATGGAAAGTTGGGCAGGGCCTGGCCCATCAGTGGTGGAGGGGAACTCACTATGTGCAGACAGGACTACCGTGGCCCAGACGTCTCCTCAGGAGGCTCAACAGCCTCAGGACTTGACACCTGATGTGTGCTTCACTACAAGAGAGACAGACAAGGCCAGTGGTTGTAGCTGCCACGGGGGAATGTGCATCAGAATGGGGAGTGGTACCAGAGAGGAGTTCAGGGTTGTGGCAGATGCCCCCTTGGCATGAGCAGTGTTGAGCCACCATTTGGAGCTTGGAGTTAGCCAGGACGGGCTGCGGGCAAATGCCCCTCTCCCTTCCCTGCCGGGATTGGGTCCTGGGTCATCCTGTGTTGCGTACCCTCGGTGGACAGAGAAGAAAACCCAGGGAGTCTTACAAGGCTCAGGCCACATCCTGAGCTTCCTGAGCTCCAGCTCTAAACTGTGACAACTGTGTGGGACTTTAGTGGCTTTGGACACAGAGCTGGCCTGTGGCAGGGCTGGATGACACTCCCCCTGTTCCCCAGGAGCTCTTCTGGAAGGTGGTGCCCTCTCAGTGCCTGGGATCCACCTGGCACAAGAAGAACAAACATGGCAGTGAGCACTAGACACCCACCATCCAGGCCACCATCGACCAGTTCAGGAGGGTGGCCAGCCTCGTCATCACCACCTGCCTCGGGGACGCGACTATGACAGCCCAGGAAAGGGCAAGCGTGGTAGAGCACTGGGTCTAGGTGGCCCAGGTGTGCCATGGGAGGCCCAGTAGAGAACCTCTCTGGAGACTTGGGAACTGCCTCTCCACCTTTATCAACTCCCAGGATTGAAGTGTGTGGTCTAAGCTCCTGCAAGTCCCTAGGCCCTTCCTGCCAGGGCCCCCGCTGACCTTGACTCCAGGTCCCAGTGGGAGGATGCTCACCTCCTACCTGGCTCCTTCCCTGGGTTGAGCTAAACTCCTCCTCCTTGTGAGTGTTACTTTCTGGGTCCTAAATGTCCTTCTGGGGCTCCCTGAGCATCTGTCTCATCCAGGAGGGGAGATGTAAATAGAAGGGGACTGAAGCTAGAGCAAGCGGGGCTCCAGTGCCCAACCTCACACCTCATTCTCTTCCCTTCCCCAGGAGTGCGAGATCTGGAAGAACTTCTCCTCGCCCCGCACTCTCATCTCTGCTCCGCAGAAAACCTCCACAAGCCACCTGAAGAACACACGGGGGTAAGTTTCCCTGTGGGTAGGCCTCTCTCCATAGGAGGACCAGGATGGATGGGGGATCTCCTGTATGTCTGCCATTGACGCCTCAGTCAGCCGGGAACTCCTGGGAGGCAGCAAATGCTGGGGACAGGGCCTGGGAGTGGGTAGTTGGTCTCTAAGTCTCCTGGTGTCCTTAGTGCACCAGTTCTGCTTCAGGACTCGGTTTCCCTAAATGTCAGCTACTGGGTTGAGCCACACTGGAGATTTTCAAGTGTTTATAGCAACAGAACTCTATGGCCAGTTGAAACTCATAGTTGTCAAAACAGAGCTGCTCTGTAGTGCTGGGGAGTGGAGACTCCAGTGACCAACAGGAGAGTCCCCTCCCAGTCCCATGAGACCTTAGCGCTCAGAGGAGCCCAGTGAGAACACTCCTCCAGGCAGGTTGAATCTCTTGGGTTCTCAAAGAAAAGGGATTTGCACTCAGACCCCTCACATTATCCCTAAATTTATCCTTCACTCTTTCCCCTCCCCTTGGGTAAAGCTCTGAAAATCTTAAGGAGCTCTATAGCCAAGATGAGTCCTTGAGCAGAGAACTGATGACCAAGATAGAGTGGAGGCTGTGGGTCTGGAAAGAGAGGAGAGGGGAGAGGGGCAGGGGTACCGGGCAGGCTGTGGTTTTGATAGTTTCTCACTTGAACTTTCTCTGAAACATCCCTGTCTATCTTGTCCAGGTTAACAAGCAGAGGGATCTGTTCAGCTCATGGGCAGCAGGGTGCCATTTTTGGGCAGGAGGCCCTGGTCATGGGACACAGTGGTGTTGGCTGGGCTGTTCCAGGAGGAGTTGCCGAGCTGGTGCCATCAGTAGGTCTCTGGCTTCCGGGCACTTCCATCCTGCTGGATGTAGCTTCTTCCAGGCTGTTGCAGTGGGTTTAGCCCTCAGCCTAATCCTGTCCTCAGGAAGCCAGGCCCCTGCTGCTCCTTTTGTCTTCACCATGTCTCCAAGGGGAGGGCACCCTGCCTGTCCCAGGGACATGCATGGCAGAGGATTCCCATGGTCCAGGTGGACAAACAGGCTGCTCTTCCTTGGGCCTGAATGGCTGGACCAGAGACAGATGTGTGTGCTTTCGGGGACCCCCCCGGACACTTAGAGCAGTCACTCGTGTCAACCACAAGAGTCTCACCTGAGTGCCTGGTTGGCAATGACATATGTCCCCAGGGGCTTATTGGAAACGTCTAGGTAACTCATGGATTCTTAGTGGATCCTGCTGAAAGGACGTTTGGAGCTTCACGTAAATGAGGAAGCAAAGCGTCCTGTCACCACCTTCCCTGTGCATCAGAGGTGGCACATTGGGGGTTCAGTTCCTGAGTGGATAAAGAAAGAGTTCAGGGCAGGAGAATGTCCTGAGGGGTTCCTTGGGGAGGAGAAGGCTTTGGCATGGCCTCTGGCCCAGGCTGGGGGCCAGACACTCCATGAGACTGGGGCAGGCAGGAGCCATGCAACCAGACTCCCAAGACACCCCGTCCTCTCCACTGCTCGGCCAAGGACCAAGCTTTGAGAGCTCAGAGGACAAGACTGTTGTCAGTGGTGGGGCTGCGGGCTAGTTGAGGATGTGGGAACAGGGCATCTGGCTGGGAGGGTCAAGCAGCCTCTCCTCTTTGGGCCCCTGAGCAACTCACTGCCCCTGTTTGGGCCTCTGTCTCCTCATCAGGGAAGGGAGGGATGGGGATTGTGTGGTGCAGGCCTCACAGGGTGGTGATGAGTTAAGAGGGAGGAAAGGACTGTGGGAGCTTTCTGCCTGCTCCACCTGGAAGGGTGAGTGCGAGCACAATGATGACAGTCATGTGACACTGAGTCCTCAGGAGTACTTGTGAGGTAGCTGGAGTTCTCACACCTTCCATATGAGAAAACAGGCTCGGGGAGGCCAGACCGAAAGCCTAAGCTCACACCCAGAGTGAAAGTTGGAGCTGGGCTTGTTCTAGAATCACAACACCTTGGAGGATGGAGTGGCATTGGTACCAGTTGACTCGAATCAGATGTCCATGTTCGGAGGCCAGTGGTGCTGGAGAGAAATGGGGTGAGGGGAGTATGGCCCGTTGACACTCTCCTTGACCCTGGCTGGAGGTGCCCTCCATGTTTGCCCCCCAGCAGATCAACCCCCAGAGAGTGCAGGAGAAGCAGCAGCAGCAGCAGGTGAGTGTGCCTGTGGAGGAGGGGCTCTGCCCTCCCAGCTGGAGGCCTCAAATCAAGAGAGGAAGACCCTTCCTCTTGCTGCCAAAGTGCCTGAATCCCCCAGTAGAAGTGACCAGGAGGAGGGCCTGGGAGATCTGGTTCAAGATGGTTGTTGTGGGGAGGGCCAGGGACCGCATACACTGTGATTTGCCAGAAGCCGGTCCTGGGAGGTGAGGAGGAGGAGTGTGGTGTTCTTGGGGTGTGAAGGGAGGAGGAATTGAGGGGTGGCTGCTAAGGGTCCTCGGCTGCTCCCCGTGGGAACCTTGGGGTGGGCCAGGAGGCTGAGGGTGAGGACTTTTCAGGGAGGGTCTGCAGGGCACCAACTTGAGAGCAAGGGCTCATCCCACCTACACTCTGATGTCACAGAGTGTCATCCCCTATCTTGGCACTTTCCTTGGTCACCTGCTGATGCTGCACCTGCTGATGGGTGATAATCTCGAAGTGGGTGCACCTGAGGACCAGGCTTTGGGGACCAGGATCCTGAGCCTTGGGATGTGGGATCCCCCGAACTGAGCTCTGAACTCTCAGCACTTGGCACATCTCTCCTGAGAGCCTCACAGCTGCCTCTGGGAGCTGGAGCATCAGGCACATCTTATGGATGAGTGAACAGAGGTTCCACCTGAGACACCCATTCCGGTTCCCCAGGCTGGGGAAGCTCAGAGTTGCCTGAGGACACAGCTGCGTGAGGTTTTATCTGAGCTGGACTCAACCTCTCCCTCCCATGCTGCCCGTGGAGGGAGAGAGGATTCGTGCCCCTCCATGTCAGGCAGCACATAAGTGCCTGAGCAGTCCCCTCTGCCTGAGACCTCAGCCTCCAAGTGTGTCATCAGAAAGGGCTGTGCAGCCAGGTCCCTCAGCCTGTCCCCCATGTCCTCCTTCTCTGGAACCCAGAGCCAGGCCTAGGTCCAAGTCCTGTTTTCTCTGAATGCCCGGCCCCCTCTGGGGACCTGGCAGTAGTGCAAATTGAGAAGGGGTGGGCATAGGGGTCTAGTCAGGCTAGGGGGCTCTGTCTGATGGACTCTGGCTCTCTGCCTTCCAAGGGAATGACATGAACCTGAGAAGAGGACTGAAGTGAACAGCTGCCGCACCCCCTTCAGGGGTGGGGAAGGAGGAGGAAATCAGAGACCCTCTGGGCAGAACAGTCCCTGGCTCCACCCCCTGTATCTTACATTGAGTGGAAGAGTTTGATAACAGAGAAGTGGGAGACCCATCCAATTGGCGGGTGGGTTGAGGTGAGGATGGCATCAAAGAAAATTTCCTGGAGGAGGCACTGCTTATTCCCATTCTGAGAACCGGTAAAACCTGGTAGGAACTGGAGGGAAGGAGGGTTCCCAGGAGTGGTCACTGCACCAACCCTGACAACCTACAAGGCCCATGCAACATCCCTCACCCAGGCCCTAACTGCAGCCTCTCCCTCCCTCTGGTCCCAGGAATACCCAGTCATGAGGGAGATCCTGCTGCTCCAGGTGGCCACAAAGAATTACAACCTAGAGCCCGAGGAGCGATTTGGGGCCTGGTTCCAGGACATGGAGCTGCTCAACGAGAATGATAAGTCAGGCAGGGCAGGAGTTGGGTGAGGGCAGGGGTGGACTCTCCCCATTGGCCAGTCCAGAGATCCTGTGTCCGTGGCCCCCCACTCAGCCCCAGGCCATATTGCATGGCGATCTCTGGGACACTCAGACTCCAGCTGCTGGGCAGGCAGTGGGGGGACACTTGAGGTGTGGTTTCTCTTAAGTTCACAGGAGCCACTCTATCCTGGAGCTACAGCCTGTCGTGCCAGCTGGACCCCCAGACCTAATTGACCAGCAGAATACTCAAGGGCAAGAAGAACCCACCATCATCAAGTTCAGGGATGAGTGAGTGTCTGGGCTGGGGTGACTGACTCCTAGGTGTTCAGAAAGGCTTCGGGCTAAACATGGGCTTGGGTAGTCGAACAGCTGGCAATGGGATCCCAGCTCCACTACTGAGCAGTCCTGTGACTGGGGAGACTCTCTTCAGCTTCCTGAGACTCCATTTCCCCCTCCGTGAAA
The DNA here is from genome assembly GCF_020826845.1 of Diceros bicornis minor. Classification (NCBI taxonomy): domain Eukaryota; kingdom Metazoa; phylum Chordata; class Mammalia; order Perissodactyla; family Rhinocerotidae; genus Diceros; species Diceros bicornis. The sequence goes on from NW_026690866.1 coordinate 4,213,272, forward strand.
TAGGTGATACTAAATGATCGCTCACGTGGCAGGGACAAATGGGGTACTGCTGGCTGACAGCACTGAGAACAGGGTCTGGAGCCCTCAGTGCAGCGGGGACAGGGAGGAGGACCATGAGTCTTCCAGGCCACCAAGATAACCCGACTCTTCTACTCAGTCCCTCAGTCCCCAGGCCCCAACACTGAGCCCCGTAGCAGTGGATGGTCACAGCCCCATCCTCAGCAGCTGGGACACAGCTGGGAGGTTTTCCATGGACCGGGCCAGCTCCTCCCACTTGAAAGGAAGGGGAGCATTGTAAGCTGATTCCTGTGACCCCTGACACCCAAGAGAGAGGGGACACACCCACCTCAGCTCCCTGACATCTCTACCCCAGCAACTATTCACACACGGGTGAGGCACAGAAGTTATTTGTTGTAAACAATAAATGGCATATTTGAATATTATATTAAAGTCCTGTTCCCTTTACAGTATGGGAGTTGTGGCGTGGTTCTCTTGCTTTCTGTAGGCATGTAAGTGAGACACTGAATCTCACATTTCTCCTTGAATCACGAACTCTTCTGGGTCATCAGCTTATTGTATGTGGGAGAAGAGAGAAGGGCCAGCCCCTTCCCTGGCTAGTGGGCTAGCCAGGTCCGAAGACAAGTTCATTTCCGTATTATTCAGCTCCTCCAGGAACAGACATGTCCCCCCCACCCGTTCTCTTGGGATTTAAATGTACTTTCACAGGCAGAGCAACAACCACTGAAATGTGGGTGTCTTTAAAACAGCACTACCCAGGACCATGTCGTGTCACAGGCAGGGGCTGCCTTTCTGCATTCTTGAGGAACAGGGAACATTTTCTGCTTCTCTTGTTGAGATTTCTTTTGATTAAATTTTAGGAACTTGTAGTTTTCTAGTTCAATCTCTGGAATTGCATCAGCTCTAAGTGGGGAAAACAATGTAAAAAGAGCAGAACGTACACGTGCATAGGACAAGACCCAAGGAAGCTCATTTGCAAATGGACTAAAGGCAGGAAAGACCTCGCTCCTGAGGCCCCTCTAGGGGCTCCCTGTTCACCCCTGACCTGGATTTGAATACTGCTGTGATCCTTGTCCAAGACTCTGAATTCCTTTTCCTGCTTGTTTTGTATCCAGGAGGAAAGATTTGTGACACAGCTTTTAAGGCTACCACTGGGCCTCGTTCCATAAACATGACTGCTCCCTGTCAACTAGGATTTTCAGCACCCCTGCCTTCCTTAAGCAATTCCCTTTAGGGCAGAAATTCCATAGAAGGTCCCAAGCCTCCTCTCTGGCTTGACCAGAGGATCCCCGAGGAGCTCTACTTTGACAGTATAAGGGGCCATATTCCTGGCCAGTGAGTGACCCCACACTGTCCCTTGCTGTCCAAGGTGACATCTGAGCCCGTGTCATTCTTAGGTCCATCATCTTGGACAATCCTCCAGTTTCACACTAAGTGTTGGTGTTACCAACTCGTCCAAATGGGGCAATTGGGCCCGAGACCTTAAACTGTGTCACCCCTGGGTGGTTGTGTTTTTTTCTCCAATCCTGTGCTGTGATTACATTACCACAACCTCCTGGGGTGTGAAGACTGTTTGGAGCTTTGAAAGATGAGGTATGACAGGGGTGTGGGGGGCTCCATCAGGGAATGCCACGGAACTGATGGTCCATGGACGTGCATGAACACAGCCTTACCAATAAAAATACTGAAATGCTTCCCATCTGGCGGTGAACAGAAACTGCTCTGAGCTCACAAAGAGAACCCACCCCATGACTAGGAGATTTCAAATGGTTACCAAGTGGCATTTTGAACCTCCTCCCTTGGGAACACACTGTAAGACAAGGGACAGATGAATCGCTTGGCACTTGTGAGTTATCCCCTCCTTTCTGATGGCTGCAAGTGTCACCCAGACACACAGGCTGCACTCTGCCAGGGAAGCCTTGTCAGGACAGCCAGAAGTTGAGGATGAAGCCTGGTTCCCGTCATCTCAAGACCTTCCTGACACCAAAGAGAAAGAGAAGTGCCAACAATGAAAGCTTGATCCTTCAAATAGACAATTAAATCCCAACAAACACTGGCTTCTTTCAGTATTACTGATGCTGAAAAGATCTTTTTCGATAATAGCACGATCCCCCAACTGCCATGTCCATTTTCATGAATCACATTTCCAACACATATTGGAACTAGCAGCCCAAGTTCGGATCCAGTGCACACACTGACACACCGCTTCTCTGGCCATGCTGAGGCCATGTCCCACATACAGCAACTAGAAGGGTGTGCAATTATGACATACAACTATCTACTGGGGCTTTGGGGGGATAAAAGGAGGAGGATTGGCAATGGATGTTAGCTCAGGGCTTATCTTTCTCACACACACACAAAAAAGAGTTTGTCCTTTTTATTCCGAAGTAGTATTCTAATGTACCCATGCATCACAGTTTCTTTCTCCATTCACCTGATGAAGGACATTTAGTTTATTTCCAGCTTTTGGCAATTATGAATAAAATGGCTATAAAGATTCCTACAAAGATTTTTGTTTAAACATTAGTTTTCAATTTTCTTCAGTAAATACCTAGGAGTGGGATATCTGAGTCATATAATAAGTGTATGTTTAACTTTATAAGAACCTGCTCCACTGTTTTCTGAATGCAACTATCATGTTGCATTCCCAGTTCTAATTGTTCCTACTCCTCACCCACCTCCTCATGTGGTATTTGCAATTTTATTTTTTATTTCAGGCACCTAATAGGCGTGCAGTATCTTATTGTGGCTTCTGCTTCCTTTTTGAAAGTGAGTTCTGCTAAATATAGAATCTTGTGTTGACTTTTGTGTTTTCTTTCTGCACTTGAATGATGTCATTTTGTTGTTGAGTTGTCTCTTTTGTTTTTGATAATATATCATCCATCATTCACCTTATTTCTCCCTGTATGTAATGTCTTCCCCTGTATATATGTTGCTTTCAAGATTTTCTTTTTATCTTTGGATTTTAGTAGCTTGACTATCATGTACCTAAGTATGCTTTTCTTTTATATTTTATTTTGTGGGTTTGCTGACTTTCTGGGATCTAAAATTTTAGATTTTCCACCAAATTTTGGAAGTTTTATGCTATTACTTATTGATTTGCCTTTCTGCCTCATTTCATTTTTCTTTCTCCTCTCTGCTGGGGACTCAATCATCTCACAGGTCATAAGGCTCTCTTCATTTTTCTTCAAAATTTTTACATTCTTTTCTTCAGACTGGATAATTTCTATTGCTGTATCTTCATGTTTTTTCTACTGTTTCTAATCTACTGGTAAACTCAAAAGTATTTATTTTATTTCATCTTCCTATTTGGTTCTTTTGTGTAATTTCCACTTCTCTGCTGAGTTCCCACATCTGTTCATTCATTATGGGAATATTTTTCTTTACCACCATGATCATCTTTAGAATAGCTGCTTTCGTATTCTTGACTGCTAATTGCAACACATTAGGGAGAGTTTGTACTGCCTGCTTTTGATCAGATATGGATTACATTTTCCTATTTTTTCAAATCTCATGATTCTTTTAAATTGTGTACTGGAAATCATGAAAGATAGGTATAGAGGCTCGGGATTCTATTGTATTTCTTTGAAGAGTGCTGTTACTTTTCTAGCAGGGAATCAACTTGGCTGGACTGAAATTCCAATCCTATCTCCTTTACAGTGGGCATAGCTGAAATCCTCAGTCAGTTCTTTCATCTTCCAACTACTGTTTTTACATTAGGCCTTCTGGGGCCTACCCTGCATGTGTGTTGTTCAAAGATCTGCCAATTTATGTGTGTGGGGGAGAGACTTACATATATATTTTGAGATTTTCCTGTTTGTGTCTCCCTCTCTTCCAGAATATCCCCCCTAACTTTCCAGTTAGTCTGCCAGCCCAAAAATACATCCTCTAACATTACAAGTAAGACTGTAGTTTTTCCCCTGTCTAGGCCATGTGCAGATTTTGGAATGCTTTGAGGCAAAAGACTCAAGCTTACAAATATCTCCTGGTGCAATTCTCATCATTTAAGGGAAGATTCCCTCTCAGTTCAGCTTGCTTTCGGAAGTGACTTAAACATACACACAAATACACATTTATTATATGTGTTTTAGATATAGCTACACGAGTCTGTATAAATATATATAATATTTTGTGCAGATTTTATCATTGTTATCTGTGAGAGTGTTAGTTCAACAAACTACTCCACCATTACTAGAAGCCAGACCTCGGTTTTGTTTCTTTCTTGGATTTTATATAAATGGAATTATAAAATATATAGCCTTTTGAATATAATTTCTTTTATGTAGCATTATGGTTGTGATATTAATCCACGCTATTGTATATAGTTAGTGTTTGTTCATTTGTTGAAAATAATTAATTTTTTAATGGTCATAAAGTATGCGTAACATAAAATTTTAACTATTTTTAAGTGTACAGTTCAGCGACATTCAATTCATTCACATAATTGTGTAGCCATAACTTCCAACCATCCACAGAACTATTGTCACCTTGCACATAAACTTTGTGCCCATTAAGCACCAGGTCCCTGTTATCCCTCACTCTTGCCCCTGGGAACCACCATTCTCCTTTCTATTCCTATAAATTTGACTACTCTAATTGCCTTATATGAGTGGAATCATACAGTATTTTTCCTTTTGTGACTGGCTTTATTTCACTTAGCATAAATTCCTCAAAGTTCATCTATGTCATAGCATGTGTCAGAATTCCTTCCTTTTTAAGGGTGACTAGTAGTCCACTATGTGTATACACACCATTTTTTTGTCAGTTCATCCATTGATGGACACCTGTCTTGATTCCAGCTTCCGGCTACTTTGAATAATGCTGTTAAGAACATAGGTGTACCTATATGTCTTTACACCTCTGCGTTCAGTTCTTTTGGGTGTATACCCATAAATGGTGTTCTCAGATTCACTTTTTCACATATAACAGGGTTCCCCACACGTCCAAGAAGCAATTCTTGGAATGCCAGCTGGTTACCAGACAATTCAACTCAATTTGATGCTGTCATCAGATTCTACAGGTTGATAGCTCTGTCCTATAATTCTGCAAACCCACCTAACCTCACCTTTACTTCAGATGCCAGTTACAAGCCCAGGTTGTTACCTGTACTTCTGACTTAGTGGCTATAAACCAGAGGTTCCCACAACCTCCTCCTTGGGTTTGATTAATTTGCTAGTGGCTCACAAAACTCAGAAAAACATTTACTTGATCACCAGTTTATTATAAAAGGATATGATTCAAGAAGATCCTCTTGGAAGTGGTGCATAGGGAAAGGTATGGAGATAGTACACAAAGATTTCATGCCATCTCCAGGTGCACCACTCTCCAGGCAGTCCTTGTCATTACCAACCTGGAAGCTCTCTGAACCGCCTTCTCTTGGGATTTTTATGGAGGCTCTCTCACATAGGCATGATCAATTATTAAGTCAGTTTCCAGCCCCTCTCCTCTCTCTGGAGGATAAGGAGTAGGGCTAAAATTTCCAAGCTTCTAATCAGGACTTGGTCTTTCTGGTGACCAGCCCCCAGCCAGGAGCCATCCAGGAGCCCACCCAGAGTTGTCTCAATAGAACAAAAGATTCTCCTTGTGTTCTTATCACTGGGGAAATTAGAAAGGTTTTAGGAGCTCTGTGCCAAGAACTGGACGCAGAGACCGATAAATATGTTTTTTATTATTTCAGAACCCATAAGTGGAATTTCTAGATCCTATAGTAATTCTATTTTTAATTTTTGAAGGAACTGCCATACTGTTTTCCACAGTTTTATATTCTCACCATCAGAGCACAAGGGTTCCAATTTCTCAACATCCTTGCCAACACTTGTTGTGTTCTGATTTTGTGATAGTAACTATCCTAATGGGTGTGGAAAGGTAGCACATTGTGCTTTTATTTCATATTTTCCTGATATTTAGTGATGTTGAGCATCTTTTCTTGTGTTTCCTGTTCATTTTATATCTTCTTTGGAGAATTGTCTATTCAAGTATTTTGTGCATTTTTAAATTGAGTTTTTTTTATTGTTGAGTTGTAGAAGTTCTTTATTTATTCTAGATATTAATCCCTTATCAGATTTGTGATGTGCAAATATTTTCAACCATTCCATGGTTTGCCTTTTTACTCTGTTGATAGTATCTTGTGATACAGAAAACTTCTTCGTTTTGATGAAGTCCAATTTGTTATTTTTTTGTTACTTATGTCTTTGGTGTCATATTAAAGAAATCATTTTTACAATGGCATTTGGACCCAATGACACACAACTTTTACCATATGTTTTCTTCTAAGGATTTTATAGCTTCAACTCTAACATTTATATCTTTGATCCATTTTGAGTTAATTTTTGTATATGGTGTAAATTACGAGTCCAACCTCATTCTTTTTCATGTGAGTATCCAGTTTTCCCAACAACACTTGTTGAAAAACTGATCTTTTCTCCAATGAATGATCTTTGTACCTTTGTCAAAAATCATTGGACCATATATGCAAAGTTTTATTTCTGGGCTCTCTGTGCTATTTCATTAGTATTGTGTGTGTATTTATGCCAGTACCACACTGTTTTGATTACTTTATAGTAAGTATTGAAATCAGGAAGTGTGAGTTCTCTAACTTTGTTCTTCTTTTTCTAGATTGTTTTGGCTATTCAGTGTCCCTTGAGAGTCCATATGAATTTTAGGATAGATTTTTCTGTTTTTGCAAAACCATCACTGGAACTTTTACTTCTTTGGTTAAGTTGATTCTTAAGTTTTTTCTCTTTTTGATGCTATTGTAAATAAAAATATAAAGTTTTTAAATTTCTTTTTCAGATTACTTATTATTAATGTATAGCAGAACAACTAGTTTTTGCATGTTGATTTTGTGTCCCAGTACTCTGCAGAATTTACTAGTTCTAACAAATTTTTGGTGGAAGTTTTAGGGGTTTCAACATATAAGATACTATTTGTAAACAAATATAATATTACTTGTCCTTTTCCAATTTGGATGCTATTTCTTTCTTTTTCTTGCCTAATTGCTTTGGCTAGAACTTCTAATACCATGTTGAATAGAAGTGGTGAAAATGGGCCTTCTTGTCTTGTTCCTGATCTTAGAGAAAAAGCTTTCAGTCTTTCACCCTTGAATATGATGTTCTCTGTGGATTTCTAAATACGGCTTTTATTATGTTGAAGTAGTTTCCTTTTACTCTGAGTGGTTTTTTTTATTTTAGCATGAAAGCATGTTGAGTTTTGTTAAATGCTTTTTCTGTATCCATTGAGATGATCATTTGTTTTTTCCCTTCATTCTGTTAATGTGGTTTATTACATTAATTCATATTCATATATTGAAACATCTTTGTATTCCATGAATAAATCCCACTTAAAAATGCTGTATAATCCTTTTAATATGCTGATGAATTTAGTTTATTACTATTTTATGGAGGATTTTTATATCAATATTCAACAAAGATATTGACCTATAGTTTTCTTTTCTCTTAGTGTCTTTGGCTTTGATATCAGGGTAGTGCTAATCCCATAGGATGACTTTAGAAGTATTTTCTCCTCTTCAACTTTTTGAAAGAGTTTGAAAAGAATTGGTATTACTTAATTAAAAAAAAAAGTCTTTGGGCCCAGGAATAAATTCAGCATAAAATAAATACAAATAAATATTTTTTAAAAATATGAAAAAGTTTTTTACTAAAAAAATTTAAAAATTAAGCAAGTACATCACTTATCACTTTATTTCTAAAAAGTTTTTTAACCTACTAGTAAGCATGAACAAATTATTAGAATTAAAATGACTCAAGTGTTAATTTTCTTCATTGCAAGTTTTCTGACAGAAGTATATGATGCCGTCATGTGTGACATCTTTTATGAAAAAATGGTCATTTTTTGTAGTATTTGGGATTATTATGAATTTTCCCAGTGGCCTCCAACAATACTCTGATATGCAAAGTTATCTTTTCAACATGTATATCTCTTCATCATCCTTACGAAATTAACAAACTCAGGTGATAATTAATCAACTACTTTCCATATGATTCAGGTTCTCCACCACCAACTTCCCTAAGCATCAGGAAATTCTACAACTTCTGCAAGATTAACAATTTTACCTTACACTGTGTATATCTCATGTGGTTTAAAACATCCAAAAATCGTTGATAAACTGACCCTGCCCACAATAAAGCATTGTGAATTATAAAAGATGGTCTCTGTTAAGTGGGGAGGGATTTCAGGTTGAACTTAATTTTATAAGTGGTCAGTTTATTACAGTGTATTGTTCTGTTATGTATTTAACTTCTTTTCTAAAAAAAGTGATAGGTGAGGCACTTAGATAATAAAAATTTGAGAAAATAAGAAACTGATACACACTGTAAACTTCAAATGTTTTCAAGCATAAGATACTATAAGAACTAAAACTATGAAATGGCGGAGGAAATAGAGATAAGGGGATGAAATTGCAAAACTGAATCTATAATAATATCTCAATGGCTAGCGTTGTGGTGCCAAGAAGGTGGTGAAGTCAAAGAATTCATAAAGATGATAATAAACAAACTACAAAGTAAAAAGACTGAAATTTTCATAGAGAGAATTTTTACAGTGATATGACAGATAGAGAACAGGGAAGAGAAGTTTGAGTGAGAGACTATCTGTTTCTTAAATTATTTCCACTGTAGAGAACAACAAACCAATTTGCTGAAATCTTTATTCCCCTCTATGACCCTATCTTTACCTGCAAAATCTCAGCCCTGAATCGATGTCACAGTCCAGCTTTTCCATCCTTGGAGAACAGAGCAATTTATCTCATCTGAAACCTCAACAGCTGAGGCTGTGGAACAAGGCCGGCCATCCATTCTCACAGAGGAGCCAACTGGAGGTAAGATTTTTGTTTCTGAATTCAGCTAAATATCTTCAAAGAATTGTATCAGACCTTCCTTATCCAGGGCTATCAGTGAAGTGCTGGCTGTCTTTCAGAGAAGAGCAATTCACAGTCAGCGGAGACATTTTCTCTTGAGCTCTCTAGAGAAGGCTGTGGGGCTTGTCACTAAGAGTTGATTTCTATGAGGATTATATTTTTTTATTTTATTCAGAGATTTATAAAGTAATTTACATAGTAAGAATTATTATCAACAAAATACGTTGTCTATTCTCTGGTCATTTAAGCAAAATCTTCCTCTCAGGGCCAACCCATGGACAAAGCCCAGTTTTAATCTCCAAGAGTCAGCCAGGCACTCTGTGGTCCATGGGAAGCCCTCAAGTTGTCATCCTGTTTCCTTGTGTGCTGTCCTGGTGTTCAATCTTCCATTTCTTCTGGTACAACTAGACAGAGGCCTAACTGATCATCAAGGGACTTGACATTGGAGAAATGTACTTTTCATTACCTTTAGACTTCTACACTTTTCAAAAAGACTCTCAGCATTTCCAGTAATTGTGCAGCAGTTTACCCAACACTAAGATTCTCACTATTAAAAGTTAAAACAAATAAATTTTGAAAAGGAAAAAGTGATCTTCGCAAATTTGTACAGAATCTATACAATGAGTGCATCCTTATAAATGCAGGTGATGGTGCTCAGGGCAAGCTTTGCCAGGAGGCACCACTTTGGTATGCAGATTATTTCGAGCTGAAGACAATAAAGACTCAGAGAACTCAGGAAGAATATTTGAGTTTCCCCTCCCAAATTGCCTAAAGAATTTAAAACAGAAGATCTGTTTCAGGAAGGAGTTATTATCATGATGGCTGTAAAGATAATGTAGGATAGAGGTTACAACAGGAAAGGCATCAAGCCCCTTTTATCAAAAACTCTATCTCTCCCTGAGCACATTATCTATAGATGACCCTGAGAAGAGTTATCAGGCAAACATTTGCATTTCTGTCTCCACGTGAGTTGTCTTTTTGCCCTCTGTGGCCCTAGACCACTACCCACGCCCAACACCTTCCTCCTCTTTACCTACAATACTTAAGCGGGCAGCTTAGAAAGAGGGACGAGTTGCTCATTTCTGAGTTTCTCCCATGTATACATGTTATTAAACTTGGTATTATTTTCTCCTGTTAACCTGTCTTGTTAATTATTTGGCCAGCCATGAGAACCTGAAGAAAAGGGAAGAGGGAGATTCTCTCACTCCCTCAACAGTTTTTGCACCCAAGGTGGGTGTTCTCTGGCTGCAGGGGATGAAATACAGCAAAATGTAAGACTTCTTACCACGTCAGCCTCCCGGAATCTCTACCTGTGGAGTCTGGTGGAAGGAAGTGGTGAGAAATTTTTTCTCTTTCTAAATTTAGATTGGCAGGAGAAAATATTTGGGAAAGTAGTTTCTTGTGCTTTTAGTGACTCTGGAAAATTTGGTAGAGTACTCTTGGTTTTGATCTTGATCCCTTTTCCTCCCAGAGATAGTCTCTGTTTTTCTCTTTTGTCTTTGTCTTTTGTATCGTGTATCATCATTTCCAAATAAGATAAGATATTAGACATTGATTGCTAAACTTACGTTTGTCTACATTTGGTTTTTCATTACAGGAAAACTAAAAGGTGTTTTGGGTCTATTGGTAAACATGTATTTTATTAAAAGATTGTACTATAAAGTAACATATTTCTAGAAGTTATGAAGTGTTTATAAATTTTCCAAGCCACAATATACTAATGTAAATGAAAGTTTATAATGGTTTACTTAGTTTTTACTTACAAATTGGGGTTTCTAAGAGTTAAAATTTCTAATTAGTATATGTGATTGAAGCTACTAAATATTAAGAAAAAATATGTCTGTGTACAAGGAAAGTAAGATGCATAAAGAAGGAACAAAGAATGGAAATATTTTATTTGATTGATTAAGAAAGATAAATTTTTCTTCAAGTACTAGGAGGGAAAAGAAAGACATGGGACAAATTCTGAATGTAAAAAGAATGTTATAGGTTTGTGGACGAGGAATTCTGGAAAAGGAGTTTTTGTATGGTCAAGTTGGCTAAGAATGAAATGAATTTAATTAAGTAAATGAATTTTAATATCAGAAGGAAGCTGGTACAAAATTATTATTTGGTCTTATTTCTCTTAAAAGGATAATTTTCTTGAACTTGATAAAGAGGTTATAAAATATTTTTCTTTACCTTTGTGTAAGTCTACCTAAAAGACAGAAAAAAAAAATCTGTTAAAATATTTTCCTGTGTTCAAAAGACTGAGGTCTCTCTATTAAGGTTTTTGGACTGTTAATGCTCTCTTTGCTTTAACGTTTTCTATTTTTGACAAGCTCCCCAAAATTCATATCTTAAATGAAGTTTTTTTTTTTACTTTTCTTCTTTGAGAATTTTCAAAGGGCCCTGGAACTTCTTAAAGAAATTTCCTCTCTTCCTATAAGGGGAAAGATACTAAATTTATTAGGCTTATTCAGTATGTTAAATTACATGGAAAGCATTGTCAGACAAGTGATGATAAGTCTGCTTAGGTGCTATTATGTGGGCAAATGTTATTGACATAGGTGTTTTAAAATTGTATAACATTACTGAAATTCTGATCTGTCCTGATTATCAGTCATAATTCTGGTTATTATTATTTTAAAGTGTTGTATGTCACAAAATTAACCAAATTTCTCTGTCAATTGCCATTTTGAGGTCTTGTTGTTTACAGAATTATTTCTTTGCTCTAATGCTTTTGCAAAATATTTCAACTTCAGAAAAATTCATGGAAAGGACTCTGACATTTACACTGGAGTACAGGTTTCTGACAAACTTTCTGATCATAAAACTGAACTTGGTAAGAAATTACAGAAATCTGATGGAAAGACTGATAACTTCATGAAGCTTCTAACAGAAAGATGGGGATCAAGAATGGATTACACAGGACTGAATGAACTGATAAGGATAATTATAATTTTTATGATTTTTCATTTGAAGTATTGCTGAATTTTTAATGTTTTGTTTTTTCAGAGTTAAGGAAAACATTTTCTCTTTTCTCCTAAGCTAGCTATGAGTTATAACAATTTGGTAAATGATATTTTTGTAAGTAAAATTGAAATACTTTTCTATTTCTCTCTATCTGATCCCTCGAATTTGGAAACTCTTATTAAGTGAGTATTGTTGTTTTCATGGCAATATAGTTATTTACATAAGTTCAATAAGAATCTGTTCTCCTTATAACAGGACATAATTGGAAACACTGGTTAAATTACCAAGGCTGTGCCTGGAAAATCATATTTACGATATAACCATACACCTTTTGAGGAATGAAGATTGGATTTTATGGAATAAAGCCACATGGAAATATTGGCCTGGTACCTTATGTTCCAAGCAGCACTTACCAGGATAAGTAAAGAATGTCACTTATCTGGCAAACACAAGGAACCTCGAAATATTTTGGGGGAACCTCGGAAGAGAGGAATTCACCCAAATCTGTAGGTATTATAGGCAAAGTCTGATGACAAAATCCTTGGCTTGGCTTTTCTGGCCTGGAGAGGCCTTTAAAGTTCAATCTGAGATTCCTTGTAAAAAGTTCCAGCAAAGCAGATTTAAAAGAACCTATGTGATCAATTGCTATTCTTGCTGTACTTATGTAAATAATTGTGCCAACACTATTGGAGCTAGACTTATTTTGCAAACTAGTTAGTTTGAATTTGTCTATCTTTGATAAAAATGAGGGTGATCTTAGAAAGAAAAATTATATTTCAGTAAAAACTATAGTGTACATTTGCTGATATTAGATCCTAGTTTTGTTAATTGTCTTTTAAGGTTTTTGTTTTATATCTGTTGACTGGACTGGATCCTGATATCTTCTAGTCTCCTAAAATATCTGGCTACAGATGTCCAAACTAAAGTTTTTCATTTTTTCCATCATTTTCATTTGGAGTCACTATAAACTGAACTTGCCCTTTTTCCTGAAGCCTTACAAACTGAAGCTGATGGACTTGATATAAACTTAAGAGATTACCCGATGACATCATCAGAGACATTTTAAACTGCAAAAGATGCTTTGATGCTGACATCTAAAAATCTTCTTAACTAGCTGTCCCCTATACTCAGAAACTACTTTACAACTTGCTCCAACCATTAACCTTGTTTTTCTTTCATTTACATAGAAATGCTTCCATTAAATACTTGATTGTTTGCTTCCACAATATAAGAGTAACCTTGAGAGCCCACCTGCATCACCACCGTCAGGGGAAGATTGGGAATCTCCCTCTGCCCCTTTCCTTAAGGTTCTTATGGCTGACCAAATAATTAACAAGACAGGGTAGCAGGAGAAAATAATACCAAATTTAATAACATGTATACATGGGAGAAAGCAGGGACACTGTGTTTCTCAACACAATAGCAGAAATTCTCGTCTTAAATACCATGTCCAACCAAAGACAAGGAGGATGTTGGGGGTGGGAGTGTTAGTTACAGCAGATTATCACTAAAGCACTGTAAACAAGAGTAAGTTTTATTATGCAGTTTTAAGGCTTCACTTTCTACAATGATAAGTCTCTAGAAATGAGGTCATCCCCCCTCTTCCCAATACAGAGAGAGAGATACCTTTACAAATGGAGACTTCCCTTGTAAATGATTGTCTGGTAACTCCTGACACCGCCATCTAGAGCATGTGGCCAGAGAGACAGAACTTCTGATAAGATGGGCTTGTTGGTGCCTTTTCTATTGTAACCTCTATCCTACATTATCTTTATAGCAGTCATGATGATAACTCCTTCCTGAAACAGATCTTTTGTTTTAAATTCTTTAGGCAGTTTGGGAGGGGAAACTCAAATATTCTTCCTGAGTTCTCTGAGTCCTTATTGTCTTCAGCTTGAAATAATCCGCATACCAGAGTGGTGCTTCCAGGTGTAGCTTCCCCTGAGCACCATCAGTTCCCTCCTCTGAAACATCCCTAGAAGTTTCACATATTAATAGCCTAGCTGGTAACTGTGGACAGAGAAATCGTGTTAGTATCCGAGTGATAAGAATTCTGTAAATAGAGAAAAGAACGTAGATTAGAATGAGGATGAACAAGCAGAATAGAACAAGTCGGAGCACATTTCCCCACACTCCATTAAACCAGTCTCCCAATCCTGGAAATAAGTCAATCCAATAAAATGTGCGAGCTTTGTTTAACTGATGAAAAATGTCAATCTTCTCTTTTAACAGATTTAAGTTAGATATTACTTGACCTGTTTGATTCATATAAAAGCAACATTTTTCTCCAATGATTGCACATGCTCCTCCTTGCTGGACAGTGAGTACATCCAGACCTTGTCGATTTTGGAGCACCACAAATGCTAGGCTGTTAATCTCTGACTGGAGTATGTTCAAGGTTTGCATGGTGGTGTTGAACTCTTGCTCCATTACCATAGAGAGATTTAAGATTGCCTTTTCCAACTCATAATCTCCAAAGCTGGGGAATAGGACTCTCAAGGCTGAAAAGAACTTGGAGTTGTGATATACAAGTGGATTTTCCACGATTTCTCGACTGACGTGTTTATGTGGCACAATCTTATGAACAAAGGAACCCAAGTTTGTAATTTGGCTGGCATTTAAGGTGGAGTGTTTGGTGACAGAAGGAGCCAGGTATCCAAGTCCACATCGTCCTGACCAATTAGGTGAGAATCCTTTATATACTTTGTTGTCGCATAAAATGAAAAGACCAGTGTATTTTAAAGACAAGGTTAGAATTGAGTCTGTAGTTCTTAGGATCTGGACTACTTTACGATCTGTGCCACTTGCACTGTTACTACCTAAACATCTCCATTTCCCATGAGCTTCTGTCAGTCTGTGAGAACAGAACAGATTGAGGAATAGCTGGTACAGGAGGCCTGCAGTCTGATTTTGGCAGCTATAAAGCCTGGTCTTGTCACCTGACCAGGTGAGTCCAGATTTTTGATCCACCCATATATAGTCTGTGGCATTGGGCAGCTTTACCATGAGGATAGCTGCGATACACCAAGTTGCACACGGGTGGCTCGTAAGCCATCCAGAGCACTTGGTGATTTGGCAAATGTTTGTGCCAGAGGGAGTAGTGATAGAGTCACTTACTATTCCCTTGAGAGTTCTGAAGATGCCACCTGCGGAATCAAACCACGGAGCTTCTGGCCATTTAAGTCCAGTTTCTTGACGGACTTTTCCTAGAGTTCTTTTTATATCTAGATTTTTATGTTCCACTTGCCCTGAAGACTGAGAGTGAAATGGGGTATGAAATTTTAATGAATACCCCAGATTTTTTGCAAGCAAGTGGTTTATCTCTGTTGTAAAATGAATCCCTTGGTCTGATTCAATCTATAAAGAAATGCCAAAGCGAGGAATAACTTCAGTTATTAATTTCTTTACCACTGTTGTGGCATCTGCATGTCTGGTCGGATAGCCTTCAGTCCATCTACTAAACATGCAGACAATAACCAAACAGTGAGAGTAACCTAAAGCTGAGGGCAAGTCCATAAAATCCATTTGTAGTGCCGCAAAAGGCAGGGTGTGCCTGGGAGGACTTCCTGGATCACACCGATTTCTCCCAGAAACTTGGTAAGATTTGCAAGTTGTGCACTTGGAGGTGATTTGGTCAGAAATTTTATGGATGCCAGGGCAAAACCAATTGTCTTTTAGTTCTTTAACTATCCCTTGTTTGCACATATGTCCCATTTGTGCAAACCAAAGGGAGATAAGTGCAAGCCAAAACGTCAAAAGAAAAGGAGCTACTGGAAGTCCATTTGGTCCAATGTATAATCCATCTGATAATTGTTTGGCACCCTTTTGTATACAATTGTCTTTTTCAGATTGTGGGGTATTTGCCTGATAGTTAATAACATCAGTCAGGGATAAAGGCAGGTTTAAAAATTGGGTGGAAAACGGATAAGGGGGTTCATAGTGAGCTGCATGTTTAGCAGCTCTGTCAGCCCTGTCATTCTCTAAAGATATGACATCAGTCTCCTTAGTATGGGCTGAACAATGAACAATGGCAATTTTTGAAGGAAAGTGAATAGCTTGTAATAAGGCTGTAATTAAGTGTCCATTAGCAATAGGAGATCTTGCAGAAGTTAAGAATTTACGGGATTTCCAAATTGTGCCAACAACATGGCAGACTCCAAAAGCCTATTTGGAGTCTGTGTAAATAGTGGCAGTTTTTATTTTGCTAATGTGCAGGCCCTAGTAAGAGCTATGAGTTCAGAAGCTTGGGTTGATCTTACGGTGGGCAAAGAATAAGCTTCAAGAGTTTCATGTGGGGAAACTATGGTATAACCAGTTATTATGCTTCCCCGGGAATTTCGTTTACAGGAGCCATCACAAAACAGAAGTAAGTCTGGATTGTCAAAAGGGATGTCTGAGAGATCCTCTCGTGGCTTTGAGACCATTTCTATAGTTGCAAGGCAATCATGTGGAATGGAGTGGGGCTCTCCATCATCAGGAAGGGGCAGTAAAGTAGCTGGATTTAAAGTGTTACAACGATGTATGATGATGGAAGGGTTAGTTAAAAGAGCCTGCTCATAGGTGGTCTGTCGCCGTGTAGAGACGTGTTGTGTCCTATGAACTTGCAAAATAGCTGACTCAGAATGTGGGACATAGAGGTGAATGGGAGAGCCTAATGTAAGAGTACTGGCCTTATCAATCAGAGTGGCAGCTGCAGCCACCGCACATAAGCATGGGGGCATGCCTGATGCCACAGGGTCTAGTTGGATGAGAAATATGCTATAGGACGTATTTGAGAGGCAAAAGATTGCCCTAGAATGCCTGTAGCAATTTCATTATTTTCATGACAGTATAGATGAAAAGGCTTGTCAAAATTAGGTAAGTCAAGAGCCGTAGTCATGGACAAAGCTATTTTTAAGGCCACAAAGGAGTTTAATGCCTCTGAGGGCTAGGAAATAGGCTCTGGGGCGATATCTGGGAGAAGAGAATACAGAGGTTTAGCAAGGGCTGCAAAATTAGGAATCCATTGGCAGCAGTAACCAGCAGCTCCTAGAAATTTACGTAGCTGTTTCTTTGTTTTGGGGAGACGGATGGATAAAATTGACTCAAGGCGTTTGGGGGTTAGCTTTTTAATGCCTTGAGATATCTCATGCCCTAAGTACGTAACAGTCATTTGTACCCACTGAAGTTTAGACCTGGAGGTTTTATGACCTCCTTCAGCTAGGGCTTTCAGGAGAATGAGAGAATCTGTAAGAGCCCCCTGCTTAGTTGGATTACAGAGTAAAAGGTCATCAACATATTGAACAAGAGTGGAGCCTTGAGTAAAGACTACAGAATCCAAGTCAGCTTTAAGGACCTGGGAAAATATTGAGGGGGACTCACAATATCCCTGAGGTATTCGAGTCCATGTTAATTGTCTCCCTTTAAATGTAAATGTGAAAAGAAATTGTGAGTCATGGTGTAATGGGATTGAAAAGAAAGCTGAGCAGAGGTCAACTACTGTAAACCAGGCTGCATCAGCAGGTATTGAGGTCAAGATGACAGCTGGATTAGGGACCACAGGATGCCGAGGAATTACAAAAGAGTTTATGGCTCTGAGGTCTTGTACAAATCTATAGATTTGGTTCTCGTCTGAGTCAAATTTGCCTTCCTTTTTTACTGGCAAGATTGGAGTGTTACAGGGCGAGGAAGTAAAAGCTAGTACACCCTGTTGCAAAAAGGAGTCTATTATGGGTTGAATTCCTCGCTCGGCATCTCTGGAGAGCGGGTATTGGGCTACTGACAGAAACGGTTTATTTTTTTTCCAAATAACATGCACGGGCTCAGCACTAAGCAACAATCTTACCTCATTTGCATGTGTAGCCCAAAGACTTGTTGGGACATTCTTTAAAGACTCATCTTCTTCAGAAGGATTTAAATTAGGACAAGTTTCCATCATGGAAAGTAGGAGACTTGGAGCTTGGTCAGAACGCAAGGAGATAAAAAGAACTTTTTCATTACAATTTAGAGTGGCATTGAATTTACATAACAAATCTCAGCCAAAGAGGTTTGCTGGTGAACAGTCAGAAACTAAAAAAGCATGATGAGTGTTAAGGGGGCCTAAAGATATTGGAGTGGGCTTAGATATGGGCAGTGAAATAGGCTGTCCAGAGACTCTAACAGCTTGATAGAATCAGAGGTCACAGGTAGAGATAAATTCTTTGAACCGGTAGTAGAGAATGTCGCACCAATGTCAATTAAGAAATCCAGTTTCCGATCCTCTATTTTAAGTTTAACTGTAGGCTCAGGGGTGCGACTGAGGATCGGCTGACCCCATCATTTGAGGGAGAAATGCCCCTCAGGTGGAGAAAAATGAGCCTTTTGGGGGTGCTGAGGCCAAGCGGGAACATTTTTTAAATACCACTCTTAAGAGCGGCACATGCCCTTTTCCAATGCCCTGGTTTCTTGCAATACCTACAATTGTCTGAAGGCAAATAGGGAGACCTCTGAGTGGGCTTTAGTTTACTTTCAGGGTTGAGTTTTTGCTTTTCAAAAGATTCAATTTGCAAAGCAAGAAGAGTTGTCTTTAATTCTTTTTTTTTTTTTGCTTTCTTGCTTACAATTTTCAAAGAATTGTGTAGCAGCCTCCATTATTACACTTAATGGTTGCCCTGCCCAACCAACCACACTGTTTTGAATTTGTTTCTTTATATCAGGAAGAAAATTTCCAACTAAAGCAGAAATTAGGAGATTCTTATGCTCTGGAGCTTCCAGATTCAATGCAGTGTGTCTTTGGAAAGTCTGATTAAACCGTTCAACAGAAGCTTTATGTTGTTCCCCCTCGTTCTGAGTGCATAATTCAATTTTTGACCGATTAACTTTAGGAGGAAACGCCTCTAGAATCGCTCCTATTAAACCTTGAATATCAGCCTGTACCTGTGCCACTTCCTGGTCATCTGCAGGAGGGCCTGGGAGAGGGTCTGGCCATCTATTTCCTCTATGAGGGGGTTTTTTCTAGGGGTCCGTCTGGCCTGTCTGATAACTACAGTGTAGTCATGGGCTGGAAGAACGCCCCTTAGCAGCCAGTCAAGGTCTCGGTGGGTGGGGCTATGAATAGCCACTAATCTTTCTAATTCTTCTCTAAATTTAGTAGGGTCTTCTGACAATGGAGGCAAGAGAGTTTTATAATTTAAAAGATCAGCTGCTGTCCAGGGGACATGAATTCTCTGCAGCAGAGGTCCAGGACACATCCGCAATGGACACTGTATAGGAATGTCTGAAGCTGACAGAGCCTGATTACAGAGCCCTGGAAAGTAGGAGGAGTTGTAAGACACAAGAAAACGAACCTTCTTGCCCTTCTTGGGTGTTTCTACTAAATTTATTTCTTGGTTTTCACCATTTACACAAGTAACCTGTATGCCCCTTGCTTGGAGGTCAGGCCTAAGCGCCCCCTGTAAGTCTTGAACAGTGAGAGAAGTTAAAACAGGCAGCTGAATGCCCTTCGGAGAAGTTGGAGTCCTGGGACCTAAGCGAACTGGCTGAGAAGGTGGCTGAGGAGTTAAGTCTTGAGGGGCAGGATTTGGGCCAGGGGCCCAGAGATCCAAAAGATCTTCTGGGGAGTCAGGGACAGGGAGTTGGGGATATAAGGGAGTGTAGGAGGGAGGATACAGGGAATTTTCAGTAAATGTGACTTTCAATCTTTGTTCTAACTCCGACTTTTGTTCTTTCATTTTATTAAGAGATTCCCTAAGGCTAGCCGTTATACTTTTCTGGGTTTTCTTTTCAATTTGTTCTTCCCATAAATACCAATAAGGCAGCTGCTTGGGATGAGAGCTCTCTAAAATATTTTTCAAATATAGAAGTTTTTCCAATTCAAAGGATCCATCGTCTGTCCATTGACAAGTAGGATCTTCATTTGTATATTTATTCCAATAGTGACTTAATCCAATAAGCCTTTTTAAGGAAAGACCCAGAGGTAACTTTCCACGCTTAGAATAAATCTTTACCATGGACGCAAGAGGCGTCCCTGGTGGGGGCGCAGATGATGTAGCTCCCATGATCCACAGAATTCACTCCCAAAGATATTCAGAGAAAGTAAAGACCTTCGTTGCACAGGCGGTAAGGATGGTGTAGTGAAAACAGTGTCTCCGGTCTCCCATAACAGTGTGGGACGCTTCCAGTCACAGACCCGCTAATCTGTGACACCGGGCAGGCGACACTGGAATGGGATTTTTCCAGCACTAACAAGCAACAAAGGTTAAGACAACAAAAGCCCTTATGGACTGGGCCCTTTATGACAAACTCCCCTGAGAGCTTGGCACAGCTGGACAAAGAGACAGTTCAGAACCCCAGTCTACTTGACTGGCCACCAAGGTGCACCCCAGTAAATGCACCTTCCGTATGGTGGAGACCAAGGAGAATATTCTCACTGGTCACAAAGCTAAGTTTTCTCAGGACACAGAACAAGACAGAAGGAAAAACCTCATCCGATTTTTTTTTCTTATGTGCACAATGACAGCTTTAGCCACGCCTTAGGTCTCTTGGAGCCAGAATAATACCTAGCGGGGGAGGTGCCGCGGGGTTGGGGACTCTGTGCTTTACAGAGTACCTCGTCGTTGCAAGGACATTTTCTTGCAGTTGGCGAGGGACCTGTGTCATCTACCCCCTTCCGTGACCCAACTTATCCTGTCACAGGAGTCTTCTGAAAGTGGCGAGCGCCCTAATGGCTCTTAACTGCTCGACCCGTGCCCACCAAATTTGAGGCCTTTTTGGTTTCCAAGATGCCCTTGGCAATGACTTTCACTTCATGTGCATATTAACCCACAGCAAAGTTTGTAGACGCCGGTCTGGTGAGACCTGCAAACTCACCAGTCTGTGGGGCCGGCCCAGACAGCAGGCTTATAGGGCCTATGCCTGCGTCCTACCCTATGGTATTTCCTTCTTATGACAAAAGACAAATAAAAAACAGAAAAACAGGGGCCGGCCCGGTGGCGCAAGCGGTTAGGTGCACGCGCTCCGCTGCGGCGGCCCGGGGTTCGCTGGTTCGGATCCCGGGCGCGCACCGACGCACTGCTTGGTAAGCCATGCTGTGGCGGCGTCCCATATAAAGTGGAGGAAGATGGGCACCGATGTTAGCCCAGGGCCGTCTTCCTCAGCAAAAAAAGAGGAGGATTGGCGGATGTTAGCTCAGGGCTGATCTCCTCACAAAAAAAAAAAAAAAAAAAAAAAAACAGAAAAACAGAGACTACTTCTGGGAGGAAAAAGGATCAAGATCAAAACCAAGAGTACTCTACCAAATTTAAACCAAGTGTTGCTAAAAGGAAAAGAAACTAGTTTCCCAAATATTTTCTCCTGCCAATCTAAAATTAGAAAGAGAAAACATTCTCACCACTTCCTTCCACCGGACTCTGCAGATAGAGATTCCGGGAGGCTGACATGGTAAGAAGTCTTAAATTTTGCCGGCTTTCGTCAGGCGTTCCAGTATCTCATCATCTGCAGTAGTCCAGGGAGAAGGCAGGTCTTCCAGCCAGAGACAGCAACTTGCCAGCCAGTGTGGCTCCTGGTGACTACGCCAAAACTGTTGGGGGAAGAGGGGGAATCTCCCTCTGCCCTTTTCCTTAAGGTTCTTATGGCTGGACAAATAATTAACAACACAGAGTAGCAGGAGAAAATAATACCAAGTTTAATAACATGTATACATGGGAGAAAGCAGGGACACTGCGTTTCTCAACACAATAGCAGATTCTCGTCTTAAATACCATGTCCAACCAAAGACAAGGAGGATGTTGGGGGTGGGAGTGTTAGTTACAGGAGATTATCACTAAAGCACTGTAAACAAGAGTAAGGTTCATTATGCAGTTTTAAGGCCTCACCTTCTACATTGATAAGTCTCTAGAAATGAGGTCATGCCCCCTCTTCCCAATACAAAGAGGGAGATACATTTACAAATGGAGACTTCCCTTGTAAATGATTGTCTGGTAACTCCTTGCAGGGCCATCCAGAGCCTGTGGCCAGAGAGACAGAACTTCCGATAAGATGGGCTTGTTGGTGCCTTTTCTATTGTAACCTCTATCCTACATTATCTTTATAACAGTCATGATAATAACTCCTTCCTGAAACAGATCTTTTGTTTTAAATTCTTTAGGCAGTTTGGGAGGGGAAACTCAAATATTCTTCCTGAGTTCTCTGAGTCCTTATTGTCTTCAGCTTGAAATAATCCGTATACCAGAGTGGTGCTTCCTGGGGTAGCTTGTCATGAGCACCATCTAGATATATATATATATATATGTATATCTTAGAAATATATATGTATGTATATACATATATATATATATATCTTAGAAACGAGTAGAGTGTGTGCCAATTTCTCATTATACTCTTGACAATGTCACTCTTACAACTGAAAGCATGACTAAGATAGAGAAGGTGGTGAGACCCTAGATTGCTAGAGTCACAGCAAGAAAAGTTAAGAAAGTGCCATCAGGTCCTTTGGACAAAAGAATGCTATATGGCTGTTGGGTTTATAACAGATTCATTGGTGAAAAACAAGTCACTACATTAAATTATTTTCTACTTACCTGCATCACACTCTCCAAGAACACATATTTTAAAATGAGACAAGTTATTACATTAAAAATGACCGGCTCTGGGATTTGGAAAAGTACATCAAATAATGAAGTTAAAACCGGGTTACAAACATCCTGGTATCAATTCCAACTACCATCTTTTACCAAACTAAAACTCTAATTATCACTAATTCACTTGCATTCTGGGGCTCCTCCCATATACAAAATCAACAGCTTTAAATGTGTCATAAGTTTTTTAAAATTTCCCTAAAATTTTAGAGGATAATGTAAATATATATCTTGGAAAAGTTGAGAAAGATGGAGACACCAGGAAAGGAAAAGATGAAAATATTACGCTAATCAATGATGTAAAACTAGAGGCATGAACAACTGTTAAAATAATTCTCTATGACATTGATCAATTCTACTATCTCTACACCTGGCTCTTTCCTATCAGTAATTTGATACATAAAAAAATAGAAGAGTGTATTTCATGGTATCAATTCTTTTAGTTGTGTGCTTTCCCTTTGACCACTACATATGCTTTTATGCGTTTGCTTTATTTTCAGGTGGTGTCACATTAGAACACCCTCATCTCGGCAGATCTTTGCCTTAAGGAACTCTACCTTGGCCCTTGATCAACTGTACTCTGTGTTATGGTCAACTCAGAGCCCTACATGGATCAGAGTTTCCTCCCTCCTCTCTCCCGTGCATTGCTCATGTCAGGGAGTACAGTCCACTGAGTGAACAGTAAGCAGTGTTTCCAAAGCATCAGATATTAAAAGGAGGAGACACAGGGTTGGGTGTGCGCCCCCATTCCGTGCCTCAGTGCAGAGAAGAAAGCAGTCAATTTATCCCTCCAGAGACTGGGACAAAAACAGGAGGTTATGAGCACGAGGCTCCCTCTGCAGGCCTTGAAGCAGGGACCTGGAATCAAACTGCTGACACCGTGGCTCATGGTTGGTTTTACAGGGAACTCCCGAGGAAGATAAGGACATGAAATAACGATAATTATGAGAAGAGCAACAAACACTTCTACTGAGCCAAGGACTGCACTCTGAATGTAAACTCTGTGCTTGAACATACATTAACTCACATGACCCTGAAAATATCCCGACGTAGTCAGTGTTGTTCTTTTCATCATTTGATAGATGAAGAGACTGGGTACAGTGGCTAAAAATCTCAGCCAGGTTACAAAGCTGATAAATGGCAGAGCCCAAGCCCAATGTTCTTATGTGATGCTCTTTGACTACAACTCCAAGTGAAGTCTCTAACGACTATCTCCACTCGCAACTGCCAATACCATCGTCCTCCGTGGATGGGGGTAGGTGTGGGCACGGCAGGCAGCTGGGTGTGGCAGGGCGCCAGATCTCAGATCTGGCACACAGGTTGCCAAGTTGCTTCCTCCTCTCAGGTGGCCCAGCACACGTCCCAGGAGACTTGGCGGCAGGCCCCAGGACACTTTCCCCCAGATCTTGTCCACTTGAAAGGGGCCTGGCACAGGTGGCCGGTTGTGCTGGTTAGCCAGCCTCCTTTGGACAAATCAGGTGACCCGAGCCAGCCTTCCAGTCGCCCTCGGCATGGCACCTGCTCCCTCAGGTCGAGGGCCTCACACGTGCCCTCCACTGTGGATTTCTCCCCAGAGCCGTGGCCTGAGGACTAGGAAGGCCAGGCCCTCCAGACTCCAGAGATGATGCTGGGACCCATCACCAGAAGGGCTTGCCCCGTGTGGCAGAGGCTCCCCAGGTCTGCGGCCTGCTAGGGCCTCACTCACTGCTTGGCCATATGCCTGTCTCGGCCCTTCTGATTCCACAGAGCCTTTCCTCCACCTGGCTGGAGTTGACAAGTGCAGGCGTGGGGTGAGGCCGTGATTTTGCCTTTCCAGGAAGAAATGAGGCCCTGGAAAAAGCAGCTGGCCGAGACAGAGCTTTGACCTGGCACCCCAGTCGGCCTGTGGCCACCAGGTACAGACCATCGCTTCCAAAGAAGGGAAGCGGCCGGCCAGCTGATTGCAAGTGGGGAATGGGAGGGAGACAACAACTGAAGCCAAGTCAAGCAGGACGTTGGCGTTCCTTCTTCAGCTATGACTGGCCTGGCGGGTGGGCGGGGCCATCACTGAGGACCCCCGAGTCCCGCCCTAGGCCCTGGTGGTGGCGCATGAGCCCTTGGCCTGAGGGGCTGAACCCAAGCCCACAGGGCACTCAAAGCAGTGAGAGAAAGAAGGGGCCAGGGGAGAGGAAGGCAGGTAGGCGAGGTGGGAAGGGCTTGCCCACCTCCTCTCCTCAGGTCCCTGAGATAGAGAGAGAGAGAGAGACAGTGAGAGAGACAGAGAGAGACAGACAGACAGAGAAAGAATGAGAGATCCCTGACCTGTGAGTATCTGCCACCACCACTGCTGCCAACCCATAGGCCACCCCACTTCCCCCAACCATCCCCAGGAGTGCACCCCCGGGGCCAGCCACACCACAGTGATGCCCTTTCATCGTCACCTCCACGCCATCCCATCTGGAGCTGAGCCCAGTGCAGGGGAAACGGTTCAGACAATCGTCTACATGTCCCTCTCCATGAGAATTGTCTTCTGCCAGTCTCACATGCCCAAACCTCACCCCCAACATTCTCCTTTGTGTATAGCTGAAGATAGGAGGAGAATCTCTGCCATTGTGTTGAGAGACTCAGTTTCCTGGGTTTCTCTCATGTACATGTGTTCTTAAGCTGGGTATTATTTTCTTCAGCTCACCTGTCTTGTTAAGGATTTGGCCATCCGTAAGATCCTTAAAGGAAGAGGCAGAGAGATTTCTCTCTCTGCCGCCGCCGCCAACAGCCCTGAGCTGGCTCAGTGCCTCGTACCTGGCCAGGGGCAGCCCATCCCCTGGCACCCTCTCCCGGGGGCATCCCAGGAAAGCTTCACAGCCAGCCCCACCCCACTCGCCACTGCCAAGACCATCGTCCTCCCTCGGGAGGATGCAGCAGGACAGGGAACTGGGTGTGGGAGGCCACCAGAGCTCAGGTCTGGCACACAGATTATCAGGCTGCTTCCTCCTCTGAGGGGGCCCAGCACACGCCCCAGGAGACTTGGTGGCAGACACCAGGGCTCTTTCCCCCAGATCTTGTCCACTTGAAAGGGGCCTGGCCCACGTGGCCAGTTGTGATAGTTGGCCAGCCTCCTTTGGACAAAGCAGGTGAGCCGAGCCATCCTTCCAGTCGCCCCCGGCGTGGCACCAGCGCCTTCAGGCCAAGGGCCTCACGTGTGCCCTCCATCACGGATTTCTCCTCAGAGCCGTGGCCTGGGCACTAGGAAGTCCAGGCCCTCCCGACTCCAGAGATGATGCTGGGACCCGTCGCCGGAAGGGCCTCCCCTGTGTGGCAGCGGCTCCCGAAGCCAGCGGCCTACTGGGCCCTCACTCATTGCCTGGCCAAATGCCTGTCTCGGCCCTTCTGATTCCACAGACCCTTTCCTCCACCTGGCTGGATTCGACAAGTGCGGGCGTGGGGTGAGGCCATGGTTGTGCCTTTCCAGGAAGAAATGAGGCCCGGGAAAAAGCAGCTGGCTGAGGCAGATTCTTGACCTGGCACCCCAGTCGGCCTTTGGCCACCAGGTCCAGACCACCGCTTCCAAAGAAGGGAAGCGGCCGGCCAGCTGATTCCAAGTGGGGGATGGGAGGGAGACAACAGCTGAAACTAAGTCCAGCAGGGCGTTGGTGTTCCTTCTTCAGCTGGGACTGGCTGGAGGGCGGGTGGGGCCTTCACTGAGGACTCCCGAGGATCACCGAAGGCCCTAGTGGTCACGCATGTGCCCTTGGTCTGAGGGGTTGAACCCAAGACCACAAGGCACTCAAAGCAGTCAGAAAAAGAAGGGGCCAGGCGAGAGGAAGTCAGGTAGGTGAGGTGAGCAGGGCTCGCCCACCTCCTCTCCTCAGGTCCCCGAGAGTGAGAGAGAGAGAGAGAGGGAGAGAGAGAGACAGAGAGAGAGAGAGACAGTGAGAGAGACAGAGAGAGATAGACAGACAGACAGACAGAGAAAGAGTGAGAGATCCGTGACCTCTGAGTATCTGCTGCCACCACTGCTGCCAACTCACAGGCCATCCCACTTCCCCTCACCATCCCCAGGCGTGGCCCCCGGGGCCAGCCACACCACAGAGAGGCCCCCTTCATGGTCACCTCCGTGCTTTCCCTTCCGGACCTGACCCCAGTGCAATGGAAACGGTTCAGACAATCTTCTACATGTCCTTCTCCATGAGAATTGTCTTCTGCCAGTCTCACATGCTCAAACCCCACCCTCAACATCCTCCTTTGTCTGTAGCTGAAGATAGGAGGATAATCTCTGCCATTGTGTTGAGAGACGCTGTTTCCCCCATGTACACGTGTTCTTAAGCTGGGTATTGTTTTCTCCAGCTAACCTGTCTTGTGAAGGATTTGGCCAGCCATAAGAACCTTAAGGGATGAGGCAGAGGGGTTTCTCTCTCCGCCACCGCCGCCAACAGCCCTGAGATGGCTCAGTGCCTCAAACATGGCCAGGGGCAGCCCATCCCCCATCGCCCTCTCCTGGGGCATCCCAGGAAAGCTTCACAGTCAGCCCCACCCCACTCACCACTGCCAAGACCATCGTCCTCCCTCGAGAGGATGCGGCAGGACAGGGAACCGGGTGTGGGAGGCCGCCAGATCTCAGGTCTGGCACACAGGTTGCCAGGCTGCTTCCTCCTCTGAGGGGGCCCAGCACACGCCACAGGAAACTTGGCGGCAGGCCCCGGGGCTCTCTCCTCCGGAACTCGTCCACTTGAAAGGGGCCTGGCCTAGGTGGCTGGTTCGACCGGTTGGAAAGAAATATTTTTCTTCTCTGAGAGACTGTTGCTTGTCATCTCCTTGACATGAGATGATAGAGATTTGTTCCCATTTCCCTTTCTACTTGAAAACTGATGGATACATTGCCGACTGCCTTTAGAGACTGCAGGTCTTTCTGAAACTC
Organism: Diceros bicornis minor; assembly: GCF_020826845.1. Lineage (NCBI taxonomy): Eukaryota > Metazoa > Chordata > Mammalia > Perissodactyla > Rhinocerotidae > Diceros > Diceros bicornis. The sequence continues at coordinate 4,240,606 of NW_026690866.1, forward strand.
TTTTCAGTGCGCTGGCTTACTTCAGCCTCATTTCATTGTTCCATCCGAAATTCCTTTCAGTTGGATCTATTTTCCTTTCTAATCCTTTTGTATACCTAGATATTTAAAAGCTGCTCAAAACTATAATGGAGAAAAGTTGGGTTACAACTCTTTCAGACAGCACGTAAACCCAAATTTTAGGGTTTCTACACAAAACGTCTCTGCCATGTTTCTAGCTGCTCTCCTTCCATATATTTTCCTCCCGAACTTCCTGTGACAAAATTGCCTTTCTAAAAGCCAGTCCTCTGTTCACTCTCTTGGCCAGTCACATTTCCATAGAAAGAAAAAGGACTGGATTTTCCAAAGATACAATAAGAATGATCAAGTCCTGAGTCACACCTAGACAGCCTGCTCCTGTTCTCCATGAATTGTAAAATTGAAGTTAATTATCTCGTTCATTTTGTCTAAATCTATTGGGTCACTTTGGCACTGAGCCCCTAAACTGGACTACAGCCTGCTTCAGCAGACACCAAACTCTTTCTCAAGTACTTGCATTCGTGTGCTGAGTAGGTATTGTATTTATGTAGACCTTATTGAACAAAAGATCTTCACTGATTCACTCAAGTACTTAAGTACCTACCATGTGCCCAAAGGTCTTGCAATGTTGGGGGTCTGCAAGACAGATATGTCTAAACAGATAAATTACACTACAGAAATAATTTGAATGAAAGAGATATGAATAAACTGCCATGGGACTCCAGGAAAAGAACCCCCATGGGTTGACCTACAACTAAGAGATACAGTTCTGTCCTGGGTCTCTGAGGAGAAAAACAACCACCATGGGGGGTGGACAGTCTTTGTGCTATCAAAGGAAAGGAAAAGAAAGGGAGAGAAGATAAAGAGAAAACAGGTTAAACGGAAAGGTTTTTTTCTTCTTCTGAGTGATTCTGCCACCCACTTTTGGAGCACATTGCTTGCTGATGTCCTTTCTGGCCAGTCTTATCCTTCAGCCGGCTTCTAGAGACTTCAACAATTCGATTGTAACGAGCTGGGCTCCTCCGTGCAGACAATGCCAACTACGGAGGGAGCCAGGAGGGGAGCCAAAGAGTCACAGGACTCTGCACAAAGCGGATAAATGGCAGAGACCAAGCTCAGTGCTCTTACGTGATGCTCTTTGACTACAACTCCAAGTGAAGTCTCTAACGACTATCTCTGTTTGCACTGCCAACACCATCGTCCTCCGTGGAGTCGATGGAGGCAGGTGTGGGTTGGGCAGGGAAGGGAGCTGGGTGTGTCAGGCCGCCAGATATAAGGTCTGGCACACAGGTTGCCGGGTTGCTTCCTCCTTTGAGCGGGCCCAGCACACGACCCAGGAAACTTGGTGGCAGGCCCCAGGGCCCATTCCCCCGGATCTTGTCCACTTGAAAGGGGCTTGGCCCAGGTGGCCGGTTGGGCTGGTTGGACAGCCTCCTTTGGACAAAGCAGGTGAGTCGAGCCAACCTTCCAGTCGCCCCTGGCGTGGCACCAGCGCCCTCAGGCCGAGGGCCTCATGCGTGACCTCCATTGCGGAATTCTCCTTAGAGCCGTGGCCTGGGCACTAGGAAGGCCAGGCCATCCCGACTCCAGAGATGATGCTGGGACCCGTCGCTGAAAGGGCCTGACCGTTTGGCAGCGGTTCCCCAAGCCGGCAGCCTGCTGGGGCCAAAATCACTGCTTGGCCAAAAGACTGTCTCGGCCCTTCTGATTCCACAGAGCCATTCCTCCACCTGGCTGGAGTCAAGAAGTACGGGCATGGGGTGAAGCCGTGGTTTTGCCTTTCCAGGAAGAAATGAGGTCCAGGAAAAAGCAGCTGGCCGAGGCAGAGCCTTGACCTGGCACCATAGTCGGCCTTTGGCCACCAAGTCCAGACCACTGCTTCCAAAGAAGAGAAGCGGCCAGCCAGCTGATTGCAAGTGGGGGATAGGAGGGAGACAACAGCTGAAGCCAAGTCAAGAAGGGCAGCAATGGAAAAGCTGCAGCTGGATGGCGCCAGCCGGTCAGAGCCTGGAGCGATGGTGGGGCCTACACTGAGGACCCCCGAGGTCAGCCCTAGGCTCTGGGGGTTTCACATGCGCCCTTGGCTTCTGCGGGTGATTGAACCCAAGCCCACAGGGCTCCCGGAGCATCCAGAGAAAGAAGGGCCCATGCGAGAGGCAGGCGAGGTGGGCAGGTGGCGCCACCTTACTCTCCTCAGGTCCCCAGGGGGAGAGAGAGAGAGAGAAAGAGACAGAGACAGAGACAGAGAGAGAAAGGCAGAGAGAGACGAGAGATCCCTGACCTCTGAGTCTCTGCCTCCACCGCTGGCTGGTGTCAACTCACATGCCATCCCACTTCCAGCCATCACTCCCACGCCTGCCCTGGGGCCAGCCCCACCACAGAGAGGCCGGTCCCTGGTCACCACTGTGCCGTCCCTTCCGGACCTGACCCCAGTGCAGGGGAAAAGGTTCAGACAAGTCTTTACGTGTCCCTCTGCATGACAATAGACTTCCTCCCCTCTCCCATTCCACAGGCCCACCCATGACATCCACCATTGTCATTAGCTCGGGAGAGGATGCAAGATGGGAATTTCTGCTATTGTGTGAGGAGACTCAGTTTCCTGGGTTTTCCCCTTGGACACATGTTCTTCAGCTGGGTCTGATTTTCTCCAGACAACCTGTCTTCTTAAGGATTTTGCCAGCCATAAGAACCAGAAGGGAAAGGGCGGAGGGCAATTCTTTCTCTGCCCCTGACAGCCTCGAGCTGGGTCAGTCCCTGAGACCTTGCCAGAGGCAGCTCATGCCCCAGTGCCCTGTCCTGGGGCATCCAAGGGCAGGCTCGGCGCCAGCCCCACCCCGCTAGCTACTGCCACGACCATCGTCCTCCCTCGGGGGGCCTGGGCAGGACAGGGTCCCGGTTGTGGGAGGCCTCCAGATCTCAGGGCTGGCACACTGCTTGCCAGGCTGCTTCCTCCTCTGACGGGTGCCCAGCACACGCCCCAGGAGACTTGGCACCCGTCCCCAGAGCTATATCCTCTAGAACTCGTCCTCTTGGAAGGGGCATGGTCCAGGTGCCAGGTTCAGCTGGTTGGCCAGCCTCCTTTGGAGAAAGCAGGCAAGCCGAGCCATGCTTGCAGTGGCCCTGGCGAGACACCTGGGACCTCAGGCAGAGGGCCTCCTGTGTACTCTCCATGGCGGATTTCTCCCCAGAGCCATGGCCTGGGCAGTAGGAAGACCAGGCCTTCCTGTCTCCAGGGAGGAGGCTGGGACCTGTGGCCGGAAGGGCTTGGCCAGTTAGGCCCTGGCCCCCAAGCCCTGTGGTGACATTTGCGTGTCTCGGCACTTCTGACTCCACAGAGCCATTTGTACACCTGGCCTGGCTGCAGTCGCAAAGTGCAGGCGTGGGGTGAGGCCATGGCTTTGTCTTTCCAGGAAGAAATGAGCCCCTGGATGTAGCAGCTGGCCCAGGCAGAGCCTTGAGCGTGAAGCCCAGTACGCCTGTGACCATCAGGGCCAGAGCAATGCTTCCAAGGCAGAGAAGCAGCCTTCAAGCTGAGTAGGAGTGGGGAAGGGGAGGGAGACAACAGCTGAAGCCAAGTCAAGAAGGGCGGCGATGGAACAGCAGCAGCTAGGTGGCGCCAGCCGGTCAGAGCCTGGAGAGAGGGCGGGGCCTTCACTGAGGACTCGTGAGGGCATCCCCGAGCCCCGGTGGTCGTGCATGCGCCCTTGGCTTGTGTGGGGGTGTAGGGGGTTGAACCCAAGCCCGCAGGGCTCCCGGAGCGGCCAGAGAAAGAAGGGCCCCTGGGAGAGGTAGGCGAGGTGGGCAGGTGGTGCCACCTTACACTCCACATGTCCCCGAGGGAGAGAGACAGAGACAGAGACAGAGAGAGAGAAAGGCAGAGAGAGAGAGAGAGATCCCTGACCTCTGAGTCTCTGCCTCCACCGCTGTCTGGTGCCAACTCACACGCCATCCCACTTCCACCCATCACGCCCACGTCTGCCCTGGGGCCAGCCTAGCCACAGAGAGACAGGTTCCTGGTCACCTCTGTGCCGTCCCTTCTGGACCTGACCCTAGTACCGGGGAAATGGGTTGGACAAACCTTTATCTGTGTCTCTGCATAACAATCATCTTCATACCCTCTCCTATTCCACAGGCCCACTCATGACATCCACTTTTGTCGTTAGCTCAGCAGAGGATGCAAGTTGAGAATCTCTGCTATTGTGTGGATTGACTCAGTTTCCCGGGTTTCTCCCATGGACACATGTTCTTCAGCTGTGTCTGATTTTCTCCAGCCAACCTGTCTTGTTAATGATTTTGCCAGTCATAAGAACCTGCAGGGAAAGGGCAGAGGGGGATTCTCTCTCCCCCTTTCCTCCCCCTCTCTCTCCCCTTCCCTTGCTCAGATATTTTCTCACAGAGCAGACAGTTTTCTTATCTTCTTCCTTTCTCTCTCCTCAATCCCCAGGGCTCCTCTCTAATCTTTCATTTATTTATTTTGTTTTTAAATTTTTGTTTATTGCAGTAACATTGGTTTACAACATTGTATAAATTTTAGGTGTATATCATTATGCTTCTATTTCTGCATAGATGACGTCGTGTTCACCACTCAAATACCAGTTACAAACCATCACCACTCTTTTCTAATCATTGGTTTGATTTCCTGCTTGACCAAACTGTTATTCATGAGAGTCTTTATTGGATTATAAATTGTCTGATTTGTTTAAGATATGTTGGCAGTTAATGAACATTTTTGCGTGCAAGTTGGTTAAGGAACTGGATTTCAAATCTGCCCGTTCCTCTGATGACCTACTGAGTCAGAATGTCTGTGGTGGGCCATGTATCTCTCTTCTGGCGGCTTCAGAAATTGATTGCTGTGTCGAAATTGTTTGCTGGACAAGGATAGGACCTAATTTTATAATAATATGCTTTCTTTGCTTTGAAGTAAGGTGTTTGATATTTATATGCAGGCACATGTGTGTGTATGCTCCAAACATATTTAATGATAAATCAAAATTAACAATATATATGATTCCTATATTGACTTTTTTTGGACAAATACTGAGAAGTTAATTGAATACTCTTACTTTGGTTGTAGTTAGGTTCACTTTACATCATATTTTTATAATCCTTTTTAAATATATGATATTATAATTGAACATATATATTTTGACTGCTAACCACCTTTTAGTCCCTAAATATTTTGCCTTCAGATATGTTTACCATTATACACATTGATATATAAACGTTTCATATTAGTTGTGGCTTTACTTTTGTGAGCACGTATATGGAATATCACTGACAATCCCCTTACTTTCAGCATCTATGTTCAGTGTTAGTTTCCTATGTCTTCGTGAAATGTAGAGTAACATACAATATTGAAAAAGTGATTTAAGTAACTTCTGTATAGTATAACTGCTATATGCAGCATTATCTCTGTGGTTCTATTTTTAAATTTTGTACTTTGCTTTTTTTCTTTTTTCCTTGCTTTGCTCCATTTAAAGTAATTTTCCTTATCTAACCACGAACCCTAGACCACCAAAGCAGAGCGTGCAAACTTAACCACTATGCCACCAGGCTGGCCCTTATTTTACAATATTTTTAATTTGAGAAATAAGAGGAACCCAGAATCTGACATCTTGCCTCACTGCCTCCTCAACTTTAGATGAAAAATTAATTAGTATTTTACTTCTTTTCTTTTTCTCCAAATCCAGTGTCTCTTTTCTCCTAATCCAGTATAGATTAAGCTCTTGGTTCAAGATGGTTTTAAAATACATGCACATTCTTTAAAGTAGTTTGTGTTTTGCATTTTTTAAATATCACATTAACACAAAGTACTGAGACAATTGTTTTAATTTTTCAGTGTTCGCTTCTTTGGTAAGGTGGTTTTTTTGAAACCAGTCAACCTCAAACTTGATTATGGATCTGAATTATCTGGAAGACTTGTTAAAACACAGAAGGTTTGCTGTACCCCATCCCAAACATTCTGATTCAGTAGGTCTCGGGTGGTGACTAGCATCTCCACATTGTGATTCAAAGGTCCTCTGCCTAACATTTCTTATTTTTTTCATTTCAGAGGCAGTAAAATCCGTATTTGAGTGTGCAGGCTGTCCCTACCCAATCCTTTGAATTTTCACAAGTGTTATGCCACAATAATCTTCTTGAACTCCTAACTCCACCTCAGCATTTGGAGGCCCCAACTGACACAAAAATGTTCTTCATTTATCTTCTGAAAGGAGTGCTTTATTTTCAAAATTTGACACAATCTGCAATAAGTTTAATGTAGCTGCAGTTCTCTGCTCTTTAGACATTGCAATTTACTTATACAACACCTGTAATTTACTTATACAACACCTGTACCATTCTTCCTTGTTCTCAGTATTTAAGGCTCTAATATTGGAAACACATGGGGCTTCAGGACATTCTGGACACTCTCCCTTCTTCAAATTTAATTGATCATATCACACCTGAACTAAGTTGAACTAAAGTTGGCCATATCATGGCTTGTCACATGACGATCAGGTATATGTGTAGTATGTGTGCACCTTACAGAAACAGAATGTTCCTGGAGTGTGCATCTCAATGATTCTTCTCCTAAAACTTGATTAAATATGTTCTAAATAGAGGTTCTTAGTTTCAGTTAAATGTACCTAATCCATACATCCATTACTGTAAAATTTTCTATATCTTAAACTTATTTTGTTGAATAGCGTGTAAATTATTTCTATACCCCCAAGCTCACACGTTTGATTTTAAAATTTATTTTCTTTTCAAGTTAAAGAAAGAATTTTTATTAAAAGAAAGAAATGCAAAGAAGTATCCAAAAGAATGAAATACTAGGAGTATGGAAGACTAGATACCTCAAAGGGGTTTCCCTCCACATAACACTATCTTCCATAAAATATAATGTTATTGCATTCTTGAGTTCACAGGTTGTAAGCCCAGTCTCAAAGGACAGAAGAAGGACATTGTAAGCACTAGACAAAATTGGATTAACCCAGTGGTCAAAGGCCAGTATGATCCTCTAATGAAAGGATTTGTCTTTGAGTCACCAGTGACTTGAGGGAATGAATCTGGGAGTCACAGATTAGTTGTGAGTCACACAAAAATGGCATTTAGCTTGGTGTCATCTCACATGACTGTGAGCAGAAACCAGTGACATTCTTCTCTGGAGGAAAGAATCTAAACGAAAGCCTTACATTCTGTACACATTAAAATCAGACAAATATGAGCTCATAATCAAAGTTCTCCAAACAAATAAGGAATACATGCCATTGTCGATAAGAGTCATAAGACATAAGAAAATTAAAAGCAAAACAATAGATTTAAACACTAAAACCTTCACTATTAGACTTACCAATTTCAAGATATAAAATAACTGTGTATAAAAAATGGAACAACAAAAAATGGAATAATAAAATCAAACAGGAGATTCTAGAAAACATATGACATATTTGGCAGAGGGCCTTATAGAAATTTAAGAGATTAAAAATACATAACTGTTGAGTTTTAAAACTTCATAGATGGGTCCTACAACAGAAGAGAGAATAGAAAACCAAATTTGAATTCAGAAGGAAATAGAATGCAGCATAGAAAGACAAGGAACTAAAAAACATGAAAGATAATTTCTATATGGAGATGACGAGAGAGAGTAAAGAAAAAGGAGAAATAAAGTACTGTACAACAAAAACAAGTGAGTCATGAGGGTAAAACTGAAAGTTAAAGGGTCTATAAACTTCTCAGGAGATGAGAATCTATATCCACTTCAGGCAATGTGGACTGCTGGTAAAATAGAAATAGAGAATATAACTCTCACCCAAATAGAAGAGATACAATAGAATATGGAAAACAAGTATAAATCAATAAATTTTAAAGGGAAATAACATAATAAAATTTCCGGAAAAAATAGAAGGAAAACATATAGATATGGGAGCAAAAGGAGGATATAAATAATCACAACAAATGTAAATGCAATAAATTCTCGAGTTAAATACAGATTGTTAAATTTGATGCGACAATGATAAATTTAGCTGTATCATGTTTACAAGACTTGTGAAAACTAAAAAACATGGAAAACTAGAAATTCAAAACAGAATAGAAGTTATAAACATATAATAGGAAAATATCAATCAAAAGTCAACCCACGGTAGCTACAATAATATGAGATAAAACAGATGAGGGAAAAAGCATCATTAGGCATTAAGTGGTTAATCCCCAATGGTATAAGTTCAACTTATCATGAAAATATAGTCCTTATACTACACAGGATGTCATGAGAAGATAATATAGCCTCAACCAAGAAAGGAAGGAGGAGAAGGAAGAGGAGAAGAAGGAGAAGACAAGAAGAAAAAGTCGGAGGAGGAGGAGGAAGTACAGGAGAAGGAGGTAGAGGAAGAGGAGAGGTAGACATAATATATCATCATAGTGAAGAATTGCAACTTTCCTCTGAGACAAAGAATAACATATATCTAATAATAGAGTGTTTGAAAAACAAATTAGCAAGTTGGATTTAATGAATACACATCGAACCCTATACCCAACAAGTGAAGAACACCTATTCTTCACAGGGACACGGGGAGCATTAACAAACAGTGAGCAGGAACTAGGGTACTAATCAATCCTCAAATAATAGAACACTTGAAATAAGTACAAGTGACTGCTCTATTTTATTCCTGATGCTATTATAAATCCCAGGCAATAGAAATGCAGAGAATTTTCTTTGGCTTAGGTGTTATTTCTGTTTAGAAACTCTGTAGAAAAGATGAAGACAATATGGGCTATCAGGAATAGGTACCGTTAAAGATGTTAATGATTAATTTTAATTTTTTATTTTTAAAATAAGAAATGGATGAGAAGCTTTTTAAACTTTACAATGCTCTCTCTCTTAGATTCCTAAATGTTGTTAGTCCTTTCAGTCCTTCTTGATTCTTTCAATTGTTCCTGCCTGTTGATGATTCCTCCTTCATTGGATCTCTGAAGTTCACCTTAGTTTCCTGGTTTTCATGGTGGCAGACGCACAGGTTTGAGGGGACAGAGGTTAGGCACTTTGACTGACAGCCTTCTGTTGCACCATTCTCATCGTGCACATGTCATACGTCTATGCTTGTCATGTATTTTTCAGTTGCAATTATTCTTCCTCCCCAGGGCTTTCTCCAATCTCATGCTAATATTGTTGCTCTTCTAGGAAGGATTTAATGGTGTGCTCATATAAACAAGCATTTTGCATCCTGAACCAAAGAGCCATTTACAAGTCTACTCTGAATGTGATCTGTTTTTCCATTCATTGTAATTTCTTCTGTGTATTTAACTAGTTTCTTTCATGAGTGTGGAATTCACTAAGGAAGTTCCACAGCTGGAGTCATGTTATTTTCTTTAGTTATAAATTCTAAGGCTTCAGGAGTGCCATCTGTTGCCACAGACATTCAAGTCAATAGCAAATTTATTTTAATAAAGTCATTGTATTGCATTTGAAGGAAATCATTTTGAGTCTTTTCCCTAAGGATCCTTATCCCTCTATGCAGGTTTCAGTACAAGAACTACCAGTATGTCTGGCCTTGGTTTTTGCCATTGAGGAAATCAACAGGAACCCTCATATCTTGCCCAACATGTCTCTGGGATTTGATCTCTATAATGTCCTGCCCAGTGAAAGGAGGACATTGGAGAGTTCCCTGATTTGGCTCTCAGGGTTGTGCAAGGACATCCTTAATTACGACTGCAGGAGAGAAAGTAAGTCTCTAGTGGTCCTTACAGGAACCACCTGGGCAAATTCTGCCCGGATTATAACACTGCTGGAACTGTACAAATTTTCACAGGTAAGACTGGGTGGGAGGGGGAGAGATGAAACCACGTCTCCTTTGGTGCCATTCTCAGGGGCCTAAAAAGGAATAGAGGAGGAGACTGGGTTTGTGCATCTCTCAAAGGATATGATCTCAAAGGGTCCGTGTACAGGACCTCGATGTAGTATGATATTTCCTTTATTTGGAGTAGAGAGAAGGTTGAGGGGGAAGGAGACAAAGCAGTTTCCTGGAACTCTGACTCATCTTATTTTATAGAAAGCTTTCAGGGAGTGCAAAATGATTAGAAAATGAAATGAATAATTGTCCCCTTCTACCACTCCAAGTGTTGCTGAACAGCCTTCAGGACTGAGAGTGTGATTTTTGCCAATCCCCTTCCTCATATTGCTTCCAATTGTCTTTTCCTTTTAGCTTACTTATGGTCCTTTTGCTCTTACCCTTAATGATGATGAGCAGTTTCCATCTCTCTATTAGATGGCCCCCAGGGACACATCTGTAGCCCTTGGCATGGACTCTTTGCTGCTTCATTTCAGTTGGATCTGGGTGGGGCTGGTCATCTCGGAAGACAAGGAAGGTGCTGAGTTTCTCTCAGACTTGAGAGGAGAGATGGACCAGAACGGAATCTGTACAGCCTTTGTGAAAACGATTCCTGTGACTGAAAGTTCATATTAGTCAAAGACATGGCCATACGATTTGCAAGTATAGGAAACAGAAGGGAATGTGGTTATCATTTATGGTGATGCCAACTCTCTCGTAAGCTTGAGCTTTTCTACTTGGGAGTATTTAGTGATATGGAAAGGCTGGGTCACGAAATCAGAGTAGGATTTTATCCACAGTGAGCGAGATTTCATCCTTGACTCATTCCATGGGACTCTCATTTTTTCACACCAGTGTAGTGAGGTCCCTGGCTTTGAAAATTTTATCCAGACAGTTAACCCTTCCAAATATCCAGAAGACATTTACCTCACTATGTTGTGGTTTCCCTTTATTCCTTGCACGATTTCTGAGTCTTACTGTAAAACACTGGAGAATTGTCCACCTAATGCCTCCTTAGGATGGCGGCCTTGGCAGATTTTTGACACAAGCATGACTGAATGAAGTTACAGTATGTAAAATGCTGTGTATGCTGTGGCCTGGAACCTTCACAAGATGCTTCTTCAACATGCAGAAATGCAGCCAATGCGAAGTGGGGAAGGTCTAGTGTTTTCTCCCTGGCAGGTAAAGTCTCTTCATCTTAACAGAATGTACACTCGTAAAAGTGACTTTCTTATGGTTCCACAGGTTCTCAAACCAAGCAGTTAGGATTCTTTCTCCAAGAAAAGCACAAGAGTTTCTATACTTGTTTCACTCTCTAGGAGGTATATCTAGTCCTGGATAGTAAGTCACCTACAAAAAGGTTCTAGTGGCAACAAGGAATTGCGCTATGAGTCAATATCAGTGCTTTATGTTACAACGGATCCCAACATCCTGCCTGCCTAATCTTTCAATAGGGAATATCCTGTCTTCTCCCATGAAGCTCCTCAATGACAAGAAGAAGAGAACTTGTCTTTTATGTGCCTATCTGGTGCTGAACATCATAGTGAATACTTTACATAAATGATCTTATTTAATTCTGCAACAACTTTAGGTATTGTTAACATCATTTTGCAGATTGATGGTCTGGGAAAATTCAGAGAGTGCGTGAGGGTGGCTAGATTGGACTTTGTACTCGAGATTTGTCTGAATCCTATCACCACTGATCATCTTGATATTCTTGTCTTTAGGCATTTTCTCTTGAAACTAACTGATATTTTAGAAACCTTATGATATTGTAGTTCTCCATATGATTTCATTTGCTTTACTTCATTGGATACTTGTAATAAAGGTACATTATGAAGCAAGGATTACAGACAATGAAAGGCTGTCCCCAATTCAGGCTTTTTCTCTTTAACACCCGTGCCCACTTCACCACAGGATGATGTGTCTCTTTTAGCTACACCCCTTTCTGAGGAGCATAGAACTTAACAATCCTGCTGGTGACTCAGTGAATTTGGCTGATGAAGGAAAATCCGATTCAGAGTAAACCATTCTCAACTTTTGGAATTTTCCCAAAGGTTTTGGACTAAAGGTGAAAGTAGGAGAATATTCCCGACATGCTCCACGTGGTCAAGAATTGTCTTTATCTGAAGAGGTGATTGAGTGGGACACGGGAATTACTGAAGTGGGTTGAACCCAATCACAATTACTTACACCACATATGAATAACCAAAATCTTGTTGGAGTTTTGTGTCCCCTCAGAGCTTCATAAATGTCCACATATGGGAATTTAACAATTCACTTCCAACTGAAGTAATTTTTTCATTTACCAACAATCCAAGATGGAACAAGACCTTCATAAGTAAAAAATTGCAATTTGCTAAAGGTTCAGAAAGTGATTAGTAATTTTCAGGAATAATTTTTTTAAAAAATTAAGTTATGTACATGTTTTCTAGAGATAATGTTATTGCACACTTAGTACACTACAATATAGTGTAAACATAACTTCTTTATGCACTAGGAAATCAAAAAATTGGTGTGACTCACTTTATTGCAATATTTGATTTATTGCGGTGTTCTGGAAACAAACTCACAGTATTTCTGAGGTGTACCAGTGTTTTATATCATACAATAAGCATGGTGTCCAAACAATGAATTGGATTTAGATATTTCAAGATTAAGTTTGTTAAGGCCCAATACCCTAAAACACTCTAGTTACTTGAAAATTAGGTAAAAGTCACAGCTGTTACCAAGTGTTATCTGATTTTCTCCAAACTCCACACTCTGTATGCAGTGAGAGTTGCAGTCCGGGATTCAGGAAGAGCCCTCAAGACAGCAATGCTGCCTGTTGTTTTGCTTGCATTCCCAGCCCAGAGAATGTGATTTCCAATGAGATAGGTGAGTATATGCCTTGCAGCGACATTCTCCACTTCTATTTTTTTTTTGAAGGGAAACATTTGTCCTGAGCTAATTAACATCTGTTGCCAATCTTGCTCTTTTATTATTGTCCTCAAAACTGTAGTACATAGCTGTATATCCTAGTTGTAAATCTTTCTAGTTCTTCTATGTGAGCCACCACCACAGCATGGCAATTCACAGAGAGATGGTGTGGTTCCATGACCAGGAAACAAACATGGGTCACCGAAGTGGTGAGCACTGAACTTTCACCATTAGGCTATCAGGGCTGGCTCTCCACCTCTCTTTTTTATGCACGGTTCTCCCAAAGAAACGGAAAAGCTGTGATGAGGACTGCAGGGTCAAAATGTTGCCTTCCTCCATATAGTAATTTAACTTTTATAGCCAATAATATTTCCTCCCAAAGTTATGCTCTCTCTCTCTACCTTTAACAAGCTTCTTGTCTCATTTTAGCATCATTGCAGGCATTATGATCTCAAGAAAACCCTTTACAACCACTCCACAGTAACTAACTTAAATCTCTCTCATGGAATCTAACACATGATATTGTATGTCCTTACTTTTCATATTCTTTGAAGCTACATTTAGATCACATTGAACAAATCCTTATTTTCCAGTGTCTGGTGCTGTTCTTGGCACAGAGCAGGAGCTCAGAAAGGTTGTGTTTGATTTAAGAAGTAAGTATTTCCATGGTGTACAATGAGCTTAAGGTACAGCTTGGTTTCTGATCTCCTTGAATTCACAGGAGGGTAGGGGAGACAACATGCAGTGATGTGAATTCAAGGTGGTGACATAGGGCTGCAATATAGGTACGCAGAGACCCAAAGGATCAAATAAGTGATAGTATATATGTTTGTGGGGAGAGAAGTGTCATGGACTTCTTCATAAAGGCAGTAGCATTAGTATTATATCAGACTAATGAAGGCGGATTAAATTCTTGGTGGAATTCTTAGAAATGGCAGAAACTGGCAAATTAGCCCTGCATTTAATATTCTAGGGAGCTCAGAAAAGGTTCAACATGACTAGAACACAGACAATGTGGGTCTGGGAGTTGGGTCATGAAGTAGAAGAGGGACAGAAAACCAACACTGAAGATTTTTCATACAATAATTAACATCTTGGAATTACTCAGATTTATGATATTAAACGGTGCAATGCTGGAATCCCCTCAATGGTGGCATTATCTAATTTTATTTCTGTGATTGATATGAAGCTTAATTTCACAACATCTTTTCAATAATTTCAATTTTTTTGAAATGTACTAAGATTGATGATATAGTCTGGCATATCCTCAATTTGGATAAAGCTTCCACGTGCACATTTGGTGTTTGGTAAGTTTGGGTATATGTTCCATATGCACATCTAAAGAAGACTACATCCACTAACTTCAATCCCTACATGCTTGGAGATTAATAAATACACTTGCAAACAACCGATGATTAATGAGTAAACTATGATGGAAATTAGAATGTATTTCCAATTAAAAATACTATTAATCAAATCTTATGGGATGGAAGTAAATCTATCCTTAAAGAGAAATGTATAATCCTAGATTATATATATTTATATATTATTGTGTATATTTAAATAAAGAAAGGTTGAATTTATAAGTTCTAAGCATTCATCACAAACTAGAAAAAGAGCAGAAAAGTAAACACAAGGAAAAGAGAAAACACAAAATGATAAATATTAGAGGAAGTGTTAACAAAATAAAAGACAAACATCAAAAGGATAAATAAAACTAAATTAGATTCTAATAAATGACAAATATGCTCAATAAAATCCTAGTACTACTGTTAAAAAAGAGAAAAATTGCAACAAAATAATACCAAGGCTGAAAAGGGAGTAATCTGTGCAGATCATATGGAAATTTTTTAACATGAAGGAAACATAAATAACATCATATTGATACAATGAAAATTTAGAGGAAATTCACAAATTTCTAGGCAAATAAAAGTTACCACACTGCCTCAGGAAAAAATGAAAAATCTGAATATTGCCATACCTATTATAGAAATAGAGACCATCCTTTAAAACATTTCTACAAAATTTTATTCTAAGCTATTTATTTGGTACAAAGCTGATGAATCTGCCCAAATATTCAACAAAATAATAATATATATCTACTCAAACTCTTCCAGAGAATAGGAAAAACTGAAAACTTTTTGACTCCCTTTGAGAGACGAGATTAACATTGGTACCAAAATCTAACAAAATCATTGCAGGAAAGGAAATTACAGGTCACTCTCTTTCTTGGATTAAATTCATTTATATTAAAAAAAGTCAAATCAAATCAAGGTTCCAAATCTAGCCATATTTTATAAGACGGACATATCATGACCAAATTAGGTTCATGCAATGTAACTCAGTACACTAATCTCTGAAAAAAGAGAAATAATACTCTCAATAACTGTAAGAAAAACTAGTAAAATTAAACACATATTCATATTTTAAAACAAACAACAACAGAAACAGCACTTATCAAATCAGGAACAGAAGGAAACTCTCTTACTCCCATAAACAGTATTCACAGAATGGAACTTGATGGTGCACTGTTGAAAGCAAGGATAAGAGAAAAATGTAAAACATCACTGCCTCTATAAGCCGTTAGGCTGGAGGTCTTGCCTGATACAATATTGGCAGGAAAAGAAATAAAAGGAATAATTTACTTCAAAGGAAGAAGTAAAATTGATGTTATCTTCAGATGATATTATGCTATAAATGTAAAAACCATATAAATTAAGGTATTAACTGAGTTTATTGGTGGCTGAATACAAGGTTAATATAGAAAGTTTTGCTTCCATCTACCCGTCATAAGCATTCAAATTTTAAATTTAAAAAAATGACCTTTACAACATCTTAAAGTATGAAGTACCTAGAAATAACTTTAATGAGACTTTCAAAAGATTTCTGTCCATAAATTTATAGAACAGCATTTAGAAAAATGGAGGAAGACTGAAAGAAGTAGAGGGATAAATCAAATTCGTGACTGAACAGACTCAGAATTCTACAGATATCAAAACTATCCCAGTTAATCTAGAGCTTCCACAAAATTGCAGCTAAAACGATGACCCGTTCTGTGGAAATTACAATTGATACAATTCTTATGAAAATGATAAAGGAAAAACTTAGCTAAGAAAATCTTGGAGACAATGAATAGAGTGGGAGGACTTACTCTACCTGACATCAAGTATTATAGCATCACAATAGAGGAGGTTCATCAAGAGGATAAACAAGAAAATCAACGGAACAAAATGGTAAGTTCAGATACAAGCTGCTCATATAGGGACTCACGTATAGACGTCTGATTTACAAGGAAACACTGAGGAGGAGTGGGAAAATGAAAGACTTTTCAAGAAACCATGTTGGGTAAATTGGCTGTCTTCAGGAAGAAGACAATGACTCGCCAACCCTACCTCACACCATCCATAGAAAACTTTCTCAGGCAGATTGTAGTTCTAAACGTGAAAAGTGAGAGAATTTAAAGGGACGTAAAGAGGAAGGAGCAATGCCCCTGTAGAAGGAAAAAGCATGTATTGCTACCTGCAGGGATGAGTGGGTACGGAACAGTTTCAGAACCACATGAAGATTTGGGAATCTTAAAAATCAGAGCAGAGGTAGTAGAGGTAGGCAAGACCAAGGGTATACAGTCTTTTTGGTCTTCCTAAGAGTTTGTCGGATTTTTTAATGGAGGGTAAACATGATCCCACTTACATGTAGAAGTATCTCTTGTGATGCAGGACAAGGGCAGGGAACCAGAGTAAAAGGATCTTATGATAACATAGGAGAGAAGTGACTAAAATCTTAACAGAAGTGGTGGAAGTGAAATCAATATGAAATGTTTTGGAGATCATTCTAGATGATAGAAAAGGTCTCATTTTGAAACTCCCAAGGAGTGAGGTCTATGACTTGGTCATCTCTGTTTCCCCAGAATGTAGCATATTATCTGGCTCATGGAGGTTTTCCAATAACTGCTTGCTCATTGAACGAGTAAATCTAAGCCATAGCTTACAGGGGTATAGCTCAGAGAGACAGGGAGGACATTTGGTTTTCTGCTGAGAAAAAAGTGCTTTCATGAATATGCAAGATAAATATTGAGAAGGATAATAGCTTTGTTTACTTAACCAGAAAGAAGATGGGCAGTATTAACTGGGAATGGTTCTCTGCAGAGCATTCTGTTATTTGGTGCCTGGAGCAACAAAGGAAGACAATTGGCTAAAATTACCCAATGCCTTCTTTGGGGGCATGCGAATGAGAGAGAATGACTGAACCTGGGCTGAGGACAATTTGCATCTCTCCCCAGACATGGATCAGTGTGTGAAGTGTCCAGATCTTCAGTATGCCAACAGAGGGTGTGACTGCTGCCTCAAAAAAACTGTGACCTTTCTGGCTTATGAGGACCCCTTGGGGATGGCCCTGGCCTGCACAGCTCTGTGCTTTTCTGTCCTCACAGCTGTGGTCCGGGGGTCTTTGTGAAGCACCAAGACACTCCCATAGTCAAGGCCAATAATCGGACTCTCAGCTACATCCTGCTCATATCCCTCACCCTCTGCTTCCTCTGCTCCTTACTCTTCATTTGTCGTCCCAAGACAGCCACCTGCAGTCTTCAACAAATCACATTTGGAGTTGTATTTACTGTGGCAGTTTCCAGTGTCTTGGCCAAAACTATGACTGTGGCTGTGGCCTTCAAGGTCACTGCACCAGGGAGAAGGATGTGGCAGTTGTTGGTGTCAGAGGAACCTAACTTCATCATTCACATCTGCTCCTTTTCCAGCTGAGTCTCTGTGGAATCTGGCTGGGAACCTATCCTCCCTTCATTGACACAGATGCACACACTGAACACGGCCACATCTTCATCGTGTGCAACAAGGGCTCGGTCACTGCTTTCTACTGTGTCCTGGGATACCTGTGCTCCTTGGCCCTGGGCAGCTTCACTGTGGCTTTGCTGGCCAGGAACCTGCCTGACACCTTTAATGAAGCCAAGATCCTGACGTTCAGCATGCTGGTGTTCTGCAGTGTCTGGGTCACCTTCCTCCCCGTCTACCACAGCACCAAGCGCAAGGTCATGGTGGCCGTGGATGTCTGCTCCATCTTGGCCTCCATTGTGGGGCTATTAGGTTGCATCTTTGCTCCCAAGTGCTACGTTATTTTCCTAAGGCCAGAGAGAAACACATCAAATGTGTTAACGAATTAAACACATTCAAGGAGAAAATAATCGAAATGTAAGTTATTTTCATAGGTCACAAGAACTTGTCTACACTTGAAAAAAAAACTACCACATTTTTGCAGATCCACTTTAAGTACCAACTAAACTTACCTTACATCTCCACTTAACTTTTTGCTTTACGTTTGTTTTGGCTTTGTACAATTTTCCTTGGGCATTCAAATGATCAAATACAAAAACTTTCATACTAATTCTCCTCTAAAATTATGTGTGAAAGATTGCAAAATGGCCACACATTAGTCTTCTCCCACTGTCTGTTTGGTCGTGGCATCCCACGTTGACTCTGGGTAGATTTGGCTTTGTAACTTGCTTTGGCCAATGGGACATGAACAAATGACATAAGCAAAGGCATGAAAAACACTTGCTCATTGTTGGTACTTGTCCTTCTCTGTCTGCCCTTGGGAAGCCTGAGGCCATCAATATGTGAATGAGTCTAGATAGACTGCACATCTCTATTACTCCAGGTGACTACAAGTCAACAATCAGATATGTGAGTAAGGCCGTCCTAGACCAGCCAATCCCAGCTGAGCCACCAATAGGTCCAGATCAAAATAACTGCCCAGTTAGCCCACAGAATCTTGAGAAAAAATAAACTATTCTTATTTGTAGCCACCAAATTTTTGCTTTGTTTGTTATACAGCAGAAGCTAGCTGATACATTACGCTACCATTTATGTATGTCCTCTCATTATTTGTGTAATTATCACAGATTTCTATTTCTTTATCCAATATCGTAGACTGGAATATTTTTCTCTAGATTAAGTCTCTGAAAGAAAATCAAAGACCATATCACGTTCCATTTTACTTTTACTCCTTCCTCTTTTCAACCAGACATCTTTAAGCATATATATTAAGAATATCTTCACTAATTTTAAGATTATGGATATTCTTCTATATTGCCATCCACCACTGCTATATGTGGGGGATTTTTATTTTTAATTTTAGCCCTTATAATCCATTTGGAATGATTTACTTGTGAATAATGTTAGTTGATGGTCCAGTGTTTTATTTTACAAATGGATATCTTTTAGTCTATAAAACAAACACTACATCATTTTAAAAGTTGATTTGAAGCATATGGAATCTGAATAATGTTTGAAAAATTGATATCTTTGAAACACTGTTTTCAATCACAAGTATAGTATATCTCTGCATTTAATCAGAGCTTTTACATGCTTTGTATCTCTTTATAATCTTCTTCATATAACTAATGTGCAGTTCCAATTATTTTAACTACTCATCTTAAATAATTCATTGCTCTTAGGAATGGAATAATTATTTACATGTTTAAACTAATTCTTACTCATGTAACAGTATTTTTGATATTTCATATAGGAATCTAGCTTCCTTATACATTACTGCACTTATTCACCAGTTCTAAATTTTATAAGTTATGACCCACTAAAATAATAGGTTTTCTCTTCTTCTCTAATATTATTTACCTCTTATTCTTTTGATTCTCATTTTTTCATGACTGTGCTCTCCATTGCCACACTGAATCACAAGTGTTTGCCAGGAGCATTTTCCTCTTCTTAAGTTTAGCGTAAACATCAGATAAATTCCTTGTCAGGGCAGAGCAGTCATCTAAGGGAGAAAAAGTAAAAACGTGAAGAGGAATCATTTCTGCCTGGAAATCAACAGAATTGCTTCTCTTGGCTGTTTGGAGCTGGAGATCTTATGACAATGTGTCCAGCTGAGAATCAGAGGATCTTTCTCTAGTCCCAGGAATTAGTCTTGGTCAAATCTCTCAACCTCTTTAAACCTCAGTTTCTTCACCTGTAACATGAAGAGTTGAACGAGTCTTTTTGAGTTCTGAAATCCAGTAACAAGATGCCCTTCACCCAGATGCACTTGACAAAGACCAGAGAGAATATTTAGTTGTCTTCTTCTGCATCAACATTATTATCCATATCACCCCTTAAAGACATATCAAATGTCTACTTTCGCATGACACTGATAAAACAGGTTGCATACCAAATTGCTGTTCATTGGGACAACAAATCTATAGTTAATTATTTAGAGGTAAGTATTGAGATGGGCTCTGCTGGAAACAGCAATCAATGGGCCAAAAAGTCTTGTTTTATTTTACAGCAAGGCTGTGGAAACACTCCCTAATACACCAGAATGCTTAAGTACTTAGAAAGTATGAAATAAATGGGACCCTTGTATCCATGGTTATGAGCTAATAAGGATAAGATTTTTAAAATTTGTTAATGATGTCATTTGCATGTTATGGGGCTGTTCTCTGGTGAGTAAAGGGAGATGTATTCAAGGCCACTTTCATTCCTTTAATAAATATTTACTCAGCGCCTACCACTTGCTGCACGATAGCAGTGATCTACCCTAAGAGCATTTATATTCTAGTAGGGTGATACAGACCATAAACTAAAAGAGAATCTTGAGGTGATCAATAAAGTTACATATACGTCAAACTTTTTTCATTCTGGACTATTATTCACCCTTTCCCTTCTTTGACTGTTTACCAGAAGTCTAATCATGGACTTGAAAACCCAGAAAGCATGGGTCCCAAGTTTCTTCTCACAACACCCCTGTTTCAAAGACATAGTGTTTATCATCTGAGAGTATGTCTCTTTAAGACTAAGTTCCTATGAATCAGCATTATTTCATCACTTTCTTGAGAAGACTGATGATATTATGAAGGGGAAACAAAATATCGTTTGGGATTTATACTTGAAATGATGTTTCCACTCTAATTGTGTTATTTAATGTGGTGTGATTTGGGGAAAGTCAGTTACTCCTTCAGAGACAGTGGTAATAATACCCTGAAAATCATTCTATAGAGGTAAAATGAAACAAAGTATGAGAAACTGCTTTGTAAATTGCAAAGCAATCTATTTCAGCTTATTTAATGTAATAACATTTTCATTTATCCAATCCTTTTTGACTCTACACAACCTGCCTTGACTGAGTTTTATAATTTATTCAAAAATAATAATGGGTCAAAATAGTTGAATATTAGAAATTTCATATGGTTCAAATTAATTAATAAGCCATCACAATATTTAATTTGGTTATAATTACAGTTAAATTTTTCATGATACCTTATCATATGCTAGGCACATTCTAGGCATCTGACATGTATTCACTCATTTAATCCTCACAACAATGCCATGGAGACAATACTATTAACCTCTATTGTACGGATGAGGAACATTAGAGGTTATATAATTGACCAAGGTCACACAGCTGGTACCCAGGCAATCCACCTCCAAAATCTCATTTAGGGATCCATTAGATGTTGTGGCACTTACATTGTAAAAGGATCACCTTGGTACCTGGTTGGCGAATGGATCAGAGGGTACTAAGGAAGAAAGCACATGGCTACTAAATGATTCAGGCAAGCAATTCTGAATACAG
Organism: Diceros bicornis minor; assembly: GCF_020826845.1. NCBI lineage: Eukaryota > Metazoa > Chordata > Mammalia > Perissodactyla > Rhinocerotidae > Diceros > Diceros bicornis. The sequence goes on from NW_026690866.1 coordinate 4,261,923, forward strand.
GATTTCCTTCCTTTTTAAGGCTGAATAATATTCCATTGTATAGATGCCCTAGATTTTCTTCATCCTTTCACCCACGGGTGCACAATTAGGTAGTTTCCATATCTTGGTTATTGTGAATAATATTGCAGTGCATTTTGTCAAATGATTTCCTGGCACTTAGTGAGTTTGAAAAAATTATTCTTTTACACATTAGTTACTGTAATGAACTACCTTTCTAAATGTCTAAAGTTTAAATATTTGTCATTCTACAGAAATACCTTGCCTAATCATGATTTGTGTTGTTATCAGTTCATGAACGATCTAAGATTTTGGTACAAAAATTTGTTATAATGGCTTTTTTTGCATGTATTCAGTAACCTTGCATAATATGGGTATTCCCTGATTCTTGATTTTTAGTAGAGTGTTCTAGTAAGCCTTTAGGATAGGAAGTGTCTTCGTAGATGTGAGGCAGAGAACAGAAAAATAATAAAGTGATTGTTATATTTAATTATATCAAAAGAAAACTGTAGTTTTGCTAAATTGTTTTTACACAGTCTTTGCTTATTTTTAAGAGTGACACATATTTTATTAATGAAAAGAAAATTCAATAAACAATTTTAACATAAAACAATATCTATTGAGAACTTATATGAAAATTTTAGCAATATGCTGTCACCAATTTCCTCTTCTGCAAAATGGAGATAGATAATACCCTCTTCCTTATGGGTTGTTGTGAGAAAAGTCAAGAGTAATGTATGTAAAATGCTTACCACCCTGTAGGTTGGAAAGTGATGCCCCATTCATTTTTCCACCAGGATGATGACAGCTTTTTTAATGCTTGAATTCTGTAGTATTCAAAATACGTTCTACTGTTGCAAAGTGAATCCTTTTTACAAATTCTTCGTAGAGTTTGATGATCCCTTTGGAATACAAATTCAGGCGCCCGTGTGTGTGCGTGTGTGTGTATGTATACGCACATCTCTCAAATAATACGTTAAGCCTTATAATGAAAAGCTACCTTCCCTACTCTTGACTCTGGTTCCAAAAACAACTTTAATTTTCTGGTTGAAAATCTATATTTCTAAATTAGCTACTCATACAGCGATTTCATTTTTCAGCTTTTGACTATTTATAGTTTCTTTCTTCTCTGAAAAAATCAGCATGAAGAGTTCTTATATATGTTAAAAACATAATTTCCCTTGCCCAATATAAATATTTAATGAATTAGGATAAATAAAAATTCGATGTCTACTGTTTTATGACATAAGTGTTTACCATTTTATAGCATATGAATCTTATCCAGAGATGTGCTACATCAGATGGTATGAATATATTTTCTTTCTCACTTTTTCCTTTGACCGTTTAAATGGTAAAATTCTCTTGTTTCTTTGTTGTCTTCCTATGGATTCATCACTGGTTCATCTCCTTCCACCAGAAAATTAAATCTCTTCTCCTCAACTTCTGATGCATGAGACAATTCATGGGCTTCACGTTTTGCTTGGGGACATCCCTCTTGGGCTTGAACATATACACCGTCCCTCATATACGCAGTATGTCTGGAAGGATAGAGGAGGAAAGGATGTTTATCTCTGTGCAAAAGTACCGGGGGACAGTGGTAGAGTGAGAATATTTTATTGACTTTGTACCACTCTTTGAAGTTTTCCTATACATGCACCTACGACGTAGGCCTCCCTCCCCCCAGATTTTTAAAATTAAAATAGCGTTATATCCTTATCTACTGGCTTGGAACAGCAAGTTGTAGAGAAAGGTGAATATATGATACAATTTTTTAAGGAAATTAAGAACAGGAAATGCACAAAAAATTTAGAATTCTAAATATGGGCACATCATTCTATGAGGCTATGTAAAGGTGGGGAAAGGAATGAAGAACAGCTGTTCAACATCCAGCTACCTGTACCGTCTAGGGGTCCACGGAAAGCCTCGCCTCCAGCCAAGGCCCTGGAGCTGATTTCCTCCCCCTGTGAAGTCTGCCTGAATTATTCCAGCCACACACCCGCCTCTTCCCGCCCCTGGAACTGGTCTCCGCCCACAATGTTCGGGCCTGCCTCCGCCCACAGCCTGGTCCGGGCTCATTGCCCTGCCTGCACCCTTGTTCCCGCCCATAGAACTGCCTCCCCAGCCTGCTGTCACTCACAGCCTTGGCCCCGCCCACAGCCCGCCCCTAGAACTGCTTCCCGCACACAGCCCCGCCCCTAGATTTTGTCCCTGTCCCTGATGCTGACCCAGCCCGCTTTCCAGCTTCTCACTCACTCTAGAAACTAGACACCTCCCCCGAGGCTGGGGTGCGCGGCCTCGCCTCGCCCACCGCCTCAACCCGCAACTCCCAAACATTCGTCCTCCCCAAACGCCCGCCTGAGACCGGAACCAGAAGCGCAGGCGGCGCCGTGGATGGAGCGGGCGTTCTGGGCAGTGTGTTCCGTCTTCTCGGCGCGGATCGCATTCCCGTGGACGTTCGCATCAGAGGCGGGGCTCGGTGAGTGGCGGGTGGTCCCGGCTCCAGTCACGGTCCAGGGAGGGGCCTGGGCCACGAGCAACCCCATCAGGGCCCGGTGTCCCTCCGTCCTCCCCGAGCCCCGTTTCCCCCGGGCTGTTCGCTCAGGGCCCCCGAGGCTGCTGTTCCTCCTGGCTCCCGGCGCCGGCGTCCCCTCCTCAGAGTTCCCGTCACCGTCCTCCGTGTGATTTTGTCCCCAGGCGGCTTTAGCCGCTTCTGGAGGCGATGTTTGGGTTGTTACTAATGGGGGCGCTCCTGGCATCTAGAGGGAGAGGCAGGAATGTTGCTCGTTGTCCTCCAGGGTCCAGGACGGCCCGACAGAGAATTATCCGGCCCCAAATGTCAGTGGTGACGAGTTTGGGAAACCTGGTCCAGGGCCTGAAAATCTTCCGAGCCCAGAACGAAGTGTGGAAATTGTTGAAAAGTCGGCAAGTCACTTACAGGGTCCCTAAATGACAAGCTTGTTTAAAGGGTCCAGAGTCACCAAAAAGTCTCTGTTCAGCCAAGTGAGTTGAGCGACTCAAGTGCACACAGCACGAAGCTGATTTCTCCCATCTCGGGGAGCAACAGGTGGCTGGATAGGAAACGGGAAAAGCCAGCCACAGCCAACAGTTAGAGTTAAATCAGTAAATAGAAAAAAAGAAAAGTGAATGGGGTTGGCTTTTCCATGCAACACCCTATAAAAGGCCTCAAAAGCTTGTTCGTGCTTTTTTTTCCCGCCTCAGACTCGAAAAGCATCCTTGGAGCTCAAGTTTGAGGTGAAACCAGGCTCAGGGTCCACCTGTCCTTGCTGATCCATGGATATCTGTGTGACCATGTGAGTACCCTGTGGACCTGGTACCAACAGGTTCCGGCAGCCTCCGCTGTGCAGAAGACCTGCTAGTGAGCTTTCCTGTGCTCAGGTTGTCACCACCTGGAGTCACTGAGAGTGAAGGTATCTTGAGAAAAATTATTGATATTTGGTGGATGGAAAGACGGTAAGCTGTGTGTGGTTCTGTGTGGTAAATATTTCAGTAAGTACAGTTATATGCAAGTAAAAACACATGAAACGAACCTAAATAACTGTAAATGTGTATTATAGTAGAAAATATAGATTTACTTGCATTGCATAATACTCAAAAGTCAGGATTTATATATAATATAAATACAGAAATGTTTTGCGTGTGTATGTAGTATTAGAAGACATCCCATGAAATATTAGCAGGGATACTCAGCAACATTCCTTAGACCCATTCAATTTGATTTCTAAAGTCCTATAAATCCTCCACATAAATTTGAAATAAAGGAGCATTCAGGGAAAAAGATGATTTGAACTTATTTGTATTAATAACAAATTAAAAATTGAATTTGCCAGTAGCCAGATTTACTTTGAGCATTTTTTTCTTTATGACATTTCAAATCATTTGAAGGAGTACTAAGCAACACTGTAGATTGAAGGGAAGGGCGCTAGTCTCCAAAAGGACTGTCCTCTCCACCTTGCCTTCTAAAGGGAATTAACTTTGTTTCTTGAAACTTTTCTAAAATAACGGTGTGGTGATTCACGTTGCAGAGAATCTTGTTAAGTAATTTTGTATTTAGTTGTTGGCCTCTACTAATTGTGTGTGTACGTGTGTGTGCCTTTTTCATTCTAGCTTTCCTGTTATGTTCTTGAGGGGAATGTGTGCTTGTCATGCAATAGATAGTCTCTGAGTGTATAATTAATGGTGACCAACCATCCTCGTTTATTCAGGACAGTGTGGTTTTCCAGGACACAGGACGTTTAATGTTCAAACCAGGGCAATCCTAGACAAACCAGGATGGTTCCTCATTTCATAAGCCAGGCCCTGGGGCACATGCATGGGGATCTGGAGAACCAGAGAGACCTTGTACCACCTCCATGGAATTTATATTGTATTTGGGAATTTGGATTTTGAAAAATTAATGATGAGAGTGATATGGGAGTATGGCACAAGGGGAATCAAACTGAGGGGGCAGAGAAGCCCTCTTGATAAGGACTGATATTTAGCTTGAGAGCTGGAGTTGGGACTGGATTTAGCTGGTCAGAGGGTTATACTGGAGTGAGGGTGTGGGAGTGTGTTCAAGAGATCGTTTCAGGCAGAGGGACCGCATGACGACACCTCTGAAGCAGAGAGCCTGTTGTGTCCATGAACTGAGAAGAAGGATGGCTGAGCCGAGTCAACACAGGGATAAAGGTGTGAGCCACACCGGCGAGGGGGGACAGGCAGGGCCAGATCAGGAGTGACTTGGGACTCTGTTCTAAGACCAGTGGGAAGACTCTGGAGAGATGCGAATAGAAGGATGATGTGATTAGCGTTTGGTCTAAGCATGTGGGTTAAAATGGACTTCATGGTTAAGAATGAAGACTTAATAGGCAAGATAGGAGGTGCTGGGAATAAGACTAGGAATAAGATGATTGTCCCCTATGCCTGAGTGATGGCTGTGGAGTAGGAAAGAAGTAGAAAGAAGAGACCATGGAGTGTAGAACCGAGAGAACATAACGGTACTTTCTTGACTGCATGTGTCAGATGGCGCAGGGCACTGACTGTTCTCGCTGCTGTCCGTGCAGACCTGCAGGCCCCCCTCACCCAGGTCTGTGAGTTCACCCCTCTTTGCCACTCACAGGCCCCCCCTCTACATCCTAAAAGAAGTCAGGCCTTACTTGTGAGGGGGTTGTCTCACACGGGAGACACCTAGGAGAGACCCTGTAGGCATCAGAGCAGCCCCTTCAGCATCTCCATCACCTTCCTCCCTTCCCCTCTCTCGCTTTCCACACCCAGAACAACCCCTGCTCAGTATTCCATATCCCCATGATCTTCCTCCCGCATGCTTGAGAAGTGTGGGGCAGCCACTGTGGTGGACATCATCTGCACCTTACATTCTGACCCCCGCAGGTCCCGGGCTGGACAGAGAGTAACTCTACTGGGTGCTGAGCCATGAGACTCAGCGTGTCACTCACCTGGGTTCCTTCACCCTGGACTGGGACAACCTCTACGTCAGTGGTGAGGGGCTGTGCTACAGCCACGTTGTCTCTCCCAGTCTGAGTTCTGTGTTCCCTCCGTTGCTCTAAAGTGAGTTATGATCCATCTCTCTATCGTCCTGGTCTGGGTTCAGTCTTCTCATCACTGTGTGATCACTGGGTCTAGCCACCTTCTATCTCATTGCCTTCCCCGTGAACACCCCTCCACTCGTCCCCTCTTCTTTCCCCTCTGCTTTTCCCACAAAGGTCCCTATATCCTTCCTCTTCCTTAATGTTTTATGTTCACCCCAACTTTGCTCAGTTCCTCTCTCCTTCTCTCCACAGGTTACACCTATGGATCCGTGGCCCTGGCTACCAACAGTGAGTATTCCTGGCCCTGATCTCCTGTGTCCCGTCTGCATTTGGGGTTTGGGAGCAATTGTTCTCCTTCACCTGCTGTCCTTGATGAGGGAAGAACCTGGAAGGGCCCTAATTCATCCCTTCTCTCCCTCCTGGGTTCTGGTGGAGAGTCCCAGCCCAGTGTGAGAAAGCCTTAGACACAGACATGTTCTCCACCACATTCTGACCCCATCTGATTTTCACTTTAATTCTACTAAAGCCCTGCCCTTGCTCCTCCTTTTCCAGTTATCCCATCCATCTGCCCATTTTTCTGCCTATCTGTCTCTCCTCCGAGTTCAGTCACTCTTGTTCACCTATCTCTCTCTCGGGCTCCTCTCATCCACAGGCTTGCTCATTCCTCTGCTCACACAGTCACCCGTCCCCTCACTCTCATTTATGCTTCACCTGTGAATGGTGGTCCTGAGACAGGCAGTGCTGGAGCCTGTGTGAGCCTGGGGGCTCCTCCCACACACTCTCCCTCCCTGATGACAGACTTATCCACAGCTCCCGAGCTGGCTAACACGTCCCTGCATACTTGATCATCACCTGTGCCACCAGAAGCCACCAAAGGTATCTGGGGACCCCTTTTCCTTCCCAAGAGAAGCTCTCTGGCCCCACTCCCCATGAGCCAAGTGTGATCCAGGAGCTGGGAAGCCAGGGTGTGAAATTATGGTTTTAGGGCAATCATGCTGATCACAAAGATTATACCAACGATTCAGTTTAAGGCCAGCATCGGAGAGCCCCTAGTCTTGTGAAATTAACACACCATTATAATAAAATGTGGGATATTTTGGGCAGAGGCTCCTGGCATAATTTGGAGAGGAGGAGCTTGCTAGAGAAAGTTTCACCAGAATGAAATCTTTAAGAATGAGTAGGAGGGACCCTGGCAAATAGAGGATGAAGGGTTTTCCTGGCAGAGAGGATTCCATGAGCAAAGGCTCTGGCCAGAAACAACATGCCGTATGGGGAGAATTGAAACGAATTTGCGTTGCATGAAGCATAATGTTTTACCCGCAGTAGATGGATAAAATGAGACTGAAAGGTCAGCAGGAACCAGATTGAGTAGAGCCTTGAGTGCCAGGTCAAGAAGGTTGAACTAAACACTGAAGGCCATAGGGAGCCGTGGGTGGTACCAGAGCAGTGGTGGCCCTAGTGAGGTATTCATTTCAGAAAGATTCTTCTAGTAGTCCATGTAGAACATCCTTTAGACAGAGCATCCAGTGAGCCTGCTGGGGTGTTTGTTCAGGTGAAGGAAGTTAAGACCTGAGCTAGGACAGGGATGGAGAGAGGGAGTGTATGTGAGGACCACTGTGCAAGGTGAATGGGTGTTACTGGGAGGGAGGAGGAGCTGAACGGATATGCTGGTTCTGACTTGGGTGACAACACGGGTGGGTGGTGGTGCCACTGGGACAGAAGACGACAGATTATAATGAGTGCAGGACTCTGGTCTGGTCTCAGGCCAGCTTTCAGAGATGGCCATCGCTCTCCCTCTCGTCTTGCAGCTTTGGGGCACAACCTGAAGACCCTCACAGTCAATGTCACCATCTCCACCCTACAGTATTCATCACACATGAGCAACGGCTAGGCTATGTTCAACTTCACTGAGAGGGTCCTGCAGAGCCTGGTGAGACCCTGGTCCCAGCAGCTCCTGGTGGGTTAAATCCCACCCAGCCCCTCCCTCAACCCCTTTCCCTCCTGCTCCTCCTCCTCTTCCTTCCTCCCCAGATGGATCATTGTTCAAGAAGAGCAGCCTGGATCCCTTCTACTCGAGTTGCAGACTGGTCTCCCTCAGGTGAGATCCTCCACTGAGCATTTGCCCCTAATGACCACTTTTGTGACCACCCCTCTCTGTCTCCCCACTGTCCACCCATTTCCTCCTTCCTGTTCTGTCCCCCACCCCAAGAGGTTTCAGGACCTCTCTCTAGAATCCCCACATCCCTCTCTCCCTAAGCCTGAGAAGGATGGGGCAGCCACCAGTGTGGACGCTGTCTGCACCCACCACCCTGACCCCGTGGGCCACCATGCCTCTGTGCTGGGAGCTAAGTGTCTCCACCTGTCTGCTCTTCCTCTCAGTGGCACCAGGCTCTGCAGCCCAGAGTTTATCCATCAAGAGAGAGCACCAGCTACATTTCCGCATCATCAGCTGGAACCTCAGCAACTCAGAGCCCACATCCTCGGAGTACACCACACTGCTGAGGGACACCCAGGATCAGGTGGGGTCTCCCTCTCCCGTCTCTCCTTGCCCAGAGGGCATCGTCATTCCTCCATCTGACTTACATCTGTTATGTGATTGTTTCAACCCTTCACTTTCCCTGCATGTCTGGCTTCTCTCAGTGTCCAGAGTTGATGTCCTAGCTGCCTTCCTCATTTCTCTCATGGGTAAACTGAAGCTCAGAAAGGGGAGTATTGTGCCTAAGGTCACACAGTGGGGTAGGGGCAGAGCCAGGATTTGAAGTCAGGTCTCCCTTGCCCAAAGGTCTGTGATCCTTTACTGGCTCCAGTGGCCTCCCTGTGTCCCCAGGATACCTCCATCTCAGCCACTCTCCCTCGCGTTTGTTCTAGGTCACCAAGCTCTACAGAGGCAGCCAGTTTTGAGACATATTCCACTCCTGCCTGGTCACCGACTTGATGTAGGTTGAGGAGATTGGAAGGATTGGCTGAGCTGCTGGCTGATGACTCTGAGCTCCCGTGACACATCATTGATCTGGAAGTCACTGACATTGTGCCCATTCTGCCCCACATCCCTGTCAGATAATCCTAACATCCCCTTCCATAGGTTTTCGGAGGATGAGAAAAGCATTAACATTTGGTGCCACCAACCTCCAGCATCCTGCTCCTCCTCCTCTTCTGGAGACTTTCAACAAATATCAGCAGTCTAAATGTGCTCTCCAATAGTGGAGCCGCTAACCACATGGGGCAATTTAAATTTTTTATACACCTATTAGGATACGATTCACATATTATGTGTGGAGAGGAGTGTATTTTTTAGGTTTTTCTATATACAATATCTTCTCATCTGCAAAACAAATAGTTTTACCTCTTCCCTTCCAATCTGGGTTTCTTTTATTCCTTTTTCTTGCCTAATTACCCTCATTAGAACTTCTAGTACCTGTGATTAACATACGAGATATGGGAAGACATCATTTTCTTGTCCCTGGTCTTAGGGGGAAATTTTCAGTCTTACACCATTGAATGTGGTGTTAGCCGTGTGTTTTTCAACTATGCAGTTTGTAGGTTGAGAAAGTTTTTTTCTAGTCCGAATTTGTTGAGTGTTTTCTTTTTTAGACATGAAGGGTGTTGTATTTTGTGAAATTCTTTTCTGTATATGTAGTCGAGATTGCGTGGTATTGGCCCTTATTCTATTATTATTGTGTAATACATAGTCAAGTTTTCAGATATTAAGCCAACCTTTCAACTAGAGGTGAGAGATTAACATGTTCTCAAGTCTTTCCTGGGCGTACCACAGTCCTGAGCACTTGTGGCCTTCTAGATGCCCGCTAATACACTGGAGCTTTTCAAAGCCCCCTGTGGATATCTCACTCCCCCAATTTTTCTTCTAAGCTTTTGGCTCTCCTCTTACCTGCCTCACTCCCTCAGGCAACTACAATAGAAAACAATTAGCCCTGAATATTTTTAGCAAGTGCCCTGGGGACAGACTTTCCTCCCTGGGCAAGTCTGAGTCAAGTAACGTGAAGCCCTGAACATGGGGCTTTTTCGGGAAGGTGCCAGGAAGGTCAGCTAGTGACAGTTCGATGGGGATGGTTCTTTTCAGAGCTCCAAATCCATTATGGTTCCTTGGCTGCTGGTTGTCTCAGCTACCATGGTTCTCAAATTTATGGAGGATATTGTGAGAGCAGGATGGGAATAGTGCAAGTTATAATGCCACAAAGTTTGCTCCCGTTATCAAGATTCCACCATGTTTCTTCACTAAACCCTCCTCAGATTCTTACAAGCCGTTGATTAATTTCTAGTCTTCTGAAAAGTTGATTTTGATAATTTTTACCAGTGTTCTCATTGTTTTTATGCATTTGCAGAAGTCCTTTCTCAAATGTTTCAAAAATGTTCTCCCTGTGGTTATTTATTTATAAATTAATTACTTAAAATGAAATTACGTGAGAAATTCAGTTCCTCACTCACACACACTAGCCACATTTTAAGTGCTTGATAACAACATGAGGCTAGTAATGAGTGTATTTGGTAGTGCAGACAAATGTTTACATTATTGCAGAAAGTTATCTTGGACAGGACACAGAAGCAGGGAATCTAGAATCAGGGTAGAATTCTAGACACCCTTGTTCATCCCTTGTGCCCTTCCAGGTCTGTCCCCCACAGTAACGACACTGGAGTGGACTCCCTGTGTACCTTGCCGCCTTGGCACAGAGACTGGACAGAGTTGCCATCTAGGAGGAATTCCTGCGGCTGACCCAGAATGGATCCAGCTGCAGAACTTGACCCTGGACAGGAAGAATGTCCTTGGGGATGGTAAGGCTCCCTGGTCATTGGGAAAGGAAGTGAGGCTTTTCTGTGGACTCTGGATGCCTGGGGTTGAGAGAACATTGAACTTTCTCAGGCTGGCAGGAGGTGGCATAGTCCCCCAGTCTTTACCCACCATAGAGAGAGAGAAAAAGGACACCCGTGTGATATAGGAGGCCGTCATCTTCTCCTAGACAGCTCTGTGACCTCAAGCTAGTCACCTCCCCTCTCTGGACTTTTGTTTCCTTATCTCTGCACTGAAAGCCACTGGGCCAGATGGTCAGTGAGGGCCTCCAGCTGTGTGTGAAGCTGACTTACAGGTTTGGGGGTCATGTGGTTTCTGATCCACAGGCTATAGTTTGCCAAGTCCCGCTCTAGATGAGCACAAATGAACTGAAACTTTCTACAGTGGTGGAAGTGTTCTATATCTGTGCTCTCCAGTGCATAGCCACATGTGGCTGTTGAGTACTCGAAGGATGGTATTGTGACTGGTCTTTATTGTTACTGATTTTAAAGTTACTGAGGTACTAGATTTTATATTTTATTTAACTAAAATTCATTTTAATTCAAAAAGAGACTTGTTGCTGCTCCATATCAGACAGCACACGTCTAAGAGTTTGTATGGATAGAGGTACAAGTAGGGGGACCTGCACGCCTCCCCCCATGTCCACTGTGTGCTGTGTGTCCTCCCTTGCTGGAGTTTATGTTGTAGGTGGCAATAAAAAGAATAGAGAATTGAAATTTATCAATTATTTGATGTGAATAAACTCATACTTGGAGGCGGTATTCAGAGAAGACTTCCTGCATGATGTTACATTGTAGGTTAATCCTAGAAAATGAATATTAAGCGAATAGATAAAGTAGAAGGGGATGATGTGTTTCCAGGCATGGAAGAATACTTTTGAGTGGGATTTTACAAATTTAGAGAGATCCCATAGGCTTTCCAACTGTGATGACCCATTCTCCCCCCGACCGTCATAAGAAAGTCCAGCCCAAATTCAGTCCTCTGTGCCCAGAGGTATGAATTTGGTTTAATTTATTACACTTTTGTTTTATGATAATGGTCTTGGATTTTGTAGCAAAGTGTGCTCACTTTTTAGAGATGGAAACTAAAATTGGGTGAAACATCATGATGTCTACTTGACTTTAATATTTCATTGAAAACATGGGATGAATCAAGGGTGACAAGTGTTAATAATTTATATATTGATGAAATATTGTTTTAATTGGATGGAATATACATTGTTAAATCTAGATGATGGATGTTTATGTGACTGTTCCCTTTATTTTTCTGTGTCTAAAAAGTTTTATTAAAAAGAGTGAAACACACTCACATGCATTCTCCATTTCATTCACTTCCAGAATATTCTCCCAATAGAGATGACACCTTGACTGAGAAGCCTGGTAAACCTGCAGGAAGCCCCAGCCCATGGTAGGGGACGAGTATCTTGATGCTGTCTGTCATCAAAGAGAACCTTGCGCACAGTGTCTTGGATGATGTAGAATTTTGGCCAACCCTTGTCAAGGGGAGTTGAGGCACAGTGGGGTCACCAGGAGCCCTGGGACGATGACAGGACGTGGCTCACCCCACCACTTGTCTCCCCAGACCTCCCCTTCTGGGCCCTCATCCTCATCTGCTTGGCGGGACTCCTGGTGCTCATCACAGGGCTGATCTGCTGTCTCCTGGTAAGCCATGACGTGTTGCTTGTCTTCTTCTTATTGCGTTGTAAGAGCCCTTTATATATTATAAATACACATCCTTTTCTAGGGATATGTTTTGCAGATGTTTTCTCCCAGTCTGTGTGTGGCTTGCCTTCTCCTTCACAACATGAGTCATTGGGGAAATGTAAGTGACAGTCATCATGAGATTCCACCACACTTGAGAATGGCTAACATTAAAAAAACTGACTATAACAAGTGTTGTTGAAGATGTCAAGTCACTGAAACTCTCATCGAGTGCTGGTGAAAAATAGCTTGGATGCGTCTTTAATAATTACATACGTCTACCCAGCCATTCCTCGCCTAGGAATCCATCTAAGGGAAATAAACACATATGTCTATACACAGACTTGTACACACATGTTGATAACAACCTATTTATAGTAGACAAAAACGGTAAACAACCCAAATGTCCATCTACTGGTGAACAGATACACAAAGTGTGGTATATCCCCACAATGGAATACTTTTCAATCATAAAAAGTAATGAATTATTTTTTTTCTTTTTTAATTATTTTATTGAAATTATAAAGGGTTTTACATTGTGTAATTTTGGGTGTTCATTATTATATGTGAATTTCTGTATAGACTGCATCATGCTTACCACCAGTAGTCTGACTTTTATCCATACTATGCACATGTACCCCTTTAACTCTTTCACTCCACCCCCAGCCCCCTTCCCCTCTGGTAAGAACTAATCTGTTCTCTTTATCCCTGTGTATGTTTATCTTCTACATATGAGTGAAATCATGCATATTTCTTTGTCTGGCTTATTTCATTTAACATCGTACCCTCAAGGTCCATCCAAGTTGTTTCAAACAGGAGGATCTTGTCTTTTTTTTCTGGCTGAGTAGTCTTCCATTGTATATAATACATACCACATCTTCTTTATCCATTCATCTGTAGCAGGGCACTTGGGTTGCTTCCATGTCTTGGCTATTGTGAATAATGTCACAGTGAACACAGTGGTGAGTAAATGTCTTTGAATTGTTGATTTCAATTTCTTTGAATAAATACCAAGTAATGGGATAACTGGAAGGTATGGTATTTCTATTTTTAACTTTTTGAGAATTCTCCATACTGTTTTCCTTGGTTGCTACACCAGTTTGGATTCCCACCAGCAGTATGTGACGGTGCTCTTCTCTCCTTATCCTCTCCAACATTTGTTACTTTTTGTCTTGGGAGTTATAGCCATTCTAACAGGTGTAAGGTGATCTCTCATTGTAGTTTTGATTTGAATATCCCTAATATTTAGTGATGTTATACATCTTTACATGTGCCTGTTGGGCTTCTGTATATCTTCTTTGAAAAAATGTCTGTTCATATCCTCTGCCCATTTTTAGATTGGATTATCTTTTTATTTTTGTTGGGTGTGTGAGTTGTTTATATATTTTGGAGATTAACCCCTTGTCAGATATATGATTTGCAAATTTTTTCTTTTAGTTGGTGGGTTGTCTTTTCGTTTTTTTTTTTTTGATGAAGATCAGCCCTGAGCTAACATCCGTGCTAATCCTCCTCTTTTTTTCTGAGGAAGACCGGCTCTGAGCTAACATCTATTGCTAATCCTCCTCCTTTTTTTTTGCCCCAAAGTCCCAGTTGATAGTTGTATGTCATAGTTGCACATCCTTCTAGTTGTTGTATGTGGGACGCGACCTCAGCTTGGCCAGACAAGAGGTGCATCTGTGCACGTCTGGGATCAGAACCTCGGCCACCAGTAGCGTTACTAGCACACTTAACCACTAAGCCACAGGGCTGGCCCTGTCTTCTCGTTTTGTTCATCGTTTCCTTTGTCTTGCAGAAGCCTTTTAGTCTCATGTAGTCCCATTTGTATATTTTTTCTTTTCTTTCCCTTGCCTGAGTAGACATGGTATTGGGAAGGGTGCAGCTAAGACCGATGTCAAAGACTGTATTGCGTATATTTTTTTCTAGGAGTTTTATGGTTTCAAGTGTTAGATTCAAGTCTTTTATCCATTTTGAGTTAATTTTTGTGTATGGTGGAAGATAATGATCTACTTTCATTCTTTTGCATGTAGCTGTCCAGTTTTCTCAACAGCATTTATTGAAGAGACTTTCCTTTCTCCATTGTATGATCTTGGCTCCTTTGTCAGAGATGAACTGACCACAGATGTGTGGTTTTTTTTCTGGGCTTTCAGTTCTGTTCCATTGATCTATGAGTGTGCTTTTATGCCAGTACCATGCCATTTTGATTACTATAGCTGTGTAATATATTTTCAAGTTAGGATTGTGATGCCTCCAGCTTTGTTCTTTCTTCTCAGGATTTCTTTGTCTATTTGAGGTCTTTGTTATTCCATATATATTTTAGGATTCTGTGTTCTGTTTCTGTGAAGAATGTCTTTGGGATTCTGATTGGGATTGCTTTGAATCTGTAGATTACTTTAGGTAATATGGACATTTTAACTGTGTTTATTCTTCCAATCCATGTGCATGAAATATCTTCCCATTACTTCAGGTCATCATTGATTTCTTTCAATAAAGTATTATAGTTTTCATTGTATAGTTCTTTAACTTCTCTGGTTAAATTTATCCCTAGACACTTTTTTCTTTTTGTTGCAATTGTAAATGGGATTGTATTCTTGAGTTCTCGTTCTGTTAGTTCATTATTAGGGTATAGAAATGCAACTGATTTTTGTAAGTTGATCTTGTACGCTGTAACTTTGCTGTAGTTGTTGATTATTTCTAATAGTTTTCTGTTGGATTTTTTAGGGTTTTCTATATTTACAATCATGTCATCTGCAAACAGCAAGAGTTTCATTTCTTCCTTTCCAATTTGGATTCCTTTCATTTCTTTTTCCAGCCTAATTGCTCTGGCCAAAACCTCCAGTACTATGTTGAATGGGAGTGACGAGAGTGGGCACATTTGTCTTCTTCCTGTTCTCAGAGGAATGGCTTTAAGTTTTTCACCATTAAATATGATGTTGGCTGTGGATTTGTGATATATGGCCTTTATTGTGTTGGGCTACTTTCCTTCTATACCCATTTTATTGAGAGTTTTTATCATAAATGGATGTTGGATCTTGTCAAATCCTTTCTCTGCATCTGTGGAGAGGATCATGTGATTTTTATTCCTCATTTTATTAATGTGGTGTATCACATTTGTTGATTTGCGGATGTTGAACCATCCCTGCATCCCTGGTATAAATTCCACTTGATCGTGGTATATGATCCTTTTAATATATTGGTGTGTTCCATTTGGTGATATTTAGTTGAGGATTTTTGCATCTGTGTTCATCAGCGATATTGGCCTGTAATATACCTTCTTTGTGCTGTCCTAGGCTGCTTTTGCTGTCAGGGTGATGTTGGCCTCATAGAATGAATTAGGAAGTGTTCCATCTTCTTCAACTGTTTGGAATAGTTTGAGAAGCATAGGTATTAAATCTTGTTTGAATATTTGGTAGAATTCTCCAGAGAAGACATCTGGTCCTGGACTTTTGTTTTTTGGGAAGGTTTTTGATGACCATTTCGATATCTTTACTTGTGATTGGTCTGTTCATCTTCTCTATTTCTTCTTGAATCTGTTTTGGGAGGTTGTATGAATCTAATAATTTATCTATTTCTTTTAGGTTATCCAATTTGGTGGCATGTAAGTTGTTCAGTGTATTCTTTTATTGTCCTTTGGATTTCTGTGGTATCTTTTGTAGTTTCTCCTCTTTCATTTCTAATTTTATGTCTTTGAGCCTTCTCTCTTTTTTTCTTAGTGAGTCTGGCTAAGGGTCTGTCAGTTTTGTTTCAATCTTCACAAAGAACGAGCTCTTTGTTTCACTGTTCCTTCCTACTGTTTTTTTTGGTCTCTATTTCATTTATTTCTGCTGTAATTTTTATTATTTCCCTCATTCTGCTGACTTTGGCCTGCGTTTGTTCTTCATCTTCTGGTTCCATTAGGTGTAGTTTAAGGTTACTTATTTGGTACTTTTCTTGTTTGCTGAGATGCACTTGTATCGCTATGAATTTCCTTCTTAGAACTGCTTTTGCTGCATCCCATAAGAGTTGTTTTGTTGTCTTTTCATTTTCATTTATCTTCAGGTATTTTTTTATTTCTCCTGTGATTTGTTCATTGATCCAATTGTTCTTCAGTCTTGTGTTCTTTAGTCTCCACATATTTGTAACTTCCCCATCTTTTGTCTTGTAGTTGATGTCTAGTGTCATAGCATTGTGGTCAGAAAAGAAGCTTGATATGATTTCAATCTTAAATTTATTCAGGCTTGACTTGTTTCACAACATATGGTATATCATTGAGAAGGTTCCATGTGCACTTAAGAAGAATGTGTATTCCGCTTTTTTGGGAAGGTATGCTCTCTATATATCAATTAAGTTCATCTGATCATATGTTTCATTTAATTCCACTGTTTACTTGTTGCCTTTCTATGCATCTTCTATCCATGGACGTAAGTGGTTTCTTCAGCTCCCCTGCTATTATTTTGTTGCTGTTAATTTCTCCCTTTAGGTCTATTGATAGTTGCTTTATATTCTTTTGTGCTGCTGTGTTAGGTGCATATATCTTTATAAATGTTATGTCCTCTTGGTGGGAAGTCCCCTTTATCATTATATACTGCCCTTCTTTGTCTCTCATACTCTTTTTTATCTTGAAGTCTGCTTTGTCTGATATAAGTATGGAAACAACTACTTTCTTTTATTTGCCATTTGCTTGCAGTATTGTCTCCCATCCATTCCTTCTGAGCCTGTTTGTTTTTAGTGCTGAGATGTGTTTCCTGGAGGCAGCGTATTTTTGGGTCTTGTGTTCTAATCTACGCCACCACTCTGTGTCTGTTGATTGGAGAATTCAATCGACTTACATTTAGAGTGATTATTGATACATGAGGGCTTAATCCCACCTAATCTATATTTCCATTGTTTCTCTTCCTTTGTGTTTCTGACTACCATTTCATTGTGGGGGTTTTCTGTGGAGGTGTTCTCTTTTTTTATGATCTATGGCTCTGCTCTGATTTTTTGTTTGCTGGTTACTGTGAGGTTTGCACGAAGATCTCATAGATGACATAGTCCATCTTCTGAGAGCCTCTTGTCTCCATTAGCCTAAGCAGTTTCTATCCCTTTCTTCTTCTCCTTCTGAGTCATTGTTGTCACAAGTTATTCAATTTTGTGTTGTGCGTTTGTGACTAAGCTGAAGTGTTTATAGTTACTTCTAATGCTTTCCTTCCCTTCCGCTTTTAAGTTATAATTAAGTATTTGCTACCCTGTTGTGAAACAGAGCCGTAGCTTTCTGATTTTGTCTGTCTATTTATCTCTTTGCTCAAAGCTTTGTAGACATTTGACTTCTTTTTGTTTCGGGTATGATAGTGTTCTTGATCATTGCTTGTATGGGAGATCTAGTGGCGTTGAACTCCCTCAGCCTTTGTTTATCTGGGAAAACTTTTATTTCTCCATTGTATCACAAGGATCATTTCACTGGACAGAGTATTCTTGGCTGAAAGTTTTTGTCTTTCAGTATTTTTAATATATCATTCCATTCTTTCCTTGCCTGTATAGTTTCTACCAAGAAATATGCTGAAAGCCTGATAGGAGTTCCTTTGTAGGTTATTTTCTTCTGTTTTGCTTCCCTTTATATTTTTTCTTTGTCATTGGCTTTTGCCAATTTTACTATTATATGCTTTGGAGAAGGTCTTTTAGCATTGATGTAATTAGGCGTTCTGTTGGCTTCATGTATTTGTAAGTCCGGTTCTTCCCCAGGGTTAGGAAGTTCTCAGCTATTATTTCTTTGAACAAGCTCTCTGCTGCTTTCTCCCTCTTTTCTCCCTCTGGGATACGTATAATTCTTAGGTTGCTTTTATAATTGAGTGATATATTTCTCCAACAATTCCTTCATTTTTTAAAAATCTGAGTCCTCTCTCCTCATCCACTGGAAGCATTTCTATATTTCTATCCTCTAAATCACTAATTCTTTCATCCATAATATCAGTTCTGTTTTTTAAGGATTCTAGATTCTTTTTTAATCTCATTAATTATGTTCTTCATATCCAGAATTTCTGCTTGTCTTTTATTTAAATAGTTTCAGTCTCTTTGATGAAGTATTCCTTTTCCTCATTAATTTTATTCCTGAGTTCATAGAACTGTCTGAACATTCTTGTAACTTGGTGAGTTTCTTTAATGACAGTTATTTTGAATTCTCTGTCATTTAGATTGTAAATTTCTGTGACTTCAAGGTTCGTTTCTGAAGATTTATCATTTCCTTCTGCTCTGAATTGTTACTGTAGTTTCTTATGCTGTTTGATGAACTAATCTTTTGCTTGCGTATTTGTGGTAGTATCAGGTCACAGATGCCGCCTGCTACCGCTGTGGGGGAAGCATGAGCTGTGTTTCTGATCCCACTCCATATGCTGGAAGTTCATTGGTACACTGGGTTTTCCCCTTCCGCTGGGAAAGCATTCCCACTGGGCTCAGAGCTGCCACAACACGGATGCATGTATGCAGTTGTGAGACCACAGCAATACTATGGGTATTTTTGCCATCTGGGAAAGCATTTGCATGTGCCCATATATCTGCTGCTGCCTTTTCTTATGCTCATGCCAGCCTCTGTGCTTGGTGGTTGGGACTTCTTCACGGGTTCTGAGCATTGGCCAATCATTGGGAATGCAGTGGCATGGTGGGCTTTCCAATCATCTAGGAAAGCATTCATTTGAGGGTCCAGGGCTCCTGCCAACCCCTCCCAGAGTTGCACCAAGGCGCATTCCTACTTTTGGAGATGCAACAGTACTATTGGCTCTCACTCCAACCTGGGAGGCACTCGGGTGTGTGCACAGTGCTGCCAGGGAAGTGTTGGGGATAGGAATGAATTCATAGTACATGCGATGATAAGCATAAATCTCAAAATAATTATGCTTAGTGAAAGAAGCCAGTAAAAACTGAGTACATAGTATATGATAGCATGTATAAAAATCCTTGTAAAATACAGGAAAATCTATAGGGACGTATACCGGATCACTGGTTCCCTGGGAATGAGAATGTGTTTGCAAACGGCAGGGAAGGAGGAATTAAAATGAACATGAGGAAATTTGGGGAGGATGGACATTCCTTTTCTTGATCGAGGTGATGGTTCAATAAGTTATAATCAAAATGTATCAAATTGTTCACTTTAAATGTATACAGTTTACTGTATGTCATTAATACCTCAATTAAGCTAGAGCATGTAGGGGAAAGAGAGGGAGAGAGAGCCGAAAGAGGGAAAAGGAAAGGAAAAGAAGGACTGAGGGTGAAAATTAAGTGGACAAAAGGAAGAGGGAGACACAGGAGGTATCGGGTCTCTGTGACTTTGGCATCTCCTTCCCCTGGAGTCTCCCATACTGGGCAGCTGACTGGACCATTCTGATGCGCTCTCCTCTCCTCACAAGTCACTGTCTGCCAGCAGAAGAAGGAGGGCGACTATGAGATCCAGAGACGACGCCTGGGTTATTACCTGCCTCATGGCGACCTATGGAAGCTGCGATGACTAGATCTGACTAGATCTGAGGTCCCCTTTTCCCAGCTGAGGTCCAGAGGAGCATGGCTGGAACAGAACGCAACCATATTGGACAGACACAGGCTCCGAGCCTTTCTAGACCTGACCCCTGACTGGCTCATAGGGGTCTAAGCTGAAAGGTTTCACCTTCCTTAAGTCCTGAAAGTGACTTCAACTTCTGTCCTGTGGGCTCACACCAGTTCATTCCTCAGGGACACCAGAATTGGTGAAACCAGCACAGACGTTGCCATCATGTAAAATCGAATCCCCACTTCAGTGCAAGTTTTCCCTTCTTAGGTAAATTTAGAACATCCTTCCCATTCACTCTGTGCAGCCATCACACCCCTCTCATTTCCTCCATATTCCTCCCCCACTGAAGGCCTGGCAGTCTCAGCTTCCCCTTTTCTGCTTCATTCTCTGAAGCTCAGATTCACCAGGACTTCCAGATCAATCTCCCTCAATGCCTCCTTTCCCCAATCATGGGTCCTCCATGACCAGAAACAGGCCAAGATGGGAGGAGTGGGTGAGACATGATTCTGCAGTCACCTTGGGTCTTGGGAGCTGAAATGAATAGGTGTCTGGGAAGCCTGAATCCCAGAGAAACACCAAGGCTCTTGGAAGAGAGTATCTGTGCTAGATGTAAAAGTGAATAATACTCAGCGGGAGAAATCTGAGGGAAAAGAAAGAGTCTTTTTTCATCTTTCTCTGTACAAAGTCCAACTAGCCTCACAGCAGAGGCTCCCCAACAAGCAGCCCAGAGCATCCCAGGTATGAGGCAGGCTGCACTGTTCTGCAGTGGGTCTGTGGGAACAGATTACATTATCTGTACACACTGTGCAGACGACCACAGCTGAAGATACCCAAGGGCTGAGAATTAAAGTCACAGTCATGGCACTCTCACAGACTTTTTGTGTGTGAGCTTCACAGTCACAATCTTAAGCAGTGCTTCTCTGAGAATGCACACTCTGAAGATTATAATGATTAATAATATTAATATATTATTATACATTGCATACATTATACACTGTACATTATAATTATAAATTAATGTATAATTATTATACATTAATATATTACTATTACATATTACATCATTATAATATCATTATAATGGTTAATAATGGTTATCATTATTGACTATTTAATTTCTCCTAATCAACATGACTGGCAATCTCTGCATGTATTATCTCAGTTACAGTCACAATATTTAGGGTTTTATTCCCATTTTAAGCTAAAGATGTGGAGGCTCAGAAATATTAAATAACTTGACAAAGAAGGAAAAAATTACTACAAACCTAAATTAAACACCTATTCAAACTATTTGTCAAAGAAACAAAGACGTTTTCTGATTACAAACAGAATCATAGTTGACCTCCCACAGGCCGGCAGTGAAAGAACCGGTAAAGAATGTACATCAGGAAGAAGAAATGTGAACCCAAGAAAACATAATAGGAGTCATGAGGAAAGGAAAAAACCATCTGTCTAATTTAGTATTAGTTTTAAAACAAGACATTAAAAACACATTCGAACCAAAATTCCAGATGATTCCCACATGGAAGAATATCGGAGAGAAGATTTAGCTAAAAAATAACTCATTTTTTAAGGAAGATATAAATACTAAGATACTCTATTATTGTTTAACACAGTGCTCTCAGAAACTGATAAATCTGTGGGACAAAAGTAAGTAATGATAAAGAGGATTTGAAGAGTGCAACATACTCGATCAGACAAATAGACAATTCCCAACACAGTGGTTTAATGTGAGACTTGTGATGCTGAAAACGGTCGTTCTCCTGACAGCATGATACCGCAATGGTATATAAATTCTCATGAATCAAATTTCCAACATATATAAATTTTAAAAAATGGAAAATCCAGTATTTCATTGTATGCAACTAGTGATTCAACATGCAACAAATACCAGAAAAATAGAGACCCAGAAGTAGGTGTCTTTTTTGAGAAGACAGATATAACAGCTCTTTAGTGAAATGTTATGTTGGAATCTATTGCAATATTACACAAAAAGGACAATCCATTTGGACTAGGTATGTTTTCTCTGTGACTGTGAGGGCAAAACTCGAAAGAATCCCCTGACTGTGATAACTCTCTGTTGCTCTTAAAATACAAATACATAACACTCAGGAAAGGAAAGGAAGGAAAGATCTCCTTTCTCTCCTCACCTGAAACTCAATCTCCCACCTCAGAAGGATCACTGTCGGTATCTTCTCTGTCATGCAAAGGAATCAAAGAAAAGAAAAGTATTGGTATATATTAAAGTTTCAAGAGCTCAAAGCAAGAAAACCTAATGACCCCTGCAGAGGCATTGATGTAGTGTGAGCTTCATGTCATCTGCACCGTCTTGTCTTTTATCATCGTGTTTGTCAGGACGTCCTTCTTGGCCCCTCACTCTCCCTGCCTCACTAGAGAGTCTGTCTGCATCAGTGCTACCGCCAGTCTCTCTCTTGCCGTCTTCACTTTCTCTTCCTGTTTCCTGATATCTTCCTGAGTCACCAGAAGTTGTTTGCAAAGGAGCTGTGGGATGTACAGACCAGCTCCTGGGATCGTCTCTGATGAATCTGAAGACCAGGCAGGGGTGAGCATGGGATTGGAGTTCGGACCACCTGTGAGCACACCTGGCAGGAATGCACCTGTGCAACTAGGTGCAAGATTCAGCAGGGCTTTGGCAAGGTCCAAAGGACTTAACGGTTCTCCTGCACTCTGCAGGTCTGGAGAACTTGCAGTCTCTTCTGCCAGCAGAGTTGTTGGTGCTGATCCAAGGTTTCCTCCCATGGATGGCATCTGACCTCATTGCCAGGATAGGATGTGATTCTAGTAACTGGCCTCTTGAATATGTACCTGGACATCCTCAAAGGGATGGAGATGCTCAAACCAGGTTTTGGGTTGGATTGGTGTCCACAAACATGTCGCTTCTTCTGTGATGAATTGACCATCATACTTCTTTTCCTCTTACCCTATAAAAATAAATTGGGAATGTGGATCAGAGTGATACATGAAGCCTGCCTTCCCAGGACAATTATTTCAGATGCCTTGTACTTCTACCTTCCCTCGCTCCCTGTGGGGATTAATCTGACCTGTGTCCTGTGACATCATCAAAGAGATTTGTGTCAAGAACAGAAAGCTCGAGGTCAAAACTCGGGACTACGGCAGGTCATTTCTTCACCCCATGTTGTTAGACACTTATGCGTATGACTTTATTCTCTTTTTGTCCTTGTCACTCTCAACAACAAAATCCCTGGTGCTCCCTGTCAGGACCCACGTTCCCCAGTCTTTTTCTAAATCCCAAATCATAGTATTCTTCTGTACTATATGATGATTCATTTGATTAACCCATTGACCAGTTGGTGTTCATAACTCCATTAGAGCCTAAATCTGTAGTGAAATTATCATCCACCCCACTCCTAGTGACTCTTATTTGACAACTGTGAACATTAAATCTCAGTACAGAGAATCTATGTCTGAAAAAACTCAACTAACAAATGGAGAATGTGCTGTAAGTGGGAAGTACACACTGGATTTATGAAACCCAGGAAAAAAATGAGAACTCTCTCATTATTAAGTTTTGTATATACTGCACCCACATTGATGATATCTTGGGTATAGTGGGTTAAAATATACTATTAAAATTAGTTTCAATTGTTTGCTTTCATTTTTTAAAATGTGTCTACTAAGAAAAGAATTAAATTCTATAATATAGAGTGCTTAATGTTACTATTGTACAGTGCCGATGAAGCCATCAGTGAAAATAAATACCAAAGAAAATGGTTAGGGAAATTTTTTTCCCTAGAAAATGCGTCTACACTGGCTCACACTGCAAGATGCTGCAAAAACTGTCATACACACACACACACATACACACACACACACACACAGTGACAGAATGAAACAAACCTCTTCCTAGAATCGCCACTTCTCCCATGGCATGAGGTTGCACTCCTACTTAGTCCTAAGTGGACTAATCTCAAGAAAGAAGGCAGAAGTCAAGGTAATTTACCAGTTAGGAAGATCTAAAACCAGAGACTAAACCTCAAGATATGTGGTAAATTTCCTGTCGTGGCTTCTGTTATTAATTCAATATGTTAGGAAGACTTATCCAAGGAGGGTTGTTTTAAAACTCACTTTTTCTTTACTATGTAAAAATAGACAGGCTATGTAAAGCATAATTACTCTAACCAATCAATGAAAAGGAGATGATAGAACACTACTGGATTAGAGAGTCAGGGAACAGCGGACATTGGGTTAATTTGGCCTTAATTAGGCTGATTCTGATTTCATGACATTCATATTGATTGTATTATGCTAGAACCTACGAAACATCCCAGCTTCCCTACTATTTAACCACGAAGGCCCACCAACCAGAGCCGTCCTTCCTGACACATCCCCTGCCTCCATCCCTTCTGACAACACCTGGAGGATTTTCCCCAAATCCCACTCTGTCCCTGCGCTCTTCTACCTAACCCAGGGCCAGGGATTCATTTTCTCCAAGGCTCAGGCTCTGTGTGTGTCCAGCTCTGAGGATGGCACTTCTCCCTCCAGTGAAGACAAGGATCAGAGTGCAGGCCCTGTGAGCTGCAACAATTGGACAAAGACTGGGGTTTACTAACAGAAAAGAACCTTTAGTGGGCACGGTTACGAGGGTCCAAGAAGCCCCAGTGATTCCTCCAGGGAATGTGATGCAGGACAGAGCAGGAATATCTGCGTGTGGTTCGGCTTGGGAATGCTTGTAGGGTGACATAGGTGACATTTGTAACGCATTCGCCAATGTTGTTCACTCATTTATTCATCGTATGTCATGGAGTGCATTCTACATACGTCCAGGCAACAGTCTCACCCTCTGTGGCTCACAGGCAGGGTCAGAAGAATTTCTAAATTATATTTCTAATATATAGGTACAGCACTGGTAATACACTAGGTGTTCCAAGCATTTTTCAAACATTAACTCCTTTAATACTCTCCATAAACCTACAAAGTAGCTATGCTGATCATTATTGCCAACTGAGTGATGAAGAAACTGAGGCACCAATCAGGTAAATAACTCAGTCAATAGAAATATCTAGTAAGGGATTGAGCTGGAATTTGGACATGAAGAGTTAGCTTCATACTCTGTGCTCTTAACCACGACATTTACTCTCTAAAGACTTCACATCATGAAAAAAATTGATCAGTTATTCATTTTCTTGGTGCATTGATTAGCCACACTATTTTATCTGTGTCTGAAACGTAGAATACCTGTGTAGAAACTACTGCACATACACACTCAAATAACATCTACCAATGTCCCCAATCCCTGAAAATTAATACAGAGAACATTTCAGAATGTTTCTTGCCCAGGTAGGGAGGACTCTGAGGAAATCTCAGTGTTACTGTAAGAAGCTGTGGACAGGCTGGGACTGGATCTCAGTGTAAAGGTGTCCTCAGGAGTCACCATTGAATGACAACATTGATGGGAGAGTCTCAGCAGTGACTGAATTCAGGATCTGGTGGTGTTTTAACCTGGTGCTTATTTTCTGACTGTGGGTTTATGGTGATGCAGCACAGGGAGAGGGGATGGTTCACTGTGTTCTTGGGGAAACCAGAGCCATGAAAGAGATGGAATGACGGTTTCCTTAAACAATGGACTCGTGGTGGGAAAAATTCAGCCTGGAAGAGACAGTTGTGTTCCTGGTATAACCAGAAGGAGTTGCCTCTGCATCAGTCAAAGCAGACAGCCCTTCCCCGTGCACTCATTTTATCTCAGTGGGAGGAAGGAGGAGGAAACCATGTAATGCTCTTCTGGATGTAAGATCTGTGATGGTAGCGACTGTGCTAGGAGGTTCTGAAAGGCCTCTCTGAGGCATTTCAGACCTTTGCTGTGACAAGAATTACAAGTGTAAGCACCCCTGCGTATGTCTGGGAACAGTTAGTGTGTCAAGAAGAAGGGTCCCTGGTGCAGAGACTCACATGAAGAAGCGAGTTTGACCAGGGAAGGTCAGAAATGTTGCCAGTGTAGCTGGAGGGAGTCTGAGAAGAGAGAGTGAGGGGAGAGAGGAGGGTGATCAGGCTGGATCCTGGGACATGGTAGACTGTTACTTTCTGTTCCTCTGTGACAACATTACTCCACAACCTACCACCTATACAGTACAAATATATAATATCTCATAATTTCTGTGAGCCAAGCATCTGTCATGGCTGAGCTGGGTGCCTCTGCCTCAAAGTCTCTGTGAAGCTGGGTTGTGGTCTCAACAGGGCTCAAATGGGGCACATTTCCACCCAAGATCACTCACATGGGTTTTGTCTGGATCCATTTGGATTGAAATTCTGAGCTTCTGTTTGTCTGTTGGCTGGACACTCCCTCAGTTCTCTCCTATGGAGCCTATACATAGTTCAACTGAAAACATCAGCACTTGCATTCCCAGTTCTGGTGATTTGATAGAGAACGAGAGTGAGAGAGAGAGAGCGAGAGAGAGAGAGAGATGGAAACAGAAGGAGGGAGGTAAGTAGGGAACCCAAGTAAGCCAGTAAGCAGGAAGTGACAGACGTTTTGTAATTAAAACTTGGAAGTGACACCCCATCACCTTGGCTCTGTTCTGTTGCTCGGAACCCAGATACTGACCACTTAGTGATGACAAAATGATGTGCACTTCAAGAGGCATGGAGCATTGGGGACATTGTGGAGGCTGCCCACCACATAGGCCAACGTGAGGCACTTGGGACTGATTCTGAGTAAAACAGGGGACCGTGGAAGGGTTAATGCCAGTGGATCACAATGTCTGAATTTCCTCTAATTTCAACTCCTTCATGATGCGGACCTGAAAATGAGGCCCAGAGATGCAGTCACTTTCCCAAGATCACAAATCTGGTTCCCAGAGAAGTTCTGACTGGTATTCTATGTGATGTCCTACTCTTTCTTGTACTTCCTCCATCTCTAAGTGTGTACATTAGACACATGTGACACCAGCCCACAGGTGTACGTATTATCACATGTACCCTGACAAGGTACCTAGGAATCTGTTTTTATCCCAATCCTCATTGTGCAGCTTGGGAGACTGGGCAGATCTTGAGAGGAACAGCAGCTTTTCCAGGACACAGAACTGGTAGGAAAAAAGAGGTCTGACTTCAGCTCTGTCTCCTCAAAGCTGGGAGACTGGGCAGATCTTGAGAGGCACAGCAGCTTTTCCCGGACACAGAGCTGGTAGGAAAAAAGAGGTCTGACTTCAGCTCTGTCTCCTCAAAGCTGGGCCCCTGGATCCATTCCCAAGGAGCTGTGGGGAGAGTGGTGATAGGTATTTGTGTACAGTGATGGAGATGACACGAGCAGGGTGGGAGAGTACCCAACAGCCTAGAGGGGGCTTTGTGTGGGTCTGATTGAATGAATGGGGCCAAGTATTGGAACTTTGAAGAAGTGACCTCACTTCCTTGGTGACAGCCCCCAACAGAACTTATAACTCTGGTTACCAGGCACCCACATTGTAATCACAGCCTCCTGTCCAGTTCATTTGAGTAGAGACACTCGACAAAGCAGGATGTTCTCGTGTTGCCCCGTGACTTTCCGAGGCTCTGGCCCCCGGAAAGCCCAGAATGAGAGCATGTTAAGTCACTTTAGACATTGGCTCAGCCCTCACCTCGAATGTGTGTGGCCTTTTGGCAGGAGGAACCATCAGGTATCAGTGTAGGCCAGGGCAGGCCACTCTAGTTCAGGCCAGAACTGTGATCCCAAAAGGACAGCCCCACACCCCTTCACCCTCATTGTGTGTGTGTGTGTGTGTGTGTGTGTGTGTGTGTGTGTGTGCGTGGGAGGTGGAGTTAGGGAAGCTGGGGATGAGGAGGACCCAGCCTGGGCAGGAGCAGGAAGCTAGATGGTGGGAGTCGGGCAGTGTGTCATGTTCATACTCAAGATCTTGGTTGCAGGAGAGGAAGGTGAGTGCTGGGGACCAACCTCCTCTATCTGCATGTGAATCCCGGGCCCTCAAAGTGTTCTTGCATTCCTTCTCTGGAGGAGTCTATTCAGATTCCCCTCTGTGCCTGATCTGTGGGGGTGTTTCCCACTGTGGCAAATTCCAGGCAGGCCCCTGATCCCTCCTGGCCTGACTGCTGGGCACTGTCACTGCAGAGATGCACCAAAGAGATGGTCAAGGAGCTGGTGGATGGTTTCCAGTTCACTCTCTTCCTAGAGAGAACACAAGTGCACCAGTCCATCAATGACCAGGGCTGCTGTGAGGTGAGTGTGGGTGCAGAGGGGTCTTCATACGAAGGACTCTGAGATGACCAAGGCAGTACTAGAATGCAGACTCAAATCTGAGAACCCCCTGGACTCCCCACCCCCAGGATTTTCTCACTAACGTACCCCACAGTCCCACTCTCAAAGGAATCTGGACCTCCACTCCTCCTCACCAGCTACACAGGAGGGTAGAAAGTCACCTCATTCCTCCTGGTGGTTCACTGTGATATCACTTACTGTATGTCCCTCCTCCTCTCCCCCAGTGTGAGGATGAGTTCACTGTGAATTTAAATGAGGCCTGCAGGATGCGTGCCCTCCAGGCAGGCATGATGGAGAAGCTGACAGAGTCCATGGCACCTGATTTCCTGATTAGGAACACGTCCAGCTTCACCACCTTCATGGTCACCTACTCGGCCTTAGACACATCCTACCGGGTCCTGGACCAGCTGTTTACTAGGTGAGTAGCCATTCCCTCCTCAGCACAGTAGTGACTCTGTCCACTGCCAGCTGTATACCTTGGGCAAGTCCCCACATCTCTCTGAGCCTCAGTTTGCTCTTCTGAAAAGTCGGGGGGGAGGATAAATTTCATGGTGATCTTGTAGGGACTAATGGGATCAGCAATGGCAGGTGCTTACCTGCTGCCTGCATCTGCAGAGAAGGCTGTGGACGTGCTGTGGTTGTCCATGGTGTTTATTTTTCTCTTCGCCGTGAAAAGAAGTCTGCCTCACTGATCTCTAGGATGTGGCCTTTCTGAGTGTGTAAAAACACATGGAAATCACCCTGTCAAGGAGTTGAGATTCCATCCAGCTGATCCTGATCCTTTTCCTTGGGGTAGCCAATTAAGGATCTCTGAGGCAGCAGAGAGGCCCTAGGCCCACTCAAGTGTCTGGGATGGTCTGGCTGCACTTCATTCATTCAAGTGTGTAGATTAAGCACCTACTACATGCAGGAATTTTGGAGACAGTAAAGTCAGTGAATGAAGGAGACACAATCGCTGTGCCTCAGTTGTCGTCTGAGAGTCAGACAGTGACATTAGACAACTTTCACAGGTCCTGTCCTCCATGGTACATCCCAAGTGATGCCCTGATAGCCTCCTTTATAGCTGGAGGCATCTTCCCTTATTCCAG
Organism: Diceros bicornis minor; assembly: GCF_020826845.1. Lineage (NCBI taxonomy): Eukaryota > Metazoa > Chordata > Mammalia > Perissodactyla > Rhinocerotidae > Diceros > Diceros bicornis. The sequence goes on from NW_026690866.1 coordinate 4,290,771, forward strand.
CCAGGAGGGCAGGGCACAGGACCATCTAAAAAAGGGAGTGGTCTTTGGGTCCAGAAGAAGGGCTTCCTGTCTCTACAGAACAATGTGTGGAGGGAGAGATGGGGGCTGTGGCTGGGGCGGGCCTGTCAGAACCTTGTGTCTCACACATCTTTTGATTCCCAAGGGAAGCCTGAGGTCTAGTGACTTCCTCTCCAGGAAGACAGGAGTCAAAGAGCTATGGATGTGTGCCAGGACCCCTGGGAAGCAGAAGGGTGGCTAGGTTGAGTTGTCTCCAAGAGACCCATTTCCCATCACAGACTCATCTTAATCTGTCTCCTCTTCTCCATATCCACCTCTTCTGACCACCACCTCCAGGCCCAAGACAGGAGGTCTGTGAGCAACCCGCTCAAAAACCGGCCTCTGCTTAATCCAGTTGCACAAGTACGTGGAGGGTTGGGCTGGGCTGTGTCCCGGCCCTTCAGGAGAAGAGTGTCAGCAGGAAGAGAGTCATGACAGGCTCTGTGTTCAACGTGCTGGATGAGCAGGGGCTCATCGCCAGAATGTGAAGGGGCAGGCATCTGTGCCTTGGATGAGAAGTGTGGAGGGAAAAGCCAGGCCTCTGACTCTGTTGCCAAATTGCCTCCCCCAGTGCCATCTCTTCTCTGGTGGGAACCTGCCTGGACTCAGGGAAGGATTTCTGGGAACCCCTGCAATTTCCCTGCTTCAGGATGAAGCTAACCTCTCTGCATCTCAGCTTGCCTGGCTTGGAGCTGGGGGGCCATGCCTACTTTCTCCAGGTCCAGCCTGAGCAGCCAAGGCCCATTGAGGCAGATCTGGAAGGTGAGCAGACTGCAGTCTGGGAAGATGATTTGCAGGATCTTCAAAGTCTAGTTTCCCTTAAAGGCAGTGGGGTCTTTCCTGGCTTTGACAGGGACCAGGGAAGTCAGCTACTTGAGAGACACTGTTTCTTTCTCCTGCTGCAGTACCATCTCCAGAGCTCCCTCCAGCTCCAGAGCCAGAGCAAGGACCAGCTCCATGGCTAGATCCAGCTCCAGCTCTTGTTCCACCACCTGTGCTAGAGCTGCAGCCAGTGTCACCTCCATCAGTCCCTCCAGGGCCAGAGCCACCACCAACATCAGCTCCAGCCCCAGTGCCAGCTCCTGAGTTGGAGCCAGCTGGACCATTGGCTCCAGGGAGAATCCTCACTCCACCTGGAGAGATAACAGCAGAGCCAGATCCAGCCCCAGAGCCCGCCTGCCCCTGGGATGTGACCAGCAAGAACCTGTTGAGGGAGGAGAAGCCTGACTTCTTGGAGTTCCCTCCCCGGCTGGTGGCAGAGCAGTTGACACTGATGGATGTGTTGAGCAGCGGGGCTCTCAGGGCAGGTGGGGTCGGCCTTCGCTGTGCCATGATCTGTCCCACACCTGCCATTTCCTGATCCAGAATCCCATGATCTCGGTCCAGCTTCCCTGCTTACCCTCATGTGACCTGAGCAGACTTCTTAACTCTCAAGCCTTTGCTGTCGTCATGTGGACAGTAGAGTTGGACACTGAGAGCAGCTGCCATGCAGAGTGGCTATGCAAATGGACGAGGTGAAGCAGAGAGGACTTTGGGCAGAGTCTGCGCTTTGGTGGGGGAGGGGAGCACACTGAAGTGCTGTTTCATCCTGGGTAGTTCACTCATTTGCCCAGGAGGCCTCAACAGCCTCAGCACTAATTAGGCACCTCATGTGTACATGAATACAAGGCAGACAAACAAAGCCCGTGGTTGTTGCTGCCTTGGGGAAATGTGCACCTGAAAGAGGAGACAGACCCTAGGATGGTCAGAATGGATGGGAGATGCCCCTAGAGACGGTCAAGGAGGAGCCGAGTTCTGGTACTTGGAGGAAGTGAGACTGGGCAGCGAGCAAATGCCACTTCCCTGGGCCACAGTATCATGTCTTGGGTCATCCTGTGCTGGGTGCCCTCAGGGGACACAGGCAACACCCAGGGATTCCCAGAAGTCTCAGGCCGCATTATCAGCTTCCTGAGCTCCAGCTCTGACCTCTGACCCTGCCTGGGACTGGGGGATGCGGACGCTGAGCTGGGCTGTGGCAGGGCTGAGTGACACTCCCTGTCCTGCCCAGGATTTCTTCAAGAAAGTGATGTCCCACGACTTCCTGAACTCCATCTGGTCCCAGTGTGACAACAAGGGTAATGAGCACCTGGAACCCACCATCCATGCCAACACGACTCACTTTAACAGAATGGTCGACTGTGTCGTCACCACCTGCATTGAGGACCCGAGCATGACGGTCCAGGACAGGGCCAGGGTGGTTGAGCTCTGAATCCAGATGGCCAGGGTAAGTTGTGGGAGGCCCTGAGAGCCCCTCTCTGGAGTCGGGGGAACTGCCCCTTCTCCTTTCTCAGCTCTCATGTTTGAAGTCTGTGGTCTGAGCCTTTGCACAATCCTTAGGCCCCTCCTGCCAGTGCCTCGATGACCTGACTCCTGGTCCCAGTGGTGGGAAGCTCACCCCTTCCTGGGCTCCTTCCTTGGCTTGAGCTAAAATCCTCCTCCTGGAAGTATTCCTCATCAGGTTCCAGCTGTGCCTTTCCCGGGTTCCCTGAGGCGCTGTCTCATCGAGGACAGGAGACGTCAATGAGGCGACAGAAGCCAGAGGAAGCAGGGCTCCAGCTGCCCCTCACAGCGCATTATCTTCCCTTCCCCAGGAATGCCAAGGCCTGAGGAACCTTTCCTCACTCCATGTGATCCTCTGGGCTCTGCAGGGCCCCTCCATTCAGCGTTTAAAAGAGACATGGAGATGGGTGTCCAGGTGGGTAGGCCTCTCTCCATGCTAGCACCGCCTGGGTGGACCAGACCCCACACAGGGCTGGCATGGCCCTTCAGTCAGTTGGGACCTCCTGGAAGACAGCAAACCCTGGCGATAAGGTCTGACCTGGTTGGAAGGCTTGGAGTCTTTCTGAAAACTTAGGCCAGTGGTTCTGCTTCAGGAATCAGTTTCCCTAAGTGACAGATCCTGGCTTGAGCCAAATTGAAGATTTTCAAGTGTTTTCAGCAACAGAACTCTCTCTCCACATGAAATTAAGACTGTTTAAAATACATTTGCTGAGAAGATAAGAGAATGGAGGCCCCAGTTGACAATAGGAGAGCCCCCTCCCCAGTCCCAGACAACTCAGGGCTCAGAGGACACAGTGAAAACGCTCATCCAGGCTGTCTGGATCTTCTGGGTTTTCAAACAAAAGGGATTTACCCTCAAACCACTCCACATTGTCTCTTTCCTTTTTTCCCTCCTCAGGAAGAACTGTACAAAACTTAAAAAGTTGATGAAAACAAGCCAGCGGGAGAGCAGGAAGTGGTTCAAGGAGGTGAGTGGAGGCTGGAAATCTGGAAGAAGGAGAGGTGAGGGGGGGAGGGACCAGGCAGGATGTGCTTGGGAAGTTTTTCACTTAAGGTTCCATGAGAAATAATGTTCTGTCTTGTCCAGCTTGACAGGAAGCAGGGTGTGTGAGCTGCCGGGGCTGGTGGGGACTGTTTGGGGCAGGAGGCCTTGATCACGGGATACAGTGGTGTCTCCTGGACTGTTCCAGGAGGTGAGGACCTGGCAGAATGAGCAGGTCTCTGGCTTCCATGCGGACCCATCAGCTGGCCCTCTTCCTCCAGGCTGGCAGGTGGATGGAGTGGGTGGGGGTTCCTTTCTTCCTAAAGCAGCCCAGCCTGTCCTCAGGAAGCCAGGCCCCTGCTGCTCCTTCTGTCTTCACTGCACCTCACAGGGGAGGGAACTCTACCTGCCCCAGGGATGGGCACTGTGAGGTCACACAGGCCTTGTGGACACAGGGGCTGCCAAGCTTTGGGCCAAATGGTGGATCTGGGACAGAACTGTGTGGTCTCTGGGACTGTGCGATCTAGCCCTATAGTGGTCATTGCTGACAAACCAGTGAGTCTCGCCCGGTGCCTGGTTGACAAAGATACACCCCAGATGGCAATGAGAATTATCGGGGAACCTACAGATCCTTAATGGACCTTCCTGATGAGACTTTAGAAGTTTCCAAGTAAAAAAGGATGCAAATGTCACCATTACACAGCGCCATGGTCACCCCCTACACTGTCACTCAGATGTGGCACAAGGGGATTCCCTTCCTGAGTGAATAAAGGAGGAGTTCTGTGCAGGGTTCATCCTGAGGGGATCCTAGGGAGATGAGGCCTTTGACATGGCCTCAGGTCCAGCCTGGTGTCAGAGAATCCCAGGGGGCTGGAAAGCACAGAATCCACTTGGATAGGACCCCGAGACACCTTGTGCCTCCCGATCCATGGCTCAAGCTGAGTGAGAACCTCAACACACCCTGAGAGTCCAGAGGACAGGACCTTGGTCAGAGGTGTGTCTGGAGGAGGAGTGAAGACCGGGGGCCAGGACCTTTGGCTGGAAAGGGGGGCGGTCTCCTCTGTGGGCCCCTGAGCATGTCACTGCACCTCTGTGGGCCTCGGTCTCCTCATCTGGGAAATGGAGGGAGATGATCTGTGGTGCAGGCCTCACAGGGGTGATGAGGTACAAGGGGGAGGGGAATGTGCAGGAGCTTTGTGCTCCTCCTCCTCGAGGGGGGAGGGGAGATTACTGGTGACAGTCATATGACACTGAGTCCTCAGGGGACCCTGGGAGGCAGGGGAGTCCTCCTCACACTTTCCTGATGAGGAGAGAGGCTTAGGGGCCTGGACATGCCTGAGGGTACAGAGGAGGGAGTGTTGGAGATGGGAGTGATCTAGAATCAGAGCACTATAGAATGGGAGCAGCCATAGACACCAGATGTCCGGGGTCCACGATCAGGGGCCTGGGAGACACGGGGAAGGGAGCATGGCCTCCCTGAGCCTGTCCTTGACCCTGCAGGAGGTGACATCTGTGTGGGCCAGCCTAGAGATGGATCCCCAGGGAGCCCAGGAGAGGCAGCAGCAGGAGGTGAGGGGGCCTGAGGGGGAGGGTGTCAGAGGAGGGCGTCTCTCTCCTCACGGCTGGAGGCCTCCCTAAATGAGGGGTCCCTACTCCTCCAGCCAAGCTCCTGGAGCCCCAGAGCCTGAAATGCCTGCCCTGGAAGTGACCAGGAGGAGGCCTGGGAGGGCTGGGCGCAGGATGAATTAGAGAGGGGAGGGGCAGGGACCACATATCCTAGTGATTTGCCCCTAGGACGTAACTGGAGAAGTTGTGTGGTCCTGGAGGGGGCAACTGAGGGGAGGCTGCTGAGGGTCCTAGGCTGCTTTCTGTGGGAGTCTGTGATGTACAGGAGGCTGAGGTGAAGGGATTTGGGGGAGGGTCCATGGGGACACCTGAGAGGTGGGACTCATCTCACCACTACCACTCTGATTTCACAGGGTGTCGTCCCCTTCCTCCATCACCTGAAGCTGCTGGACATTATGATGGAGGATGATCTGGAAGTGAGTGAGCCTGGAGGTGGGGTCAGGGAGCAGGATCCTGAGGTTTTGGAGGCGAGAGCCCTGCACTGGGCCCTGAGCTCTCAGTACCTGGCAAACCTTCTCTCATGAGAGCCCCATGGCCACCCCTGGGAGCTGGGGAGTCAGGCCCATCTTAGCAATGCATGCATAGACGCTCTGCGTAAGCCCCCCACCAGGCTCCCTGAGCTGGTGAAGCTCAGAGCTGCCTGCCTGCAGAGCTGCAGAAGGCTGTGTCTGAGCTGCACTCAGCCTCCCCCTCAGGCCTTGCCCCTGGGGGAGTGCCATCAACCCCTGTAAGTGAGGAAGCACTTCTGTGGTCCAGCTGTCCCTTCCATCCTGAGGCCTCAGTCTCCTCATCTGTCATCAGAGAGGGTGTGCTACATAAGGTCTCTGGCCTCAGCTCCCCTGTCCCTCCTGCTCTGGAGCCCAGAGCCTGGCCCAGTGTCAAGTTCTCTTTGTGGAAGGTCTGCCTTCTGCTGTGCCATGATGTTCTTGCAGCCTGAGAAGGGGTGGGATGGGGGTTAGTTATGGGCTTAGGGGGCTGTTTCTGATGGACATTGGCTGTCTCCCTTCCAGGGAAATCGGGCCAACTTCCAGAAATGGTGTGAGGTGAGCAGCTGCGGGGAGGGCGGGGAAGTGGAAATCACAGACCTCCCCTAGCAAGACATTCTCTGGCCTCATCCCTTGGGTCAGATCCACAAAGCTGGGTATCCCATCACGTTGGTGCGTGTGGGGGGGTCTGGCATCAAGGACACCTTCCTGGATGAGGAGCTAATTCAAGCCAACTGTGAGGACAGGCAAGTCCTGAATGGAGTGGGAAGGAAGGAGGGTTCCCGAGTGAGCACAGACTCCAGACCAGATCCTCACTCTGCACAAATCCCTGGCAGGGTTCCCCACCCAAGCCCTGTCTGCATCCTGTCCTTCCTCCCAGAAATTCAAAGTCATCAGATGGATCCAGCTGCTCCAGCAGGGTGCAAATGTGTATGACCTGGAGCCCGAAGAGCGATTTGGGGCCTTGTTCCAGGCCATGGAGCCCATCAGTGTCCATGAGAGGTGAGGGGGACAGGAGTTGGGTGAGGGCAGGGCAGACTCTCTCTGATGGCCAGCTCCAGAGCCTGTGGCCTGGCTCGATAATCAGCCTCAGAACTCGTAGTGTGGTTACCCATGGGGCATTGGGACTCAGCTGCTGGCAGGCTCTGGGAGGGGCACCTGAGGTGTGGCTCCTGGTAGCTCACAGGTCCACTCTGTCCTGTAGCTACTGGGTCTCCTGGTAGCTCACAGGTCCACTCTGTCCTGTAGCTACTGGGTCTCCTGCCAGCTGGAGCCCGCACACCAGAAGGCGAGCAAAATGCGGCTCTTCAAGAGAAAGAGGAACCAGACATCCTCCACTTTAGGGCATAGTGAGTGTTGGGACCAGCAGCAACTGAATCCAGGGGCTCAGTACAGCTTCAGGCTAAGCGTGGGCCTGGATCCCAGCTCCACTGCTGACCAGGCCTGGGATGGGCCGCTCCCCTCTCCTCTCTGGGATTCAGTTGCATCCTCTGAAATGGGTGATGCTAAATGATGCCTCTTGCATCAGGGACAAACGGGGTGCTGTTGATGGACTCAGCACATGGCACAGGGTTTGGATCAGAGTGCAGGGGGGCAGGGAGGTGTGCCATGAATCTCGGGGAGGTACCCCAAAATAGTCTATTTCTTCTCTTCAGCCGCCACGCATTTGACAATGAGCCGTCACACTCTGGAGACCACAAGTGCAGCTCCTCCTGACCAGCAGGGTCACTGGCGCCCTCGGGGTGTACCGGGCCGGCTCTTCCCACCCTGAGTGAACGAGGACATCCTAAGACATTCCCTGGTTTCCCCTAAAGCCCCACAGGGAGGGAACCAGCCCTTCCAACTCCCTGACATATGCACCCCAGCAACTGTTAACCGATTGGGGAGGAGTGATATTATTTCTTTACTAGTAAATGGTAGATTTGACTCTTACATTATATACTGTTTGTGTCACAGCCTGGGTGTTGTGGTGTGGTTCTTTCACTTCTTATGCTCATGTAAATGAGACACAGAATCTCACTTTCCTCCTTGAATTAAGAACTTGTGTATGGTCACAGCTTATTGTATGTGGCAGAAGGGAGGAGGGCCAGACTCTTCCCTGGCTACTGAATGAAACCCTCACGTCCCCCTTCCTCAGAGGACGGGTGCATTTCTGTGTGGTTCACCTGGGCCAGGAGCAGAGACTGCCCCTCAGATCTCCCTGGATGTAGAGGTTGGAGGGTCTTTGCCAGGCAGAGCAATAACCACTGAAATGTGGGTGTCTTTCAAATAGCACCTACCAGGACCATGTCCTTCCCCAGGACAGTGGCTGTCTTTCTACAGCTTTCCAGGAAGAAGGAATGTTTTTTGCTTCTCTTGGTGAGGTTTCTTTGATCAGACATTGGAACTTGCCATTTTCTAACCAGTCTCTGGATTTAGATCAACACTCATTGAGAAAAAAATTGTAAAAAGATAAACGTTTGCATGTGTAACGGACAAGGACAGAGGAAGACCATGTGCAGATGGACTATGGGCCCACAGGACATCCCCATCAGGCCGCCTCTAGGGCTCCCCATTTACCCTTTGTCTAGATTGGAATCCTCCTGGGATCCTGGTCCATGCCCTTGGAAGTCCTTTTCCCGCTAGTTTCATATCCAGAGGGAAAGATTCATGTTGCACCTTTTAAAACTACAAAAGGACTTTGTTCCATAAACCTAACTGCTCCCAGTCAACTAGGATTTCCAACATCTCTGTATTTCCTTGTATGATTCTTTTTGGGCAGAAATTCCCTAGATGACCCCCAGCCTCTCTGTCAGGTACATCATGGCCATTCCTCCCAGTCTGGGCCTGATAGATCAGGGGTAAGCTCTGTTTTGCCAGTACAATAGACCTTAATCCTGTCCACTGAATGACCCACACTGTCTCTTGCTGCCCTGGGTGACATCTGGGCGCATGTGGTTCTGAGGTCCCTGGTCTCAGACAATCACTAGTTTACACACTCGTGTTGTTACTGACTTGTCCCAAAGGGACTGCTGGGCCTGAGGGCATAGAGCACATAGCCCCAGGGACGGCTGTGTTCTTTTCCCCAGTCTGTGCTGTGGTTATATGGATTTGTGTTACAGGGATGTGAAACTTTCCTCTTGGGAGTTTTGAAAGATGAGGCAGGAGAAGGGCAGGTATAGAAGTGGGTCCAGCAGGGGAATGCCACCAATCTTAGACACAACAGACACAACCTTACCAATTAATATGCTGAAATGTTCCCCAGGTGGGTGGTTAACAGACACTGCTCAGAGCTCATGCCGAGAACCCACCCGACGACCTGGATCTAAAGGGTTAGCACCCGGCATTTTGAACATCATGCCCTGGAAACACCCTGTAAGAAAAGGGCCATTGTCTTGAATTCCTTGGTACTACTTCCCCCTCCTTTCTGAAGGCTGCAAGTGTCACCCAGGGAGGCCTTTTCAGTTCAGCCAGAAGCAGAGTAGAAATCCTGGTTCCCACAGCCCAGGTCCTTCCTTTCAGGGCACTGCCATCCAAGAAAGAAAGAATTCACACATCGTTGTAGACAGCACAAACACACACACTCATATCCCACCCAAATCCCAAGATGCATGAACTACTAAGAGATTAAAAGTGACTTCAGAAACAGATCAACCAATTGCAAAAGAAGGGGTTCATTAAGATCCTGACTCAAATAAAATGTAAAACCAGGAAATAACCTTGACGAAATTGAGAGACTTTGGATACTGACTAGATAGTTGATTATCCAAATGACATTTTAATTTTAGTGTGTGATAACGTTATTGTGTTTGCGTTCCAAAAATCCCTCATCTGTAAGAAAAACTGAAATATTTACAGCTGAAATGATGTGCTCTCAGCCATCTCCTCTGGTTAATTCCTGGGGTCTTGGTGTGAGGATAATGAAAGCCAGATGATATACGAGTTGACAATCTTTGAAGCAAGTAACAGGTTCACAGAGATTGATTTTTCTCTACTCTGAGTTTTAGAGATTTTTGAAAACCTTCAGAACACAGTTTTGATAAAAACAGTATACTTGGTGTTCACATTACAATTTTACAAATTATAACATCACAAATATAAAGGAATGCTTCTCCTTCCTGACCTAAGGAAGCTCTCTCTCAGTCTGGCCTCTGTGAATGACCTGATAATGCCACTAAATATTCACTTGTCACATGTTTGTTGAGTAATTCCTATGTGCTCTGTGCTGTGTGCAAGGCAAACATTTCCGCGACTCTGGATCTAGTGTGGGAAGGAAGACAAAGAGCCTGCTGCCAAGGTTCTGTAAGTGGAAAATAATGCCCTCAGGGCGTATGCTCATTCTGGAGATTCCAAAATCAAAGCTACACAAGTTTGCCAGGTAACAGATAAGAGATACTTAATTCATGATATAGAAATCACATATGTCTGAATTACCATGTGACAATGAAGAGAAATGTTGATGGATTTTGTGTTATAATTAGATGCGAAATTATCGTGCTGGCCCCTGGCTGAGTGGTTAAGTTTGGCATGTTCTGCTTTGGTGGCCCAGGTTCAGTTACTAGGCATAGACCTACAATACTCATTATCAGCCATGCCGTGATGGTGACCCACACAAAAAGTAGAGGAAGATTGGCAACAAATGTTAGCTCAGGGTGAATCTTTCTCTGCAAAAAAAAAAAAGAAAATTAGATGCAAAATCATAATAAAAATTTATGGAAATGGATTTAATATACATTCAAAGACAAATCTCATTCCACTAGGTATCATCACTTCATTGAGTGTAAGTTCTAGAAAAAACAAATGTAAGTTCAAAACACTAATTCTTCATCTTCAATTATCCTGTCAATTTTAATATAAAAAGGAGAAAAATCATGGTAAAGAAAAATTGATGTTTACCATGAAAGGTGAAGATCATGATGGAAGTTACGAAGAGATGTTGCGAGAGTCAAGCCTGTCTCATGGGGAATTTCTCAACGGCACCACTCTCCTTTACTTCAGCACCGATGTTGCTTTCCTTACTGTGTTTTTTCAGGATGCCTTTCTTGGCTCCTTGCTCTCTCTGCCTCCCCGGCAATCTCGTCTGTCCTCGAGACCACAGTCAGTCTCTCCCATGCTTTTCATCACTTTCTGTGTCTGTCTCCTGATTTCTCTAGAAGATGACTGTTGCCTGCAGAGGGTCTGTGAGCGACCCAGACCCATTCCTGGACTCATCTCTGACCAATAGTGACAGTGGCCCGGGTGGGCTCAGGGCTGGTGTGCAGATGCCTCAGTCCAGGCATGGTCCACGGATTCACATGGTCCAGCCTGTGTGACTGTTGCAAAGGTATTTGCGACTCCAAAGAACTTAAGAGTTCTCCTTCACTGCTGCAGGCCTGGAGTCCCTGCAGTCTGCTGTATCCACAGACTTGCCGCGGCTTCTCCATGGTCTGCTCCCACTGACTGCACCTGACCTCACCGCCAGGATGGGAAGTTATTCCAGTAACTGGCCTCTGGAATATGCAGCTGCTTAGGCTTCAGGGTGCATAGATCTTCAGTTTTCTGAATGAGTTTAGTTTCATGGTCTTACTGTTTCCACTATGAATTCGGGGAATATTTTTGGAGCTTTATCTTTCAAAACAAAATTAAATGTGAAATTTCAACAAAATGGAGGATGAAGACTACCATCCATGGAGAATCTGCTTAGCTCACGTGGATATTCCGCCCTCCTTCTCTCCCTGGAGACATGTGTCTCAAATCACACTATGCATCACAATCATTGGAGGGTTTTTAAATCTCAGATTGTTGGAACTCAACTCAAGTAGGTCTGGGGAAGGAATGGAGAATTTTCATTTCTAAGAGGTGATGTTGAGCTGCTGGTACAGGGACCATACGTGGAGAACAGGATTCAGTGAAATCATCAAGCTGATGTGAGACAAGGACAGAAAGCTCAAGGTCATTAGCCAGTGTCAAATCCAGACCAACTTTCTTCCGCCATCTTGCTTCAGGACGTTCCTCTCCTCCTCTCTCTGTCATGGTCAAATACACACATGCTTGTGCCCCACAGCCCACTGTTATTGGGACACAGAGTTCCAAGGACTCCAGAGCTCCTTTCAGTACCTCACCTCTAATGAAATTATTCACTACTCCATCCTTAGTCATTCACTTCCACACCCCGATCCTACCTTCACCCAAAATTCTCCTGCTCACAAATCAGTAATTCACAAACACCATATTCCCACCACAAATTTCCACATTTCCAGTTTTTACACAAAGAAATCCACTCTAAATAACCATTCTTCAATAAACTAGATTACTCCAGTAGGAATATCTTCACAAGCCTCTCTTTCTTTTCTTCTCATAATCCTTTCTAGTAATCTCAGATTCACAGTCCATCATTTCAATCATCCACTGACCATACTCCCAGATTCTTTATTGCCATCATATCCACCCTGCACACTTCAGATGATTTCAAATACCTGCCATGCCATGTTGACACTTGCACTGAACAGAGAATGCGCCAGTAGCATGTGGATCCCAACAGAGAATCAAGAGCAACCAATGGATCTATATGCATTCCTCTAATGCTTCCTGAATGCTCTGCTCATTTCTTTCCATTTCTTGAGTTCCATAAATCTTTATATTCCGACCTCCTCCATATTTCACAGATAAATTGTTAACCACCGGACAAGAACTATTTCACTTTCTAGTCATCAGATCTACAAATATTCCTCATAAGGAATCCATTTATCACACCTTTTCTGTTGTTATATCCAAAGAAATTGATTTTTTGGTTGAAACCACTCTGATTTTTATCTTATCCTTCCATTTCAATGACATTATGCCCTCAATATTTGTTGTGCTTTCCATAACTACCTACTGGAATCATCCCTCAAGTTTCAAATATGCACAAATCTCTACAATCTACAAACCAATCTCTCAGCCAGCATTCCTAATAGTCCTCACCCTCCACGCCACCCCTCTCCTCCTCCTGCCAGGGATCCATTGTGAAAAGGTCACATATAGCCTAATGCCTCTGTTTCCACAGTGCCCACCCAATCCCATCCCCATTCTGTGGATGCTTCTCCTGCTAACCTCACAAGCCATGTCTCTTACTAATCCACTGGGGACTTTTCATGATTTTTCTGACATGCTCTGCAGTAGCACATGAGATTGCGGACTCCAATGTCCTTTTAAAAGCCTCTTTGTCCTTGGGATCCACCACCCTACACTGTCCTGCTCTTGCCTGTCTAAACTTCCCGAGCAACTTCCAGGCTTCTCTTTATGACCACCCCACAATGACTGATGCTTCAGAAGTCAACCCTGCTCTGACACCTGTTCCCCATCTGCACCCTCCTTCTGGGGCAACCCCATCCATTTCCCTGGCTTCAAATACCCTTAATGAGCCAAACATGTCCAAAGAATTAGCAGAGACCTAACTCTGAACCCCAGACCCATTTATCTACCTGCCCATTCACCACGTCAGTGATGACTCAACTCACAATGACCAGGTCCCAATTTGAACAAGTCACTTACCCAAATAATTGGCTTCTCTCTCAGTGTCCCCAAACTCACTTCTTTTTGGTAATAACCTGTCTACCCCTGGGTGTCACTCTGGACACCCTGCCACCCCACACTCACATATCAATGAACCATCCATCCACCCTTCTGAATCTACCTACAGGTTATCCAATTCTGATTTATTTCTACTCATCTTTCAGACCTCATACAAAATATCACTTCCAGACAATGAACACTCCTGCTCCAGTAACCTAAATTACAAAACTCCATTTTTCCTCTTTGTTGATTTTTTTTATTTTAGTTATCTGTGCATTATTATTTATTTCTTTCAAGATTTAGTTCTTTCTCACTAAATTAGATATTCCATGAAGACAAGACTAATGTGGATTTTCCAAATTTTCCCACAATAATGTTCACATATGGCTTTGCACACAAAAAGGGCTCATATGTATTATGTGTACAATATATAAATTATATTCATATACATATAAAATTCAAACACTAAAACATTGCTTTGTGAAATATTTTAAATCCATCCACTTAGCTACTCTATTTTTTCCCCCGAGGAAGATCAGCCCTGAGCAAACATCCATGCTAATCCTCCTCTTTTTGCTGAGGAAGATCGGCTGTGAGCTAACATCTATTGCCAGACCTCCTCCTTTTTTTCCCCAAAGCCCCAGCAGATAGTTGTATGTCGTAGTTGCACATCCTTCTAGTTGCTGTATGTGGGACCCGGCCTCAGCATGGCTGGAGAAGCCCACCTGGGGTTCCGAACCACAGTCACCAGCAGCAGAGCACACACACTTAACCACTAAGCCATGGGGCCGGCCACTCCACTTAACTACTCTTGTGCAAAGATACCACCTTTAGGTTCTACATTGCAATAAATTAGCAGGAGTAGCTTAAGATTCCAAATCCTTTATCCTCGTAATCCAATCATGAGAGTCTAGTCACAATGATCTGTTTAAAATGCAAAAGTGATCGATTCATCTTAACTTTTAAATCCTCCATTTCTGTCTTCAGCACATATTTCTCCTTTTGTCTTATCATAATTATTTTCATATTTTCACCCTTTTCATTCCCTGATATGTTCCAGTTTGGAGGGAAAACTATTTGGTCATTCTATTTTTAGAGCACTTACTACATGCAAAGCTCTGGTGTAAAGCCTGTGATCTACAAAATAACTAAACAGACTCACTGCCCCTGTTTGATTTAGTCTTAGTGGGAGGAAAGAGATAATAAATGGCAAAGGACGTATAACGTGCCATGTAGAAATCACTGCTGTGATGAACAATAAGGCAGAGAGTGAGAGTTTGAGCTTGAGCGCATTTTCAAATTTCTTGTGTGTGTGTGTGTGTGTGTGTGTGTGTGTGCACGTGCTCATGCCTGCTGCCAGGATGGGATGAGTTGCTTCCTCCTGGGGATTGGGGGAGCCTCCTATGACTCGGAAAATTTCCTCCATGTGCACTTAATATGCAGTTTGTTATCCATGTGTATTAGTCAGGATTCTCTAGAGAAATAGAACCATAGAATATATATAAACATATAGAAATGGAGATTTATTGTAAGAATTGGCTCACAAGGTTATGGAGGATGAGAAGTCCCACAAGATGCCATCTGCAAGCTGGAGAACCAGAAAATCCAGTGATATAATTCAGTCAAATTCTGAAGGCCTGAGAACCAGGACTTCTGATATCCAAGTGCAGGAAAAGATGGACATCCCAGGTCAGGAAGAGACAAGGGATTCAGCCATTCTTTGCTTTTTGTTCTATTGAGGCCTCAACAGATTAGATGATGCCCACCCACACTAGTGAGGGTGGGCTTGTTTATGTAGACCATGGAATCAAATGATAATGTCTTCCAGAAACATTCTCACAGACACACCCAGCAATAATACTTCACAGTCTATCTGGGACCCCTGAGTCTAGTCAAGTTGACAGCTAAAATTAACCATCACATCATGGCTCTATCCAAACAAGACCAACAGAGATATCACAACGTGACCTATGTTATTTAAATTTTCCAGAACACATATTAAAGTAAGTAAATACAAACAGATGAAACCGGATATTATAACATTTATCTTTAACCCAAGAAATCTAAATATTATCATTTCAAAATGTAGTCCACAACAGTACAAAGAACAAGATACTCAGGTTTTCCACCCCCTCTGTCTTGCTGGTCAATTTTCATGAATACTGGCTCCTCATATATCTTAATATGATCCCATATATAATTTTCTCCCATCTATTTGAGCTTTATAGCATCAAAAGGAAATCATTTTCTCATTGTCAAACTGCCCGGCTACCTCTTTTTTTTATAAATTAAAGCGATATATTGTGTTTACGTTAGAACTGAAATTAAGAATTTAAGTAATTAAGAAGGAATTGATTCCAGCAAAAGGCTGGTTTACTAAAATGGAAGACAGTTCAAGAGCAAATCTCCCAAGAAAACCATAGGGCAAATGACATTGGAAAATTCAGGGTAGAATTAGAAGACACATAGGGTGTGATTAAAATGAGAGTGGAGAGAATGTGGGAAGGAATTGATATCAGGAGTGAAAATACACAAGCACGTTCCAAGTTGATGAAAGACATCAATCCACAGATTCAATTAATTCAACATTCCCTAAGCAGAGTGACTACACAGGAAATATTGATGAACTAAACTATGGTCTAAAAACCAAAGTTAATGTAAAGTATTTTAGGGAGGACAGAGGCCAAATAAGCAAGAAAAATGCCAAATGGTGATTTCTAACTATAAAGAAAATAAGATAGACATCAACAGAGCAGCATTTTTAAAATGCTAAAAGAAATCTCATGTCAAACCAGAATTATACACCCAGCAGCAATAGTGCCCCAAATAAAGATGTCCTAGAAAAACTTAAAGTGAAACTTTTCTCTGTTAGCAGCCTTGAATTAGACAAAATACTGCAGTGAGTTATCACATCCAAAGGAAAATTAACCCAGCTTGAAAACCAGGAATACAGGAAGGACTGAAGAGGAAAGGAAAGGGTAATTTATAAATAAATATAAATGAATTTTATTTTGTGAAGTAATTCTAGAAATCTCTCATGGAGATTAAAATATACGTAGAATAAAATGTATGAAAACAGTAATACAAATGTCAGGAATGTTAAAAATAGAATTGAAAGTGTTGAAGGTATTAGCATTTGGGGGAGATGGTAAAAGTAATTATTCATATTAGACTGTATTAAGGATTCAGGATTTAACCATTAGTGAAATTAAAGATTTCTATATGATTCCAAGTAATAAGTTTATAGAGGAAATAATGGAATAATAAGAGTTAAATCAACATCAATGAAGTAAAGAGAGTAAAGGAACATTAATTATTCAGGTCAAAGGGAAGGGAAAGAGTAAGACGGTTGAAATAATTACAAGTTTACTGGTAATTACACTAGATGTAAATGCACTAAATACTAATTTCTTGTTAATGGCTGTATGATGTATTCTAGAGACATGTTAATAAATATTTTGGGCATTCTTTTATTGATAAACGTTTACACAGTCTCTATTTTTTCCTAATAAAACATAAGTGGTATGGACATTTTTGTACATATGAACTTCCATTCCTATTTTTACAAAGGTATCATTAGTGGAAGAAAAAGGAAACATTAAAATGTTGATAGAAACTGCAAATACCACCTCGCCACACAATTGTATTAAATGTTTTCATACCAACAGTAGCTGACAGTGTCAATAACCCAACATTTATTTTTAGGTATAAAGCTTTAGGAATCTCTCAAATCCCATTGATAAGAGACAGGATGTCTCCCCTGGATTATACACTGATTGGATTATCCACTCCCTTCCTCAATAAAAGGGGAATCAGAGGCAGAAGTCCTTGCATTTTCCAGCATTCCACAGGCTGTCTGCACATCAGGAGTGGTGTGAGCAGGACAAATCTGAAGCCATGGAGGAACCTGCATCGGCCTGTTTTCCAAGCCAGCCTATTCTGGTGAGTGTGGAATCCATATGGACAGCAAGAGTGTCTGATTGTACACTTTGTCCTTCTGTGAAACCTCTATAAGTGAGCAGGCAGTAGCTCTTAAAACAAGAAGATACCTTATTGAAAGTTGTTTCCTAGGTGTTAAGGTTTGTTAAGTGATGTTCACGGTATTGTACTTTTCTGTATAGGGAGTTTTCTTGGGATAATAGGCCAAACATTTGTTTTGTTTTGTTTTTAACCAACAATATCACTGGGAAGTGGACGTAGTATTCAGCCCTGCGCTGTTTACGTTGTTCCCATCTCTGGAAAATATTTTACCCACAATGTGATTGGTCTTTTTAAAAAAATATTCAGTTCTGTGCTCAAATATCACCTCATCAGTTAGTCCTTCCCTAATCTGTGAATCATCTAATTATAGGTGGGCCAGCCCCTGTGGCGTAGCAGTAAAGTGCTCACGCTCTGCTCCTGGTGGCCGGGGTTTGGATCCCAGATGCGCACCAAGGCACCACTTGTCAGGCCATGCGGGGGCAGCGTCCCATATAAAGTTGAGGAAGATGGGCACAGATGATAGTACAGGGCCAGCCTTTCTCAGCAAAAAAAAAAAAAAAAAAGAGGAGGACTGGCATGGATGTTAGCTCAGGGCTAATCTTCCTCACAAGGTAAATAAATAAATGAAATATTTGTAGGTAATTTCTTTCCCCTTTATCCCTCCTTACTCTTCTTCTTCCATCCCTCCCTCGGTCTCTCTATCTCTGTGTAGCCCTTACTGTTTATTACAGGATCTAATTATACCTAACACTATATTAGACATTCATCCGTCTCTCTATTTACTTATTCCTCTCACCAAGATTAAAATAAACAGGGTAAGTGACTTTTTAAGTTAAATTCTGGATCATGGGTTTTAGTACATAACTTGGCATATAATGGGTGTTCTATAAATGGGACACACAAATAGTTTTCCCTCCAATCTGGGACATGTTGGAGAACGAAAGGGATGGTATTTTTGTGTGTGTGTGTGTGAGGAGATAAGCCCTGGGTTAACATCTGCCAAGCCTCCTCTATTTATTTATTTATTTTTTTTTGCTGAGGAAGACTAGCCCTGGGCTAACATCCGTGCCCATCTTCCTCCACTTTATACGGGACGCCGCCACAGCATGGCTTGCCAAGCAGTGCATCAGTGCGTGCCTGGGATCCACACCGGCAAACCCTGGGCAACTGCAGCGGAGCAAGTGCACGTAACCACTTGGGCCACTGCACTGGCCCCAGAGATGGTATTAATAATTATGGCAGGACAACAGAGATGAAGTGAGATTTATGACTTCACTTTCAAAAACTATCTGAAGAGAGAAATGAGAGATTGTAAAGGAAAGGTGCACTGATTAGGTTTACATTTTAAATAGATTATTGTGCCTAGAGTCTTATAATGGATTACAGACAGAAAGGATTTGCAATCTTAGTGATAATTGATTGCAGTATACCACAAAACAGATTATATCCTTGTATAACTGTAGTTCAGTGAATTTGTTTGAAAACTTTAGAAATTTTTTTTTGGAGTTTGAATAATTTCTTTCCGTAAATATATTGAGTACCTTGTAAGGGCAAAGCAATGAGTGAATACGGCAGTGTAAAACATTACAGTCCACATTAGTCTTCACTTCATGGAGTATCCAATTTAGTGAGAAAAACACTATAAGAGAAGTAGATGATAATACACATACTATTAAAAATTAAAAAATAAACAGAGAAAATGTGATATTAATTTTGGTGGCTGGATCAGGAAAGGTCACTCTGTTGAAATGGTATTTTGTAGGAAATCTGAAAGGTGCTCAAGAATTATTCAAAAGTGGAGAATCTTTAGGTGGATTCAGGAGGGTGGATGGATGGTTCATTGATATATGAGTGTGTGGTGGCAGGGTGTCCAGAATGACACTCAGGTGTAGACAGAATATCAGTACAAAGAAGCGAGATTAGGGGACGCTGAGATATGGATGATTATTTGCAGAATTGGTTGGTTCAACTTGGGACCAGCTCACTGCGCGCTGGTCATCAAGTTATCACTGATGTTGTGAGTGGGCAGATGGGTATTTTTTGTCTCAAGGTTGAAGCCAGATCTGTGCTGATTCTATGGGCATTTCTAGTTCATTAATGGTATGTGAAGCCAGGGAAATGGATGGGCTGGCCTAGAAGCGGGTGTGGATGTGCAACAAATGTGAGAGCAGGATTGACTTCTAAGAAGCGTCAATTGTGTTAAGTCAGATGGTGGAGCCCAGATTAACAGGGAGGAGTAGGAGGAGAAAGAAAGTGTCAGGGGAGGAAAAATGGTTTTTTACAGTGCATAGAATTATGTGATGGGAATATGGCGTGTGTGTGTTATTTACTTATGAACAGGAGGATATTTGAGTGAAGATGGGACTTGGGTGTGCAAATGAAGTGAGCATCAAATTGCTAAGAGGAACGTGATTTCATTAGAGATGAGACACTAAATTCCTATGCTCTGGGCACAGAATCATCCAGTTTTCATAGTCCTTTCTGTCCTTGACTCATATCAGTTTGATGTCCCAGGATCTCGTTCTCAGTGTTTGGTGCCTGTGCCAGTAGCATCAGCAACATCCAGGAACACTCAGAAATCCAAATTCTTAGCCATCCCCAGGCCTACTTGGGTTGAGGTCCAGCAATCTGTGTTTTAACAACCCTCCAGATGATTGTGATGCACAAGGCAGTTTGAGAAATATTTCTCCAAGATACAAGAGGGTGGAAGATCCAAATGAAGTGAGAACATTCTCCATGGCTGGTAGTCTGCATCCCCCATTTTATTCAAATTTAACATTTCATTTTGTTTTCAAAGGGGAAAGCTCAAGAGAAATATGATGCCCCAGACTTCAGAGGAGAAAAAACAGGTCCATTTAGCCAAGACAAAGCGGAGACATCATGAAAGGTCTGCACTTCCTAGAAGACTCACCAGATGAATTTTCAAGAGGCCAGTTACAAGGATGACTTCCCACCCTGGCAATGAGGTCAGTTACAGTCAACGAGAGGAGACCTTGAAGGAGCACCAGTAAGTCTGTGCATACAGGAGACTGCAGGGTCTCCAGGCCTGCAACAGTGAAGGAGGACTTTTAAGCACTTTTGATATCACAAATACCTTAAGTATTATTGCACCAGGTGGTCCAGGTGAATACCTGGGTTGTGCTGGTGCTGCGTCTGTAGACCCCAGCCTCAAGCCCACTGCCACACTGTCTTCAGACTGGGAAGAGGTGATTTCAGGAGTGGGTCTCTGTCTCCCACAGCCACACTAAACACAACTTGTAACTTATGGAGACATTCACAGACAGAGTCAGAGAGTGAAATAAGCAAGGGAGAGACTGGCTGAGGCCCTGAGGGCAGAGAGGTTTGCCAGGGAGGCCCAGAGAGCAAGGAGCCAAGACAGATGTTCTGAGACCTGATGGAAAATAGGAGAAGGTCATGCTGAAGAAGCCAAGAAGTGTTCCCCATGAACAGCCCCCAGTTTAATTCACCTCATTTAATGTCAACCTCGCTTCTTGCTCTGGACTGTGATGCTTTGTCATTTTATAATTGTACTTTATTAAACTCTTTTGAGAGACGTAAATGTGAAGAGTAGACAGTTGTGTGGGTGAGAGATCGGGTTCCATGTGACAGGAAAGAAGATCTTTACTAGTCCTAGTATACTGCAATTTCTGCTTACCATGATTCTTATTCACTTTTATATTAAAGGTACTTTGGCCTAAGGGATCGTTTAGTATTTTTAGTTATATATTTTTAGAATACTTGCAATCGGGAAAAGATGATACCTATTGTAAAGAGCTTTAATGTTGTTTAACGTTAAATTAATTTGATTCCATAAATGTCTTACTTTACTAAGCTTGCTTTTATAACTCAATTTAACATAATCTGTATCTTTTTTTTGCCAAATGTTAACTCATATACAAGACATTTTCATATAATTTAATTAGCCCTTAGACTACCTGTTACAGCCTTATCTGTTACTTAAAATCACCTCGGTGATTTTTTAAAATAGAGTTCACCTTAGATTCTTACAAGGAAAATGTTGTTTGGGAGCATTTAGCACTGAGAGAATCTTGGCAGCAGGCTTGCTGCCTTCACCTTGACACTAGGTCCTCAGTCAAGGAAACTTGTCCACCTGTTCACAGAATAGGGCACACCATAATTATTCAATAAACATGTCATGACCAATATTTGGTGGAAAAAAGGGTCAAGTTACAGAAGTGAGATGGTAGGACTCTTTTACTGGGTAAGGAGGGAAAAGGACTGATGTGGTTTTGGAAGGATCTGGAATTTTCTGGACTTTCTTGAAGACCTTTGATAGAGTAGTCTTAGCAGTCATGGGGAAGGAAGCCTATTTCAGAGGGTAAATGAGTGACTGCAAAATAGAAGGGCAGAGAGTGAGTGGAGGTGGACAGTTGTGCCTTGTGCCTCCTGACAATGGCCTCTAGATTTAACACAGCGATGGCTCCCTGCCAGAGCCCACAGCTGTGGTGTGGGGTTGACTCCTCCCTAGGACTAGGGTGTTCTGATTCCTCAGTGTGAGCTAATCTGCATATTCCAAACCCCCAAAATGTCATGGGATTGGGGTGTCAAATGGCCCTCTCTGGTCCAACAGGATCCAGGCACAGGACCCTTTATGGAACAGGAGGTGGAGCTGGGTATACACGGTGTTCTTACCTGACAGACCTGGAGTTCTGGGCTCAGAGAGGCCACAGTGTAGGAGCCACTGACAGGGTCTGAGGCCACTTGGGAGGAGAGCACAATAGGTGTTGGCACGGGGGCAGTCAGGACAAGACCTCCCGCCTCATTTGTATGCTGCCTTTCTGCACTTGGTCACAATCTACTCCTCGATTCTCGTTACCATGAGCTGATTTCTTCCCTCATTGGATCTTTTCTTCCCTCATATATTCTGTTAAATTATTTCAAGTTAACTGTGGTTGGGTTTTCTCTCCCATACCTTTAAATTATTTTTGACGAATTCTTATATGTATACCATGATTTCAATGAGTTACATTGAAAAATGAAGGTGTTCACATGTGATAATTGCAGAACTGAGAAATTTAAATTATAGCATCGGGTGTGGTCCATGATTTTCAGGACATCCATATGATAAGCCACATGATAATCAGAATTTTTAAGACAAGGCACTATTAGGTTTTGAGGGTTTGAGTGAGAACAAAAGGGATCCCTACAATTGAATCACAGGTTATCAACAGCAGAGAATCCTCCCTCACCTCTTCCAGGTCCTGGTGGTTCCTGCTTCCCTGTCTTGTGGCAGCAGATATCCAATCTTTGCCTACGTCTTTCACGTGATCTTCTTCCCTCCACGTCTCTGTGTCTTCTCCTCTTCTTATAAGGACACTAGTCATTGAATTGAGGGCCCACCCAAAATCCAGGATGAGTTCATCTGCGGATCTTTAATCACATCTGCAAAGACGCTGTTTCCAAATAAGGTCACATTCTGAGGTTCCGGGTGAGCTTGAATCTTTGGGAGATGTTATTCAACCGCCTACATCCTCTACCCTCAAGTTGAGGTTGGGAGCTGGCTCAGGCAGATATGAATGGTAACAATATCAGAGGAGTTGTTTTCACCAACAATATTGGAGGAGTTGTTTGCCTCAAAAGTACTTGATTCAATGTAATAAACTTAAAAATCATATATTTTTTTTGAAATCGTGATGGTGATTCTTAAATTCATATGAAAGAGAAATTTTACAAAATAAAAGAATTTTTGAGAACCAACCACCAAACCAAATAAACATGAAGGAGAAAAAGGACAAAGGTGACATATCAAAACATTTCCCTAGTTCTGTTAACAAAAACGGCAAACTAATGTAATCACAGAACCAGTGTCTCCACTGAAGCCACTGTTCAGTTGGACAAAACTGACAGAATCGAGTGTTTCAGAACTCTGAAATATAATAAAAACCTTATAGCATCCAGAGGAGTGATTAATGAAAGAAAATGTGGCTGAATTTGGGTAAGAAAGCATTGTGGTGTTTTTGGTTAATGCCTACCCACTGCCATTCTCTGGTACAACAGAGGATTTGAAGATGGGAGCCAAGATTCCTTGTATGGCTTCCTCATGCCAGGAGACAAATACTAACCTGCTTCTTAAAATGTGGTGATTCTGTGACTGGGTGGTAGTGATCTGTCTTTTTGGGCCCTGAGGGAACAGTGCAGAAGTTGACAGGTATTTATAACTCTCAGGCTAGATGGACTCCAAGTGGTGTCATTGTCTGATGAAAGATTTAAAGGTCTATGCTACTGGTAGATGCCCGTGCAAGGGATGATGGCCGGGGCAGGAGAGAGACATAAAAATCTGGCAAGGAGAGATCTGAGGAGAAAGTTTTTTGGGGATGAAAGCTGAGAAGGTCCACTGCTTATACCAGGGAAGCGGGACTGCAATGTGCATGCCCAGGACTGGACGTGTGCTCAGAAAAGACCTGAGAGGACCTGGGCCTGCACCTCTGGCAGATTTGTGGGCTCCATACAGGTAGGGGGTGAAGTCTAAGGAAGAGCTGCAGGGGCCCCAGCTGCAAAGGTTGGAGAGATTTTAACTTTTTCTTTTTTTTAAATGTGTTCTTTTGGATCATTGCATTTAAAGAAATCTCTGTCAGATCACTTGCTGATTGTTAAGATAACTGAAAAGAGATTTAAGTGACCACACACATCAAAGAACATAGTCTTTGCAAAAATACTTTGAAAAGTCACTAAACAAAAGGATGATTGCAGCTCATAAAAAGCCACAACAGCAAAACCTGGAGAGGGAGGAGACTCTGATTGTCACAACGACCACATTGTAATACACAAAATGTCCAGTTACCACTACAAAATTACAAATGATATGAAGCTACAGGAAAGTATAGCTGGTTCATATGAGATAAAATGGAAATTGAAAGAAATTTTTCCTGAGGAAGCCCAAGCATTGGACTTATGAGACAAGAACTTTAAAACAACTCTCTTATGTATGCTCAAAGGGCTAATGGAAAGTAGGGACAAAGAACCAAGGAAAATAAAGAGAATGGTGTCTCAATTCACAGAGAATATCAATAAAGATATAGAAATTGTAAAAAGAACCAAGTAGAAATCATTGAGTATTACCCCTGCACTTCCTTATCCCACCTCCAACCTTAACCACAAATTTACTTCCTGTCTGTACAGATTTGCCCATATTTGACATTTCATGTAAATGGAATCATATAATAAGTGGTCTTCTTTGGCTAGATGTTTTCACTTAGCAGAAGTTCCTCAAGGTGCATCCATGGTGTAGCACGAGTCCTTCATATCTTTATGGCTGAAGAACATACAATGTACAGAAATATGGATCACACTGTGTTTATACTTTCATCAGATGATGGATATTTGGGTTGCTCTGGTCCATCTTTTGCCGGTCCCACTTTCACCTTCAGTGGCCCAACATCAATGTCTCCCGTCACCCTTCTTATTCACTACCATCCAGTCAGATCAGCTCTGCTTAGGCACCAGGTCTTCTCAATGTAAACACTGGTGGAGCCCTTACCAAGGGCCCTAAACGGCAGAGGTTGGGACGGGTAATGGTCACCTAGCTGAAGACTGCCAAGCACAACACATGTTTTCCAACTGCAGCAACTTGAACATAAACAATTAGAGCAGAAATTCCCAAGGCTTTCTTACCTTATGGCTTTTGGCTGAGTTTGGTCAATGGGGAGCCTAGACATGAAATCAGAAGGATGAAAGAGAGTGACATCTGGTCCTGGCTATTTCTTGCAGGAGAACCTGGGGCTGGATGTTACCCCTGACCTCCTCTCAGCTCCTGGAATGCAATTTCCTCCTCTCTTGTTTCTAGAATTCGATAATTTTTCATTGTCCTTACCCCTTCAGGCTTAGGGGTGTTAATAGAGCCCTGCACTTACCATCTTACTGGGTACCAACGACCTTTTCTGGTTTTCTTACATCCTGTCCACAACTCCGAGAAGCCCCTTTATGAAAACTCTACTTGAATCTTCCTAGTCTCACTGTGTCCTCTGTTTCCTGCTGAGATTCCGACTGATATGCCAACTCATTGATAGCAGAAGGAAAAGACCTAATAGTGAACCATAAAACCCAACAAGATCAGGACTCACGAAGTCTCTGACTATATCATCTTCTACCACTCCCTCACTGTCCCCAACTTGATCTACTCCAATCACATTGGCCTCCGTGTTGTGGAGCTTTGCATGACAAGACTGCTTTAGCCACACAAATTCCTATGACTCACAGTCCCAGCTCATTAAGGTCTCTGTTCAAGTGCCCCTTAACTAAGACTTTTTCCCTTCCTAGTCTATGTAAAATAGCAAGAACCCATTGCCTCTTAACTGTCTTAAAATGTTTTCATTTTCTGCATAACACTTATAGTAACATGTTTTCTTGAGTTTTCTATAGTCTGTCTTTCCCCTATTAGAACTTAAGTGTTCCAATAGCAAAAGTGGAGTTTCATTCATTGCTACAGACACCAGTGTCTCCAACAGTGCTTGGCATATAGAATGTGCTCAACAAATAGGCTGGTGGTTAAGGGTGTCGACTGTCTGAGCTCAAATCCGGGCTCTACCATTTTCTAGCTAGAGAGCTTAGGCAAGTGACATGCCAGTTTTCTCATATCTAAAGTGGGGATGAAACTAGTACACACTTGTTAAGTTTATATTTAGTACTCCGTAAGTTAATATTCATAAGGCATTTAGAAGAGTGCCTGGTCTATCAGAAGAAATGTTTGATCATTTATTAGTGTATTGGAATACTTGGCTATGAAAAAATAAGGCCCCTTCATAAAAAAGAACAATTCACAAGAAAAGACCTAATCCTGTATCTACTTATTTACCTTACACCCAAATATATAAAGAAAAAAATCACAGAATTCCAAAAAAGATTTTGTTGATCTATAACCGTAGTATAAGACTTCAATACACCTCTATCCCTAAATAAGTTTCAGAAAATAAATCTGAATGTGATACTATATCCCGAAACAAAATGAGCTTGAGTTACTGGGAGTGTACTCTATAACCATCCGTAAGAGAATACACATTGCTTTCAAAGAAATGTGGGGCATTTATGAAATGCTACTCTGATTCCTAGTGCCTTGGAGGGGAGCGCTGAGCCAATATATATTGCAAATAGAAATTACAGAATAAAGATCATTAGAGACATGTGTCATACAATGACAAGGGCTGGATCAACAACATTTATTTTGTGCAATAGAATTAAATCTAATGAGAGATGTGCAAGGCCTGTTCAAATCAAAATACAAATTACTATTGATAAATTAAAGAAAATATAAATAAATGGAGAGAAATACCACTTCATGCATCGGTAGGATCACCTATTTAAGACATCAATTTTCTCCCATTGATCTATAGATTCCAAATAATCTCAAACAAAATCTTGGCATGATGATGGGTAAAAATTGATAATCTGATGATAAAATTTATAAAGAAATGAAGAGGATCAAGAATTTCCATTGTGTTCTTAAGGAAGAAGTAATCTGGAGGGTATACACTGCCACGTATCAAGACTTACCAAAACTACAGTAATTAACACTGCATGGCATTGTGATACAAAAGATGGAACTGAAAATAGAGTCTATAAATAGGCATGCTGACATATGGAACTCTGATTTATGTCAAAGACAGCACTGCAGAGAAGTAGACAGAGAACAGTCCTTTTATCAGAAGTGCTTAACTAATTGGATGTTTGTAACAAAAAAATGAAGCAAACCATCAGAAACTAAGAAAGACGGATAAGGCAGAGTCGCTCCCTTTCATGGCCCTCAAAAGGAGCAAACATTGTCAAAACCTTGATCTTGGATTTCTAACCTCCATAACTGTGAGAAGATAAATTTCTGTTGTTTAAGCCAAAAAAAAAAAAAATGAAGCTGAACTCCTACTTCACAATGTACATAAAAGTCAATTCACAGTGGATTTTAGATCTAAAAGTAGAAGGTAAAACAACAAAACTTTAGAATATAGCAAATATATTCATTGTTTGAGGCAGAATTAAAAAACTCTTAAATGGAGTAAACACAAGATCCATGAAGAAAAGTATCAAGCATTTAAAGGTGAATAAAACAAAGAGGCTACAGTACAGGAGATCAGGAGAGAGATACACATGAGGTAGGAAGAATATGGAGAACTTAGAAAAAAGAAAACACTTAGAAAGTATTGTCCTAAGTATAGAGCAGTCAGCCGGGTCAAATGACGCTGCGTGGTGAAGTAAAATAAGGGTAAAAAATCACCACTTAATTGGGCCTCATAGATGCTGATGATGTCCTTGACAAGAGCAGATTGAGTGACATACTTGGACAAACCTGAATGAAGTGATTTGAAAAGAATGGGAATTGAGAAAGAGGAATATTTGAATACTAGCAACTCTTGCAACTGTTTGACTTGAACATTAGCAGAGAAACAGCAAAAGAGCTATTGAGAGAGACTTTCTGTTTAGGAGAGACAGACTTTAAATGGAAGATACTGGAACATGTAGTAATTAAGTGCTGGAGTCCTGGCACAGGACATAGGTCTAAGGAATAGGTTAAGTGTAAATACATGTGAATTTAGACTTTATCCCGTGTCAAACTGATATGAACTGGATAATGGATATCTATTTCTTGAACTGTGCATGAGAGCAGTTCTTCAGACAACGGTCAAATAAACCTAAGGGTGAGTTTGGCGATATAGGCTGTAAAGTACCCTTGAGGGTAACCCAAGTCATGGTCAATGACCTCCTCCTTGGGTATCACAGGAATGATGCTGGGCTGTTTTTGCTGATTGCAATGCCAGCTCTGTCTGATGCTGTGTTTTGATGGATACAACACCTCTCAGTCAATTGCAAGAAACAGAATGTTTGCCTGGGAAAGATAAAATCCAATCTCAGGATGAGGTAGTTCCCAGAGCCCTGCTGACCCCCAGCCCTGATGAAATCTCTGGCACCTGCAGTGGAAGATGTTGCCCAAACAGATTTTTCACCTTTGTCTTTACCAGGGCACAGCGTGTCAGGTGCAGACCCCAGGGCAGGGAGGACCCCAGGGCTCCTTACTGAGAACACTGACCAGTTAGGCCTGGACTTGGGGAGTGACAGCAAGAGGAGACCAGAAGCAACTCTGATCCACAGTCTCATTGGAGGAAGATCTGAGCCAATATATATTGCTTCTGAAAATGCCCTAGTTCTGATCAATAACAATTCTCCTTTCCATGGTCTTGAATGGCAGAGCACTTTTAGACACGTGTACCCTGCACAGGAATAAAATTTCGCTGCAGAAGGCTACATTGCATGTCTCCTTCCTGATCTGCTCCCCCAGTTATCACTGACCTGAGGACTTGCCTCAAACTGGTGAGTCATCTGGGATGTTGTTTCTGCTTCTTCTGCCCCTCCTTGGGAAATTTCCACATTCCATGTGTATGATGAGTTATTCTGATGGCTTTGATTACATAAGGCCCAGTGTCTACAAGGAAGGGGACTTGGTGGTCAGTGGATTTTCTCCCTTCTATACATTGACCCAGGATTCAGAAATGCAACAGAAATTTCTTTGTGATTCGTCCAAGCAAAGATAAGTTCGTGTGTGCATGTAAATCCCTCTGACAGTTATGAAAGTTGAATATAAAAGCTGTGTTGAGATTCTCCAGTAAACAATGAATCATCAGCTCCTTTCTTTTCCTTTAATAATTATTTGTGGTTTCCTTTCTTTTTCCCTTCTGGAATATTTTCCCCCCAAACAGAAGACAGAAATAAGCATCTTTTATTTTCCCCTGCCTTGGAATAATCTCCATTAGTGATTATTTTCTGAAAGCCTAAAGGATGCAAGTTGCAGGCAAAAAACACCAAGATCCCACTGCGGTGATCCACATGCCATCCTTCTCCTGACCCACGATGTGGGAGGTGAAAGAATCCTTGGGCACACCGTATCTTGACTAGAAGTTAATGCTAAGAGTAAATCTCATCAAAGTATATAGATTATTCAAAAACGAACTTTTTATTGAGATGACATTTATTTTTCTTCAAAATGCATTTACTAAGTATCCTTTATGGTCTAAAATAATTTGGAGTATTATCTGAAAAAGATATGTTTTTTTCAAGTTTTATACAGATGTAATTGACATTCATCACTGTATAAATTTAAGGTGTACAGCAAGAGGGTTTGACTTATATATTTGGTAAAATTGATTACCACAATAAGTTTAGTTAGCATCTACCATCTCATATAAATATAATAAAGAGAAAAAGCAAAAAATAAAGAAAGGAATATGTATTTCCTTGTGATCAGAACTCAGGATTTACTCTGTTAACAACTTTCATATGTATCATACAGCGATGTTAACTATAGTCATGTTGTACATTAGATCCCTAGTACTTATCAAAGATCAAGTGTTTAAAAAATATATATGTACACACACACATATATATATAATGAAATTTTCTAGATGTCTTTTTATTAATTGCTAGCCTAAAGATACTGTGGTCAGAGAATGCACTGTGTATAATTTCAATGTTCAAAGGCTTACTTGATGGCCCATTGTATTGTCAAATGTATGTATATTCTTTGGTGGTCAAAATAGACCAGCATTATTTACTGTTTTATGAAACTATCTGTTAAGCTTGTTTTCCATATCTTTGCATAATTTTTTGTCTCGAATTTGACCATTTCTAAGAGGTTGTGCTAAAGCTCCAAATCTGGTTGTTCATGTATGTACTTATGCACATGGGTCTATAAATAGTAACTTTTTTTCATTTTGGGGGAGATACATATATTCACTGTAAGTACTTGATCTTCTCTTCCTTTCACCACATATGGTCACCACCTTTGATATTTTACATTCTTTTTGATATGAAGTCTGATTTTATCAGATATTAACAAGGATACTCGTGCTTTCTTTTGGTTCATATTTAAATGGAATAACATTTCTATCTACTTTAGTCTTTTCTGTGTTTTGCTTCAAGTATTGGAAAGAATGTAGTTATGTCCTGTGGTAGGTGGAACGTGCCCTCAAAGGTGACAAAGTCCTCATCCTTCGAATCTGTGAATATGTTACCTCACATGGAAAGGAGACTTGGCAAATGTGAAGAATCAAAGATTTTGAGAAGAGGAGATGATCCTGAATTATCTGGATGGGTGCAAAATGATCACAAGCGTCCTTACAAGTGAAAGGATAAGTCAAGAAAGTCAGAGTCAGAGAAGGAGTTATGACAACAAAAACAGGAATTGAAGTGATACGAGGCTATTACCTAGGAAAGTGGGAAGCCTCTAGAAGCTAGAATGTGCAAGGAAATGGACACTTCCCTAGAACCTCCAGAAGGAATGCAGTCCTGCTGACACCTTGATTTTATCCAGTGAGACTCATTTTATATTTCTGAATTCCCAAAGTACAAGAAAATAGATTTGTGTTGTTTTAAGCCTCTAAATCTGTGGTAGATTCTCAGAGTAGCAATAGGAAGTGAATACAAGCCCTCTTTTAATCCAATCAGAGTGTCTCTGGGTGACTCAGAATTACAGTATCCCAACATTTTGGCTTTTAAAGCTGTATTCACCAATGAAAATAATATTTTAATAGTAGAATGACAAAAGCCTACACTCTACTCTCCAATCTTCTGGAATTGCATGTTGTACCTTATCAATTAAATTGTTTGAAAATTAAAGTTGGATTGAAATTAGATGTGCAAGAGAGGAATCAAACCAAAGGTAATCTGTAAAGCTCACTGCCTATGATGGTTTTATAATCGGTAAATAAACATATGAAAAGCTGCAAGTTTACCTTGCTCCTTGGACTCTGAATTGTTTTTACTCTTTTAGAAAACCATAGAGTCATAAATTGCCTTTCTCTTTATTTTCTCCCTAAAACTATCTCCTTATTTATTATGGTGCAATTTCCCTGCTTCTGGTGAGATGTGTTTCCTAGCTCTGCGAGGCAGGCAGTTTTATAAAGGTGTATTGCAAAAGTTTTGATGACACCATTCTATATTCAACTTGCCCTTCCTCCAAGCTTTTCTTATGCACTTCCATGTCTTACCTAGTTTCTTTGTATGGAACATGATCTTTTGCTTCATCTCATTATACCGGCACTTGGCCATGACCAACCTCATGTTGCTGTCACTGCATGAAGTAGTGCTTGACTTGTAAACAAATATGTAAATTGGTCCTTTCCCCTTAAGCACCCTTCCAACTAACTCATTTTAGGACATTGGTCTATCACTTTTGAGTGCAGAGCGGTAGTGCTGGATCTTCCAAGGCTTAGGAACACCATGTGCATGTGCTTTGGATTCCAAAGTCATGAAGAGACAATAATTGCTCTGGAATGAACAACTTGCTTGAGTCAAAATGCCATGCTTTTCCTCCTTTTTTTCCGACGGGAGTTACTCCTGAAGTGAATGACTTTATCTTATTTCTAATACTATGGCTTTGGTACAGGTTGAACTACGAATACTATCGTTATGTCCTGGTCTTTGTTTCTGCCTTCAAGGAGACCAACAGGAGCCCCCAGCTGCTCCCCAACGTGTCTCTGGGTTTCCATGTCTACAATTCCTTCAACAGTGATGTCAGCACCTTGGAGAGCACCATGAGGTGGTCATTGGGTGGGGGCCAGAAGATCCCTAATGACACCTGCTAGGCACAAATCAAGGTTGTGGCTGTCACTGCAGGAACCACACCAGCATTCTCTGCCCAGATAGGGACACTGCTGAAGCTCTACAAATACCACAGGTATGAGCATGTTGGGGGGATGTATCTGGAGAGACTGAAGATTTCCTCCTTGGTGAAATTCTGTGGCCACTCAAGTGGAAAAGAAGAAAGTGGGTTTGCATATCTCCCTAATAGGAAAATACCTACCACAGATAGTTCTTGATACGGTGGATTCATTATTTTGGTGTGTGAAGCTGAGAAGAGATGAAGTAACCAGAGGCTAGCATCATTGGCTAAAGCAGACCACCGTAGCTTCTGGAAATGTGGTTGCCCAAATTCTCTCAAAGGAGTGGAAGCTGGATATTCTGAAATAACCACACCTTAGTTATTTATCTTATAGTTAGTAAAATTTTATATGTAAACATGTACTTAAAACTATTTTACTTGGTCAAAAGACCTGAACAGACATTTCTCCAAAGAAGATATACAGATGGCCAACAGACACATGAAAAGATGTTCAAAATCATTAAGTATCAGGGAAATGCAGATCAAAACTACAATGAGATATCACCTCATGCCTGTCAGAATGGCTATAAATAACAAGACCGGAAACAACATGTGTTGGAGAGGCTATGGAGCGAAGGGAACTCTCATACACTGCTGGTGGGAGTGCAAACTGGTGTAGCCACCATGGAAAACAGTATGGAGATTCCTCAAAAATTTAAGGATAAAACTATCAAATGATCCAGATATTCCATTGCTGGGTATTTATCCAAAGAACTTGAAAACACCAATATGTAAAGATACATGCACCCCTGTGTTCATTGCAGCTTTATTCACAATAGCCAAGACTTGGAAGCAACCTAAGGGCCCAACAAGGAACGAGTGGATAAAGACGATATGGTATATATGCACAATGGAATACTACTCAGCCATAAGAAACAATGAAATACAGGCATTTGTGACAACATGGATGGACATTGAGGGTATTAGGCAAAGTGAAATAAGACAGAGGGAGAAGGTCAAATATCGTATGATTTCACTCATTAAGTAGTAGATAATAACAACAACAAACAAATACATAGAGACCGAGATTGGATTGGTGGTTACCAGAGGGGAAGGCGAAAGGGATAATTCGGCACAAGAGTGTGGTGAAGGGTTGTAATTAGTATTTAGGAGGCGAATGTGATGTAATCTATGAAGAAATAAAAGTATAATGATGTACATCTAAAATTTATGCCATGTTATAAACCAATGTTACTGCAATAAACAAAAAAATGAAAAAAAATAAAAAAAAAATTTAAACTCTTCAAATACTTTGCAAATAGTCACAAATTTAATCCTAATAAAAGGCAATGAAAAGGTACCATTATTATGGGAATTTTTAGAGCTATAGAAACTAAGATGGATAGAGGTTATGTAACCTTCTCCATATCGTTAAGCTAGTCAGATTAGAGTCAGCATTTGAACCCAGGCAGCCTGGCTTCAAAGCCAAGCTTCCCCTCAATCACTTCTACCATCAGATAATATTGCTTCATATTCACAGAGTTATTGCCAAGAATATAAGTTTAGCTACCTGATCATATTAATTTTGCTGAAATTCTGCTTATGTTGTTTCCAGAGAACTCAATACAGAACCTTTTTTCTCTTTTGATTCAGATCACCTATGGAGATATTGATCCTGTACTGAAAGGTAAGGACTACTTTTCCTCTCTATCAGATGGCTTCCAAGGACATATCTTTAGTCGTCAGAAGGGTCTCGATGTTGATACATTTCGGCTGGACCTGGGTGGGAATTTTAGTGTCAGTTGATATAAAAAGTGAGCAGTTCCTCTGGGAACTTAGAAGAGAGGAGACTATGAACGGTGCCTCCCTGTGACTAAGATACCTGTGACCAAGAGGACGTACACTTCAAAAGATTGGACCTTCATGGTCAGAATCATAGGCTCACCAACCAATATGTTAACCATGTATGGTGACACAAGTATATTAATAAGTGTGAGCATTGCAGGAAAGTATTATTTAACCATTCAGAAGGTGTGGATCACTACACCACAGTGGGATGCTTCTTTTTTTCCACTTCAACACTTTTTCATTCTTACCATGGGAGTCTTTCCTTTGCACACCAGAACTTTGTGATATCTGGATTTAAACACTCTCTATGGACAGTTAGCCCCTCTAAATACCCAGAAGTCTTTCTCTTTACCAATTTATGGCTTGAAATTTTTAACTGCTCATTTGCAGGAACTAAATGTGGAAAATTTTGGAGTGTTCGCTCAATGCCTCCCTGGATTCTCTGCCAAAGGACAAATTAGACACGACCATGTCTGGATCCAGCTACTATATCTATCATGCTGTGGATGTGGTGGCCTGAGCCCTCCATGAAATGCTTTTGATAAAAGCAGAAGTGGTGTCCATAATGGATGCAGGTCAGCTCATGTATCTCACTTAGCAGGTAAAATTTCTCCCTTAAATATGATTCCCATTATTGTATTTTAGGATACGAGAGTTATTTCATTTGGATATGGAATTGTAATAGTGACATTGCGACTGATCAGCGGTGACTTGAGCATAATGAATTGCTGTTGTTTTGTACATGTTGCAAGTAAATCTCTAATGATCCTAGGGGCTATTTAGCAACTGTGTCAACCCTTTTAACTAAAAATAATCAATTAAAAACTTTCACTGTGAGAGGTAAGTTTTTAAGATAAGATTTAATGACAATTCATCCAAGGGAATTTGAAAATTCAGGGATTTTCAAAATCTAGTTCTGGCCCTATCCTGTGATATCTTAAATGCCACTGGGGAAAGGACAGTTTATTTGAACATTCCTGAATTTTTCTAGAAAGGCTACTGATAGTTAAATAAATATTTCTTCATTGAAATTTAAAATGACTTTTGGAAGCAAGGAGATTGATTCCCTTTTTACAGATGAGAACCCCAATACTTTGAAATATATTTTAATTTCCCCAAGACATTTTCAATTCTACTTAGATGAACCTAGACTTTTATAAATCCAAAACCTATGAATAATGTGTCTTGAAACTCTTGCTCTCAGGTACAAGGAAGTTAATGTGATAGCAGATCTAAATACACACATTTATTGTGAATATATATTGATTTATGTATATATATAACCTTATATATATTTATGTATTATATAATTATTAGTTATACATTTATATATAAATTACGTCAATTATTGTATGAATATTGATTACTAGGAGCTTTCAACTTTTCTCTCTCATTTAATAAAATATTTTGTTCAAAGTTAGTAAGAAGCAAGCTGTCTTTCTTTGTCTCTTCTTGAGTTCAAGGAAACACCCTAGCACCCCTAAAGCAAACCTCATTGCTCTGGGTGCAGCTCAGGTTTAGCCCTACAGCGCTCCCTGGACATGGAAGCTTCAGGAATGGTTTAAACAAATCACCATGTGCTCTCTAAGGGCAGAAAGGAATGCCTTCTTACTTAAGTATGCAAAACAGTAAACACTCCCCAATTTGAACTTAGTCAGAGGATTACTGATATAGTGGGGAAAAAATCTAATTGCTGGGCAACTCAGGAGCCCCACCCGTTTCTATATGAGTTTTCTGTCCTCAATTTCCATCCTCATTTCCTTTCCCAATTATGTCTCCCTTTCAGCTCCACCCATTCCTAAAAAACACCCAATTTAAAAACAGCACTGGAGCTCATGTGTCACTGACTGAGAAAAGAAACTCTGTGTCACAGCATGAAATTCTGAACTATATCATTTCCCAAAGGTCTTGGACTTCAGGTGAAAGTAAGAGAGTTTGTTCCCCAGGATCCATGTGGTCAAGGTTTCATCATACATGAGGAGCTGATAGACTGGGCCGTGGGATTCAAAAAGACTGCAGAAAACTCAATCTTCGATTAATTCTTCATCTACATCACAAGATAGAGACCGTATATGAAAATAATGGTGAATTATTTAACTCATAACAAAATTCTCATTTATTGATATAATTTTTCTTACTGTCCAAGAGATATTGAAGGTACACTTTTTTAAAAAATAATTTTATTTATTTATTTTTCCCCCCAAAGCCCCAGTAGATAGTTGTATGTCATAGCTGCACATCCTTCTAGTTACTGTACGTGGGACACAGCCTCAGCATGGGCGGAGAAGTGGTGCGTCGGTGCTCGCCAGGGATCCAAACTCGGGCCGCCAGCAGCGGAGCGCGCGCACTTAACCACTAAGCCACGGGGCCAGCCTAAAAGGACACTTTTAATTAAGGAGATATTCCCGAATTTTGAAATGCTTTATATGCTACAGCAGGACAGTGAGGCTACCAATTTAATATGATGAGCTGATAAAAAATTGATGATTTAAATTCCCATTTAAGCTGAAAAAGTGTCAATCTCATTTCTTGCAAATTTATTGCTCTGCATGCATTGTGCCTCGAAGACATAACAGGTGCTGACGACCAAGCCCTTTGGTGACTTGTTGATACAATTAAAATTGTCTTTGGTCATTTGCTTTTCTTCCAGAAAACAAATTTTATTATCTTTAACTAGAATCAAAAGAATTGACATTGAGTGTTTTTTTTAATATTTCAATATTTTATTAATATTCCTTACATTTCCATCTCTTCATCCCACCTCTAGAAAAAAAGATTCTTTTTGCTCTTCCAGGAACTACATTCTTCCTCACATCAGATTTCCCTTTAAAACTCAGTCTTGTAAGCCATCCCTCAAGATGCTATATTATATCATTCAAGCCTGTCCCTGTTTCCTTGGTGTATAATCTACGTGACGTTAAATATATTACTAAATAAATTCAATAATTGCATATTGTACTAATCAAACAATTCTCATGTAAATGTATTGTATGAATTAAAATATAATTTATTATTAAGGTAAAATCTGCTTATAGTTCAAAAAAGTGATCCAGGAATACCATATTCAGAATCACATTTGGCAATAACAAATATGATTCATGATCAGATGCCCCATTTTCCTTAAAACAAACAAGTGTCCTAGTCACTGAGATGGAAAATCTTTTAAATCAGTATGCATCTTCATGTTGGGAACTCTTTTCTGCAGATTGACCTTGATTTTATTTTGCTTTCCCTGGGTGCATCAATCATGTCAAATCTTAGAGGTGATCTTTAAGATAATTTTTGAGATAATTTAACCAATATTATCAATTATTCAATATTATTAAATAATAAAATATTATCCAATTATATAGTATTCTTCAGTATCATCAATAATTCTCTTTTTCCAAACTCCCCCCTATGGGTGTAAGATGTTCTGTCAGCCAAGATTAAGGAAAATCCCTCAGGAAGAGAGCTACCTTTGACTGTGTATTGTGCCCAGAGAGAGAAATATGTAATCAGACATGTATGAACTGACAAAATTACATAATTACAATCACTTTCTTTTAGGCCTTCTTTGTCTCCAAATAAAGTGTAAAGGGTCTGGGATTAACCAATAGCATCTCATTTCTTCTTTATTTTCTATTATTTCATTCACTCATTCAATACATTCATTTAGGTAATCAATACATCATTTCCATGTTGGGAGTTACCTTGATCTAGCTTCTTTATACTCACATTGTTAGGTTCTGCTGAAGCAGCTCTTCTCAAGGGAATACAGCTCTTAAACCACATGTTGTGTTAGGCAAACACTTAGAGATTCCGTAGCACCATATACTCATCTTGATCACAGAATAACACACATGGAATTATGATGGAAGTAAGTGTGGGTGTCTTTAGGACATGCCTCCTATTCATATCTTTACACCCAAGGTGATGAGCACTATGCCTTAAACATAGTAGATGTGCAAAAACCGGAACTAAAGATTCAATAAATGAATGGATATATTATATTATTATTACTCTAGTAGAAGATATAAACCATGAGGTGAGCATGCAAACTTGATAAGATAAAGGCCCTTCTTTCCAAGAAATCATAGTGAGGTATGTGTGAAAAAAGAATAACATGGCAATTTGAAAAGTGCCATAATAAATGTAGTTAGAAGTTACCAGAGTCAACAAGAGTAGATAGTCTTACTTGGATGAATCAGATAATTCTTCATGGAAAGCTGATGTTTGAGTTGAGTTTTTAAAAACATGTGGGGATTTGTCAGTTCAAGATGAAGAGGGATTCTTGGCAATAGAAGTTTGGACATCAAGAGTTATGCAAGATGAAAAAGTTCTGGCGACCTACCGTCCAACATGGGCCTATATTTAACAATATTGTATTGTAGACTTGAAAATTTACCAGGAGGGTAGATTTATGTTAAGTGTTCCTACCTCAAAGGAAACAAAGTATTTTCAAAAAGGAAGTTAAATTAAAAAAATAAAGAGAACAGGAGGAAGCATTTGGAGGTGATGAATAGGTTTAAGGACTTGATTGTAGTGATGGTTCCAAGGGTGTATATTATCTCCAAACACATTAAGTTGTATACATTAAATATGTACAGCTTTTTGTATGTCAGTCATACCTCAATTAAGTGTTTTTAAAATATTTTTATGTGGCATATTTAGACATTTGGAATTAGACTAATATGGCTGGAATGAGATGATAAAATACTTATCATGGATGATGATGGAATAGGTAAATAACGAAAAAAAAAAACCCCTCTTATTTAAGTACAATATTCCAGTCTTACAAAACAAAACAGCAAACAATTCATACATACTTATTGCCAAAGTTATCTCTTGACATTGCTAAATGTTCTATCCAGTAAAATAATGCATGAAATAACATATTACAGAATAAAAAATGGGCTGAAGGAGAGAGCATGTTTAAAAATTATGTTTGTTGTTACAACGCATCTGGCTATAAATTAAAAAGAAAACAAACTAAATGTGTCTTTTAAAAAATATTTATTATATCCCATAAAAAAGACCAGAGTAATTTACTATGATGATTCTTTGTGCCAGAAAAAATAAAAGCACAGTGTTGCATTATAAAGATGGAGAGGGAAATATGTTTCATTCTATTTGTTATTTACTTGATGAATGTTGTCATAAATATCACTTTTCAAAAAAAAAAGTGAAACAATTAAAAAAAAAAAGACCAGAAATAGAATGACTCGAGGATTAGAGAATTCAGCAGCTCAAAACTATAATCAAGCACAGATGATACTCTCATATTTTGTTCTATCATCTTTGGTTCTCAGCTTTGTCTACAGGCTGGGCTCCTTATGGTCTCAGAGGCTGAGCTGTTTAAAGTATTATATCATAGCAAGCGAACAGAAAGATGAAAAAGAGTGGGCATCTAGTCTGCCTGAATTTGTAAGAGTCACTCTAAAACACATCCTCCCAGTGGGGCCAACTATAATTGATTTACACTTCTCAACCTCCCCTCAATCACACGGCCTCATGGAAGAAGTTGAATGTCAAAGCACAACTGAGCTGCTGGTAGGAAGGGGACAGATGGGTCATGAATAGGCAACCGGTGGAATCTGCTTCCATGTTTACTTACGTAATGCAAAAAATAATTTAAATTAGAATGCAAAAATATCTAATCAATTAGTGGGATCTAAAATAATTTAGCAGGCTGGCCCTGTGGTGTAGTGGTTAAAATTCAGCATGCTCCACTTTGGTAGCCTGAGTCCATGGGTTCAAATTCCAGCCATAGTCCTACACCACATATCAGCCACGCTGTGGTGGCCACTCGCATACAAAATGGGGAAGACTGGCACAGATGTTAGCTCAAGACTAATTCTCCTCAATCAAAAGATAAATAAATAAATGAATAAATAATTAACTAAATAAATAAAAGATGAAAATAATGTATCAATAATAAGGATTTTCCTACACATAAATAGTAAAGTCTTTGATAATGCAGTATGAAAGTCTCATTTCTCACTCTCAAAAACACAAAAATGTAATGCACAAAGTACATTAGTTAGAATGAGTTCAGTTAAAAGTGATAGAGAAACTCATAGTGGCCTTAAATCATGATATTTGTTATTTATGTAACAAGAATTTCAGAAATAGACAAATGCAAAGGTTTTTTTTCTATCAACATTTTGATAATAAAGACTCAGGCTCTATATAACTTTTGCTTCAATATGCTTAGTGTGTGGGATTTTATTTTTACAAGTGTCTGCCACTGCACAGCATTCACATGGGAAAGAAAGAGAAAGAGTCAGCTATAGCATCCTATTTGATGCACGTTTTATTTAGTGCAAGAAAGAGACTATACAATCAGATTGTCATTGATTTATGTCCATGGCTCATAACCCACAAGTGAGGTGGAGCACACTCTGACAAAAATTAGCTTAGATCTGTCACAATTGGCCTAGGTCACTCAAAATTGGGGTTCTAATAGCTAAGTATAATGGAGGAAGTGTAGTGAGTAAGTAGTTACTGTATGTTATGGGAAGTATAGTTTTAATTTTGGCTAAAAATGTGTTTGAGAAATGCAAAAGAAAATGAATAAATTTAGTGCCATTTAATTTCCCAAATGGAATGTTTGAGTATTACAAAAGTCTGTGTCCTTTTCTAAATAATTTTTAGCTTTAACTCAATTCAAACCACTTTACCGAAGGAATTTACTTTGAAGGTTAAGAATTTTACTACATTTTTTATGAAACAAAAACCGAGTTAGAAAAATCGAGAAACAAGATTTATATAGAAAAGTGAGTCAAAAAGAAAAGCTGTAATTACGGTAATTGCATTGTTCTAATATTATTTGTAGAAATAGGAACGAGAAAAGAATGCCCACTTTCAACAATAAGAATGGCTGCTTCATGCTCCGAGGTCAGAGTTGAGTAGTTGTGGCAGAGACCCTATGGCCCACAAAGCCTAAAATATTTGTTCTCTGTCACTTTCCAGGAAAAGTTTGCCAAATACAAATTCATAGCCCTGGGCGCAGCCCTTGAATGATGGCTGATGGGCATGCCTGCATATGTGTTGCAGCTGCCTCATCCTCAGCTGAGATGACTTGTTTCCATGTGTGCTTCTTGCCTCACAGTGCTCCCCAGAGCGATTGAGCTCTAGGTGAGCACAGTGGTAAAGCACTTGATGTCCCTGATGCTCTGCCGTCCTTTCCTTACCTCACTTTCCCAGTACCTCACTGGTGTGTTGCAAAATCCCCACCGCCTAAAATATTCGCCCCTAAACCCTCAAGTTTATGGACACATCCAATTAACACAGGACCCAAACTTGGAACTTTTGGAGGTGGATTATCACTTACTTGAAGCTAAAAGCATTCTGACATAGGACGGGACTGTTTAATGTGAATATTATTAACGTAAGTGTCTGCAACATTGTGTCTCACAACCAAATAAGGTGTGGGCTGTGGGCCCTATAATGCCAATGAGACTTTTGCTTTTTGTCTTGGGAATATGGAAGAGTGGCTGGCTGAAAC
The DNA here is from genome assembly GCF_020826845.1 of Diceros bicornis minor. Lineage (NCBI taxonomy): Eukaryota > Metazoa > Chordata > Mammalia > Perissodactyla > Rhinocerotidae > Diceros > Diceros bicornis. The sequence goes on from NW_026690866.1 coordinate 4,331,669, forward strand.
ACCGAGACTTTCCTTTCCTTTTCAAATAGAGATCAATGTATAGGGCATCCAGGAAGCCAGTATGCAAACAATGAGAGAAATCGCAGCCTGCTGAAAGTTGTGACATTTCTGGCATTTGAAGATTCTTTAGGGAAGACTCTGGCTTGCACAGCTCCTTGTTTCTCTGTTGTCATAACAGTGGTCCTTGGGGTCTTTGAGAAGTACCGAGACACTCCTGTAAGCAAGAATTGGACTCTCAGTTACATCCTGCTCTTCTCCCTCACCCTCTGCTTCCTCTGCTCCTTACTTTTCATCGGATGACCCAACACAGCCACCTACATTATTCAACAAATCACATTTAGAGTTGTTTTTACTGTGGCTGTTTCCACTGTCTTGGCCAAAACTATTACTGTGGTTGTGGCCTTCAAGGTCACTGCACCAGGGAGAAGGATGTGGCAGTGGTTGGTGTCAGGGGCACCTAACTTCATCATTCCCATCTGCGCCTTTATCCAGGTGAATCTCTGTGGGATCTGGCTGGGAACCTCTCCTCCCTTCACTGACACGGATGCACACTCTTAACACGGCCACATCATCATCGTGTGCAACACGGGTTCGGTCACTGTCTTCTACTGTGTCCTGGGACACCTGGGCTTCTTGGCCATGGGCAGCTTCACTGTGACTTTCCTGGCCTGGAACCTGCCTGACACATTTAATGAAGCCAAGTTCCTGACGTTCAGCATGCTGGTGTTCTGCAGTGTCTGGGTCACCTTCCTCCCCGTCTACCACAGCACCAAGGGCAAGGTCATTGTGGCCGTGGAGGTCTTCTCCATCTTGACGCCCAGTGTGGGGTTATTAGGCTGCATCTTTGCTACCAAGTGCTACGTTATTTTCCTAAGGCCAGAGAGAAACACATCAAAAGTGTTAAGGAATAAAACACATTCAGGGAGAAAATAATCGAAATGTAAGTTATTTTCATAGGTCACAAGAACTTGCATACACTTGAAAAATAAACTACTATATTTTTCCAGACCCAATTTCAGTACCAACTAAACTTACCTTACATTTCCACTTAATTTTTTGCTTTATGTTTCTTTTGGCTTTGTACAATTTTCCTTGGGCATTCAAATGAACAAATACAAAAACATTTATACTAATTTTTCTCTAAAATTATGTGTGAGAGATTGCAAAAATGGCCACACATCAGTCCTTTCCCTCTGTCTGTTTGGTTATAGCATCCCACGTTGACTCTGTGTAGACTTAGCATTGTAACTTGCTTTGGCCAATGGGATATTATCAAATGACATAAGCAAAGGCTTGAAAAACACTTGTTAATTGTTGCTACTTGTCCTTCTCTGGCTGCCCTTGGGAAACCTGAGTCCATCAATATGTGAATGAGTCTACCCAGCCTCCACATCTCCATCACTCTAGGTGGCTTCAAGTCAACAATCAGATGTGTGAGTAAAACTGTCCTAGACCATCCAATCCCAGCTGAGCCACCAATATGTCAAGATCAAAATAACTTCCCAGTTAACCCACAGAATCTTGAGAAAAAATAAACTATTCTTATTTGAAGTCACCAAATTTTAGTGTGATTTGTTACACAGCAGAAGCTAACTGATATATTATGCTACCCTTTAAATATGTCCTCTCATTTTTTGTATACTTATCACAGACTTCTATTTCTTTATCCAATATCGTAGACTGGAATATTCTTCTCTAGATTAAGTCTCTGAAAGAAAATCAGAGACCATATCACGTTCCATTTTACTTTTTCTTCTTCCTCTTTTCAACCAGACAACTTTAAGCATATATATTTAGAATATCTTCACTAACTTTAATATTATGGATATTCTTCTATATTGTCATCCACCACTGTTATACGTGGGGATTTTACTTTTAATTTTAGCCCTATAATCTATTTGGAATGATTTACTTGTGAATAATGTTAGTTTATGATCCAGTGTTTTATTTTACAAATGGATATCTTTTAGTCTATAAAACAAAAACTGCATCATTTTAAAGGTTGATTTGAAGCATATGGAATCTGAATAATGTTTGGAAAACTATCTTTAAAACACCGTTTTCAGTCACAAGTATAGTATATCTCTCCATTTAATCTGAGCTTTTACATGCATTGTATCTCTTTATAATCTTCTTCATATAACTAATGTGTAGTTCCAATTATTTTAACTACTCATCTTAAATAATTCATTGTTCTTAGGAATGGAATAATTACTTACATGTTTAAACTAATTCTTACTCATATAACAGTATTTTTGATGTTTCATATAGGAATCTAGCTTCCTTTCACATTACTCCACTTATTTACCAGTTCTAAACTTTATAAGTTATGTCCCACTAAAATAATAGATTTTCTCTTCTTCTCTAATATTATTTACCTCTTATGCTGTTGATTCTCGTTTTTTCATGACTGGGCTCTCCAATGCCACACTGAATCACAATAGTGTTTGCCAGGGGCATTTTCCTCTTCTTAAGTGTAGCGTAAACATCAGATAAATTCCTCTTCAGGGCAGAGCAGTCATCTAAGAGAGAGAAAGTAAAAACGTGAAGGGGAATCATTTATAGCTGGAAGTCAACAGACTAGCTTCTCTTGGCTGTTTGGAGCTGGAGATGTTATGCAATGTGGCCAGCTCAGAATCAGAGGATCTGTCTCTAGTCCCAGGAATTAGTCTTGGTCAAATCTCTCAACCTCTTTAGACCTCATTTTCTTCACATGTAACATGAAGAGTTGGATGAGTCTTTTTGAGTTCTGAAATCCAGTGACTCCAAGATACCCTTCACCCACATGCACTTGACAATGACCAGAGAGAGTTTTTAGTTTTCTTCCGCATCAACATTATTATCCATATCACCACTTAAAGACATATCAAATGTCTACTTTTGCATGACACTGATAAAACAGGTTCCATACCAAATCGCTGTTCATTGGGATAACAAATCTATAGTTAATTGTTTAGAGGTAAGCATAGAGATGGGCCATGCTGGAACCAGCAATCAATGGGCCAAAAAGTCTTGCTTTATTTTACAGCGAGGCTGTGGAAACATTCCCTAATACACCAGAATTCTTCTGTACTTAGAAAGTATGAAATAAATGGGAGCCTTGAATCCTTGGTTACGAGCTAATAAGGATATGATTTTTAAAATAATGCTAATGATGCCATTTGCCTGCTATGAGGCTGTTCTCTGGTGAGTAAAGAGCAGATGTATTCAAGGCCACGTTCATTTCTCTAATAAATATTTACTCAGCGCCTGCCACTTGCTGCAAGATAGCAGTGATCTACCCTAAGAGCATTTATATTCTAGTAGGGTGACACAGACCATAAACAAAAAGAGAATTTTGAGGTGATCCATAAAGTTACATATACGTCAGACTTTTTTCATTCTGGACTATTATTCACCCTTTCTCTTCTTTTACTGTTTCCCAGAACTCTAAGCGTGGACTTGAACAACCAGAAATCATGGGTCTCAAGTTTCTTCTCGCAATGCCCCTGATTCAAAGTCATAGTGTTGATCATCTGAGAGTATGTCTCTTTTAAGACTAAGTTCCTAGGAATCAGCATTATTTCATCACTTTCTTGAGAGGATGGATGATATTACGAAGGGAAAACAAAATATCATATGGTATTTATACTCAAAATGATGTTTCCACTCTAATTGTTTTATATAATGTGGTGTGATTTGGGGCAAGTCAGTTACTCCTTCTGAGACAGTGATAATAATACCCTGAAAAGCATTCTATAGAGATTAAATGAAACAAAGTATGAGAAACTGCTTTGTAAATTGCAAAGCAATCTATTTCATCTTATTTATTATGATAACATTTTCATTTATCCAATCCTTTTTGACTCTACACAACCTCCCTAGACTGAGTTTTATAATTTATTCAACAATAATAATGGGTCAAATTGGTTGAGTATCAGAAATTTCATATGGTTCAACCTAATTAATAGGCCATCACAATATTTAATTTAGTTATAATTACAGTTAAATTTTTCATGTTGCCTTACCATCTGCCAGGCACATTCTAGGCATCTGACATGTATTCACTCATTTAATGCTCACAACAATGCCATGGAGACAATACTATTAACCCCTATTGTATGGATGAGGAATATTAGAGGTTATATAATTGTCCAAGTTCACACAGCTGGTACCCAGGTAGTCTACCTCCAAAATCTCTTTTAGGGATCCACTAGCAGTCGTGGAGCTTACATTGTAAAAGCATCACCCTGGTTCCTGGTTGGCGAATGGACCAGAGGGGACTAAGCAAGAAAGCACATGGCTACTGAAATGATACAGGCAAGCAATTCTGAATACAGGATTTCCTTCCTTTTTAAGGCTGAATAATATTCCATTGTATAGATGCCCCAGATTTTCTTCATCCTTTCACCCACGGATGCACAATTAGGTAGTTTCCATCTCTTGGCTATTGTGAATAATGTTGCAGTGAATTTTGTCAAATGTTTTCCTGGCACTTAGTGAGTTTGAAAAAATTCTTCTTATACACATTAGTTACTGTAATGAACTACCTTTCTAAATGTCTAAAGATTAAATATTTGTCATTCTACAGAAATATCTTGCCTAATCATGATTTGTGTTGTTGTCTGTTTATGAATGATCTAAGATTTTTGTACAAAAATTTGTTATAATGTCTTTTTTTTCATGTATTCAGGAACCTGGCATAATATGGGTATTCCCTGATTCTTGATTTTTAGTAGAGTTTTCTAGTAAACCTTTAAGATAGGAAGTGTCTTCATAGATGTGAGGCAGAGAGCAGAAAAATAATACAATGATTGTTATATTTAATTATATCAAAAGGATATAAAACTGTCGCTTTGCTAAATTGTTTGTACGCACCATTTGCTTATTTGTAAGAATGGCACATATCGTTTTATTAATGAAAAGAGAATTCAATAAACAATTTTAACATAAAACAATATCTATTGAGAACTTATATGAAAATTTTAGCAATATGCTGTCACCAATTTCCTCACCTGCAAAATGGAGATAAATAATACCATCTTCCTTATGGGTTGCTATGAATATACTCAAGAGTAATGTACGTAAAATGCTTATCACCATGTCGGTGGGAAAGTGATGTCCCATTCATTTTTCCACCGGGATGATGACAGCTTCTTTTACGCTTGAAGTCTGTAGTTTTCAAAATATGTTCTACTGATGTAAAGTGAATCCCTTTTTATAAGTTCTTTGTAGAGTTAGATGATCCCTTTGGAATACAAATTCAGGTTCCCGTGTGTGTGTGTCTATACGCACATCTCTCAAATAATACTTCAAGCCTTATAATGAAAAGCTACCTTCCCCACTCTTGACTTTGGTTCCAAAAACAACTTCAATTTTCTGGTTGAAAATCTAACTTTCTAAATTAGCTACCCATACAGCATTTTCATTTTTCAGCTTTTGACTATTTATACTTTCTTTCTTCTCTGAAACAATCAGCATAAAGAGTTCTTACATATGTTAAAAACATAATTCCCCTTGCCCAATATAACTATTTAATGAATTATGTTAAATCAAAATTCAATGTCTGCTGTTTTATGACATAAGTGTTTACCATTTTATAGCATATGAATCTTATCCAGAGATGTGCTACGTCAGATATTATGAATACATTTTCTGTCTCACTTTTTCCTTTGACCTTTTATATGGGAAAATTCTCTTGTTTCTTTGTTGTCTTCCTCTGGATTCATCACTGGTTCATCTCCTTCCACCGGAAATTTAAATCTCTTTCCAGTAACTTCTGACGCATGAGACAATTCATGGGCTTCAGGTTTTGCTTGGGGACAGCCCTCTTGGGCTTGAACATATACACAGGCCCACATATGCACAGTATGTCTGGAAGGATAGAGGAGAAAAGGATGTTTGTCTCTGTGCAAAAGGACTGGGAGACAGTGGTAGAGTGAGAATATTTTACTGACTTTGCACCACTCTTTGAAGTTTTCCTACATGTGTATCTACGATGTAGTGGCCTCTCTGCCCCCAGTTTTTAAAATTAAAATAGCATTATATCCTGATCTCCTGGCTTGGGACAGCAAAGTGTAGAGAAATGTGAATATATAATCCAATATTTTAACGAAATTAAGTAAAGCAAACCCGCAGAAAAAAATTATAAGTTTAAATATGGTCACGTCATTCTATGAGTCTGTGTAAAGGTGGGGAAAGGAATGAAGAAAAGCTTTTAAACATCCAGCTACCTGTACAGTCTAGGGGTCCACGGAAAGCCCCGCCTCCAGTCCTGCCCCTGGAGCTCATTTCCTCCCCCTGTGAAGTCCACCTGACTTATTCCAGCCCCACCCCCATGTCTTCCCGCCCCTGGAACTGGTCCCCACGCACACCCTTGTCCCCACCCACAGCCCCGCCCCTAAACCTGGTCCTGTCCCTGTTGCTACCCCAGCGCGCTGCCCGCCCTAGCACTCAATCTAGAAACTAGACACCTCCCCCAAGGCTTGGGTGCGCGGCCTCGCCCCGCCCCGCACGCCGCCTCGACCCGGAGCCACCAAATGTCCGTCCTGCCCGAACTTCTGTCCTCCCCGAACTTCCGTCCTCCCTGAACGCCCGCCCGAGACCGGAAGCGGAAGCGCAGGTGGCGCCGTGGATGGAGCTGGGGGCTTCGTGGTGTGTTCCGTCTTCTAGGCGAGGATGGGATTCTGGTGGACTTTTGCCCTCAGGGGCGGGGCGCGGTGATCGTCGGGTGGTCCGGGCTCGGGTAGCGGTCCAGGGAGGGGCCTGGGCCGAGGGCAGCCCCGTCAGGGCCCGGCGTCTCTCCATCCCCTCGCAGCTTCGTTTCCCCCAGGCTGTTCCCTCAGGGACCCCGAGGCTGCTGTTCCTCCTGGCTCCCGGCGCCGCTGTCCCCTCCTCAGAGTCCCCGTCACCGTCCTCCGTGTGATTTTGTCCCCAGGGGGCTTATCTGCGTCTGCAGGCGGTGTTTGTGTTGTTACAAATGGGGGCGCTCCTGGCGTCTAGAGGGGGAGGCAGGGATGATGCTCAGCGTCCTCCAGGGCCCAGGATGGCCCGACACAAAATTGCCCGCCCCCAGATGTCAGTGGTGCGGAGGTTGGGAAACCTGCTCCAGGGCCTGAAAATCTCCCGAGCCCTGAATGAAGTGTGGAAATTGTTGACAAGTCAGCGACTCACTTACAGGGTCCCTAAATGACAAGCTTGTTTAAAGGGTCCAGAGTCAGCAAAACGTCTCTGTCCAGCCAAGTGAGTTGAGTGACTCAAGTGCACACAGCACGAAGTTGCTTTCTCCCATCTCGGGGAGCAAGTGGCTGGATAGGAATCTGGAAAATCCAGTCACAGCCAACAGTTACAGTTAAAGCAGTAAATACAAAAAAAGAAGAGTGAATGGGGTGGCCTTTCCATCCAACACCCTATAAAAGACCTCAAAAGCTTGTTTGTGCTTTTTGTTTCCCCCCTCAGACACGAAAAGCATCCGTGGAGCTCAAGTTTGAGGTGAAACCGGGCTCAGTGTCCACCTGTCCTCACTGATCCATGGATTTCTGTGTGACCAGGTGAGTACCCTGTGGACCTGGTACCAAAAGGTTCCGGCAGCCTCCGCTGTGCAGAAGACCTGTCACTGGGGTTTCCTGGCCTCAGGTTGTCACCACATGGACTCACTGAGAATGAGGGTATCTTGAGAAAAATTATTGATGTTTGATGGATTATATTCAAGGGAAAGATGGTAAACTGTGTGTGGTTCTGTGGGGTAAATATTTCAGTAAGTACCGTTATATGCAAATAAGAACATATGAAAGAAACGTAAATAACTGCAAATGTGGATTATAGTAGAAAATATAGATTTACTTGCATTGCGTAATACTCAAAAGTCAGGATTTATATATATTATAAATACAAAAATGTTTTGCCTGTGTATGTAGTATTAGAAGACATCCCATGAAATATTAGCAGGGATACTCAGCAACGTTCCTTAGAACCATTCAATTTGACTTCTAAAATCCTATAAATCCTCCACAAAAATTTGAAATAGAGGAGCATTCAAGGAAAAAGGTGATTTGAACTTCTTTGTATTAATAACAAATTTAAAAGTGAATTTGCCAGTAGCCAGATTCATTTTGAGCATTTTTTTCTTTATGACATTTCAAATCATTTGGAGGAATACTAAGCAACACTGTAGATTGAAGGGAAGGGCAATAGTCTCCAAAAAGACTGTCCTCACCACCTTGCCTTCTAAAGGGAATTAACTTTGTTTCTTGAAACTTTTCTAAAATAACGGTCTGGTGATTCACGTTGCAGAGAATCATGTTAAGTACTTTTGTATTTAGTTGTTGGCTTCTACTAATTGTGTGTGTGTGTGCCTTTTTCATTCTAGCTTTCTTGTGACGTTCTTGAGGGGAATGTGTGCTTGTCATGCAATAGATAGTCTTTGAGTGTATAATTTATGGTGACCAACTATCCTCGTTTATTCAGGACAGAGGGTTTTTCCAGGACACAGGACGTTTAGTGTTCAAACCAGGGCAGTCCTAGACAAACCGGGATGGTTCCTCATCTCATGAGCCAGGCCCTGGGCCACATGCATGGGGACCTGGAGAATCAGAGAGATCTTGTACCACCTCCATGGAATTTATATTGTATTTGGGTATTTGGATTTTAGACAGTTAATGATGAGAGTGATGTGGGAGTTTGGCATAAGGGGACTCAACCTGACGGGGCAGGGAAGCCCTCTTGAGAAGGACTGATATTTAGCTTGAAAGCTAGAGTTGGGACTGGATTTAGCTAGTTGGAGGGTTAGACTGGAGTGAGGGTGTGGGAGTGTGTTCAAGAAAGTGTTTCAGGCAGAGGGACCCGCATGAGGACACCCCTGAAACAGAGAGCCTGGTGTGTCCATGAACTGAGAAGTGGGATGTCTGAGTCGAGTCAACACAGGGGGAGAGCTGTGAGCCAGACCAGCGAAGGTGACACCCTGGACCAGGTCAGGAGTGACTTGGGACTCTGTTCTAAGACCAGTGGGAAGACTCTGGAGAAATGTGAGTAGAAGGATGATGTAATTAATGTTTGGTCTAAGCACGGGGGTTAAAATGGACTTCATGGTTAAGAATGAAGACTTAAGAGGCAAGATGGGAGGTGCTGGGAATAAGATTAGGAATAAGATGATTGTTCCCTATGCCAGGCTGATGGCTGTGGAGCAAGAAATAAGTAGAAAGAAAAGACCTTGGAGTGTAGAACCGAGAGAATGTAACGGTACTTTCTTGCCTGCATGTGTCAGATGACACAGGGCACTGTCTGTGCTCCTCGCTGCTGTCCGTGCAGACCTGCAGGTGCCCCCTCATACAGGTCTGTGTGTTCACCCCTCTTTGCCACACACATGCTCCCCTCCACATCCTAAAGGAACTCAGGCCTTACTTGTGAGGGGGTTGTCTCACACGGGAGACACCTAGGAGATCCCCTGCAGGCATCAGAGCAGCCCCTTCAGCATCTCCCTCAGCCTCCTCCTTTCCCCTCTCTCGCCTTCCACACCCAGAAGGACCCCTGCTCAGTATTCCACATCCTCATGTTCTTAGTCCCCTAGGCTTGAGAAGGGTGGGGCAGCCACTGGGGTGGACATCATCTGCCCCTTCCACTTTGACACGCGCAGGTCCAGGGCTAAACAGAGAGTGACGCTACTGGGAGTTGAGCCATGAGACACATGGCGTCTCCCACCTGGGCTCCCTCGTTCTGGACGGGGGCAGCCTCTACTTCAGTGGTGAGGGCCTGTGCTACAGCCACGCTGTCTCACCCAATCGGAGTCCTGTGTTGCCTCCTTTGCTCTAAAGTGAGCTATGATTCATCTCTCTATCCACCCGGTCTGGGTTCAGACTTCTCATCACTGTGTGATCACTGGGTCCAGCCACCGTCCATCTCGTTGCATCCCCCCTGAACAAATCTCCCCTCTTCCCCTCTGCTTTCCCCTCTGCTTTTCCCACAAAGGTCCCTACATCCTCCCTCTCCTTAATCCTTTATTTTCACCCCAACTCTTGCTCAGCTCCTCTCGCCTTCTCTCTACAGGTTACACCTATGGAGCCGTGGCCCCGACTACCAACAGTGAGTATTCCTGGCCCTGATTTCCTGGGTCCCATCCGCATTTGGGGATAGGGAGCACATGTTCTCCTACACCTGCTGTCCTTGGTGAGGGAAGCACCTGGAAGGGCCCTAATTCATCCCTTCTCTCCCTCCCGGCTTTTGGTGGAGAGTCCCAGCCCACGGTGAGAAAACCTTAGACAGAGACATGTTATCCACCACATTCTGACCTCACGTGGTTTTCACTTTAATTCTGCTAAAGCGCCGCCCTTGGTCCTCCTTTTCCAGGTATCTCATCCATCTGTCCAGTTTTCTGCCCATCCATCTGTCTCTCCTCCGAGTTCAGTCTCTCTTGTTCACCTATCTCTCTCTCTCTCTTGGGCTCCTCTCATCCACCGGCTTGCTCATCCCTCTACTAACACAGTTACCCGTCCCCTCACTCTCATTTATGCTTCATCTGTGAATGGTGGTCCTGGCACAGCCACTGCTGGAGCCTAGGTGAGCTTGGGGGCTCCTCCCACTCTATCCCTCCCTGAAGAGAGCCCTCACCACAGGTCCCGAGCCTGCCACCACATCCCTGCATACTTGATCATCACCTGTGCTACCAGAAGCCACCACAGGTATCGGGAGCCCCTTTTCATTCCCAAGAGAAGTTCTCTGGCCCCACTCCTCCACCAGCCAGTTGTGATCCAGGAGCTGGGAAACCAGGGTGTGAAATTCTGGTTTTAGGGCAATCATGCTGATCACAAAGATTATACCAACGATTCAGTCTAAGGCCAGCCCTCAGAGAGCCCCTAGTCTTGTGAAATTAACACAACATTATAATACAATGTGGGATGATTCGGGGAGAGGCACCTGGCATAATTTGGAGGGGAAGAGCTTGCTAGAGAAAGTTTCACCAGAATGGAGTCTTTAAGAAAGAATAGGAGGGACCCTGGCAAATAGAGGATGAAGGGTTTTCCTGGCAGAGTGGATTCCATGAGCAAAGTCTCCAGCCAGAAACAACATGCTGTAAGGGGAGAATTGAAACAAATTTGGTTTGCATGAAGCATGAAGTTTAAACCACATTAGATGGATAAAATGATACTGAAGTTCAGCAGGAGCCAGATTGAGTAGAGCCTTGAGTGCCAGGTCAAGAAGGTTGAACTAAACACTGAAGGCCATAGGGAGCCATGGGTGGTACTAGAGCAGTGGTGGCCCTAGTGAGGTATTCATTTCAGAAAGATTCTTCTAGTAGTCCATGTAGAACATCCTTTAGACAGAGCATCCAGTGAGCCTGTTGGGGTGTTGGTCCGGATGAATGATGTTAAGACCTCAGCTGGGACAGGGATGGAGTGTATGTGAGGACCAGCGTGCAAGGTGAATGGGTGTTACTGGGAGGGAGGAGGAGCTGAGCAGATATACTGGTTCTGACTTGCGTGACCACACGGGTGGGTGGTGGTGCCACTTTGAGAGAAGACGACAGATGAAAGTGAGTGCAGGACTCTATTCTGGTCTCAGGCCAGCTCTCAGTGATGGCCATCGTTCTCCCTCTCATCTTACAGCTTTGGGGCACAACTTGAAGACCCTCACAGTCACCTTCTCCATCTTCACCCTCTGGTAGTCATCAGAAAGGAGCAATGTGTCAGCCACGTTCAACTCCATTGAGAGGATCCTGCAGAGCCTGGTGAGACCCTGGTCCCAGCAGCTCCTGGTGGGTTAAATCCCACTGAGCCCCTCCCCTAACCCCTGTCCCTCCTGCTCATCCTCCTCCTCCTTCCTCCCCTGCTAGATCCTTGTTCAAGAGGAGAAGCCTGGGCCCATTCTACTCGAGTTGCAGACTGGTCTCCCTCAGGTGAGACCCTCCCCTGAGCATTTGCCCCTAATGACCACTTTTGTGACCACCCCTCTTTGTCTCCCCACTGTCCTCCCATTTCCTCCTTCCAGTTCTGGCCCCTACCCCCAGAGGTTTCAGGACCTCTCTCTAGAGTCCCCACATCCCTTTCTCCCCAGGCCTGAGAAGGATGGGGCAGCCACCAGTGTGACACCGTCTGCACCCACCACCCTGATCCCGTGGGCCACCATGCCTCTGTGCTGGGAGCTGAGAGTCTCCAGCTGTCTGCTCTTCCTCTCGGTGGCTCCAGGCTCTGCAGCCCAGAGTTTATCCATCCAGAGAGAACACCAGCTACATTTCCGCATCATCGTCAGGAACCTCAGCAACCTGGAGCCCACATCCTCGGAGTACACCGCCCTGCCGAGAGACACTCAGGATCATGTGGGGTTTCCCCTCGCCCGTCTCACCTTGTCCTGAGGGCGGCGTCATTCCTCTGCCTGACTTACTTCTGTTACATGAATGTTTCAACCCTTCACTTTCCCTGCGTGTCTGGGTTCTCTTAGTGTCCAGAGGTGATGTCCTAGCTGCCTTGCCCATTTATCACATGGGTAAACTGAAGCTCAGAAAGGGGAGTATTGTGCCTAGGGTCACACAGTGAGTTAGGGGCAGAGCCAGGATTTGAAGTCAGGTCTCCCTTGCCCTAAGGTCTGTGATCTTTCACTGGCTCCAGTGGCGCCCTGCATCCCCAGGAGACCTCCATCTCACCCACTCTCCCTCGCGTTTGTTCTAGGTCACCAAGCTCCACAAGGGCAGCCAGATGTGAGACATATTCCACTCCTGCCTGGTCACCGACTTGATGTAGGTTGAGGAGATTGGAAGCATTGGCTGAGCTGGTGGCTGATGACTCTGAGCTCAAGTGACACATCCTTTATCTGGATGTCACTGGCATGGTGCCCATTCTGCCCCACATCCCTGTCAGCTAATCCTACCATCTCCTTCCATAAGTTTTTGGGGAATGAGAAAAGCATTAACATTTGGGGCCACCAACCTCCAGCATCCTCCTCCTCCTCCTCTTCTGGAGACTTTCAACAAATATCAGCAGTCTAACTGTGTTCTCCAGTAGTGGACCCACTAAGCACATGGGGCAATTAAAAATTTTATACACCTATTGTGATACGGTTCACATATTGTGTATGCGGAGCAGTGTATTTCTTAGGCTTTTCTATATACAAAATCTTCTCATCTGCAAAACAAATAGTTTTACCTCTTCCCTTCCAATCTGGGTTTCTTTTATTCCTTTTTCTTGCCTAATTGCCCTCATTAGAACCTCTAGTACCTGTGATTAACATACGAGTTAAGGCAAGACATCATTGTCTTGTCCCTGGTCTTAGGGGGAAATTTTCAGTCTTTCATCATTGAATATGGTGTTAGCCGTGGGTTTTTCATCGATGCTGTTTATAGGTTGAGAAAGTTTTCTTCTATTCCTAATTTGTTGAGTGTTTACTTTTTTTGACATGAAGGGCGTTGTATGTTGTCAAATTCTTTTCTGTATATGTGGTTGAGATTGCGTGGTATTGGCCCTTATTCTATTAATATGGTGTATTACATAATGAAGTTTTCAGATATTGAGCCAACCCTTCAACTAGAGGTGAGAGATTAAGATGTTCTCAAGTCATTCCCCGGCATGCCACAGCCCTGAGCCCTTGTGGGCTTCTAGGTGCCCACAAATACACTGGAGCTTTTCAAAGGCCCCTGTGGACATCTCATTCTCCCAATTTTTCTTCTAAGATTTGGCTCTCCTCTTGCCTGCCTCAGCTGGTATCACTCTCTCAGGCAACTGCAATAGAAAACAATTAGCCCTGAATATTTTTAGCAAGTGCCCTGGGGACGGACTTTCCTCCCTGGGCAAGCTCTGAGTCAAGTAACGACAAGCCCTGAACATGGGGCTTTTTCAGGGAACTGCCAGGCAGGTCAGCTAGTGACAGTTCGGTGGGGATGGGTCTTTTGAGAGCTCCAAACCCATTATGGCTGCTGGGCTGCTGGATGTCTCAGCCACTATTGTTCTGAGAATGACGGTTTTCAAAGTTATGGAGAATATTGTGAGAGCAGGATGGGATAGTGCAAGTTATAGTGCCACAAAGTTGGCTCCCTTTATCAAGATTCCACCATGTTTCTTCACTAAACCCTCCTCAGATTCTGACAAGCCATTGATTAATTTCTAGACTTCTGAAAAGTTGATTTTGACCATTTTTACCAGTGTTCTCATTGTTTTTATGCATTTCCAGAAGTCCTTACTCCAAAGTTTCAAAAATGTTCTCCCTGTGGTTATTTAAAATGAAATTATGTGAGAAATTCAGTTCCTCACTCACACACACTAGCCACATTTTAAGTGCTTGATAACAACATGGGGCTAATAATGAGTGTATATGGTAGTGCAGACAAATGTTTACATTATTGCAGAAAGTTCTCTTGGACAGGACCCTGAAGCAGGGAATCTAGAGTTAGGGTAGAATTCCAGACACCCTTGTTCATCCCTTGTGCCCTTCCAGGTCTGTCCCCCACAGTAACCACACTGGAGCAGACTCCCTGTGTACCTTGCCACCTTGGCACAGAGACTGGACAGAGTTGCCATCTAGGAGAAATTTCTGCGGCTGACCCAGAATGGACCCAGCTACAGAACTTGATCCTGAACAGGAAGAGTGTCCTTGGGGATGATACGGTTCCCTGGTCATTGGGAAAGAATGTGAGGCCTTTCCAGGGACTCTGGATGCCTGGGGCTTAGAGAGCATTGAGCTTTCTCAGGCTGGCAGGAGGGGGCATAGTCCCCTTTACCCAGCATTGAGAGAGAGAAAAGGAATCCAGTGTAATATAGGAGGCCCTCACCTTCTCCTAGACAGCTCTGTGACCTAAAGCTAGTCACCTCCCCTCTCTGGACTTTTGTTTCCTTATCTCTGCACTGACAGCTACTGGGCCAGATGGTCAATGAGGGCCTCCAGCTGTGTGTGAAGCAGACTCACAGGTTTGAGGGTAGATGTAGTTTCTGATGCACAGGCTATAGTTTGCCAAGTCCCGCTCTAGATGATCACCGATGGGCTAGAACTTTCTACAGTGGTGAAATGTTTTATATCTGTGCTCTCCAGTGCATAGCCACATGTGGCTGTTGAGTACTTGAAGGATGGTGCTGTGACTGGTATTTATTGTTACTGATTTTTAATGTTACTGAGGTACTAGAATTTTTATTTTATTTAACTAAGATTCATTTTAATTCAAAAAGAGACTTGTTGCTGCTCCTTATCAGACAGCACACCTCTAAGAGGTTGTCTGGGTAGAGCTACAAGTACGGAGACCTGCACCCCTCCCCCCATGCCCACTGGGTTCTGTGTGTCCTACCCTCCTGGAGTTTATCATGTAGCGGGGAAGAACAAGAATAGAGAATTGAAACATCAATTATTTGATGTGAACAAACTCATACTTGCAGGCGGAAATCAGGGAAGACTTCCTGCAGGAAATTACATTGTAGGTTAATCCTAGAAAATGAATATTAAGCAAATAGATGAAGGAGAAGGGAATGATGTGTTTCTAGGCACAGAAGAACACTTTTGAGTTGGATTTTACAAATCTAGAGAGAGCCCATAGGCTTTCCAGCTATGAGGACCCATTCTGCCCCCGGCTGTCATAAGAAAGTCCAGCCCAAATTCAGCCCTCTGTGCCCAGAGGTATGAATTTTTTTTAATTTATTACTCTTTTGTTCTGTGGTAATGGTCTTGGATTTTGTAGCAAAGTATGCTCAGTTTTTAGAGATGGAAACTAAAATGGTGTGAAACATCATCATGTCTACTTGACTTTAATATTTCATTGAAAACATGGGATGAATCAAGGGTGGCAAGTGTTAATAATTTATACATTTATGCAATATTGTTTTAATTAGATAGACTATACATTGTTAAATCTAGATCATGGATGTTTATGAGACTGTTCCCTTTATTTTTCTGTGTCTAAAAAGTTTTATTAAAAAGAGTGAAACACACTCACATGCATTCTCCATTTCATTCACTTCCAGAATATTCTCCCAACAGAGATGATGCCTTGACTGAGAAGCCTGGTAAACCTGCAGGAAGCCCCAGCCCATAGAAGGGGGCGAGTATCTTGATGCTGTGCCTCATAGAAAAGAACCATGCGCACAGGGTCTTGGATGATGAGGAAAGTTAGCCAACCCTTGTCAAGGAGGATTGAGGCACAGTGTGTCGCCAGGAGCCCTGGGGCGATGACAGGACGTGGCTCACCCCACCACATGTCTCCCCAGACCTCCTCTTCTGGGCCCTCAACCTCATCTGCTTGGCGGGACTCCTGGTGCTCATCACAGGCCTGATCTGTTGTGTCTTCTTAAGACATGACGTGTTGCTTGTCTTCTTACTAATGGGTTGTAAGAGCTCTTTATATATTATAAATACACGTCCTTTTCTAGGGATATGTTTTGCAGAGGTTTTCTCCCAGTCTGTGCGTGGTTTGCCTTCTCCTTCACCACATGAGTCATTGGGGAAATGTAAGTGACAGTCATCATGAGATTCCACCATACTTAAGAGTGGCTAAAATTAAAAAGACTGACTATAGCAAGTGTTGTTGAAGATGTCAAGTCACTGAAAATCTCATCGAGTGCTGGTGAAAAATAGCTTGGATGCGTCTTTAAAAATTCCATACGTCTACACAGCCATTCCTCTCTTAGGAATCCATCCAAGGGAAATAATCTCATATGTCTATACACAGACTTGTACACACATGTTGATAACAACCTATTTATAGTAGATAAAAATGGAAACCAACCCAAATGTGCATCTACTGGTGAATGGATATACAAAGTGTGGTATATCCCCACAGTGGCATACTATTCAACCATAAAGAGGAATTAATTATTTTTTTTCTTTTTTAATTATTGTATTGAAATTATAAAGGGTTTTAACATTGTGTAATTTCAGGTGTTCATTATTATTTGTGAATTTCTGTATAGACTGCATCATGCTTACCAGCGGTAGTCTAACTTTTATCCATCACCATGCATATGTGCCCCTTTAACTCTTTCACTCAACACCCAGCCCCTTTCCCCTCTGGTAACCACTAATCTGTTATCTTTATCCCTGGATATGTTTATCTTCTACATATGAGTGAACTAATGCTATTTGTCTTTGTATGGCTTATTTCGTTTATCATCATACCCTCAAGGTCCATCCAGGTTGTTGCAAAGAGGACGATCTTGTCTTTTTTTCTGGCTGAGTAGTATTCAATTGTATATAATACATACCACATCTTCTTTATCTGTTCGTCTGTAGCAGGGTACTTGGATTGCTTCCATCTCTTGGCTATTGTGAATAATGCCACAGTGAACACAGGGGTGCATAAATCTCTTTGAATTGTTGATTTCAGTTTCTTTGGATAAATACCCAGTAGTGGGATAGCTGGAAGGTATAGTATTTCTATTTTTAATTTTTTGAGAAATCTCCATGTTTTCCCTGGTGGCTGCACCAGTTTGCATTCCCACCAGCAGTGTGTGAGGGTGACCTTTTCTCCTTATCCTCTCCAACATTTGTTATTTTTTGTCTTGGGAGTTATAGCCATTCTGACAGGTTTAAGGTGATCTCTCATTGTAGTTTTGATTTGAATATCCCTAATGGTTAGTGATGTTTGTTCATATCCTCTGCCCATTTTTAGATTGGATTATCTGTTTTTTTGTTGTTGGGTTGTATGAGTTGTTTATATATTTTGGAGATTAACACATTGTCAGATATATGAATTGCAAATATTTTCTCCCAGTTTTTGGGTTGTCTTTTCGTTTTTTTTTTTTTTTTGTGAGGAAGATCAGCCCTGAGCTAACATCTGTGCTAATCCTTCTCTTTTTTTCTGAGGAAGACCAGCTCTGAGCTAACATCTATTGCCAATCCTCCTCCTTTTTTTTTTTTTTCCCTAAAGTCCCAGTTGATAGTTCTATGTCATAGTTGCACATCCTTCTAGTTGCTGTATGGAGGACACGGCCTCAGCATGGCCGGAGAAGCGGTGTGTCTGTGCACGTCCAGGATCCGAACCTCGGCTGCCAGTAGAGGTTCGCGTGCACTTAACCACTAAGCCACGGGGCTGGCCCTGTCTTTTCATTTTGTTCTTCGTTTCGTTTGCCTTGCAGAAGCCTTTTAGTCTCATGTAGTCCCATTTGTATAGTTTTTCTTTTCTTTCCCTTGCCTGAGGAGACATGGTATTGGAAAAGATGCTGCTGAGACCGATGTCAAAGACTGCACTGTGTATGTTTTCTTCCAGGAGTTTTATGCTTTCAAGTGTTAGAGTCAAGTCTTTTATCCATTTGGAGTTAATTTTTGTGTATGGTGGAAGATAATGATCTACTTTCATTCTTTTGCATGTGGCTGTCCAGTTTTCCCGACAGCATTTATTGAAGAGACTTTCCTTTCTCCATTGTATGATCTTGACTCCTTTGTCAGAGATGAACTGACCACAGATGTGTGGTTTTCTTTCTGGGCTTTCAATTCTGTTCCATTGATCTATGAGTCTGCTTTTGTGCCAGCACCATGCCATTTTGAGTAGTATAGCTGTGTAATATATTTTCAAGTTAGGATTGTGATGCCTCCTGCTTTGTTCTTTCTAATCAGGATTGCTTTGCCTGTTCAAGGTCTTTTGTTATTCCATATACATTTTAGGATTCTGTGTTCTATTTCTATGAAGAGTGTCATTGGGATTCTGATTGGGATTGCATTGAATCTGTAGATTACTTTAGGTAATATGGACATTTTAACTGTGTTTATTCTTGCAATCCATGTGCATGGAATATCTTCCCATTACTTCAGGTCATCACTGATTTCTTTCAATAATGTCTTATAGTTTTCATTGTATAGGTCTTTAACTCTTTGGTTAAATTTAGCCCTAGACACTTTTTTCTTTTTGTGAAATTGTAAATGGGATTGTATTCTTGAGTTCTCTTTCTGTTAGTTCCTTATTAGAGTATAGAAATGCAACTGCTTTTTGTAAGTTGATTTTGTACACTGCAACTTTGCTGTAGTTGTTGATTATTTCTAATAGTTTTCTGATGGATTCTTTAGGGTTTTCTATATTTACAATCATGTCATCTGCAAACAGCAAGAGTTTCATTTCTTCCTTTCCAATTTGGATTCCTTTTATTTCTTTTTCCATCCTAATTGCTCTGGCCAAAACCTCCAGTACTATGTTGAATGGGAGTGGCGAGAGTGGGCACCTTTGTCTTCTTCATGTTCTCAGAGGAATGGCGTTAAGTTTTTCATCATTAAATATGATCTTTGCTGTGGGTTTGTGATATATGGCTTTTATTGTGTCGGGATACTTTCCTTCTATACCCATTTTATTGAAAGTTTTTATCATAAATGGATGTTGGATCTTGTCAAATCCTTTCTCTGCATCTGTGGAGAGGATCATGTGATTTTTATTCCTCATTTTCTTAATGTGGTGTATCACATTGATTGATTTGCGGATGTTGAACCATCCCTGTATCCCTGGTATAAATTCCACTTGATCATGGTATATGATCCTTTTAATATATTGCTGTGTTCTATTTGCTGATATTTAGTTGAGGATTTTTGCATCTGTGTTCATCAGCGATATTGGCCTGTAATATTCCTTCTTTGTGCTGTTCTAGCCTGCTTTTGCTGTCCTGGTGATGTTGGCCTCATAGAATGAATTAGGAAGTGTTCCATCTTCTTCAACTGTTTGGAATAGTTTGAGAAGCATAGGTATTAAATCTTGTTTGAATATATGGTAGAATTCTCCAGAGAAGACATCTGGTCCTGGACTTTTTTTATTTGGGAGGTTTTTGATAACAATTTCATTCTCTTTACATGTGATTGGTCTGTTCATTTTCTCTATTTCTTCTTGATTCAGTTTTGGGAGGTTGTGTGAATCTAAGAATTTATCTATTTCTTTTAGATTATCCAATTTGGTGGCATAAAAGTTGTTCAGTGTATTCTCTTATTGTCCTTTGGATTTCTGTGGTATCTGTTGTAATTTCTCCTCTTTCATTTCTAATTTTATGTCTTTTAGCCTTCTCTCTTTTTTCCTTAGTGAGTTTGGCTAAGGGTCTATCAATTTTGTTTCAGTCTTCTCAAAGAACCAGCTCTTTGTTTCATTGATCCTTTCTACTGTTTTTTTAGTCTCTATTTCATTTATTTCTGCTCTAATTTTTATTATTTCCCTCATTCTGCTGACTTTGGGCTTCATTTTTTCTTCATTTTCTGGTTCTATTAGGTGTAGTTTAAGGTTACTTTTTGGTATTTTTCTTGTTTGTTGAGGTGTGCTTGTATTGCTATGAATTTCCTTCTTACAACTGCTTTTGCTGCATCCCATAAGAGTTGTTTTGTTGTCTTTTTCGTTTGTCTTCAGGTATTTTTTGATTTCTTCTTTGATTTGTTCATTGAACCAATGGTTCTTCAGTCGTGTGTTCTTTAGTCTCCACATATTTGTGACTTCCCCATCTTTTCTCTTGTAGTTGATTTCAAGTGTCTTAGCATTGTGGTCAGAAGAGAAGCTTGATGTGATTTCAATCTTAAATTTATTCAGGCTTGCCTTGTTTGACAACATATGGTCTATCTATGAGAATGTTCCATGTACACTTAAGAAGAATGTGTATTCTGCTGTTTTTGGAGGGTATGCTCTATGTATATCGATTAAGTTCATCTGATCATATGTTTCATTTAATTCCACTATTGACTTGTTGTCTTTCTCTGCATGATCTATCCCTGGATGTAAGTGGGGTGTTCAGGTCCCTTGCTATTATTGTGTTGCTGTTAATTTCTCCCATTGGGTCTATTAAGGATTGCTTTATATTCTTTTCTGCTGCTGTGTTAGGTGTATATATTTTTATATGTGGTATGTCCTCTTGGTGGAAAGTCCCCTTTGTCATTATATACTGCCCCTCTTTGTCTCTCATAGTCTTTTTTATCTTGAAGTCTACTTTGTCTGATATAACTATGGCAACACCTACTTTCTTTTATTTGCTATTTGATTGGAGTATTTTCTCCCATCTCTTCATTCTGAGCCTGTTTGTTTTTAGAGCTGAGATGTGTTTCCTGGAGGCAGCATATTGTTGGGTCTTGTTTTCTAATCCACCCCACCACTCTGTGTCTGTTGATTGGAGAATTCAATCGATTTACATTTAGAGTGATTATTGATACTTGAGGGCTTAATCCCACCTAATCTATATTTTCATTGTTTCTCTTCCTTTGTGTTTCTGACTACCATTTCACTTTGGGGGTTTTCATGGAGGTTGTCTCTTTTGTTATGATCTATGGCTCTGCTCTGATTTTTTGTTTGCTGGTTACTGTGGGGTTTGTATGAAGAACTCATAGATGAGATAGGCCATCTTCTCATAGCCTCTTATCTCCGTTAGCCTAAGCAGGTTCCATTTCTTTCCTCTTCTCCTTCTGAGTTATTGTTGTCACAAGATATTCATTTTTGTGTTGTGAGTTTGTGACTAAGTTGAAGTGTTTATAGTTACTTTTGCTGCTTTCTTTCCCTTCTTCTTTTAAGTTATAATTAAGTATTTGTTACCCTGTTGTGAAACAGAGCTGTAGCTTTCTGATTTTGTCTGTCTATTTATGTTTTTGCTCAAAGCTTTGTAGACATTTGCCTTCTTTTTATTTCGGGTATGAGGACCTTCTTGATCATTGCTTGTATGGGAGATCTAGTGGCGTTGAACTCCCTCAGCCTTTGTTTATCTGGGAAAACTTTTATTTCTCCATTGTATCATAAGGATCAGTTCACTGGATAGAGTATTCTTGGCTGAAAGTTTTTGTCTTTCAGGATTTTTAATATATCATTCCATTCTTTCCTTGCCTGTATAGTTTCTGCCAAGAAATATGCTGAAAGCCTGATAGGTGTTCCTTTGTAGGTTATTTTCTTCTGTCTTGATTCCCTTAATATTTTTTCTTTGTCATTGGCTTTTGTCAATTTTACTATTATGCCTTGGAGAAGGTCTTTTAGCATTGATGTTATTAGTCGTTCTGTTGGCTTCATGTATTTGTAAGTCCGGTTCTTCCTCAGGTTTGGGAAGTTCTCAGCTATTATTTCTTTGAACAAGCTCTCTGCTCCTTTCTGCCTCTCTTCTCCCTCTGGAATATGTATAATTCTTATGTTGCTTTTATAATTGAGTCATATATTTCTACAAGAATTCCTTCCTTTTTTAAAAATCAGAGTTCTCTCTCCTCGTCCACTGGAAGCATTTCTATATTTCTATCCTCTAAATCACTAATTCTTTCATCCATAATATCAGCTCTATTTTTTAAAGATTCTAGATTCTTTTTTATCTTTTTAATTATGTTATTCATATGCAGATTTTCTGCTTGTTTTTTTTAATAGTGTCAGTCTCTTTGATGAAGTATTCCTTTTCTTCATTAATTTTATTCCTGAGTTCATCGAACTCTCTGAACATTCTTGTAACTTGGTGAGTTTCTTTATGACAGATATTTTGAACTCTGTCATTTAGATTGTAAATTTCTGTGACTTCAAGTTTCGTTTCTGGAGATTTGTCATTTCCTTCTGCCCTGAATTGTTATTGTAGTTTCTTATGGTGTTTGATGAACTGATCTTTTGCCTGTGTATTTGTGGTAGCATCAGGTCGCAGATTACACCTGCTACCGTTTTGGTGGAAGCATGAGCTGTGTTTCTGATCCCACCCCATATGCTGGAAGTTGTGTGGGTACAGTGAGTGTTTCCACTCGCTGGGAAAGAATTCCCACTGGGCTCAGAGCTGCCGCCACATGGAGGCACGTGCACAGTTGTGAGACCGCAACACTACTATGGGTATTTGTGCCACCTGGGAAAGCATTTGTATGTGCCTGTATATTTGCTGCTGCCTTTTCTCATGCTCATGCCAGCCTCTGTGTTTGGTGGGTGAGGCTTCTTCATGGGTTCTGAGCATTGGCAAATCATTGAGACTGCAGTGACACGGTGCACTTTCCAACCATCCACGAAAGCATTCATGTGCGTGTCCAGGGCTCCCGCCCACTCCTCCCAGAGTTGCACCAAGGCGCAACTGGGGGATGCAGCATTACTATTGGCTCTCACACCAACATGGGAAGTGCTCGGGTGTGTGCACAGTGCTGTCTGGTAAGGGTTGGGGATAGGAATGGATTCATAGTACATGCAATGACAAGCATAAATGATAAAATATTTATGCTGAGTGAAGGAAGCCAGTAAAAAATGAGTACATAGTATATGATCCCATTTATAAACATTTTAGTAAAATGTATAGGGACATATACCAGATCACTCGTTGCCTGGGAATGAGAATGTGTTTGCAAATGGCAGGGAAGGAGGAATTAAAATGAGCATGAGGAAATTGGGGAAGATAACATTCCTTTTCTTGATTGTGGTGATGGTTCAATAAGTTATAATCAAAACGTATCAAATTGTTCACTTTAAATGTTTGCAGTTTTCTGTATGTCATTAATACCTCAATTAAGCTAGAACATGTAGGGTAAAGAGAGGGCGAGAGAGCCAAACAAGGGAAAAGGGAAGGAAAAGAAGGACTGAGGGTGAAAATGAAGTGGAAAAAAGGAAGAGGGAGACACAGGAGGCATCGGGTCTCTGTGGCTTTGGCATCTCCTTCCCCTGGAGTCTCCCATACTGGGCAGCTGACTGGACCATTCTGATGCGCTTTCCTCACCTCACAAGTCACTGTCTGCCAGCGGAAGAAGGAGGACAACTATGAGGTCCAGTGACGACGGCTGGGCTATTACCTGCCTCATGGCAAACTACGGAAGCTGTGATGACTAGATGTGACTAGATCTGAGATCCCTTTTGCCAGCTGGGGTCCAGAGGAGCTTGACTAGAACAGAAATAAACCATATTGGACGGACACAGGCTCCGAGCCTTTCTAGACTTGGCCTCTGACTGGCTCACAGGGGACTAAGCTGAAAGGTTTCACCTTCCTTAACTCCTAAAAGTGACTGCAACTTCTGTCCTGTGGTGTCACACCAGTTCATCCCTCAGGGTCACCAGAATTGGTGAAACCAGCACAGACGTTGCCATCATGTAAAATCGAATCCCCACTTCAGTGCAAGGTTTCCCTTCTTAGGAAAATTTGGCACATCCCTCCCCTTCACTCTGTGGAGCCATCACACCCCTCTCGTTTCCTCCATATTCCTCCCCCACTGAAGGCCTGGCAGTCTCAGCTTCCCCTTTTCTGCTTCATTCTCTGAAGCTCAGATTCACCAGGACTTCCAGATCAATCTCCCTCGATGGCTCGTCTCCCCACTCATGGGTGCTCCATGACGGGAAACAGGCCAAGATGGGAGGAGTGGGTGAGACATGACTCTGCAGTCTCCTTGGGCCTTGGGAGCTGAAATGACTAGGTGTCTGGGAAGCCTGAATCCCACAGAAACACCAAGGCTCTGGGAAGAGGGTATCTGCTCTGGATGTAAAAGTGAATAATACTCGGTGGGAGAAATCTGAGGGAAAAGAAAGAGTCTTTTTCTTCATTCTCTGTACAGAGTCCAACTAGCCTCACAGAAGAGGCTCCCCAACAAGCAGCCCAGAGCATCCCAGCACGAGGCAGACTGCGTTGTTCTCCCGTGGGTCTGTGGGAACAGATTACTTTATCTGTACACACTGTGCAGACGACCACAGCTGAAGATACCCAAGGGCTGAGAATTAAAGTCACAGTCATGGCACTCTCTCAGACTTTTTGTGTGTGAGGTTCACATTCTCAATCTGAAGCAGTGATTCTCCGAGAACGCACACTATGAAGATTCTAATGATTAATAATATTAATATATTATTATTATACATTGTATACATTATTCTTTATATACTGTACATTATAATTATAAATTAATGTATAATTATTATACATTAATATATATTGATTATTATAATATCATTATAATTATTGATTATAGTTATCATTATTGACTAATTTCTTCTAAGCAACATGACTGGAAAGCTCTGCATATATTATCTCAGTTACAGTCACAATTTTAGGGATTTATTCCCATTTTAAGCTAAAGATGTGGAGGCTCAGAAATATTAAATAACTTGACAAAGAAGGAAAAAAATTACTACAAATCTAAATTAAACACCTATTCAAACTATGTGTCAAAGAAAGAAAGACGTTTTCTGACTTACAAACAGACTCAAAGTTGACCTCCCACAGGCCTGCAGTGAAAGAATCGGTAAAGAATGTACATCAGGAAGAAGAAATGTGAACCCAGGAAAACATAACAAGAGTCATGAGGAAAGGAAAAAACCGTCTGTCTAATTTAGTATTAGTTTTAAAACAAGACATTAAAAACATTCGAATGAAAATTCCAGATGATTACCACATGGAAGAATAGAGGAGAGAAAATTTAGCTAAAAGATAACTCATTTTTTAGGGAAGATATAAATACTAAGATACTCTATTATTGTTTAACACATTGCTCTTAGAAACTGATAAATCTGTGGGACAAAAATAAGTAATGATAAAGAGGATTTGAAGAGTGCAACATACTCGATCAGGCAAATAGGCAAATCCCAACACACTGGCTTATTGTGAGACTTGTGATGCTGAAAACAGTCATTCTCCTGACAGCATGATACCACAATGGCATATCAATTTTCATGAATCAAATTTCCAACACATATAAATCTAAAAAAAGGGACAATCCAGTGTTTCATTATATGCAACTGTGATTCCACATGCAACAAATACCAGAAAAATAGAGACCCAGAAGTAGGTGTCTTTTTTGAGAAGACAGATATAACAGCTCTTTAGTGAAATATTATGTTGGAATCTATTGCAATATTACACAAAAAGGACAATCCATTTGGACTAGGTATGTTTTCTCTGTGACTGTGAGGGCAAAACTCTAAGGAATCCCCTGATTGTGATAACTCTTGGTCTTAAAATACAAATAGATAACACTCAGTAAAGTAAAATGAGAGAACAAAATGAGAAGGAAAGATCTCCTTTCTCTCCTCACCTGAAACCCAATCTCTCACCTCCAAAGGATCACTGTCTGTATCTTCTCTGTCATGCAAAGGAATCAAAGAAAAGAAAATTATTGGTATATGTTAAAGTTTCAAGAGCTCAAAGCAAGAAGACATCAAGACCCTTGCGGAGGCATTAATGTAGTGTGAGCTCCATGTCATCTGCGCCATCTTCTGTTTTCTTCATCGTGTTTGTTGGGCTGTCCTTCTTGGCCCCTCACTCTCCCTGCCTCGCTAGTGAGTGGGTCTGCATCAGTGCTACCACCAGTCTGTCTCTTGGCGTCTTCACTTTCCCTTCCTGTTTCCTGATATCTTCCTCAGTCCCCAGAAGACGTTTGCAAAGCAGCTGTGGGATGTACAGACCAGGCCCTGGGATCATCTCTGGCGAATCTGAAGACCAGGCAGGGGTGCGGATGGGACTGGAGTTCAGAACATCTGCGAGCTCACCTGGCAGGGATACACCTGTGCTACTAAGTGCAAGGTTGGGCAGGGCTTTGGCAAGGTCCAAAGCACTTAACAGTTCTCCTGTACTCTGCAGGCCTGGAGACCTTGCAGTCTCTTCTGCCAGCAGAGTTGTTGGGGCTGCTCCAAGGTTTCCTCCCTTTGCTGACATCTGACCTCACTGCCAGGATAGGATGTGATTCTAGTAACTGGCCTCTTGAATATGTAACTGTACATTATCTAAGGGATGGAGATGCTCAAACCAGGCTTTGGTTTAGATTGCTTTCCGCAATCATTTTACTTCCTCTGTGATGATTGGACCATCATACTTCTTTTCCTCTTACACTATAAAAATAAATTGTGAAAGTGGATCAGAGTTGTAAATGAAGCCTGCCTTCCCAGGACAATTATGTCAGATGCCTTGTACTTCTACCCTCCCTCTCTCCCTGTGGGGATTAATCTGACCTGTGTCCTGGGACATCATCAAAGAGATTTGGGTCAAGAAAAGAAACCATGAGGTCAAAACTCAGGACTACGGCAGGTCATTGCTTGCCCCCCCATGTTGCTAGACACTTATGTGTATGACTTTATTCTCTTTCTGTCCTTGTCAGTCTCAACAACAAAATCCTTGGAGCTCCCTGTCAGGACACACGGTCCCCAGTCTTTTTCTAAATCCCAAATCATACCATTCTTCTATGCTATATGACTATTCATTTGATTAACCCATTGACCATTTGGTGTTCATAGCTCCATTAGAGCTTAAATCAGTAGTGAAATTATTATCCACCCCACTCCTAGTGACTCCTATTTGACAACTGTGAACATTAAATCTCAGTGCAGAGAATGTATGTCTGAAAAAACTCAACTTACAAATGGAGATTGTAATGTAAGTGGGAAGTACACACTGGATTTATGAAACTCAGGAAAAAAATGTAAACTCTCATTATTAAGTTGTGTATAGACTGCACCCACATTGATAATATTTTGGTTATAGTGAGTTAAAATATACTATTAAAATTAGTTTCAACAGTTTGTTTTCATTTTTTAAAATGTGGCTACTAAAATATATTTAAATTCCATAATATAGAGTGCTTAATGTTACTATTGGACAGTGCCGATGAAGCCATCAGTGAAAAGAAAGTCCAGATAAAGTGATTAGGGAAATTTTTTCCCTAGAAAAGGAGTCTACATTGGCCCACACTGTCAGATGCAGCAAAAAGTCTCATACACACACACGCACACACACACTGTCAGATGAAACAAACCACTTCCTAGAGTCCCACTACTTCTCACATGGTATGAGGTTGCACTCTTACTTAGTCCTAAGTGGACTAATCTCAAGAAAGAAGACAGAAGTCTAGGTAAATTACCAGTTAGGAAGATCTAAAACCAGAGACTAAAGTTCAAGATAAGTGGTGAATTTCCTGTCGTGGATTCTGTTATTAATTCGATAGGGAGAGTTTTCCAAGGAGGGTTGTTTTAAAACTCACTTTTTCTTTACTATGTAAAAATAGGCTATGTAAAGAATAATTACTCTAGCCAATCAATCAAAAGGAGATGATAGATCACGAATACCCTCATTATAAGTCATTACTGGATTAGAGAGTCAGGGAACAGCTGACATTGGGTTAATTTGGCCTTAATTAGGCTGATTCTGATTTCATGACCTTCATATTGATTGTATTATGCTAGAAGCTATGAAACTTCCCAGCCCTCCTACTATTTAACCACTAAGGCCCACCAACCAGACCAGTCCTTGCTCACACATCTCCTGCCTCCATCCCTTCTGGAGGATTTTCCCCCAATCCCACTCTGTCCCTGCGCTCTTCTACCTGCCCCAGGGCCAGGGAATCATTTTCTCCAAGACTCAGGCTCTGCGTGTGCCCAGCTCTGGGGATGGCACTTCTTCCTCTAGTGAAGACAAGGATCAGAGCGCAGACCCTGTGAGCTGCAGCAATTGGACAAAGACTGGGGTTTGCTGACAGAAAAGAACCTTTAGTGGGCACGGTTACCAGGGTCCAAGAAACCCCAGTCATTCCTCGAGGGACTGTGATGAAGGACAGAGCAGGAATGTCTGTGTGTGGTTCGGCTTGAGAATGCCTGTAGGGTGATATAGGTGACATTGGTAATGCATTCGCCAATGTTGTTTACTCATTTATTCATCGTATGTCACGGAGTGATTTCTACATACATCCAGGCAACAGTCTCACACTCTGGGGCTCACAGGTAGTGTCAGAAAAATTTCTAAATTTTATTTCTAATATATAGGTACAGCACTGGTATACACTAGGTGTTCCAAGCATTTTTCAAACATTAACTCCTTTAATACTCTCCATAAACCTACAAAATATGTATGCTGATCATTATTGCCAACTGAGAGATGAAGAAACTGAGGCACCAACCAGGTAAGTAACTCAGTCAATACAAATATCTAATAAGGGATTGAGATGGAATTTGGACGTGAGGTGTTAGCTCCATAGTCTGTGCTGTTAACCATGACATTTACTCTCTAAAGACTTCACATCATGCAAAAATTTGATCAGTTATCCGTTTTCTTGGTGCATTGAATAGCCACACTATTTTATCTGTCTGAAAAATAAAATACGTACATAGAAACTACTGCACATACACACTCAAATTACATCTAACTCTGCCCCCAGACCCTGAAAATTAATACAGAGAACATTTCAGAATGTTTCTTGCCCAGGTTGGGAGGACTCTGAGGAAATCTCAGCGTTACTGTAAGAAGCTGAGGACAGGCTGGGAGTGGGTGTCAGGGGAAGGGTGTCCTCAGGAGTCACGATTGAATGACAACATTGATGGGAGTGTCTCAGCAGTGACTGAATTCAGGATCTGGTGGTGTTTTAAACTGGTGCTTATCTTCTGGCTGTGGGTTTATGGTGATGCACCACAGGGAGAGGGGATGGTTCACTGTGTTCTTTGGGAAACAAGACCCATGAAAGAGAGGGAATGATGATTTCCTTAAACAATGGACTCGTGGTGGGAAATATTCGGCCTGGAAGAGACAGTCGTGTGCCTGCTATAACCAGAAGGAGTTGCCTCTGTTTCAGCCAAAGCAGACAGCCCTTCCTCGTGCACTCATTTTATCTGAATGGGAGGAAGGAGGAGGAAATCATGTAATGCTCTTCTGGATGTGAGATATGTGATGGTAGAGACTGTGCTAGGATCTTCTGAAAGGCTGCCCTGAGGCATTTCAGACCTTTGCTGTGACCAGAATGACAAGTGTAAGCACCCCTGCGTATGTCTGGGAACAGTTAGTGTGTCAAGGAGAAGGCTCCCTGGTGCAGAGACTCACAGGAAGAAGCGAGTTTGACCAGGGAAGTTCAGAAATGTGGCCAGTGTGGCTGGAGGGAGCCTGAGAAGAGAGAGGCGTGGAGAGAGTAGGGTGATCAGGCTGGATCCTGGGAGATGGTAGACTGTTACTTTCTGTTCCTCTGTGACAAAATTACTCCAAATCCTGCTACCTATAAAGTACAAATATTTAACATCTCACAATTTCTGTTAGCCGAGCATCAGGCATGGCTTAGCTGGGTGCCTTTGCCCCAAAGTCTCTGTGAAGAAGGGTCTGTTGTCTCAACAGGGCTCCAATGGGGGTGGATTCCAACCCAAGATCACTCACATGGGTTTTCTCAGAATCCACTTGGACTGAGAGTCTGAGCTCCTGTCTGTCTGTTGGCTGGAAACTCCCTCAGTTCTCTCCTATGGAGCCTCTACATAGCGCAACTGAAAACATCAGCACTTGCTCTCCCAGTTCTGGTGATTTGATAGAGAGTGAGAGTGAGAGTAAGAGCGAGAGAGAGAGAGAGAGAGATGGAAACAGAAGGAGGGAGGTAAGTAGGGAAGCCAAGTATGCCAGTAAGCAGGAAGTGACAGAAGTTTTGTAATTAAAAGTTGGAAGTGACATCCCATCACCTTGGCTGTGTTCTGTTGTTCAGAAGCCAGATACTGACCACGTAGTGGTGACACAAGGATGTGCACTCCAGGAGGCAGGGAGCATTGGGAACATTGTGGAGGCTCCCACCACATAGACCAACATGAGCCTCTTGGGACTGATTCTGAGAAAACAGGGGACCGTGGAAGGCTTAATGCCAGTGGATCACAATGTCTGAATTTCCTCTAATTTCAACCCCTTCATGATGAAGACCTGAAAATGAGGCTCAGAGTGGCAGTGACTCACCAAATATCACACATCTGGGACTTAGAGAAGTTCTGTCTAGTATTCTATGTGATGTCCTACTCATTGTACTTCCTCCGTCTCTAACTGTGTGCATTAGACACATGTGACACCAGCCCACAGGTGTTGTACGTATTATTACATATACACTTGATGAGGTCCCTAGGAAGCTGTTTTTAGCCCAATCCTCATTGTGCAGCTTGGTAGACTGGGGAGATCTTGAGAGGCACAGCAGCTTTTCCAGGACACAAAACTGGTAGGAAAAAAGAGGTCTGACCTCCGCTCTGTCTCCTCAAAGCTGGGGCCTGGATCCACTCCCAAGGAGCTGTGGGGAGGGTGGTGATGGATATTTGTGAACAGTGATGGAGATGACATGGGCAAGGAGGGAGAGCAGCCAACAGCCTAGCAGGGGATTTGAGTATGTCTGATTGAAGGATGGGGCCAAGTAATAGAACCTTGAAGAAGTGACCTCACTTCCTTGGTGACAGCACCCAACAGAACTTAGAACTCTGGTTACCAGGCACCCACATTGTAATCACAGCCTCCTGTCCAGTTCATTTGAGTGGAGTCATTCGACACAGCAGGATGTTCTCCTGTTGTCCCGTGACTTTCCGAGGCTCTGGCCCCCAGAAAGCCAAGGAAGAGAGCGTGTTAAGTCTCTTTAGACATTGGCTCAGCCCTCACCTCGAATGTGTGTGGCCTTTTGGCAGGAGGAACCATGAGGTAACAGTGTAGGCCAGGGCAGACCACTCTAAGTCAGGCCAGAACTGTGATCCCAAAAGGACAGCCCCACACCCCTTGACCCTCATTGTGTGTGGGGGGGGAGGTAGAGTTAGGGAAGCTGGGGATGAGAAGGACCCAGCCTGGGCAGGAGCAGGAAGCTAGATGGTGGGAGTTGGCCAGTGTTTCATGTTCATACTCTAGATCTTGGCTGCAGGAGAGGAAGGTGAGCACTGTGGACCAAGCTCCTCTATCTGCATGTGAAAGCTGGGCCCTCAAAGTGTCCTCGCATTCCTTCCCTGGTGGAGTCTATCAGATGCCCCTCTGTGCCTGATCTGTGGTGGAGTTTCCCACCATGGCAAAGTCCAGGCAGGCCCCTGATCCCTCCTGGCCTGACTGCTGTGCACTGTCACTGCAGAGCTGCACCCAGGAGATGGTCGAGGAGCTGGTGGATGCTTTCCAGTTTGCCATCTCGCTGGAGTGGACACAGGTGCACCAGTCCATCAATGACCAGGGCTGCTCTGAGGTGAGTGTGGGTGCAGAGTGGTCATCACACCCAGGACCCTGAAATGATCAAGGCAGTAGTAGAATCCAGACTCAAATATGAGATACCTGTGGGACCCGCTGCCCCAGAATTGTCTCGCTACAGTGCCCCACAGTCCCACTCCCAAATGAATCTGGACCTCCACTCCTCCCCAGAAGCTACATAGGAGGGTAGAGAGACACGTCATTCCTCCTGGTGGTTCACCATGATGTCACTGACTGTTTGTTCCTCCTCCTGTACCCCAGTGTGAGGATGAGTCCACTGTGAATTTAAATGAGGCCTGCAGGATGCATGGCCTCCAGGCAGGCATGATGGAGAAGCTGACAGAGTCCATTGCATCAGCTTTCCTGAGTAGGAACATTTCCAGCTTCACCAACTTCATGGTCAACTACTCGGCCTCAGACACATCCCACCAGGTCCTGGACCTGGGGTTTACTAGGTGAGTAGCCACTCACCCCTCAGCACAGTGGTGACTCTGCCCACTGCCAGCTGTGTACCTTGGGCAAATCGCCACATCTCTCTGAGACTCAGTTTGCTCTTCTGAAAAGTTGGGGTGAGAAGATAAATTTCATGGTGATCTTGTAGGGATTAATGGGATCAGCCATGTCAAGGGCTTACTTGGTGCTTGGATCTGAAGAGAGGACTGTGGACATGCTGTGGTTGGCCTCCGGCAGCCCCGAGCTGGGTCGGTCCCTCAGATGTGGCCAGGGGCAGTCCATCCCTCGGTGCCTCTCCCGGAACATCCAAGGGCAGGCTCGGCACCAGCCCCACCCAACTCGCCACTGCCACGACCATTGTCCTCCCTCAGGAGGCCTGGGCAGGACAGGGACCCAGGTGTGGGAGGCCGCCAGATCTCAGGTCTGGCACACCGCTTGCCAGGCTGATTCTCCTCTGATGGGGGCATAGCACACGCCCCAGGAGACTTGGCAGCCATCCCAAGGTCTATGTCCTCTGGATCTCGTCCCCTTTGAAGGGGCCTGGCCCAGGTGCCAGGTTCGGCTGGTTGGCCAGCCTCCTTGGGATAAAGCAGGCAAGCCGAGCCAGGCTTGCAGTGCCCTGGGCGTGACACCTGTGACCTCAGGCAGAGGGCCTCCTGCGTGCCCTCCATGGCGGATTTCTCCCCAGAGCCGTGGCCTGGGCACCAGGAAGGCCAGGCCTTCACGACTCAAGGGAGGAGGCTGGGCCCTGTCGCCAGAAGGGCTTGCCCAGTTTGGCCCTGGCTCCCTAGCCCTGTGGTGCCATCTGCCTGTCTTGGCCCTTCTGACTCCACAGAGACTTTCCTACACCTGGCCTGGCTGCAGTCACAAATTGCAGGCATGGGGTGAGGCCGTGGCTTTGTCTTTGCAGGAAGAAATGAACCCCTGGAGGAAGCAGTTGGCCCAGGCAGAGCCTTGAGCTTGAAGCCCAGTATGCCTGTGGCCATCAGGGCCAGAGCAATGCTTCCAAGGAAGGGAAGAGGCCTTCAACTGAGTGGGAGTGGGGGAGGGGAGGGAGACAACAGCTGAACCCAAGTCCAGAAGGGCGGTGATGAAACAGCTGCAGCAGTGTGGCGCCAGATGTCCGCCCCCGCCGGTCCGAGCCTGCAGGGAGGGCGGGGCCTTCATTGAGGACCCCCGCGGCCAGCCCTACGCCGCGGTGGTCGTGCATGCACCCTTGACCTGTGCGGGGGTGTGGGGGGTTGAACCCAATCCCGCAGGGCTCCCGGAGCAGCCAGAGAATGAAGGGCCCATGGGGGAGGTACGAGAGGTGGGCAGGGCGCGCCACCTTCCTCTCCTCGGGTCCCCTGGGGGGGAGAGAGAGAGAGAGAGAGGGAGAGAGAGAGAGATCCATGACCACTGAGTCACTGCCTCCACCGCTGGCTGGTGCCAACTCACACGCCATCCCACTTACACCCACCACCCCCATGCCTGACCCGGGGCCAGCCCCACCACAGAGAGGCCGGTTCCTGGTCACCTCCATGCCTTCCCTTCCAGACCTGCCCCCATTGCAGGGGAAACTGTTCAGACAAGCCTTCACATGTCCCTCTGCATGACAATGGTCTCCCTCCCTTCTCGCATCCCACAGGCCCACCCACGACATCCACCTTTGTCATTAGCTCAGGAGAGGATGCAAGATGAGAGTCTCTGCCATTGTGTGGAGAGACTCAGTTTCTCGGGTTTCTCCCATGGACACATGTTCTTCAGGTGGGTCTGATTTGCACCATTGAACCTGTCTTGTTAATGATTTGGCCAGCCATGAGAACCTGAAGGGAAATGGTAGAGGGGCATTCTCTCTCTACCCCCAACAACTATTATCTGGGTCGGTCCCTCAGACCTGGCCAGGGGCAGCCAATCCCCCAGCGCCCTCTCATGGGGCATGCAAGTCCAAGCTCAGTGCCCACCCCACCCATCTCGCCACTGCCAAGACCAGCGTCCTCCCTTGGGATTCCTGGGGATGACAGGGACCTGGGTGTGGGAGGTGCCTGATCTCTGGTCTCTCACACCACTTGCCAGGCTGCTTCCTCCTCTGACGGGGCCCAGCACATGCCCCAGGAGACTTGGAAGACGTTCCCAGGGCAATGTCCTCCAAAACTTGTCCCCTCGGAAGGGGCCTGGCCCAGGTGTCAGTTTCGGCTTTTTGACCAGACTTCTTTTGATAAAACTGGCAAGCAGAGCCAGGCTTGCAGTTGCCATGGGCGTGACACCTGCGACCTCAGGCAGAAGGCCTCACGGGTGCCCTCCATCGCGGATTTCTCCCCAGAACCATGGCCTGGGCCGTAGGAAGGCCAGGCTTTCCCAACGCCAGAGAGGAGGCTGGGAACTGACCCCAGAAGGGCTTGCCCAGTTTGGCATAGTCTCCCAAATGCCTATGGGCTGCTGGCGCTGCACTTCCTGCTTTGCCATATGCCTGTCTCGGCCCTTTTGTCTCCACAGAGCTTTTCCTCCACCTGGCTGCAGTCGCCAAGTCTAGGCATGGGGTGAGGCCATGGCTTTGTCTTTCCAGAAAGAAATGAGCCCCAGGACAAAGCAACTGGCCTAGGAAAATCTTGAGCTCGAACCCCAGTCTGACTGTGGCCACCCTGGGCAGACCCACCCTTCCAAGGAAGCGATGCAGCCTGCGATCTGTGAGGTATTGTGGGAGGTGAGGGAGACAGTACCTGAAGCCAAGTCAAGAAGGGTGGAGTTCCTTCAGCTGCAGCTGGTAGTCGCCGAGGGATGCCCCAGCCAGTCAGATCCTGGTGGGAGGATGGGGCTTTCACTGAGGACCCCTGAGGCCAACCCTAGGCCCGGGTGGCCGAGAATGCACCCTTGGCCTGAGGGGGTTGAACCCAAGCCCACATGGTTCCGAGAGCTGCCAGTGAAAGAAGGGACCATGGGATAGGTAGGCGATGTGGGTAGGGCGCCCCACCTTTCTCTCCTCAGGTCTCTGAGGGAGAGAAGAGAGAAAGAGACACAGAGAGATTGAAAGAGAGAGAAAGAGAGATCCCTGACCTCTGAATCACTGCCTCCACTGCTGGTACCAACTCACACGCCATCCCCCTTCCACCTACAACCCCCACGCCTGCCCCGGGTCCAGCACCACCACAGAGAGGCGGGTTGCTGGTCACCTCCGTGCTGCCCCTTCTTGACCTGACCCCAGTGCAGGGGAAATGGTTCCGACAAGACATTACATGTCCCTCTGCATGACAATTGTCTTCTTCCAGACTTGACTTCCACAAGCCCACCCCCAACATCCTCCTTTCTCATAAGCTCAGGAGAGGATGCAAGATGAGAATCTCTGCCTTTGTGTGGAGAGACTCATTTTCCCGGGTTTCTGCCATGCACTCATATTCTTCAGTTCGATATGATTTTCTCTTGCGAACCTGTCTTGTTAACGTTTGGCAAGCCATAAGAAACTTAAGGAAAGGGCGGAGTGGGATTCTCTCTCTGCCCCCGACTGCCTCGAGCTGGATCGGTCCCTCAGACCTCTCCAGGGGCAGCCCATCCCCAGGGGCCCTCTCCCGGGACATCCCGGGGCAGGCTAGCTGGCAGCGCCACCCCACTTGCCACTGCCACGACCATCGTCCTCCCTCGTGAGGCCTGGGCAGGACAGGGACCCGGGTGTAGGAGGCCTCCTGATGTCACGTCTGGCACACCCATTGCCAGGCTGCTTCCTCCTCTGACGGGGCCCAGCACACGCCCCAGGAAACTTGGCAGCCATCCCCAGGGCTATGTCCTCTTGAACTTGTCCCCTCTGGAAGTGGTCTGGCCCAGGTAGGATGTTTGGCTGGTTGTCCAGCCTCCTTTGGAGTAAGCAAGTGAGCTGATCCAGCCATCCTGTCGCCCTCTGCCTGGCACATCTGCACTCAAACAGAAGGCGTCACACGTGCCCTTCGTCATGCTTTTCTCCCCTGAGCCATTTCCTGGGGAACTCTTAGTGTTATGTTACTGTTATTGTTGGTTTCTGGTTACTGTCAGTTTTAAGGTTTGGTTTAGTTTTCGGGTTTGTGTTAGGTTTATATTTAGGTATATGTTTCTGATTAGGGTTAAGTTTATGGTTCTAGTTAGGGATAGGGTTATGATTCGCGTTAATGGTATGTTTGAGTTTAGGTTAGTGTTATGGTTAGGGTTGAGGTTAGCATTATGGTTGATTGCCAGGTTTGGGTTAGATTTCAGGTTAGGATTAGGGTTCAGTTAACATAGGGTTATCATCTGGTTAGTGTAAGTGTTAGGGTTTCTGTTACTATTGGGGTTAGGGTTATGGTTAGCATTAGGGTTATGGTTCTGGTTAGTGTTAGGGTTTGGGTTTGGTACAGATTTGTTTTACGTGTAGGGTTAGTTTTAGAGTTTAGGGTTAGGGTTAGGGTCAGTTGTCAGGTTCAGTTTAGCGTTGAGGTTAGTGTTAGGTTTCTAGTTAGATTTAGGGTCAGGGTTAGGTGTAGTGTTAGTGTTAGTTTTCGGGTTAATGTCAGGGTCAGGGCTTGGTTTTGATATCAGTTTATGCTTAGGGTTCTGGTTGGGTTAAGCTTCGGCTTAGTGTTAGGGTTCAGGTTGGGGTTCAGGTTCTTTTTAGGGTTAGGATTCAGGTTAGCGTTTGGGTTAGTGTTAGGATTTGGGCTAGGCTGAAGTTAGGGTTAGTATTCGGATTAGGGTTATTATTAGGTTTTGGGTTCGAAAAATGCTGAGCTTTAGCTTTAGGTTTTTTGTTAGGGTTAGGGTTAGGGTTAGGGCTAGGGTTAGGGTTAGGGTTAGGGTTGGGTTTGGGTTAGGGTTAGGGTTAGGTTTACGTTTTGGTTTCCGATTAGTGTTATGGTTAACGTTAGGGTTCGATTTAGGTCTAGGATTAGGGTTAGGGTTAGGGTTACGTTGGGTTTGGATTAGGGTTAGGGTTAGCATTAGGGTTAGAAATATGTTTAGAGTTCAGGTTATGGTTATGCTTAGCAATAGGGTTCACGTTAGGGTAATGTTTAGTTTTAGTGTTAGGGCTAGTGTTCGAGTCAGTGTTAGGCTTAAGGTTCAGGTTCGTGTTCTGGTTAGGGTTAGGGTTAGAGTTGGGCTAAGATTAGGTTTAGGGTTAGGGTTACAGTTCAGGCTAGGATTGCTGATATGGTTAGTGTTAATTTTCATGTTAAGTTTAGGGTTAGGTTTAAGGTCAGGGTTCTTTTTGGGTTAAGTTTATGGCTAGGGTTCGAGTTCATTTTCTGGTTAGGGTTAGGGTTATGTTTTGCTTTGTTGGGGTGGTTAGGATTAGGGTTACTGTTAAGGTTATGTTAAGGTTTAGGGTGAAGTTAGTGTTTGGATTAGGATTAGAGTTAAGGTTTGGGTTCTCGATGGTCTTAGTGTTAGGGTTGGATTAGGCTTTGTGTTTGTGATAATTTTAGGGTTAGGGTTAAGGTTCGGGTTAGAGTCTGGGTTAAGTTTGGGGTTCAGGTTATTGTTAGAGTTCTGGTTAGCTTTAGGCTTAGGGTTAGGGCTGGGGTTTGGGTTAGTTTTGGATAAGGGATAGGGCTGGGTTCAGGTTGCCTTTGGGTTCAAGTTAGGGTTAGGTTTAGGATTCAGATTTGGGTTACGGTTAGGGTTATTTTTCGTGTTAGACTTAATGTTATGGTTAGGGTTAGGGTTTGGGTTAGGGTTATTGTTAGGGTTAGGGTTAGGTTTTGGCTTAGAGTGCAAGTTAGGGTTATGTTCTGGTTCGGGTTAAGGTTAGGGTTAGCGTTAGTTTTAGTGTTAGGGTTAGTGTTTGGTTTAGGGTTATGGTTGGTGTTTGGTGTCGGTATCAGGTTAGGGTTCGGGTTAGCATTTGAGTTAGGTTTAGGGCTTGGATTCGGGCTGGGGTTAAGGTTAGTGTTCACCTTAGGGTTAGGGTTAGTTTTAGGGGTAGGGTTGGGTTCTGGTTCGGTTTAGGTCTAGTGTTCTGTTTAGTGTTAGGGTTCCTATTCGTGTTCATGTTAGGGTTAGGATTAGGGTTATTGTGATTTTTAGGCTTAGCTTTATTTTGAGGTTTGCCTTCGGATTAGGGTAAGGTTTAGGTTTCGGGTCAGGATAAGATTAGGTTTATGTTTAGTGTCGGATTAAGTTTCGGGTTAGGGTGAAATTTGGAGCCCGGTTTAGGGTTCGGCTTATGCTTAAGGCTAGCTTTAAGAATAGGGTTGGGTTGGGTTAGGTTAAAAGTTAGTGTTCATGTTAGGGATAGGGTTATGTTTAGTCTTAGAGTTAGTATTCAGATTATGGTTAGGGTTAGGGTTAGAGTTGGGGTAGGGTTAGTGTTAGGCTTAGGGCTAGGGCTGGGTTATGTTTAGGGCTAGGGCTAGGTAAGGTGGTTTGTGTTTCAGTTAAGGTTAAGTTTAGCAATAAGGATATGATTAGGAATAGGGCTAGTGTTTGTGTTAGGACTAGTTTAGGGCTACAGCAAGGGCTAGGGATAGGGTTAGGGTTGGATTACATGTAGGGTTATGGTGAGAGTTAGGTGTAGGTGTAGTGATAGTGTAGTGTTATGACAAGAGTTATCGTTAGGGCTGGGCTTAGGGCTAAGTTTAGTTATTACATTTAGTGTTAGGATTCTCTTTAGTTTTATAACTAGATTCATTTTTATGGTTTGGGATGGGGCGGGTTTTGAGGTTCGGGCTAGGTGTATGATTAGGGTTAGGTCTGACGTTAGTGTCGTGTGTGCCTTAGGGTGGGAACAATGGAAAGTGTAGGAACATGCGTAGGGTTTGGGTTTGGGTTAAGACTAGAGTTAGAGTTAGGGTTATGCTAGGGTTAGGGTTACTGTTAGGGCTAGGGCTAGGACTAGGTTTTAAGTTAGGGTTAGAGTTGGCTTAGGGTTACAGTTAGTGAGTGTGCATATGATTAGGGTTAGGGCTATGGGGAGTTTTGGGCTTGGGTTAGAGCTAAAGTTTGGTTAGGATTAATGAAACAAACCTCAACCCTAGCCCTAAAACTAATGTTAACATTAATCCGAACGTGAAGCCAAATTCTCACCGTAGCCCTAACCCTAACCCTAACCATATCCCTAGACGTAACCTTACCCCTAACCCTAACCCTAAATGTAAACCTACAAATACCCCTACACTAAACCTACGGTTACCACTAACCCTATACCTGGCGCTTAACGCAACACAACTCCAACATTAACAATAACAATAATTCAAGATTTAGCACTAAGCCTAAGCTTAGCCCTATCCCTAACACTAACCCTAGTCCTAGACTTAACCCTATCCCTGACACTAGCCCTAGCCCTAAACCTAACCCTAACTGTAAGCCTAACCCTAACCCTTGCCTTAGATCTAGCCCTAACCCAACCTACAGCTGAAGCTAATCCTAGGCCTGGCCCTAAAACCCTGACCTTACACTAGCCATAACCCTAAATCTATGTCTAAACCTAGCCCTTGCCCAAACCTTAACCCTAACCCTAACACTATGCTAACTCTATTACACTAACTCTACACACTAAGGCTAACACTAAACTTAAATTTAATCCTAACAATAACCCTAACATTAATAAAACCCTAGCCCTAACCCTAAACCTAAACCTCACTGTAATGCTAACCGAAACCTTATCCTTATCCCTAATCTTAAATCCAAGCCTAACGCAACCCTAACCCCAACCCTACCCCTCCTTCTCTCTATAAAACTAACTCTAACCGTAACCAAAACCTAACCCTAACCCTATCCTTAAACCAGGGAACAGGTTTGTATAGGACAGGAATCAAGAGTAGAGCTGAGCCAAATCATGTCTAGCACCCATTCCTGGAAAGAAATGTATACTCCGTCTCACTTCCTTCCAGCTAGTAAGGACCACATAATAGCTAAAAAACATTTGGCACAGATTGCTGTTTGGAATCCTGAACCAAACCAGTACACAAACCCTAATCCGAACCCTAAGCCTAACCTTAACCCTAACCGGAACCCGAACCCTAATCCTAACCCTAAACCGATTGCAACCTTACCCCAACCCTACCCCTCCTTATCTCCGTAAACTAACTCTAACACTACCCAAATCCTAACCCTAACCCTAATCCAATCCGAAGCCTAAACCTAACCCGACCTCTACCAGAAATAATATGTAGAACCCTAATGCTAACACAAACACTAATATTAACCATAACACTAAGACTACACATCACCCACCGGTAACATTACCCCAACTTTAACCCTAAACCTAACCTTAACTGTGACCTTATCCCTACCCCTACTCTTAACCCAAACACTTAGCCTACCCCTACCCATAGCCCTAACCCTAATCCTACTCTAATGTTACCCATAGCATTAAAACAACGCTTAACCTAGACCTGATGCTAGCCCAAACCCTAAACCTGGCTCTAGCCCAAGCCCTATCCCTAACCTTAACCCTAAACCTAACACAAACCCTAGCCCTACCCTAACCCAAACCCTAACCCTATCCCTAAGCCAACACTTACCACTACCCCAGACCCTAGTCATAGCCCTAAACCTAACCCTAACACTAACACTTAGTCTAACCCAACCGTAACTCTAACCCTATTCCTGGACAGACTCCTAACACAAACTCTTGCCCTAACCCTAAGCCTATTCCTAACCGTAAGCCAAACCTAAACACTAAACATAATGGCAACCTGAACACTAAACCTACTCTTAAACCTAACCCTAACCCTAATATCAGCCCTAAGCCTAACCCAATTGCTAAGTTTAACACTAGGCTTAACCAAAATGCTAGCACTACACATAACACTAACCCTAAAGCTAGCACTAACCATAACCCTAACCCTAGCACTAGACTTAACCCTACACCTAACCATAACACTCCACACAAGCCCTAACCCTAACACAAATCCAAGACCCAGACCTGACCCTAAACTAAGCCCCAGACATGACCATATCCCTAACCCTAACCCTAGCCCTTTCCATAGCCCTGGCCCTAACGCTACCTCTAACACTAGCACTATCCCTAAACTTAGTACTAACACTAAGACTAACCTTAACCATAGCCCTAAACACAACACTAGCCCTAGTCCTAACCTTAACACTAAGCCTAGACATAAGACTAGCCTTAACACTAACCCTAGGCCTAAACCAAACACTAAGCTTAACTATAACTCTAACGCAGCACTAAGCTTAACCGTAGATCTAAAACTACCCCTAAGCCAAACCCTTCTACTAACCCATCCTAAACCTAGACCTAAACCTATCTATAAATCTAGGCCTATTATCAGCCATAACCCTAACCTGAACTCTAGCCCTAATGCTAACTCTAACACTAAACCTACCTTTAACTCTCACCATAACCCTAACCCTAACCCTGACCATAACCCTAAGCCAAACTCTAACCCAACACCTACCCATACTACTACTCCACCCCTAAACTTAACCCAACACTAACCCTAACCCTACCCCTAACCTTAACCAAACCTAACTCTAACTTTAACCCTAACCCTAACCTGAACCTTAATTCTCACCCTAACTCTAGGCTTAACTTTATCTTTAACCCTAACCCTAATACAACCCTAACCCTAACACTACCACTACACCAACCCCTCGCCTAAACCTAAACCTAGCCAAACATCTACCCCTACCCCTAACAATATCCGTAACATTAAGCATAACCCAACCCTAATGTTAACTCTAACACTAATCTTAGCCCAAGTTCTAATCCTAACCCTAGCCCTAGTTCTAACACTAACCATAACACTAGTCATAACTCTAAATTTAGCCCTGTCCCTAGCCCTAACCTTAACCATTACACGAACACTAACCCTAACCCAGAAGATAACCATAACCCTAATCCAACCCCACCTCTATCCTTATGCCTACCTCTAATCTTAAAACTTATGCTAACTGTAACTGTAACTTTTATGTAACCCTAAACTTAACCCTACCACTGTGACTAACCCTAAACAAAGGCCTAACTCTAAACCTAACCATAGTCATAAACCTAAAACTAACACTAAACCTAGCCCTAACCCTCGCCATAGCCATAAACCTAACCCTGGCACTAGCCCTAACCCTAACCATAACCCTTACCCTAAACCTAAATCTACTTCCAACCATAACGTTAACTCTAACCTTGACCCAAGTCTTGAACTAACCCTAGCCCTAAACCCAGCCCCAACCCTAACCCTAATCCTTGTCCTCACCTGACCGCTAACACTATCCCTTGCCTTAACACTAACACGAATGTTATCCATAATCCTAAAACGAGCCCCAGCCCTAGACCTAACCTTAACTGTAACCCTAACCCCAAAACTGGGCCTGAAACTTAGTCCAACCCCGAACACTAACACTAACGCAGCCCTATGCCTAGTCCTAAAGCTGACACTAAACCTAACATTAAAACTGAACCTAACCCTAGTCTAAGCCCTAGACCAAACCCTAGCCATAAACTTAACCCTAGACCTATCCCTAGCCGTGGCTCTAATGTTAATCTTAATACAATTCCCACAGCTAACCGTATCACTACCCCTAACCTTAACTGTAACCCTAACCCTATCCCTAAAACACTCTTTACCCAGGTCCTAAGACTTAAGGTAACACGAACCCTAATACTAACCCAACCCTAAACCCAAACCTAACCGTAACCCTAACCCTAACCTTAAGCCTAACAATAACCCAATTCCTAGTGATAACACTAACACTAGTCTTAAGCATAATCATAACCCTAAACTTACCCCTACACCTAACCCTAACCCTATGCCTAACTGTAGCCATAACCCTAAATCTTAGATAACCCCTACCCCTAAGTCTAACCCTAACCCTAACGCTAACACTAACCCTAAGACTAACCCTATGCCTACCCCTAATACTACCCTGAACCTTAACATTAACTCTTTCACCCAACCACAAAACTAACCCCAACACTAATCCTAGCATTAACCCTAACCCAAACCCTTGCCCTAAACCTAGCACTAACCCTAACCCTAACCCTAGCCCTAACTCTAAATCCAGCCCTAGACCCAGCCTTGACCCTAACCCTAAACCTAAGACAAACCCAAACCCTAACCCTAATTGTACCCCAGACCTACACCTAACCATAAACCTACCCTTAACCCTAACCATGGATCTAGACCCTAATGCCAACTCTAACACTAGCCGTAAATCTAAATCTAACCCTAACCTTATAACTAACCCTAACCCAATCCCTACAACTACCACTGAATTCAACCCGAACACTAACCCTAAACCTATCCCTACACCTACTCCTCCCCTCACCAATAACCCTAATTGAAACCCTAGCCCCTTCATAACCATAGGGCAAACTCGAATGCAACCCTAACCCCAACACTACCACTAACCATAAAACTAACCCTAACCCTAACCCAAACTTAACCCCAACTCCATCCCTAATAATAACACTATTCCTAACAATAGCCATAATCTTAACCTTCGCCCCAGCCCTAATGTTAAACCTAGCCCTAGCCCTAAACTTACCCCTAACCCGAACGCTAACATTAACCCTAACACTATCCCTACATGTGCCGCTCTGCTAAACCTAACCTTAAGCCAAGCCTAACACTAACCTTAACCCCAGTCCTAGCACTAACACA
Source organism: Diceros bicornis minor (assembly GCF_020826845.1). Taxonomy (NCBI): domain Eukaryota; kingdom Metazoa; phylum Chordata; class Mammalia; order Perissodactyla; family Rhinocerotidae; genus Diceros; species Diceros bicornis. The sequence goes on from NW_026690866.1 coordinate 4,375,380, forward strand.
AACCCTAACCCAAGCCTAACTCTATCCCTACACCTACACCTCCCCTAATCCTAATCCAAACCCTACCCCAACCCTAAGCTTAAACCTAACCCTAACGCAAGCTTAACCCCAAACATAACCCTAACGTTAACCATAAAACTAACATTAACTCTGTACCAAACCTAACCTTAACCCTAAACCTTACCCTAACACTAATCCAAGTCCTGCACCTACATTTACTATTAACTCTGAACCTAACCCTAATCCAAACCGATCCATAACCCCAGCCACCTCTACCCTTACCCCTAAACCTAACACGAACTCTAACCCAGCTCTACACATAAGGCTACCCCTAACGTTAACCGTAACCCACTCGTACGCCAACATTAATACTAGCCATAGGCCTAAACATAAAACCAACAGCCCTAGCCCTAAACTTGACCTAGAACTAACCCTAGCCATAACCCTAGCCATAAACCTAGCACAAACCATAGTCCTACCCTAACCATTGCACTAACACTCCATCGCCACTCTGAGCCATAACTCTCACCCTAACCCAACCCCAACCCAACCTCTACCCTAAAACTAACCCTAAGCCTAGCACTATCGCTCACAGTAACCATAACCCTATCAGTAACCCTAACCCTAGCACTAACCCCATCTGTGAGGTTAACGTTAACCATTGACCTAGACCTAACACTAACCCAGCCCTACACATGAAATTAACCAAGTCCTAGTCCTAACCATAAACCCAGGTCTAGTGCTAGCTCTAAATCTAGACCTATCCTTAACCCTAGCCATGGCTCTGACCTTAACCCTAACATTAACACTATCCATAACCCTAGCACAAACACTAATACTAACCCTGAACCTAACCAAACAGTAAAAAGCCATCCCCATTCCCCACTATAAACCCATCCCCATACCCCTAACACTAACCCTACCCTTAACCCTAAACCTAGCCCTAACCGTGACCCAGCACTACCCCTAACCCTAAAGCAAACCCTTACCCTACCATAACTCCTAATCTTACCTTAATTCTAGCCCTAGCCCTACCCTCATGTTAGTGCTAAACCTACCACTAACCCTAACACTAACTCTAACTCTAGCCCTAGCCCTAGCCTTACCTTTAAGCCTAACACTAGTCCTAACCCTAACACAACCCCTAACACTACCCTATGCCAAACTCTATCCTTACACCTGACTCTAACCCTAACCATATCCCTAACCCTAACGCTCAACGCTAGCCCTAACCCGACACAAATCCTAGCCCTAGATGTGACCCTAAACTTAGCCCTAACCCTAGCCATAACTCGAACCCTAACACTAACCCTAGCTCTAACCCTAACCCTAACCCTAATCATAAATCTAGACCTAGTCCTAGCACTAACGCTAACCCTAACCCTGTCCATAGCCCTGGCTCTAACCGTAACCCTAACACTAGCCCTATCACTAACCCTAACCCTAAAACTACCCCTAAACCTAATCCTAAACCATCTCTAAGCCAAACCTTACCAATTCCCCTAAGCCTAACATTAACCCTAACTCTAACTCAGCCCTAGGCTAACCTTGACCCTAACACTTACCCTAGTCTAAGCAACAGCCCTAACCTTAGTTTGATCACTAACACTACCCGTAACTCTGTCCTTAACAAAAACCGAGCCCCAGCAATTGCCCTAGCCCTGCCCCTAAACTAAACTTACCTCTAACAATAACTCTACCACTAAAAGTAAACCAAACCCTAGCTTAAGACTAACCCTAAACCTAAAACTTATCCTAACTCTAACTCTAGCTCTAGGCCTAACCCCAACCCTAGCCTAGAGGTGACCCTAATGCTAACACTAACCATCACCCAACACTAATCATAACCCAACACTAACCCTAACCCTAAGGTTAACTCTGCCATAATCCTAGGCCTAACCCTAATGCCAACACTAGCCCAAGTCCAAACCCTAACCCGAACCCTAGTCCTAATCCTACTCCTAAAGATGATACTAGCCCTGAACCTAACACTAACCCTGAGTCTATACATAACCCAAACTCTAACTCTATATATAACCCTAACCTACCACTAACCCTAGCTGTAGCCCTAAAATTGCCCCTACCCATAATGTTAACTATAACCCTAATCTTAGCCCTAATCTTAACCCTACTCCTAATGCTAGGCCCAACCCTAGCCCTCAGCATAATCCTAGCCCTAACCCTAACTCTAGCCCTAACGTTAACTCTCATGCTACCACCAGCCCTAACACTCATCGTAACGTTAACTTGAACCCAACCCTCACCCTACCCTTAAGCCTACCACTCCTCTAACTCTAACCCTAACCCCACTCCTACCACTATGCTATCCCTAATCCTAACCTAACCTTTACCCTACACTTACCCCTACCCTTAACTGAAAACCTAAACAATCCCTAACAATAACCATAACATTAATCCTAAACCTAGCCTTTATCCTAACCATAGCCCTAGCCCTAACACTATCCCTAACTTAGTCGTGACCCTAATGATAGCCCTAGCTCTAGCTTTAGTCCTAACCCTAACCCAAAACTAACCCTAACCCTACTGTAATCCGAAACCTAGTCCTAACCCTAACACTAAACCGAAGACCAGCCCTAGCCTTAATCCTAACTGTAGCACTAACTCTAGACCTAACACTAACTGTAGCTATAAACTTAACCCAAACCCTAAGCTTAAACCTAAGGCTAATCCAAGGCCTAAACCTAGTACTAACACTAACCCTTGTCCTAATAGTAACCCTAATGCTAGACCTCTCCGTAAATCTAGCACTAAATCTAAACCTAACATAACCATAACCTTAACCATAACCATAGATCGAACCCTAACCCTAGCCCTAACTCTAACCCTACCAGAAACCTAGTTGTAACTCTAACCCTTCCCCTAAACGTAAACCTAAACGTAGCTTTAGTACTAACCCTAAACCCAACCCTGACCCTAAACCTAGCCATAGACCTAGGGCTAAGCCAAACTCTAGACAGAGACCTGAGCCTAACCCGAGACCTACCTGTAACCATAACCGTAACTGTAACCATAAAACTAACCATAACCCTAGCCATAGGCTTAACATCTACCTTAGCCGTAGACCTGACCCTAACCACAACCCTAACCCTAACTCTAACCCAACAGTAGCTATAACCCTAATGCTAACCATGACCTAATCATAGCCCTAGCCCTAACTCCAACACAAGCCCTAGTCCTAACCCTAACCCTAACCACGGATATAAATCTAGCTGTAAACCTAAGCCTAACCCTAAACGTAGCCTTAACCCTAACCCTAAGCCTAACCCTAACCCATACTGTAACCCTAACCGTAACCCTAGACCTAGCCCTAGAACTAACAATAACCCTAGCCTTATCCCTAGACCTAGTGCTAACCTTAACCCTACACTTAACCCTATGCCTAACACTAGGCATAACACTAATGCTAACCCTAACCCTAAGCCTAACTCTAGCCCTAACCATAGCCCTAACCCTAGCCCTAGCCTTAACCTTAATGCTGACACTAATAGCCCTAATCCAAACCCTAACCCTACCCCAACCATAACCCTAACTCTAACCCAACTCTAACCTTACCCCTAAGTCTACCACTACTCCTACCCGTCACCTTAACGCTTACCCTATTTATTTTCCCCCAAAGCCACAGTAGATAGTTGTATGTTATAGCTGCACATCCTTCTAGTTGCTGTATGTGGGACGCGGCCTCAGCGTGGCCGTAAAAGCGGTGTGGGTGTGCACCTGGGATACAAAGCTGGGTAGCCAACATCGGATCCCTCGCACTTAGCCACTAAGCCATAGGGCCAGCCCCACGCTTACCCTAAATATGAACCTAACCTTACACATAAACCTAAAGTTAACCCTGACCCTATCCCTAACCCAAACTCTAACGCACACAACATTAACCCTAACACTAACACTAATCCTAGCCATAGCCATAAGCCTAAAGCCAGCCGCAGCCTTAGCCCTAACCAGCATCCTAGCACTAAAACTAGCCCTAACACTAACCATAACCATAAACCTAACTGAACTCTAACCCTAAACCTAACCTTAGCTCTAACCCTAGACCTAAACCTAAGCCTTTCCCAAAACCTAATCCTAATGATAACCATACACTTGACCATCATCCAAACACTAAACCTACCCCAAGCGTAACCCTAACCCTAACCCTAGCCCTAGCCCTAAGCTTAGCCCTAAGACTAACCAGAACTCTGTTCCTAACCCAACCCCAAGCTCTAACAGTAACCCTATCCCCAACCCCAAACAAAACCACTACCCAAATCCCAATCTTAAGCCTAAAACAACCCTAAGCCTAAACCTAGGCCTATGCCTAATCCTAACGTTAAGTGTAACGTTAACCTTAACACTTGTCGTAGACCTAATTCTAACCCAGCCCTAAACCAGACCCTTACACTAGCCTTAACACTAACCCTAACCACAGACCTATCCCTAGCCCTAAGTCTAACGCCAAACCTAACCCAAGCCCTGGCCCTAACCCTAAACTTATCCCTCACCGTAGCCACAACACTAATGCTAATCCTAACCCTAACCATAACCCTAAACCGATCTCTCCCATTCCCAACCAATAGCCCAACCATTAACCCTAAACCTAACAGTACCCCTGGCACTAAGTCTAACACAAACCATGACCCTAAACCGAAACATGATCCTATCCATAGCCCTAAACATAACGCTAGACCTAGACTTAACTCTAACCCTAACCCTAGCCCTAACCTGTACCATGGCACTAACCTTAATGCTCAATCTAGCCCTAGCCATAACACTAACACTAAACCGAACTGTAGCCCAAAACCAACACAAACACTATGTGTAACACTAACCCTAAACGGAGTATTAATCCTAATACTAACCCAAATCCTATCCATAAATCTAACCCTAAGCCTATCCCTAGCGCTATCACTAACAACCTTAAAGCTAACACTAATCCTAACCCCAATCTGTAACCTAACCCTAACCATAGCACAGACTTAATCCTAATCCTGACTTTAACCCTCACTCTAACCCTAAAACTGACCCTAAGCTATAAGCCTAACCCTAAACCTCACCGAACCAGAACCCAAACATGAACCCAAACCCTTACCCGAACACAAACCTGAATCTGAACACTAACAAGAAACCTAACCTTGACCCCAACACTAGGACTAACCCTAAACATAAACTTAACCTTAACCATAGCCCTCAACCTAACTCTAACCCTAGCCCTAATGCTAGCCCTAGCCCTAGACCTAGACCAAGCCCTAACCATAACTGTAAACTTAAGGCTAACCCTAGCCAGAACACTAGGCCTAGACTTAGCTCTATACCTAACACTAGCCCTAGACTAGCCCTAACTCTAAGTCTAGAGCTAACAGTAGCCCTATCCCTAAACCTAGCACTAAACCTAATCCTAATCCTAGCCCTGGACATAACCCCAGCCATAACACTTATCCTAACCCTAACACTAACCCTAACCATAACACTAAACTTAGCCATAAGCCTAGCCCTAATAGTAACCCTAAATCTAACCCTCACCCTCACCCTAACCCTAGCCCTAATCCTAACACTAACCCTAGCCCTAAACCTAACACTAAACCTAGCCCTAATCATAGCCCTAACCTACACCCTAGACCTATCCGTAACCCTGGCAATAACCCTAAACCTAGGCCTCACCCTAACATTAGCCCTAAACCCAAACATAGCCCTAGACCTAACCCTACCTGCAAACCTAACCCTAGCCATAACCCTAACCCTATCCCTAGCCATAAGCCTAATGCTAAAACTAACCCTAGCCTTAGACCCAGCCCTAGCCCTAACACTAACCCTAGCCCTATCCCTAACCTTAACCCTAACCAAAACTCTAAACCTAATGCTAACACTAACCCTAACCCACACACAATTGATTTGATTTCAACACATGTGAAAATTGTCACACACAATAGGTATGATGTCATACATAAAAATGTGAATTATGTCACGAAAAAGGTGAATGGTGTCACACATATCATTGGGTATGTTTTCAATCACAAATGTGAGCCCTGTCACAAGTACACCATTGGTGTGATGTCAGACACAAAATTTGAGTGAAGGCTTACACCAACCTCGCTATGTCACAGACAATGGGAGTGGTGTCTCTAAGGAGAATGAGTGAATATTCACACATGGCAATGAGAGTTACACAAAACACACCAGTGCGATATGTCAGAGTAAAATGTGAGAGATTTCACAGAAACCTGGAAGTGACCTCATACATAACAGTGGGTGTCACATCACAATTAAGAATATGACTGCCATCACACACAATGGGCGTGATATTACACAATTTGAGAGATGTGACTGTCTATCCTATTGTTAGCACACTCATGTTGTGTGATGCCCCAAAATGGGGGTGATGTCCCACATAACGATTGGAGTAATGTCAGACACAAAATGTGAAACTCGTCACAATCCATTGGAACGATGTCAAACGCTATCAGAGTGATGCCACACTCAATTGGTGTGATATCATACATAATACTGGGAGTGACACGACACATAATAATGGTTGATATATCATACGGGAATTAAGGTTAATGTCACACACAAATGTTGTGGTGTGACACACAATGAAGATGTTGTCACACAAACAATTGATGTGATGTCACCAAGAAGCATGTGGTCACGCCACGCAAAATAGTGGGAGTGATATCACAGGTACACAATGGGAGTGATGTCACCCTTTAAAATGTGAATTATGTCACTAGGGTCATGTCACTTATGTCACACATAGCGGATGTAATGTCACACTATTGATGTGATGGCACACATAATGAGACTGAGGTCACACATAAACATGTGAGTAATATCACAAAGGACATGTGACGGATGTCACACATATGTGGGAGTGATGTCACACTATTGGTCTAATGTCATACAACACAATAGGCGTGATATCACACATAACAGAAAGATGTCACCCAAAATATATGAGTGACGTCACAGAAACACCATGGGAGTGATGTCACAACACTAGTAGAGCGATGTCCTCGAGAATTAATGTGACATCACACAGAATATTGGGAGTGACATGACACTTAACAATAGCCATTTCATATGGTAAATTCGAGTGATGTCACACACAATCGGTGTGATGTCAACATATGTGAATGTTGTCACACACACACAATAGGTGTGATGTCACATAAAAATGTGAATTATGTCACAAAAATATGAATGGTGTCAGACATATCAATGTGTGTGTTTTCACACACAAATGTGAACACTATCACACATACAGCATTGGTGTGATGTCATACAGACATTGAGTGAGATCAGACACACAAAGTGTGTGAAAGCACACACAAATCTGGTGCTGTCATGGACATTTGGAGTGGTATCTCTAAGGAAAATGAGTGTGAATTCATACATAACAATGAAAGTTACATAAAACACACAATAGGGATATAAGTCAGAGTAAAATGTGAAAGACTTCACAGAAACCTGGGAGTGATTTCATACAAACTGTGGATGTCATAACAAAGTTAAGAATATGACTGCCCTCACACAATGGGAGTGATATCACACAATTTGAGAGATGTGACAGGCTAACCTAGTTTTATCCTGCTCAAAGTGTGTGATGTCTCAAAATGGGTGTGATGTCACACATAACGATTGGAATGATATCACACACAAAATGTGAGCGATGTCACACGCTGTTGGAGTGATGTCAAACACATTATCAGAGTGATGTCACAATCAAGCGGTGTGATGTCATACATAATACTGGGAGTGACACCGCACATAATAATGGTTTGATATCATATGACAATTAAGGTTGATGTCACTCACAATTGATGGGATGTGACACGCAATGAGGATATTGGCACACTCAAAAGGCTGTGATCTCACCCATAAACAAGTGTGTCACATCACACATAACATTGAGTGTGATATCACATTCACACAATGGGAGTGATGTCACAATTTACATGTCACTGATCTCAGAGAGCAGTGGGAGTTATGCCACTATTGATGTGATGTCACTCTTAACAATGGGTGTGATTTCACACATAAATATATGAGTAATCTCACAAAGGACACATGACTGATATCACACATAACCTGTTAATCGTCTACACTCAGGTTTCTAGCTAATGTATTGAAAGAGCGTTTCTGCTGAACTCAGCTTGCCAGTAGCTCTAGGGAACATACTCTAATGAGACTTTTTATACTTTTCACTACAACTGGTACAGATTATCTGTAACATCCATTCAATGAAAGTACAGTGTGAAGAAAAACTCCTTTTTTTTTATCTGTTTATGATCGTCTTGAAAAGTCCCTTTTCAAAGGTTGCAGTTGGTGTCTTTCATTCAGGCTTTCTCTTACATGGAAAGAAAGAATGTGCTCGTTGATTTCACTTTGCCAGTAGCTGTTGGGAATATCTTCCTATGAGAGGGCTTAAACTTTTCACTACACAAGGAAGAGAATATCTATAATATCCATTTATGAAAAGCACAGTGTGGAGAAAACTCTTGCTTGTACCTATTTAGCATTTGCACTGGAAAGTACTTTTTAAAACATTGCAGCTCACGACATTTACTCAGGCTCTCTCTCACAGTATAGGAGAGAATGTTCTTACTGAGCAAAGGTTGCCATTAGCTGTAAGTAAGATCTTCCGAAGAGAGCTTTTAAGCTTTTCACTACTGCTGGGAGAAAATATCTATAACATCCATTGAAATAACATACACGGTGGAAAAACACTCATTTTAGTTGTTGAGGATGATCTTGATAGTGAACTTTTCAATCATTGATTTTCATGGCCTGCACTCAGGCTTTCCCTCAAATATAATGAAAGAACACCCGTTCTGAACCCAACAGCCCTGTAGCTGTAAGTCAGCTCTTCCTTGGAGGGCTTTTAAACTTATCACTACAGCTGGGAGAAAGTATCTGTAACATCCATAAAATGAAAGTCAAGTGTGCAGAAAATCTCTGGCTGGTATGTCTATAGGATCCTCCTGCAAATTGCCTTTTCCATCATTGTAGTTAACGACCGTCACTCTGGCTCTCTCTCCTATGTAATGCAAGAAACTACTTGCTGAACTCAGCTGGCAAGGAGCTTTAAGCAGGATCCTCCTCTGAGAGCTTGTAAACTTGCACTGCAGCTGCAAGAGAATATCTGTAACATCCATTCCATGTAAGTTCTCTGTGGAGAACACATCATTTTAGCTTTTTAGGATCATATTGTAAAGTGCCTTTCATCTTTGCAGTTGATTTCGTGCACTCAGGCTTCCTTCCTGATATAAAAGAAAACACCCCTGCTAAACCTACTGTGCCAGTGGCTGTTGGGAACACCTTCTTAGGATAGATTCCACTTTTCACCACAGCTCGGAAAGAAGCTGTATCACATCCATTCAATGAAAGTACACCATGAAGAAAACCTCCTTTTGTAAGCGTTTATGACCATGTTCTTAAGTGACTTTAACTAAACTGCAGTTCAATCTGTATTCAGGGTCTCACTAGCATATCATGATGACCATTATTGCCTATTACAGTTTGCCAGTATCTGATAGTAACATCTTCATATGAGAGGATTTAAAATTTCAGTAACCCTGGGAGAGTGTATCTATAACATCCATAAAACGAAAGTCCAGTATGTATAAAATTTCTTGCTTCTATCTGTATACGACTATCCTGATAATAGCCTTTATCAACATTGCAGTTAACTACCTTCAATCAGGAATTCTTCCCCATGTAAAGCAAGAAAGTTCTTGCTGACCTCTTCTTCTAAGTAGTTGACAGGAGGATCTGCCTCTGAGAGCTTTTAAACTTTCCACTGCAGTAGGGCAAGTATTACTCTAACATCCATTCCATGAACCTACTCTGTGGTGAGAAAATCTTAAAGTTAGCATTTTATGCTGTGCTAAAGTGCCTTTTCCTCTTTGTCGCTCATTGCCAACACTGAGGTTCCCTTCCCAACCGAAAGAAAACTCACCACTGCTCAAACAAGTTTGAAAGTAGCTGGTAGGAACAACGTCCTATGACAGCTTTCCAACTATCACTACAGGTGGTGCAGATGATCATTACCATCCATTCAATAAAAGTTGACTGTTCAGAGCAACTCCTGCTTGTAGGTGTTTAGGATCATCTTGAGAAGAGTCTTTTAATTACTGCAGTTCAATCTGCATTCGGGGTCTGAGTAGCATTTTATGAAGAACACTATTGATTAACACAGGTGGTCAATATCATAGGTTACATCTTCATATGAGAGGTTTTTCAGTTTCACTGCAGCTAGAGGAGAGTATCTATAACATCCATAAAATGAAAGTCAAGTGTGGAGAAAATCTCATCCTTGCATCTATATAGAATCTTCCTGCAAATTGCCATTTCCCTCTTTGCAGTTAACGACATTCACTCAGACTCTCTCTCCCAAGACATGCAAGAAAATGTTTGCTGAATTCAGCATGCAAGTATCTCTGAGGAGGATTTTCCTCTGAGATCTATTAAACAATTCACTGCATCTGGGAGAGAATATATCCAACATCCATTCCGTGAACCTACTCTGTGCAGAAAAAGTCCTCCTTTTAGGTATTAGGATTATATGGTAAATTGCCTTTTCCTCTTAGCTGTTCATTGTCTGCAATGATGTTTCCTTCACTATATAGAGACAAAACACCACTGCTCAACCAATTTTGCCAGTAGCTGTAAGGAACATTTTCGTATGAGAGATTTCAAAGTATTACTACAGGTTTGCTGATTATATTTAACATCCATTCCATTGAAGTTGAATCTTCAGAGACACTCCTGATAGTAGCTGTTTAGGATCATCTTGAGAAGAGATATTTAATTCACCACAGTTCAATCCACTTTCAGGCTCTCATGAACATATCATGACAAACATTATAGCTTAACACATGTGGCCTATATTTGTAAGTAACATCTTCATCTGAGATGTTTTAAAATTTCGGTACAGCTAGGAGAAGGTATCTATAACATCCATAAAATGAAAGTGAAATATGCAGAAAATCTGTGGCTTGTCTCTTTATGGGATCAGCCTGCATATTGCCTTTAGATCACTGCAGTTAAGGACCTTCGCTCAGGCTCTCTATCCCATGTAATGCAAGAAAGTGTTTCTTAACTCGCCTTGCAGGAATCTTTAAGGACGATCTTCCTCTGAGAGCTTGTAAACTTTTCACTACAGCTAGGAGAACCTATTCATTACATCCATTCCATGTAAGTACTCTGTGGAGGAAAACATTTGCTTTTAACTTCTTTGGATCATATTGTCAATTGCCTTCTCATCTTTGAATTTCATTGCCTGCCCTCAGGCTTCTTCCCAGATGTAAAGAAAAAACACCACTGCTAAACCTACTCTGCCAGTAGCGATTAGGAACACCTTCCCATGAGAGTTTACACTTTTCACCATAGTTCAGAAAAAAGCTCTATCACATCCATTTAATGAAAGTACACCGTGAAGATAACTTCTGCTTATAACTGTTTAGGGTCATCTTCATAAGTGACTGCAAATACATTGCAGTTCATTCTGCGTTCAGGGTCTCACTAGCATGACATGACGAAAGCTATTGCTTAACACAGGTGACGAATATCTGTTAGTAACATCCTCATTGGAGAGGTTTTAAAATTTCAGTACGGCTGGGAGACAGTATATGTAACATCCATAAAATGAAATTTCACTTTGGAGACAATATCTTGTTTTTATCTGTATAGGATTATCTTGAAAATTGCCTTTTACATCATTGCTGTTAACGACCTACACATAGGAATTCTCTCCTTGTAATGCCAGAAAGTCCTTGCTGAACTTGCTTGCAAGTATCTTTAAGGAGCACCTGCTTCTGAGAGCTTTTAAACTTTCCATTGCAGCGGGGAAAGAATATCTATAACATCCATTCCACGAACATACTGTGTGGTGGAAACGTCTTCCTTTTAGTTTTTCGGATCACATAGTAAAGTGCCTTTTCTTCTTTGTAGTTCATGTCTTGCACTGAGTCTTCTTTCCCACAGGAAAGACAAAATACCACTACTCAACGAAGTTGACCAGTAACTCTTTGAAACACTCCTAGGAGAGCTTTCAAACTATCACTACATGTGGTGCAGATTATCATTACCCTATGTTCAATGAAAGCGGACTCTTCAGAGAAACTCTGCTTGCAAATGTATGGTATGATCTTGAGAAGAGACTTTGACTACACTGCAGTTCAGTCTGCCTTCTGGTTCTCAGTAACGTATCATGATGAACACTATTGCTTATCACAGTTGGCCAATATCTGTAAGTAACATCTTCATATGAGTGGTTTTCAAATGTCAGTACAGCTGGCAAAGGGTCTCTATAACATCCATCAATTGAAATTCAGGTGTGGAGAAAATCTTTTGCGTGTATCTGTGTAGGACAATTCTGAAAATTGCCTTTTCCAACATTGCAGTAAATAACATTTATCCGTACTCTTTCTCCCAAGTCAGGTAAAAAATGTTTGCTGAACTCAGCTTGGAAGTATCTTTAAGGAGTCTCTCCCTCTGAGAGCTTTTAAACTTTTCACTGCAGCGGGGAGCGAATATCAATAACATCCATTTCAGGAATGTACCCTGTGGAGAAAAATTCTTCCTTTTAGCTTTTTAGGATCATATTGTAAAGTGCCTTTTCCTCTTTGTCATTCATTGTCTGCACTGAGCCTCCCTTCCCAATGGAAACACAAAACACTCCTTTTCAATGACCTTTGCCAGTAACCATAAGAACATCTTCTTAGGAGCGCTTTCGAACGATCACTACGGGTGGTGCAGATTATTGTTATGATCAATTCAAAGAAAGTTGACGCTTCACAGAAACTCCAGCTTGTGGCTGTTAAGGGTCATCTTCAGAAGAGACTTTTAATAGACTGCAGTTCAAACTCTAGTCAGATTCCCACTAGCATCTCATGATGAATTATATTGCTTAAGACAGGTGGCCAATATCTGAAAGCAACTTCTTCATCTTAGGGGTTTTAAATTTCAGTAGTGCTGGGACAGAGTATCTATAACATCCATAACATGAAAGACAAGTTTGGTGAAAATCTCGTTCATGTAACTGTGTATGTTGATCATGCAAATTGCCTTTTCCCTCATTGCATTTAATGGCCTTCACTCAGCTCTCTCTCCAAAGTAAAGCAAGAAAGCGTTTGTTAAACTCAGCTTACAGGGTCCTTTAAGAATGATCTTCTGAGAGCTTTTAAAATTTTCACTGCAGCTGGGAAAACTTATCTATAATATCCATTCCATGTAAGTACCATGTGGAGAAAAACACTTGCTTTTAGCTTCTTCAGATCATATTGTCAATTGCATTTTCATCTTTGCATTTCATTGCCTGCACTCACGTTTCCTCCCTGATTTAAGGAGAAAACACTACTGCTAAACCTACTCTGCCAGTAGCTGTTAGGAACACCTTCCTTTGAGAGTTTCAACATTTCAACACACCTCGGAAAGAAGCTTTACCAAATCCATTCAATGAAAGTATACCGTGAAGAAGACCTCTTCTTGTACCTGCGTAGGATTATGTTCATGAATGACTTTAAAGGCACTGCGTTTCAGTCTGCATTTAGGGTATGGTTAGCATATCATGATGAACACTATTGCTTAACACAGGTTGCCAATATCTGTTAGTAACATCTTCATATGAGAGGTTTTAAATTTTCAGTACAGCTGTAGAGAGTATTTATAACATCCATGAAATGAGAGTTCAGTGTGGAGAAAATCTCTTGGTTGTATCTGTATAGGAGCATCCTGAAAATTGCCTTTTCCAGCATTGCAGTTAACAACATTCACTTAGGAATTCGCTACCAGGTAAGGCAAGAAAGATCTTGCTGAACTCAGATGGCAAGTGGCTTTCAGCAGATCTGCCTCTGCGAGCTTTTAAACTTCCCACTGCAGCTGGGACAGAATATCTATACCATACATTCCATGTAAGTACTCTGTGGAGGAACATACGTCCTTTTAGCTTTTTAAGATCATCTTACAAAGTTACTTTTCATCTCTGAAGTTCATTGCCTGCACTCAGGTCTCCTCCACAACGTAAAGACAAAACACCACTGTAAACCTATTTTGCCAGTTGCTGCTAGGAGCACATTCCTATGAGATGTTAAAATTGTCACCACAACCGGGGAAGAAACTCTATCACATCCATTCAACGAAAGTACCGTGTGAAGAATATCTTTACGTGTCGCTGTTTAGAATCATATACATGAGTGACATTAAAAACATTGTAGTTCAGTCTACCTTCAGGGTCTCACTAGCATATCATTATCAACACTATTGTTTAACACAGGTTGCAAGTATCTATTAGGAATACCTTCATATGAGAGGTTTTAAAATTTCAGTACAGATGGGAGTATCTATAACATCTATAAAATGGAAGCTCATTGTAGAGAAAATTTCTTGTTAATATCAGTATGGGACTATCCTGAAAATTTCCTTTCCATCCTTGCAGTTAACAACATTCACTTAGTAATTCTCTCCCCATTTAATGAAAGAAAGACCTTGCTGAACTCAGATTGCAAGTAGCTTTCCGCAGGATCTGCCTCTGAGAGCTTTTAAACTTTCCACCGCAGCTGGGACACAATATCCATAACATCCAGGACATGAAAGTACGCTGTGCGAAAAACTCTTCCTTGTAGATTTTTGGATGATGTGGTTCAGTACCTTTTCCTCTTTGCCATTCATTGCCTGCACTGAGGCTGTCTTCCCAATAGAATGACAAAACACCACTAAGCAACCAAGTTTGCCAGTAGTTTTCAGGATCATCTTACTAGGAGAGCTATCACTACAGGTGGTGCAGATTATCCTTACCATCCATTCAATGACAGTTGACTCTTCAGAGAAACTCCTCCTTGTAGCTGTTTAGGATCATCTTGAGAATTTGAATACACTGAAGTTCAAACTACATTCAGACTCTCACCGGCATATCATGACGAACATTTTTGTTTAACACAGGTACCCAATAAGTGTAAGTAACATCTGCATATGAGAGGTTTTAAAATTACAGTACACTTGGGAGGTAGTATCTATAGCATCTGTAAAAGTAAAGGTCAGTCTGGAGCAAAATTCTTACTTGCATCTGTAGAAGACTATCCTGAAAATTTCCTCTCCCAACATTGCTGTTAATGACTTTTACTTAAGAATTTTCTCCCTGGGGCCTGCCTGGTGGCGCAAACGGTTTCGTGTGCACTCTCTACTTTGGTGTCCTGGGGTTTTCAGTTTCCCAACCCTGGGCATGCAACAACACACAGCTAGCCAGGACATGCTGTGGTGGCATCCCATATAAAGTAGAGGAAGATGGGCACAGATGTTAGCTCAGGACCAATCTTCCTCAGCAAAAAAGAGGAGGATCAGCATCGGATGTTGCCTCAGGGCTGATCTTCCTCACACACAAATAAAAGAGAATTCTCTCCCATGTAATGCCAGCAAGTTCTTGCTTAACTCTGCTTGCAAGTACGTTTAAGGAGCATGTACCCCTGAGAGCTTTTAAACTTTAAACTGCAGCTGAGAAAGAATATCTATTGTATCCATCTAATGAACATACTCTGGAGAAAAACATTTCCATTTAGTTTTTGAGGGTCATAATGGAAAGTGTCTTTTCTTCCTTTTGGTTCGTTGCCTGCACTGAGGCTGCCTTCTCAATGAAAAGACAAAATACCACTGCTCAGGCACTTTTGCCAGTAACAACTAAGGAAATCACTTCGTGCCCTCTCTCTCTTCCTTCCAGCAAATGAAGTCCACCTTCCTTAACCAGTTTGGGGACATATTACCACTTCTGGCCTTGAGAAGGAATATCACATTCCTTTGAGAAGGCAATTTCTGATCCCGGGTTCTAAGTAGAGCTCTAGGAACAAGTTAGTAATTGAATTTCAATGATTACTGGAAATTAGCTGAACTATGTATAACACCCATTGTTGGAAATAACTTCATGCCCACGATCTCTTCCTTCCATCTCGTAAAGATCAGAAACCTAAAACAGGTATATAACAGAATGCAGTTTCAGGCCTTGAGATTGAATCTCATATTCCTTTGAGAGGACACTTTTGGACCCAGGCTTGTTAGCAAATGTCTAGAAACGACTTTGTATATGAGTGGCAATCATCACTACAGCTGAGCTCATCTGTATAAAATACCCATCCCTGGAAGTATCTTGGTGCTCACTCGCTCTTCCTTTCAGCTAGTGAGAATCACCTTCCTAAACCAGGTTTAGAACATAATGCTATTTTGGTCATTGAGATCAAATCTCACATTCCTCTGTGAGGACACTTACTGATAACTTCTTGTAAGTAGATGTCTAGGAACAAGTTTATATTGGAGCATCAATCAGTACTACAACTGAGTAAAATGATTTATAATACCCATTACATGAAATAATTTCATGTAAAAACTCTCTTCCTTCTAGCACTAAGCATCACTAAACTAAACCAGTTTGGGACCATATTGCCTTGTTGGGCCCTGGGAAGGAGTCTCGCATTCCTTTGAGAAGGCACTTTCTGATCCCAAATTGGAAGTAGATGTCTAGGAACAAGTTTGTATATGAGTGGCAAGCGTTACTACAGCTAAGCTAAGCTGTGTATAATACCCATTCCTGAAAATAACTTTGTGCCTCATCTCTCTTCCTTCCAACTCATAAGGATCACAAAGCTAAACCAGGTTTGGAACATATTGCCATGTATCTCCTTGAGATGGAATCTCATATTCCTTTGAGAAGGCACATTCTGATCCTGTCCAGAATGTTGAAGTCTAGGAATAAGTATGTATATGTGTCTTAATCATTACTAGATTACTAGCTCAACTGTCCATAGCAACCATTCCTGGTAATGATTTTTACCTCATCTCTCCTCCTTCAATCTCATAAGGATCACAAATATAAACCAGGTTTCATGCATCATACCATGCCATTTCAGGCCTTGAAAATGAATCTCGCACTACTTTGAAGGCACTTTCTGATCCCTGCTTCTAAGTAGATGTCCAGGACAAGATTCCATATAAGTGGCAATCGTTACTACAACTGAACTATTCTTTGAATAACACCCAATCCTGAAAATAACTTCATGCCAAATCTATCTTCCATCCAGCTCGTAATGAAGACCTTCCTCAAGCAAGTTGGGAACATATTGCCATTTCAGACCTTGAGAAGAAATCTCACATTCCTTTGAGACAGCAGTTTCTGATCACAGCCTGCACATAGACGTCTAGGATCAAGTTTGTATGTGACTGGAAATCACTAAGAGAGCTGTGTTTCTCTCTTCCTTCCATCTCGTAAGGATCACAAACCTAAATCAGGTTTGGAACATAATGCAATTTCAGGCCCTTGAGAACAAATCTCACACTCCTTTGAGAAAGCACTTTCTGATCCCGGCTTGTAAGTAAAAGTGTAGTAACGAGTTTCTAAATGCGTGGCAATCATTACTAGAGCTGAGCTAAACTATGTATAAGAACCATTCCTCAAAATAACTTCCTACCCCATCTCTCTTCCTTGCAGCTCTAAAGGATTACATTCCTAAGCAAGGTTTTGAATGTAATACCATGTCGGGCTTTGAGAATGAATCTCATGCTACCTTGAGAAGGAACTTTCTGATCCCAGCTTCTAAGTAGATCCCTAGAAACAAGTTTGTATATGAGTGGAATCATTACTACAACTGAGCTGAACTATGAATAACACCTATTCCTGAAAATAACTTCGTGCCAGTCTCTCTTCCTTCCAGATCATAAGGCCCACTTTCCTCAACCACGTTTGGAACATATTGCCATTTCCAGCCTTGAGAAGGAATCTCATATTCCTTTAAGAAGGCACTTTCTGATCACTGCTTCTAAGTATATGTCCAGGAACAAGATTCTATATAAGTGGCAATCGTTAGTACAACTGAGCTATTCTATGAATAACATCAATTCCTGGAAAAAAACCTCATGCTCAATCTCTCTTCCTTCCAGCTCGTAAGTACGACCTTCCTCGACCAAGTTTGGAACATATTGCTGTTTCAGACCTTCAGAAGGATAATCACATTTCTTTGAGAAGTTGCTCTCTGATCCTGGGGTTATGTAGATGTCTAGGAACAAGTTTGTATATGAGTGGCAATCATTACTACACCTGAGTTAATCTATGTAGAAAACTCATTCATGGAAATGTCATTGTGCCCAATCTCTCTTCCTTCCATCCAGTAAGGATCACAAACCTAAACCAGGTTTGGGACATATTGCAATTTTGGGCCCTGAGAAAGAAAGTTACATTCATTTGCGAAGGCCCTTTGTGTTCCTGACCTGTATGTAGGCAACTGGTTCTGGGAACAAGTTTGCATATGAGTGGCAATCATGACGACAGGTGCTAAAGTATGTATAACAGGCATTCCTGGAAATCACTTTGTGCCTAATCTCTCTTCCTTTATTTCATCAGGATCAGCCAGCTCAACCATTGTTGGAACATCATGGTATTTTGGGCCTTGAGAAGGAACCTCATACTGTCCAGCCCCATGGCGTAGTGGCTAAGTGTGCACCCTCTGTTGCTGGTGGCCCGCGTTCAGATACCGGGCACACACCGACACAGAGTTTGTCAAGCCATGTTGTGGTGGCATCCCACATAAAGTGGAGGAAGATTGGGAAGGATGTTAGGTCTGGGCCAGAATTCCTCAACAAATAGAAGAGGATTGGCATGGACGTTAGCTCAGGGCTGAACTTACTCACAAAGAAAAAAGAGAAAGAACCTCATATTCCTTTCAGAAGGAACCTTCTTATCCCGGCTTCTAAGTAGAAGTGTAGGAACAAGTTTTGTTTGGCAATCATTACTACAGCTGAGCTAAACTGTGACTAACAGTCATTCCTGGAAGTAACTTCATGCCCAAACTCTCTTCATTCTGGCTCGTAAGGACCACCTTCGTCAACCAGGTTTGGAACATAGTGCCCTCTCAGGCCTTTAGAAGGAATCTCACATTCTTTTGAGAACACACTCTCTGATACCAGCTTCTAAGTAGATATCTAGGAGCAAGTTGGTATAGGCGTGACTGTCATTACTACAGCTGACAGACTTGGTATAACACCCATTCCTGGAAATCACTTTGTGCCTAGTCTCTCTTCTTTCCATCTCGTAAGGATCACAAACCTAAACCTGATTTGGACCATAATGCCATTTCATTCCTGAAGAAGGAGTCTCACATTGCTTTCAGAAGGAATGTTCTGATCCTGGCTTTTACGTAGATGTCTAGGAACAAGTTTGTATATGATTGGCAATCATTACTACAGTTGAGGTGAACTTCACATAACACCCATTCCTGGAAGTAACTTTGTGCCTAATCTTTCTTCCTTCCATCTCATAAAGATCACAAACCTAAACCAGATTTCGAACATACTGTCATTTTGCACCTGGACAACAAAACTCACATTCCTTTGAGAAGGCTCTAAGTAGACGTCTAGGAAAATGTTGCTATATGAGTTTCAATCATTAGTAGAGGTGAGATTTATTTTGTATAACACCCATTCCTGGAAATAAATTTGTGCCTTATCCCGCTTCCTTCAATCACGTAAGGATAACAACCCAAAACGAGGTTTGGTAAATAATGCCAATTCGGCCATTGAGAACGAATCTCACATTTCTTTGAGATGGCAATTTCTGATCCTGGCTTGTAAGTAAATGTCTAAGAGCAAGTTTGAATATGAGTGGCAATCATTACTACAACAGAGATGAAATATATATCACCTATTCTTGAAAATAACTTGGTGCCCAATCTCTCTTCCTTCCAGCTCGTAAGCATCACCAACCTAAATGTTTTGGAACATATTGGCATTCGGACCCTGAGAAGGTATCTCACATTCCTATGAGAAGGCACTTTCTAATCCAAGCCTATATGTAGATATGCAGGAAAAAGTTTGTAAATGAGTGACAATCATTATTAAAGCGGAGTTAAAAGGTGTATAACACCTAATCCCTGAAACAATTTTGTGCATAATCTCTCTTCCTCCCACGTTGTAAGGATCACTTTGCTCACCCAGGAACATAATTTGGAAAATAATGCCATTTCTGGACCTGAGAATTAATCTTACATTCCTTTGAGAAGGAAATTTCTAATGCAGGCTTCTAAGTAGAAGTCCATGAGCAAGTTTGTATATGAGTGGCAATCTTCCTAGGGCTTAGCAAAAGTATGTGTAACGCCCACTCCTGGAAATAAATTTGTGCCTAACCTCTCTTCTTTCCGTCTTGTAATGGTGAAAAACCTGAACCCGGTTTGGAGCATAATGCCATTTTGTGCCCTGAGAACGAATCTCATAATCCTTTGATAAGGCACTTTCTGAACCACCTTGTAAGTAACAGTCTAGGAACGACTAGCTATATGAGTGGTAATCGTTAGTACAACTGAGCTAACCTATGTATAGCACCTGTTTATGGAAATGACGTCATGCCCAATCTCCCTTCCTTCCAGCTGCTACAGATCTCCTTCCAAAAGCAGGCTTGTAAACAGGGCCATGTAGGGCCTTGATGCAGGATTACTCTCAAATGCCTTGGAGAACACAATTTCTTTTCCAGGTTTGAATGTAGACGGTATGAAACACCTTGGTATCTGAGAGGCATTCATTACTACAGCTGAATTGAACTATGTATTACAACCATTCCTGATAGTAACTTCATGCCCAATCTGTCTTCCTTCCAGCTCCCAAGGATCGCCTTCCCAAAGCCAGTTTTCACAGGGCCATGTAGGGCCTTGAGAGAGAATCTCATGCACATGCCTTAGAGAAGGAACTTTCTTATCCCGGTTTGTAAGTAGATGGTAAGAAACATCTTTCTATCTGAATGGCATCACTACTACAGCTGAGTTAAACTATGGATAACGCCAGTTCCTGGAAGGAAGTTCAGGCCCAATATCCCTTCGTTCCGTTACATGAGGATTGCCTTCCTAAGGAAGGTATGGAACGAGGACCATGTACTGCCTTGAGACAATCTCACTCACAAGCCATAGAGAGCACACTTAATGATAGCGGATTCTAAGTAGATGGTTAGGAACATGTTTGTATCTGAGTGGCAAGAATTGCTACAGCTGAGCTAAACTACGTATAACACCCATTTCTGGAAATTACTTAGTGCCCACTCTCCCTTCCTTCCAACTCCTAAGGATTGCCTTCTCAAAGCAGGTTTGGAAACACAACTGTGTATTGTCTTGCGACAGCATGTCACTCATAAGCCATTGAGAGCGTGTTTTCTCATACTACATTCAAAGTAGATGGCTAGAAGCGTGTTTGTATCTGAGTGACAGGCATTACTACAGCTGAGCTAAACTAAGTATAACTCCTATTCCTGGAAATTACTATGTGCCCAATCTCCCTCCTTCCAACTCCAAAGGATCACTTTCCCAAAGCAGGTATGGAAACAGCGCCATGTAGGGACTTGACACAGGATCACTTTCAAATGTCTTAGAGAATGGAATTTCGTTTCCTGGGTTGGAAGTAGATGGCTAGAAACATCTTTGTTTGTGAGTGGCAATCATTACTACAGCTGAGTTAAATTATGTATAAGACCCATTCCTGGAAACAACTTGGTGCCCAATCTCCCTTTCTCTCAGCTCCTAAAGATCGCCATCCAAAACCAGGTTGTGCACAGGGCCATGGAGGGTCTTGAGAGAGGTTTTCACACACGTGTCTTAGGGAAGACACTTTCTTATCTCGGCTTGTAAGTAGATGGAAAGAAACATCTTCCTATCTGAGTGGTAATCACTACTGAAGCTGAGTTAAACTATGTATAATACCCATTCCTGGAAAAAACTTGTTGCCAGATCTCCCTTCCTTCCAGTGCAAAAGGATCGCCTTCCCAAAGCAGGTTTACACAGGCCCATGAAGGGCCTTGAGAGACAATCTCATCCACATGATTTAGAAAAAGCACTTTCTTATCCTCGCTTGTATTTAAATGGTAAGAGACATCTTTGTATCTGAGTGGCAATCACTACTACAACTCGGATAAACTATGTATAGCACCCATTCCTGGAAGTAACTTCATGCCCCATCTCTTTTCCTTCCCTCTCCTAAAGATCGCCTTCACAAAAAGGTTTTGCACAGGTCCACATAGCACCTTCAGAGAGAATCTCACTCACTTGCCTTAGACCGGTCTCTTTCTTATCCTGGACAGTAAGTAGATGTTATGAAACATCTTTCTATCTTTGTGGCAATCACTACTAGAGCTGAGTGAAACGATGGATACCAGCCACTCCTGGAAGTAACTTCATGCCCAATCTCCTTTCCTTCCAGCTCCTAAGGATGGCCTTCCCAAAGAAAGTTGTGCACAGCTCCATGTAGGGCCTTGAGACAGAATCTCAGTCAAATTCCTTAGAGAAGGCACTTTCTTATCCTGGCTTTGTGAGAAGATGGTAAGAAACATCTTGGTATCTGAGGGGCAATCACTACTACAGCTGAGTTAAACTATGGATAACATCCATTCCTGGAAGTACCTTCATGCTCCATCTCCCTTCCTTCCACCTGCTAATGATCACCATCAGAAAGGAGGTTTGGAAACAGGGCCGTGAAGTTCCTAGGAACAGGAACACTCTCAAATTCCTTAGAGAACACACTTTCTTCTCTCGGTTTGTAAGTTGACAGAAAGAAACATCTTTGTATCCAAGTGTGAATCATTACTAGCTTTCGGGTTAAGGTTCGTGTTAGAGTTTGGGTTAGGGATCGGGTTAGGTTTAGGGTCAGGATTAGGGTTCGGGTTAGGGTTAAGGTTAGGCTTAGAGTTCAGGTTAGGGTTTGTGTACTGGCTTGGTTTAAGTTTAGGGTTAGGGTTGGGGTTAGGGCTAGGGACAGGGTTAGGGTCAGGCTTAGGTTTAGGGTTAGCTTTCGGGTTCGGGTTCGGGTTAGGGTTAGGGTTAGTGTTAGGGTTATGGTTGAGTTCCGCTTAGGGTTAGGGTCAGAGTGCAGGTTAAATTTCAGGCTGGTTTATGGCTAGGGTTACATTTAGGATTGGGGTTAATGTTAGGCTTAGGATTCTGGTTAGTGTTAGGGTCGGGTTAGGCTTTGGGTGAGGGTTAGAGTTAGGGTTCGGGGTTGAGTTATGGTTAGGATTAGGGTAAGTGTTACCGTTTGCTTAGAATTAGGGCTATCGTTGCCTTCCCATTAGGGTTAAGGTTCGGGTTATTGTGAGGGTTAGGGTTATGGTTCCGGTTAGGATTTAGTTTAGGGTTAGTGTTAGGGTTAGGGTTCGGGTTAGGGTTAGGGTTAGGGTTCTGGTTAGGGTTGGAATTAGGGTTCGTGTAAGCTTTTGGTTTAGGTTTACTGTTATAGTTAGCCCTCAGGTCAGTGGTCGGGTTAGCTTTAGTTTAAGGTTTGTGCTAGGGTTCAGCTTAGGGTTAGGGTTAGGTTTAGTGGTCTGGTTAGTGTTAGAGTTAGAGTTAGTGTTAGGGTTAGTGTTAGTGTTAGGATCAGGTCCGTCTTCAGGTTAGGGTTAGTGTTAGGTATCGGTTTAGGGTACGAGTTAGGGTTAGGGTTCGTGTTAGGATTAGGGTTAGGTTTAGGGCTATGGTTGGGTTCGTGTTCGGGTTAGGGATAGGGTTCGGGTTATGGTTAGGGGTCAGGTTAGGGTTCGGATTAGATTTAGCATTAGTGTTCACGTTAGGGCTAGGGTTCGGGTTCTGGTTAGTGTTATCCTTAGGGTTAGGTTTCAGGTTAGGATTAGGGTTAAGTTTAGGGTTAATGTTAAGTTTAGACTTAGGTTTAGTATTATGGTTCAATGTCGTGTTAGAGATAGGGTTAGGATTCATGTTGGGGTAAGGGCTATGGTTTGGGTTAGCATTAAGTTTAGTTTTAGTGTTAGTATTTGGATTAGGGTTATGGTTATGTTTCAGGTTTGGTTTAGGTTTAGCTTTAGCTTTAGGGTTCACATTACGGTTAGGATTGTGGTTGCCTTCAGTTTAGTGTTGGAGTTGTGTTATGTATAGGGTTATGTTTAGTGTTCAGATTAATGTTACGATTAGGTTTCAGTTTCGGTTTAGGATTAACCTTAGCTTTAGGGTTTGTGTTAGTGCTAGGGTTAGGGGTAGGGTTGGATTCGGGTTAGGGTTAGGGTTAGAATTAGAGCTGGATTTAGGGTTATGGTTCGGTGTAGTGTTAGGTTTAAGGTTAGGTCAAGGGTTGGGGTTAGGGTTAGGATTGGGTTTAGTGTTAGAGTTAGTGTTCAGATTAGTGTTAGGGTTAGGGTTCAACTTCAAGATCACGTTAGGGTTAGGGTTAGTGTCGAGCTAGGAGTCGCGTTAGGGTTAGGGTTATTGTTCAGGTTAGGGTTTCTGATAATGTTAGGGTTAATATTCGTGTTAGGATAATGGTTAACTCTAGGGTTAGGGTTGGGTTCATGTTAGGGTTAGATATGCGGTTCAGGTTAGGTTTAGATTTCAACTTCTTGTTCGGGTTAGTGTTACGTTTCGGGTTATGTTTAGGGTTTGGATTAGGGTTACAGTTATTGTTAGAGTTACATTTAGGGAGAGGTTAGTGTTCGGATTAGGGTTAGGGTTAGTGTTCGAGTTCTGGATTGTGTTAGGGTTTCGCTTATTGTCGGGTTTGGCTTCATGTCAGGGTTAGGTTTTGAGTTCAGTTTAGTTAATGGTTAGGGTGAGTGTTAGGGTTATACTTTGGTTTCGGGTTACTATTAGGGTTGGTGTTGGGGTTAGGATTAGGCTTCGGTTTAGTGCAAGGGTTAGGGTTAGTGTTGGTTTGGGTTAGGGTTAGAGATTGTTAGGGTTAGGGATAGGACTGGGTTAGGGTTAGGGTTCGGGTTTGGGTTAGGATTAGGGTTAGTGTTAGAGTTTGGGTTAGGGTTAGGCTTCGGGTTAGCGCTAGGGTTAAGGTTAGGGTTGGGTTGGGTTACAGATAGCATTAGGGTTCAAGTTTAGGTTAGGGTTAGGGTTCGTTTAGGGTTATGGTTCGGGTTAGTGTTAGGGTTGTTGTTAGAGTTCGAGTTATGCTTAGGCTTAGGGTTAGGGTAGGTTTACTCTTAAGCTTTGGTTGGGTTAGGGTTAGGGTTAGGGTTTGGGTTAGTGTTTGTGTCATGGTTAGTTTGGTTAGGGTTAGGGATAGCGATAGTGTTCAGTTTAGTGTTAGGGCTAGAGTTCGGTTTAGGTTTGGTTTTGGGTTAAGGTTAGGGTTCGGATTAGGTTTATGTTTAGTGTTAAGTTTAGGTTTCGGGTGAGGATTAAGATTAGGGTTAAGGTTACAGTTAGGGTTAGTGTTAGGGTTAGGGTACAGGTTAGGTTTAGAGTTAGAGTAAGAGTTAGAGTAAGAGTTAAGATTAGTTTTATGATTCTACTTCAGGTTAGGGTTTTGATTAGGTTTCGTGTTAGGGTAAGCCTTACAGTTTGGGTTAGGGTTAGGTATAAGGTTAAGTTTAGTTTTAGGGTTAGTGTTTGGATTAGTGTGAGGGTTCCATTTCAGGTTAGAGATTGGTTATGTTTAGGGTTAGGGTCTGGTTAGGCTTCAGGTTAGGATTAGGGTTAGGGTACAGGTTAAGTTTAGGGCTAGGGTTAGTGTTCCAGTACGAGTTAGTGTTAGGGTTAGGCCTAGGATTAGTGTTAGAGTTGGGTGCGGGTTCGGGTTAGGGTTAGGGATATGGTTACTCTTAGGGTTAGGTTTATGGTTATGGTTGGGTTCCGGTTAGGTTTAGGGTTGGGGTTCAGGTTAGGGTTAGGGTTAGGATTAGTGTTAGGTTTCAGGACAGGGTTATGGTTAAGGTTACTGTTAGGGTTATGCTTAGGCTCTGTTTGGGTTACAGTTAGATTTAAGGTTAGGGGTCACTTTACGGTTCGGGTTAGTGTTAGTGTTAGGGTTTAGGTTAGGGTCTGGGTTAGGGTTGAGGTTAGGGTTTAGGGTTTGGGTTGTTGTAAAGCTAGGGTTAAGGGTGTGGTCAGTGTTAGAGTCAGGGCCAGCACCGGTTTTCTTTAGGCTTAAAGTTAGTTTTAGGGTTTAGGGTTAGGTTTATTATTAGTGTTAGGCTTATTGTTGGGTTAGGGTTGGGGTTAGGCTTCGTTTTGGGGATCTAGGAAGTTTTAGGGTTAGGGTTGCCTTTCGGATTAGTGATAGGGTTACTGCTATGGTTTGGGTTATGGTTAGGCTAAGGTTTATGGCTAGGTTTAGGGTTGGGTTAAATTAGGGTTAGGGTTAGGGTTGTGGTTTGGGTTAGGGTTAGTGTTAGTTTTCAGGCTAGGGTTAGGGTTAGGGTTAGTTTTAGGGTTACTCTTAAGGTTAGGGTTAGTGTTCGGTTTTGGCTTAGGGTTATGGTTAGGTGTAGGATTAGAGTTAGTGGTCTGATTGGGGTTCTGGTTCCAGTTTGGGTTCGGGATTTGTGTTAGGGTTAGAGTTAGGGTAGGATTAGGCTTCGGGTTAGGGTTAGGGTTTGCGTTAGGATTAGGGTTAGTGTTAGGGTTAGAGTTCGGGTTCGGGTTTGGGTTACATTTAATGGTAGGATGGCGTCATGCTTTGGATTACGGTTACCATTTGGTTCAGCTTAGGGTTTGAGTTAGGATTATGCTTAGGGTTAGAGTTCTGGTTAGGTTTAGGGTTAGTGTTCGGGTTAGGGTTTAGTTGGGTTAGAGCAAGTGTTTGCTTTAGGTTTAGGGTTAGTTTTAGGGTTATGCTAAGGGTTCAGTTTAGAGTTATGTTAGGATTAGGGTTCGGATTCGCGTTAGTAATTGGGTTCAAATGTGGTTTAGGTTTAGGTTTTGGGTTAGGGTTTGAGTTAGATTTAGGGTACCGGTTAGGGTTAGGTTTATGGTGCGGGTTAATGTTAGGGTTATGGTTTGGGTTAGGGTTTGATTTAGGGTTAGCTTTAGTGATAGGGTTCAAGTGTGTTAGGGTTAGCATTCTTGTTATGGTTATTGGTAGGTAGAGTTTTAGGGTTATGTTTGTGGTTAGGGTTAGGGTTCATGTTAAGTATACTGTTAGGATTAATGTTAGCTTTCATGTTAGGATTAAGGTTGAGTTAGATTAATGGTTAGGATTAGGGTTATGGTTTAGGTTAGGATTAGGGATAGGGTGAGTGTTAATGTTAGGGTTCGGTTTCAGGTTACGTTTAGTGTTAGATTCAGGGTTTGGTTTCAGGTTGGGGCTAGGGTTGGGTTCACGTTAGGGTTCTGGTTAGGCTTATCGTTTTGCTTAGGTTTAGGTTTAGTGTTATAGCTAGTGTTCATATTTCGGTTAGGGTTAGGGTTCGGGTTCGGGATCCAGGTAGAGTTAGGGTTAGGGTTAGGCTTCTTGTTAGCATTAGCACTAGGGTTCAGGTTAGGTTTTGCGTTACGATTAGGTTTAGCGTTAATGTTATGGTTAGGTTTATGACTCAGGTTATGCATATGTTAATGATTCGTGTTAATGTTATGGTTAGGGTTAGGGTTAGGGTTGGCATTAAGGTTAGGTTTATTGTTGGTGTTAGGTTTCTGGTTAGGGTTAGGGTTAGGATTCAGCGACATGTTAGGTTAGTGTTCGGATTCAGTTTAGGGTTAGGGTTATGATCAGGTTAGTGTTAAGGTTAGTGTTACTGTTGGGGTTAAAGTTAGCATTAGGGTTCTGTTTAGGGCGAGGCATTACTATTCTGGTTAGTGTTAGTGTTAGGGTTAGGATTCAGTTTCAGTTTACAGTTAGGATTGCATTCAGGATAGGTATTAGGGACAGGCTTAGTGTTCGGGTTAGCTTTATGGTTCGGGTTAGGTTTCCGTTTCAGTTTAGAGTTGGCATTCAGGCTCTAGTTAAGGTTAGGGTTAGGTTTTCAGTACCATTTAGATTTAGCATTCAGGCACGAGTTAGCGTTACTGTCCTGTTTGCGCTAAGGGTGAGGGTTCTGGTAAAGTTTAGGGTTATCGCTAGAGGTCGGTTCAGTTTGGGGTTACAAGTAGGCCGGGTCAGTGTTAGCTTTAGACTATGTTTTGGGTTCTGTTTAGGGTTAAGTTTGGGTTTCAGGTTCAGTTTAGATTTAGGGTTTTTTTTGAGTTAGTGTTGTATTTAGGGTTAAGGTTCAGTTTAGGCTTAGTATTAGCATGTGGGTTAGTGTTAGTGTTAGGTTTAGAGTTAGGGTTAGGGTTTGAGTTATGGATAGGGTTTGGGTTCGGGGTTCGGTTACGGTTAAGGTTAGGGTTAACCCTAACCTTGGGCACTTAGACGGCCCGGGCTTCACTACTCCAGAGAGGAGGCCGGGACCTGTCACCTGAAGGGCACACCAAGGGTGGCCCCAGATCCTTAGGCCTCCGTCCTGCTGGGGCCTAACTCACTGCATTGCCATATGCCTGTCTCCGCACTTGTGACTCTACAGATGCTTTCCACTACCTGGCTGGAATTGAAAAGTGCGGGGGTGGTGGTGATGACATGGTTTGGTCATTCTGGGAAGAAATTAGGCACAGGACGAAGAAGCTGGCTGAGGCAGAGACTTGACCTCGCACCCCAGTCCGCCTTGGCAGCCATGGCCAGACTACCACTTCCAAAGAAGGGAAGTGGCTGGTGAGCTGAGTGGGTGTGGGGTGATAGGAGGGAGACAACAGCTGAAGCTAAGTCAAGAAGGGCAGCGTTCCTTCTTCACCTGCACGTGGCAGGTGCGAGAGAGCGCCCCAGTTGGTCAGAGACCAGCAGGCTGGTGAAGCCTTCAATGAGGACCCCCGAGGCCTGGTGGCCATGCCTGTGCCATTGGCCTGACACATTGAACCCAAGCCTGCAGGACTCCCTGAGCGGCCAGAGAAAGATGGGACCATGAGAGAGGTAGGCAAGGTGGGTAGGTTGAGTCCACATCTCTCCTCAGGTTCCTGAGGGAGAAAGAGAGAGATACAGAGAAACAGAGAGGGAGAGAGATCTCTGAGCTATGAGTCACTGCCTCCACCACTGGTGCCAACTCACACACTATCCCACTTCCCCCCGCCACCCCCATGTCCAACCCTGGGCCAGCCCCACCACAAAGATGTTGGTTCCTTGTCATTTCCATGCTGTCCCTTCGGGACCTGATGCCAAAACAGGGGAAAACTTTCAAACAAATATTTCCATGTCCCTATCCATGAGAAATGTCTTCTTCCCCTCTCAAATCTGAAAACCTCACCCCCAACATCCTCCTTTGTCTTGAACTGAAGATAGTATTGAAGAGGAGAACTCCACCATTGTGTTGAGAGACTCAGTTTCCTTGTTTCTCCCATCTACCCATGTTATTAAGCTCGAGGTTATTTTCTCCAGCTAACCTGTCCTGTTAATGATGTGGCCAGCCAAAAGAAATTTAAGGGAAAGGGTGGAAGGGGGTCTCTCTCTGCTGCTGATTCCCTGAGCTGGGTCCCTCCCTCAGAGTTGGCCAGGGACAGCCCATACCCAGAGGCCATCTCCCGGGGCATCCCAGGAAAGGCTCACTGCCAGCCCCCACTCTCTCACCACTGTCAAGTCCATCGTCCTCCCTCGGGATGCCTGGACAGTTCAGGGACCTGGGTGTGGGAGGCAGAGATAGATCCCAGGTCTGACACACTGATTGCAAGGCAGCTTCCACTTCTGACAGTGCCCAGCACACACCCCAGAAAACTTGGCAGCAGGCTCCAGGGATCTTTCCTCCAGAACATGTCCCCTTGGAAGGGGCCTGGCCGAGAATTATGGGCCGGCCGGCCAGCCAGGTGACTTAGGACAAAGCAGGCAAGCCGAGCCATCCTTCCAGTTGCCCTGGGCTTGGCACTGACCACCTCAGGAAGAGGGCCTCGCTGGTGCCCTTCATCGTGGATTTCTCCCCAGAGCCATGTCCTGGTCACTAGGAAGGCCAGGCCCTCCCGACTCCAGAGAAGAGGCTGGGAACTGTTGCCTGAAGGGCTTTCCCAGTGTGGCCCCCGCTCCCTGTGCCTGTGGCCTGCTGGGGCCACACTCACTGCTATGCCATATGCCTGTTTCAGATCTTCTGACTCCACAGAGGCTCTCCTCCACCTGGCTGGAGTCGACAAGTGCAGGCGTGGGGTGAGGTCATGGTTTTGTTTTTCTAGGAAGAAATGAGGCCCGGCATGAAGCATCTGGGCCAGGCAGAGCCTTGACCTCGCACCCCAGTCCGCCTTTCGCTAACAGGGCCAGACTACCACTTCTAAAGAAGGGAAGTATCCAGCGAGCTGAGTGAAAGTGGTTGGATGAGAGGGAGACAACAGCTGAAACCAAGTCAAGAATGGTGGTGTTCCTTCTTCCCCTTCACCTGGCTGACGCAAAAGAGTGCCCCACCTGATCTGAGCCTCACGGGTGGGCTTGGCCTTCACTGTGGACCCCTAAGGCCCGACGGCTGTGCATGCGCCCTTGGCCTGAGTGGTTGAACTCAACCCACAAGGCTCCTGGAGTGACCAGAGAAAGAATGGCCCACAGGAGTGGTAGGTGAGGTGGGCAGGGTGTGCCTCCCCCCTCTCCTCAGGTCCTCAACAAAGGGAGCCACAGAGAGAGCCAGAGAGATGGAAAGAGAGCGAGATCCCTGACCTCTCTTGATTTCAGGTTAGAGTTAAGGTTCACTTTAGCTCCGGGGTGTGATCAGGTTATTGTTAGGGTTAGTCTTACCTTTGGAGTTGGGGTTAGGGTTAGCGTTAGGATTAGGGTTCTGGGTAGGGTTAGGGTTTGGGCTTGGTACAGGTTTGTTTTACATGTAGGGTTAGGTTTAGAATTTAGGGTTACAATTAAGGTTAGGATTAGAGTCAGTGATCGGGTTCTGTTTAGTGTTAGAGTTACTATTAGGTTTCAAGTAGAGTTAGGGTTAGTGTTAGGTTTAGTGTTAGTGTTAGTTTTCAGGTTAGCGTCAGGGTTAGTGTTTGGTTCCAGTATCGGTTTAGGCTCAGTGTTATGGTCGGGTTAGGCTTCAGGTTAGGTTTCAGGTTAGGTTTATGTTTAGGGTTAGTATTTAGATTAGGGTTGTGATTAGGTTTCGGGTTCGGGAAAGTCTTAGCCTAGCGTTAGGTTTCTTGTTAGGGTTAGGGTTAGAGTTAGGATAAGGTTTAGGTTTAGGGTTCAAGTTAGGTTCAGATTTTGGTTAGATTTAGGGTTAGGTTTTAGTTTCGGATTAGGGTTAGGATTAACTTTAGGGTTAAATTCAGGGTTAGAGTTAGGGCTAGGGTTAGGGTTATGGTTAGGTTTTGATTAGGGTTCGGGTTAGGGTTAGTGTTAGCATTAGGGTTAGAATTATGATTAGAGTTTTGGTTAGGGTTAGGGTTAGCAATAGGGTTCAGGTTAGGGTAAGGTTTAGTTTTAGTGTTAGGGCTAGTGTTGGAATTAGGTTTAGGGTTAGGATTCGGTTTCAGGATCTGGTTAGAGTTAGGGTTAGATTCGGGCTAGGATTAGGGTTCTAGTAAGGATTACATTTCGGGTTAGGGCTGCTGGTAGGGTTAGGTTTAATGTTCATGTTATGTTTAGGGTTAGGTAACGTCAGCGTTGTTTTCGTGTTAGTGTTAGGGCTGGGTTTCTGGTTCATGTTCCAGATAGATTTAGGGTTATGTTTTGCTCTTGTGTCATGGTTAGGATTAGGGTTACTGTTAGGATTATGTTAACTTTTAGGATGAGGTTAGTGTTTGGCTTAGGGTTAGGGTCAGGGTTTGGTTTCTCAATGGGGTTAGCGTTACGGTTGGATTAGGCTTTGGGTTTGTGTTAGTTTTAGGGAAAGTGTTAAGGTTGGGTTTAGAGACAAGGTTGTGGTTGGGGTTCGGGTTCGGGTTCGGGTTATTTTTAGGGTTTGGGTTAGGTTTAATCTTAGGTTTAGGGCTAGTTTTAGAGTTAGTTTTGGATTAGGGATAGGGCTGGGTTCAGGTTGGATTTGAGTTTGAGTTAGGGTTAGGTTTAGGATTCGGGTTCGGGTTAGGGTTAAGGTTAGTTTTCATGTTAGAGTTAGCATTATGGTTACTGTTAGGGTTCATTTTGGAGTTAACGTTAGGGTTAAAGTTAGGTTTAGGCTTAGGGTTCAGGTTAGGGTTATGGTTAGAGTTAATGTTCGGTTTCGGATCACAGTTAGATTGAGGGTAAGGGTTGGATTCAGGTTAGAGTTAGGGTTAGCGTTATGTTTAGTGTTAGGATTAGTGTTTGGTTTACGGTTATGGTTAGTGTTTGGTGTCAGTGTCAGGTTAGGTTTACTGTTAGGGTTCAGGTTTGCGTTTGAGTTAGGGTTAGGTTTCGGGTTTGGGTTAGGGTTAGGGTTAGTGTTCAACTTAGGGTTAGTTTTAGTTTTAGGTGTAGGGTTGGGTTCTGGTTCGGTTTAGGTGCAAGTTTCGGTTTAGGGTTACGGTTCCAGTTCATGTTCATCTATGGTTAGGGTTAGGATTAGGGTTACTGTGAGGTTTAGGCTTAGGTTTACAGTGAGGTTTGTCTTCGGGTTAGCATTAGGTTTAGGTTTTGGGTCAGGATAAGTTTAGGTTTAAGGTTAGCGTCAAATTAGACTTTGGGTTAGGATTACTTTTGGGGTCCGGCTCAGGGTTTGGGTTAGGGTTAGGCTTATGCTTAGGGCTAGGTTTAGGGTTAGGGTTGGGTTGAGTTAGGGTTACTGTTAGGGTTCATGTAAGGCTTAGGGTTATGTTTAGTCTTAGAGTTAGTGTTCAGATTAGGGTTAGAGTTAGCTTTCAGGTTCACGTTAAGGTTAAGATTAGTGGTAGTGTTCTGGTTAGGGTTAGGACTAGGGTTCAGGTTAAAGTTGGTTTCAGGTTAGGGTTAGGGTTAGGGTTTGAGTGAAGATTAGGGTTAGTGTTAGTGTTAGCATTAAGGTTGATTTTATGGTTAGGATTAGGGTCACGGTATGGTTACGGATTCAAGATTGGATTAAAGTTAGGTTTAGGGTCGGGTTAATTTTAGGATTAGGGTTTGTGTTATGGATTGGTTTAGGGGTAGTGTTAAGGTTAGGGTTATCATTAAGGTTTGGGTTAGGGTTAGGAGTAGTTGGCTTATGATTAGGGTTAGGCTTCATGTTAGCGTTAGTGTTAGGTTTAGGTTTAGGTTTAGAATTAGTGTTCAGGTTAGGGTTAGGTTGAGGGTTAGATTTCGAGTTCAGGTTAGAGTCAGATTAGCTGTAGGGTTCGTGTTAGGGTAATGGCTAGGTTTCATGTTAGGGTTGGGTTTGGGTTAGGCTTAGGGTTCAGTTGAGCGGTATGGTTAGTGTTAGTGTTAGGGTTAGGGTTGTGATTATGCTTAGGATTAGGTTTAGGATTCAGGTTAGGGCTAGGGTTAGGGTTCAGCTTAGGTTTAAGCTTAGAGTGTGGCTTAGTGTTAGGGCTAGTGTTCTGGTTAGGTTTAGGTTTAGGATCATGGTGAGGGTTCAGGTACACTTTGTGGTTAATGTTAGGTTTCATGTTAGTGTAAAGTTTAGGGTTAGAATTAGGGTTAGGGCTAAGGTTAGTGTTAGGTTTGGGTTCGCTTAGGGTTAGCATTAGGGTTAGGGTTAGGTTTACGGTTAAGTTTTGGGTTCGGGTAAGGGTTAGGCTGAGGGTTACTGCTAGGGTTTGGGTTATGGTTAGGCTTAGAGTTAAGGCTAGGTTTAGTTTTAGGGTTGGGTTGGGTTAGGGTAAGGGTTAAGGTTCTGGTTAGGTTTATGGTTAGTATTAGTGTTAGGTTTCAGGATAGTGTTAGACTGAGTGTTACTGTTAGGGTTAGAGTTAGGCTTATGTTTGGATTCCAGTTAGGTCTAAGGTTTGTGTTTGGGTTAGGGTTTGTTTGAGTGTTAGTGTTAGGGTTAGATTTCAGATTACAGTTAGGTTTAGGTTTCAGGTTAACGTTAGGTTTGGGGTTGGGGTTAGGGCTAGGGTTTTGGGTATGGTTAATGTTAGGGTTAGGGTACGGGCACCAGTTTTATTTAGGGTTAGTGTTAGTGTCAGTGTTTAGGGTTATGGTAGGATTATGGTTAGTGTTAAGGTTATGCTTACGGTTCGGGTTCAGGTTACATTTAACATTAGGGTGGGATTATGCTATCACTTATGGTTACGATTTGGTTTGGGTTAGGGTTAGAGTTAGGCTTAGGGATAGGGTTCATGTTAGGGTTAGGGCTAGTGGTCGGGTTAGGGGTTGGTTGGGTTAGGTCTAGGGTTTGGTTTAGGTTTAGGCTTAGTTCTACGGTTAGAGTAAGTGCTCGGGTTAGGGTTAGATTATGATTAGAGTTCTGGTTAGGGTTAGTATTTGGGTTTGGGTTCAGTTTAGGGTTAGCATTCAGGTTAGTGTTCGGGTTAGGGTTAAGGTACGTGTTAGGCTTAGGGTTATGGTGTGGGTTAGTGTTGTGGTTCGTGTTAGTGTTAAGATTCATGTTCGAGTTTGTGTTATGGTTCGTGTTTGCGTCAGGGATACAGTTCTGGTTAGGGTTTGGGTTAGGTTTAGTGTTTGGTTTTGGGTTGGGTTTAGGGTGCGGATTACTGTTAGTTTTAGGGTTTGTGTTAAGGTTAGGGATAGATTTAGTGTTATGTTTAGGGTTAGGGCCATTACTAATGTTAGTGCTAAGGCTAGGGTTAGTTCTAGAGGTTGGTGAATGTTTATGGTTCGCTCTAGAGCCAGGGTTAGGGTCATGTTTAGTACTGGTTTAGGGTTAGGTCCAGAGCAAGGAGTAGGCTTGGTGTTACAATTAGGGTTAGGGTTATTGTTGGTTAGGGCTAAGGTTAGGGTTAGGGAAAATGTTAGGTTTATGGCTATTGCTAGGGTTAGTGCTAAGGTAAGGGTTAGATCTAGGGTTTGGTGAAGTTTCATGCTTCTTTCTAGAGCCAGGGTTAGGGTCAGGTCCTGGACTGGTTTAGGGTTAGGTCCAGGGCAAAGATTAAGCTTGTTGTTACAATTAGGGTTAGGCTTATTGTTGGTTACGGCTAAGGTTAGTGTTAGGGTTAGTGTAAGGGTTAAGGTCATTGCTAGAGTTAATGTTAAGGTTAGGGTTATATCTAAGGCTTGGTCAAGCATTAAGGTGTGGGCTAGGGCTAGCATTAGCGTCCGGTCTAAGACAATATGAGGGTTAGGATCAGGGTTAAGGTTATGTTTAGGGTGAGGTTTACCGTTTGGGTTAGGGTTAGTGTTGCTTAGGGCTAGGGTAGGGTTACTCTTAGGGCTAGAGCTGGGTTATGATTAGCTAGGGATAAGTTATTATTACATAGGTCTAGGATTAGTGTTATGGTTATTATTAGTGTTAGGGGAGGTTGTTTGAGTCAGAGATGGGGCTGGTTTTGAGGTTATGGCTAGGGGTAGGATTAGGATTAGGTCTGACGTTAGTGTTGGGTGTGCCTTAGAGTTGGGACAATGGAAAGTGTAGTAGTAGGCATAGGGCTTTGGTTTGGTTTAGGAGGAGTGTTAGAGTTAGTGTTATGCTAGTGTTAGGGTTACTGTTATGGCTGGGGCTAGGACTAGGGTTAAAGTTAGGGTTAGAGTTGGCTTAAGGTTACAGTTACACTGAGTGTTAGGGGTAGGCATACGATTAGGGTCAGTGCTAGGGCTAGTGTTAGGGTTTACGATAAGCTTAGGCTTAGAGCTAAAGTTGGGTTCATCCTACCTAAAGTTGAGTTCATCCTAACCCTAAAAATAAA